>NC_090328.1:56632608-57232608 GCF_035084215.1 Heptranchias perlo | reverse complement strand
TGGGTGTGAGGAGTGATGTGATAGAGGATAGAGTAGTGTTGGCAGTGCAGAATGAGTTGGGGAGTGGGGGCAGTGATGTGGAAGACGAAATGTCGGAGAATCAATAAGTGTACTCACTGTGGCTGACCTAGTTAGGTCATTGAAGCGCTTCCTGCACTGGATCCATGAGCGCGAGATGGTGCTGTTGCTGGTGACCTCCTCTGCCACCTCGATCCAGGCCTTCTTGGTGGCAGAGGCAGGCCACTTCCTCCCGTCTGCCGGGTAAAACAGATCCCTCCTCCTCCTCACCCCATCCAGTAGCACCTGGAGTGAGGCATCATTGAATCTTGGAGCAGCCTTGCCCCTGTGCTGCTCCATTGTGGTGTGTGGGTGTTTGCTCCAGGAAAAGTCATTGGAGCAATGGCTCTTTAAATAGAGCTCCTCCAGCTGACGGCCTATGATGTGGGTGCCCAGTCCGCCCGCTGCGCAGCTTTCGGATGGCAAACCCGGAAGCCACGTTATGTGGCACCAACTGAATCGTGATCGCGTGGGAAATGGACATTTTTTATTGGGCAGGTTACCCATGTGTCCATTCACCCTCCGCTGCCATCCCGCCTGCACTCTAATATCAGGGCCGATGTTGCAGCTTTACAATGCACTGATCAGATCACGTTTTAAGTACTGTGTACAACTTTGGTCACTACACTTCAAAAAGGACATAAATGCAATGGAGAGAGTGCAAAAAGAGCAACAAGGATCATTCCCAAATGTTAAGGGAATGAGCCTGGAGGGAAGATTACATAAACCTAAGCTCAGCAGTCTAGCAAGAAGATAAAGGCAGCAGCTCATTGAGTTATATAAAGTATCAAATGGCATAGATAAGGTAAACCTAAAATACCACTTCAGAGTGAGTCAGGCTAGTCGGATCAGAGGAAATAAATTTTAATGAGTGAAAAGTACATTTAAACCAGCGAATAGCCAATAACAATTTACCCGAGTATTAGGTACATTAAAAACTGGTTGGAAAGTTTAAATTCAAATAGATATTTTGAATCTAAAAAGTATGGCAGTCCGCTGCCAATTTAACCCATTAAAGGTTAGATGCCTGTTCTGTCTAACACTTATTAGCATTTTCATGGAATCTAAACCTGATACAAAATGTGTTTTCCAATACTGTGAACTCCCAACTTAAAATAGATAGTAATGGAGCATTCTTTCTTTGCAACACTAAAAATGTCCAAAACTACAATAAACACAACAAAATAATCTACACCAGTCTCTGTACCTCTAATGCAATATTAATTTATGCAGTTAACATTTTAAAATAAAATGTAGAGCATTTCTAATTTATAAATAGGAATAATGGATTCATGAATACATCCTTTATACACTGCCTATTTCAGAAGTAGAATTGTGGTTTTAATACAATTTTATTACCGTTACTTTGAATTTTTCCATTTTACTATCCAATGTAAAGATAATTCATTCTGCAATTAATTATTCTGGTCCTCTTCGAACAGTGTAAGTGTAAAGTATGCTCAATTATGAAACTACATTAAAGAGAAATTCATGCCTCCAAATATCTTATATGTAATGTCTAGTCCAGTACTAATTTGTTTTTCTTTTTATCTATTCAAATAAACAATCAAAGCAGATGTTTCCGTATACTGAGAGCGGACATTGATTGCTGTGCAGATATTGTTAAAGCATTTTGTCACCAGGATCATCATGTTACATAGCAGGTAAAAATTATGAGAGCTCTAATATTTTTGTTATAGCTGTAACAGACAAGGGTATGAGTGAGATGCCTTAAAGAATGCCACCACACTTGCACCAATCAGGCTGTACTTGCCTGGAATTAGTGGTGCTCCAGTTTAATCTGAAACTCAAGAGCGCCACTTCATATGTGCAGGTACGATATGGTCACTCTTACGTGCCTGTAAATGCACCGCGTTACTCAGTCATTGTACTGGTAACTAGATGTCATTGTCTGCGCTGTCAACTAGACACTGAAATCTGCTTGCCAACTCAAGTCTAACAGCCCAAAGGAAAGGGGTCAGACTCATCATTAAGTAGACTAACCATTTTTGTGCACATCACGACATTGAATACACAGTTAGACCATCACTTTCTGTGGGCTGACCAGTATCAATGTAGCACATTTTTAAAAAAAAAAGACTAATTCACAGGAATATTATGATGCCAATTTGGTACTTAATTATAATTGATCTGTAGACGGATTTAAGGCCTAGAAATAGAAAATTAATCTGAGTTCAAAAACTCCACAGTGGATGTGAAAGAACCTATATATTGAAAGAAGCATTGTGAGCACATTTTTCCCTGACTTTGAGACAACTTCATTGACCCCAACAATTATGTGCAGCCAGCTGACAAAGCAAGAGAAAGATTGCAAATGATTCTAGCTCCAATAGAATTGCAAACAATGAAAAGGGATCGTTTGAGTCATCTGTAAAAAGTGTTGTTACAAAAGTAATTCATTGCATGAAGCATTTTGACGCAAGGAACTATATAAAAGCAAACATTTATATGATTATTAGGAATTGGAAGAGAGCACTCAAACCAGCGATCACTTTCCCTCCAGTATCTGCTCAGCCCCTCCCTCCCCCCTCCCACTTCACCAGGACGGAAAAGCTTATCCTCCAGTTGGCACTTCCCATAATGTTGCAACTGAGATCAATAATTCAACTGGGTACAGTAGCATAGTGGTTATGCTATTGGATTAATATTCCAAAGGCCTGGACTATTAATCCGGAGAACAAATCCCACCATGGCAGTTTGAGAATTTGAATTCAATTAAGAAAAATCTGGAAATAAAAAGCTGGTATCCGTAAAAGTGACCATGAAGCTATTGGATTGTTGTAAAAAACCAACTGGTTCAGGCTGTGTATCAGGACTATAATATGTGGGAGTTTGTGGACAGCGAGACTGTCCTGGATTGCCACATCTGCAATAAATATCTCTGGCTTAAGACACTCTGGCTCAAGAGTCCTGAGCTGGAGTGCGAGTTAGAGACACTCCAACACATAAGAGAGAAGGACAATATCTAGATAGTTTTCTCCAGAGTAATGTCACACCTCAGAGGAAAGCATAGGTGCAGGAAGGGGAGAGTGTGACTGTTAGTCAGCAAGATAGTGTGAACTTAGGAGAGGTAGAGAAGGACGTCCCACAGACACCGGCCCTTTCCAAAAGGTATGAGGTACTTGATACTTGCGAGGATAAGGATGAAGGCTGCAGGGAGGATGCCCAAAATGCTAACCATGGCACCAAGGAGCATGAGACAGTCCGGGGCGGAGGTGGGGGGAGGGAGGATCAGAAAGGTAGTAAGTCATAGGGGATTCTATAATCAGGGGGAGAGATAGCGTCCTCTGCAGACGTGACCGAGAATCCAGGAGGGTGTATTGCCTACCTGGTGTAAGGGTAAAGGACATCTCGGAGCAACTGGAGAGGAACTTGGAAAGGGAGGTGGAGGATCCAGTTGTCATGGTCCATGTCGGCACCAAAGACATAAGGAAGGACAAGGAGGAGGTCCTGCTAAGGGAATATCAGAAGCTAGGAACTAAATTAAAAAGGAGGACCTTACGAGTGATAATCTCAGGATTATTACCCAAGCCATGTGCGAATTGGCATAGGAATAGGCAAATCAGAAAGGTGAATGTGTGGCTGAAAGAGTGGTGTGAGAAGGAGGGGATCCATTTCAAGGGACACTGGCACTAGTACTGGGACAGGAAAGAGCTGTACCATTGGGACAGGCTCCACCTGAACTGGAATGGGACCAGAGTCCTAGCGGTAAGGATAAATAAGGCGGTGGATAAGGCTTTAAACTAGCAAGATGGGGGAGAGACCTGGTAGCAATAGCAAAAGCCTAAAGATAAAAGAAACAGGATATGAGTGTAAAGGTCAGACCAGGGTAAGGAATAAAGATAACATTAACGGTCAAAGAACAAGTACAGATATAAAACAGAAGTATAAATGGACTGTTAAAAATAAAGTAAAAGGAACAACTATTAAAGACAAGATAAAGTAAAAAGAACAACTATTAAAGATGAATTAAACTGCCTGTACAGCAATGTACACAGTGTCCAAAATAAAACGGGGGAACTGGAGGCAATAATCCGTAGTGAGGAACCAGATATAGTAGGAATGACTGAAACAGCGGAAGCAACATGCTATAGACAGAGCTAAGCGATTCCACAACCAACGGATCAGATCAAAACTCTGCAGTCCTGCCACATCCAGTCGTGAATGGTGGTGGACAATTAAACAACTAACGGGAGGAGGAGGCTCTGCAAACATCCCCATTCTCAATGATGGCGGAGTCCAGCACGTGAGTGCAAAAGACAAGGCTGAAGCGTTTGCAACCATCTTCAGCCAGAAGTGCCGAGTGGATAATCCATCTCAGCCTCCTCCCGATATCCCCACCATCACGGAAGCCAGTCTTCGGCCAATTCGATTCACTCCACGTGATATCAAGAAACGGCTGAGTGCACTGGATACAGCAAAGGCTATGGGCCCCGACAACATCCCAGCTGTAGTGCTGAAGACTTGTGCTCCAGAACGAGCTGTGCCTCTAGCCAAGCTGTTCCAGTACAGCTACAACACTGGCATCCACCCGACAATGTGGAAAATTGCCCAGGTATGTCCTGTCCACAAAAAGCAGGACAAATCCAATCCGGCCAATTACCGCCCCATCAGTCTACTCTCAATCATCAGCAAAGTGATGGAAGGTGTCGTCGACAGTGCTATCAAGCGGCACTTACTCACCAATAACCTGCTCACCGATGCTCAGTTTGGGTTCCGCCAGGACCACTCGGCTCCAGACCTCATTACAGCCTTGGTCCAAACATGGACAAAAGAGCTGAATTCCAGAGGTGAGGTGAGAGTGACTGCCCTTGACATCAAGGCAGCATTTGACCGAGTGTGGCACCAAGGAGCCCTAGTAAAATTGAAGTCAATGGGAATCAGGGGGAAAACTCTCTGGCTGGAGTCATACCTAGCACAAAGGAAGATGGTAGTGGTTGTTGGAGGCCAAGCATCTCAGCCCCAGGGCATTGCTGCAGGAGTTCCTCAGGGCAGTGTCCTAGGCCCAACCATCTTCAGCTGCTTCATCAATGACCTTCCCTCCATCATAAGGTCAGAAATCGGGATGTTCGCTGATGACTGCACAGTGTTCAGTTCCATTCGCAACCCCTCAGATAATGAAGCAGTCCGAGCCCGCATGCAGCAAGACCTGGACAACATCCAGGCTTGGGCTGATAAGTGGCAAGTAACATTCGCGCCAGACAAGTGCCAGGCAATGACCATCTCCAACAAGAGAGAATCTAACCACATCCCCTTGACATTCAACGGCATTACCATCGCCGAATCCCCCACCATCAACATCCTGGGGGTCACCATTGACCAGAAACTTAACTGGACCAGCCATATAAATACTGTGGCTACGAGAGCAGGTCAGAGGCTGGGTATTCTGCGGCGAGTGACTCACCTCCTGACTTCCCAAAGCCTTTCCACCATCTACAAGGCACAAGTCAGGAGTGTGATGGAATACTCTCCACTTGCCTGGATGAGTGCAGCTCCAACAACACTCAAGAAGCTCGACACCATCCAAGATAAAGCAGCCCGCTTGATTGGCACCCCATCCACCACCCTAAACATTCACTCCCTTCACCACCGGCGCACTGTGGCTGCAGTGTGCACCATCCACAGGATGCACTGCAGCAACTCGCCAAGGCTTCTTCGACAGCATCTCCCAAACCCGCGACCTCTACCACCTAGAAGGACAAGGGCAGCAGGCGCATGGGAACAACACCACCTGCACGTTCCCCTCCAAGTCACACACCATCCCGACTTGGAAATAAATCGCCATTCCTTCATTGTCGCTGGGTCAAAATCCTGGAACTCCCTTCCTAACAGCACTGTGGGAGAACCGTCACCACACGGACTGCAGCGGTTCAAGAAGGCGGCTCACCACCACCTTCTCAAGGGCAATTAGGGATGGGCAATAAATGCCGGCCTTGCCAGCGACGCCCACATCCCGTGAACGAATAAAAAAAAAACATGGCTATATAAAGAACAGGGCTGGCAATTAAATATTGCAGATTATAACAATCAGAAAGGATAGGGAAGGAAGGGGATGGAGTAGTTGTACTAACAGCAGTAGAAAAAAAGGGATATTAATTAACAGAAGGATAGAAACAGAATCCATATGGATTGAAATAAAAGATAAGAAGGGATCGACCACACTAACAGGGGTATACTGCAGACCACCTAATAGTGGAAAGGAGGTGGAGGAAGAAATATGTAAGCAAATATGTGAAATGAATAAAGGACATAGAGTTATAATCATGGGAGATTTTAACAACCCCCAAATAAACTGGCAAGAAGAGGTAAATAATGGGGTACAGGTAATGGAGTTTTTACAATGTGTGCAGGACTTCTTTCTTACCCAGCATGTAAAAAGCCCAACAAGAGAGGAAGCACTGCTGGATCTAATAATGGGAAATGAAGCAGAACAGTTAAGAGAAATAAGCGTTGGGGAACATCTAGGCAATAGCGATCACAACATAATAAGGTTTAAAATAAAGATTGAGAAGGACGTAAGTAAGACAAAGACCAAAGTAATAAATTGGATAAAAAAGCTGATTTTAAGGGGATGTGAATGGAGCTAGGGAAAATAAAACAGAAAAATTTACTGACAAATAAAGGAATAGAACAGCAGTGGGGACCATTTAAAACACTGATCAAGAGAGTCCAGGAGAAATATATCCCACTAAATAGCAAGAACAAACTAGCTAGTAATGACACACCATGGATGAATGAAGAAATAAGGGCAAAATTGAAACTGAAGAAAAAGGCCTACACTAAGTACATAGACAACAAAGGAGTGGATGATAAAAGGGAATATGAAACAGTTAGGAAAGTAGTCAAAAAACAATTAGGAAAGCAAAGAGAAATTACAAAATTAAATTATCAAGGACTATGAAAATAAATAGTAAAGTATTCTACAGACACATAAATAACAAAAGAAAACCAGGATAGGGATAGGACCACTAAGGGATACACACAATAAATTCACAGGTAATGACAGTGAAATGGTAGAAATATTAAATAATTACTTTGTTTCAGTATTTACCAGAGAGACTAACATGGTGGGCATGACATTAGAAGACGAGATCAAAAAAGATATAAATACATTTAAGATAGAAAGAGGGGAGATAATTGATAAACTAATCAAACTTAGAGAGTATAAAACCCCAGGTGCAGGTGGACTGCATCCGCGCATATTAAAAGAAATTCGGGAAGAGATAGCAAAGGCACGATTACATATAAATAAAATCTCATTAGAAAAGGGAATAGTGCCAGAGGACTGGTGAACAGCTAATGTGATTCCTATATTTAAAAAGGGAGTTGAAACAAGTCCAGGGAACTATGGACCAATTAGCTTTACATTGATGGTAGGAAAGATAATGGAATACTTACTCAAAAATGTAATTTAAAAAATCTAGAAACTGAAAATATAATCATCACCATGGATTTCAAAAGGGACAGTCATGCTTGACCAACCTTACTGAATTCTTTGAAGAAGAAACAGGAAAGGTAGACAAGGGTAATGAAGTAGATGTAATATATTTGGAGTTTGAATAATGCATAGTAGACTCGTGACTAAGATCAGAGCATGTGGAGTCAGGGGACAAGTAACAGAATGGATAGCAAGCTGGCTACAAAACAGAAAAGAAAGTAGGGGTTAAAGGTAGTTACTCAGACTGGCAAAAGGTGGGAAGTGATGTTCCACAAGGATCGGTGCTGGGACCACTGTTGTTCACCATTTAGATAAACGATTTGGACTCGGAAATCAGAAGTACAATTTCAAAATTTGCAGACAACACCAAATTAGGGGATATAGTTCGTACTGAGGAGGACTGCAACAAAACACAGGAAGACATTAATAAACTTGCAGAATGGGCGTGTAATTGATAAATGATTTTCAATATAGCTAAGTGTGAGGTGGTATATTTTGGTAGGAAGAATAAGGAGGTCACATACTCCTTGGAAAATAAAGAGTCTAAATGGGGAAGCGGAGCAGAGGGAACTGGGGGGGTACAGATACATAAATCATTAAAAGTAGTGACGCAAGTTAATAAGGCCATAAAAAAGCAATCAAAGTACTAGGGTTCATTTCTAGAGAGATAGAATTGAAAAGCAGAGAAGTTATGTTAAACTTATATAGAACCTTGGTTAGACCACACTTGGAGTACTGTGAACAAATCTGGTCTCCATATTATAAAACGGACGTGAAGGCACTGGAGAAGGTGCAAAAAAGATTTACTAGGATGATACCAGAACGGAGAGATTATACCTATCAGGAAAGACTGAACAAGCTGGGGCTCTTTTCTCTAGAAAAAAAGACTGAGGGGTGACCTGATTGAGGTCTTTAAGATTATGGAAGAGTTTGATAGGTAGATGTAAAGAAGATGTTTCTGCTTATTGGGGAGATCAGAACTAGGGGCCATAAATATAAGATAGTCACTAATAAATCCAGTAGGGAAATCAGGAGAAACTTCTTTACCCAGAGAGTGGTTAGAATGTGGAACTCGCTACTACAAGGAGTAGCTGAGGTGACCAGCATTAAAGGGGAATCTAGATAAACATGTGAGTGAGAAGGGAATAGAAGGATATGTTGATGGGGTTTTTTTTATTCGTTCATGGGATGTGGGCATTGCTGGAAAGGCCAGCATTTATTGCCCATCCCTAATTGCCCTTGAGAAGGCGGTGGTGAGCCGCCTTCTTGAATCGCTGCAGTCCGTGTGGTGACGGTTCTCCCACAATGCTGTTAGGTAGGGAGTTCCAGGATTTTGACACAGCGACGATGAAGGAGCAGCGATATATTTCCAAGTCGGGATGATGTGTGACTTGGAGGGGAACGTGCAGGTGTTGTTCCCATGTGTCTGCTGCCCTTGTCCTTCTAGGTGGTAGAGGTTGCGGGTTTGGGAGGTGCTGTCGAAGAAGCTTTGGCAAGTTGCTGCAGTGCATCCTGTGGATGGTACACACCAGCCACGTGCGCCAGTGGTGAAGGGAGTGAATGTTTAGGGTGGTGGATGGGGTGCCAATCAAGCGGGCTGCTTTGTCCTGGATGGTGTCGAGCTTCTTGAGTGTTGTTGGAGCTGCACTCATCCAGGCAAGTGGAGAGTATTCAATCACAATCCTGACTTATGCCTTGTAGGTGGGTGGAAAGGCTTTAGGGAATCAGGTGAGTCACTCGCTGCAGAATACCCAACCTTTGACCTGCTCTGGTAGCCACAGTATTTATGCGGCTGGTCCAGTTAAGTTTCTGGTCAATGGTGACCCCCAGGATGTTGAGGGTGGGGGATTCAGCGATGGTAATGCCGTTGAATGTCAGGGGGAGGTGGTTAGACTCTCTCTTGTTGGAGATGGTCATTGCCTGGCACTTGTTTGATGAAGTTGTTTGGGAGGAGGCTCATGTGGAGCATAAACATCGGCATGAACCTGTTGGGCCAAATGGCCTGTTTCTGCGCTGCAGGGCGGGTCAAACCAGGTTTAAAAACATGTTTAAGGGGTCTTTTGGACCTCCTGGAAACTTCAGAAAATTGAGCAGAGTGTTTTTCTTAATGCTTAGAGAATCAGATACTCCTGGCAGCGCTCTCAAAAGTAGGAAGCAGAACTCTGTGCCTGCCCGTGAGCATGTGAGTGCAGAACTCTCTCCTGATGGGCAGTCCACTCCTGTCAGGCAGGGTAAGTATGGTGTTGTCCAATGCGAATCGATTCTGTAGATACTGCTTTCAGACTACAACACAGTATAACTGCAGCCAATGACAAATACTTATGTAGACTACAGACAGTTTGCTGTATAATAGTATAATATTCCCGCAATATTTCATAATGAGATCAGAGTACTTAGATTGCCAGACAACCTTCTGTGCACCTAAATAGCTTCCTCAGGGGAAAAAACTTGACTTTTTTTTCGTTTGGCAACAGAACAAAAAACAAGCCTTCAGCCGTCAGCTCCCTCCACCCACACACTGTGGAATGAAGCATGCGCCCAGACAGCTTCAAAGAGCCTCCAAATTCATAGCATTGAGCGAGGAATATTTGTAAATAAAAAGCAGAATTCTGATTACATATCATCCTCATGGTGACAAGATTCGGACGGAGCATATTGAACATCCAAAATATTGAGAATGGCTCACCGCCTTTCCATATTATGTATATATAAAATTTGAGAGTGCAATTACACGCTACTTTAAACAAAGGTTTTCCAGATATAATTTCTTCTAGTTTAACAATTGATGATATTTTCCAGACTTGCATCGTTGGAGCCGCAGTGCATTCGTGTCTTTTATTTCGACCTCCGTCCACAACACTGGTCACAAGGCCCTTTGCATTTGGTGTTGGGTTGCTCGGATTTGTGTGGAGACCCACGAATCAAACTGATTATTTGTTGTGTGATTCCCCACCGTCTAAATTGGTTTTGTATTGATTGCCTCCGTTAATTTTATGCCGAGTTGGAATGAAAAGGAAAGTGTCCTGGGAGACGTGAAATATCAGAATTCAGTCTTTAATCATCTATCACCTTCCAGTCGCACCTTGTCCAGTACTTTGGCCGTGTTCCCCTCGCCGGTGATCTTTCACCAACCGGTTGTGTCCATTGGATATGGACGGCTTCAATCGCCAGTGTCCTCAGTCCTATAGCGAGTGATTAGTTTTGGTTCTGCAAAATCGTTTAGCAATGGAGGGCGGTGTGATTGTTATCGGTTTGAGGCTCAGTCTTCAACACTCAAAGGATTTGAACCCAGTAATGAAAAGCGAGGAGTCAAAGCAAGCCGTTTGGCATGACGTATCACCGTTTCTTCTCGTTCCAATACCCCATTTCATAATGAATGTAATATCCAAATATATAATTCTATCTTAATTTATTTATTGATGTTGCCATGTCAATACGCCCAAATTACTTATTTTGACTACCCATCAATTACATGAGCTGAAAGTGTAAAAAAAAATCATGTTTCAGATCGTTCAGAATTCAGTCAAAAAGGACATGCTGAAATGTATTTATCCTGCGACTGATGCCTTCCTCTCCCGTGTATTTGGAAGTAGCAAAGACACTGTTCTGCAGTTGTTACTAACGTTGCTTCTGTTGCAAAGAAAACTGGACAAGAAAAAACATCGATATTAATCGCTCCCTATGACCGAGTGCTATCCCACGCACTAATATAAAAGAATCCTAATTTCAAAAACAAATTTGTTCATGCCTGTGGAAGACGACACTGCATGATATATACTTGAAAGCACAGTATATCACTGAAAGCACTGCCGTCCAATTCTACGCAGTCATTGTAATAATCCGATCAAGTGTGAATTACAAACTGCATCCCCACAACCAGTGGCTCCCCTCACAATTGATACATCTCAACTGACGTAAGGGGAATCTGGCCTAATACAGGTACATCAAACGTAACCCCAAACCTTTATTGGATTTTCTCTAGTCCGTGCAGCATTGTAACTAAATTTAATGTTCACACCTGTAAAATCCAATAGTCTGTGACACTTTGAAATCTATGTCTGCTACTACACTCAATGCCACAATCCAGACTCAATACCCCATTCCAGGATAGCATGAGTGAAGTTGTTCTATTTACACTGTTGGGGAGCTGCACACCGATATTCTCCCATTGCTTTGTCTGCTAAAGCTGTCAGCTCCTGGCTTGAGTACAGTTCCACAGTGCCATCTGGTACCCACCCAAATGGTCACCATTCACGTGTGAGCCCTGACAGTGAATGACAACAAGCTGTTCAAATGGGGAGGTAGAGACATTACAGCAGGCCATAATCTTATCTTCACCCTCAGGTCTTCACGTGCAATCTTCATGTGCAATGGTCAGATGAAGGCCAATTTTCCCATCTCTAATTCAGAGAGACTGAGACCAATGTAGGACTCCTACTGTCCCAACTGAGATGAGCTAATTCAGCACAGACCGGGCATTTAACCTGAGACCTTTATGGTGTGTATGGCTCAGCTACTCAAGGGATAAATTTGTGAAGGCACAAAGAAACCTATAGGCTTGTTTTAAATAAAAGTGTTCTTAAAAAAAGAAATTAAATGTATGTGCAGGCAGCAAAGGTCAGATGTTCTTTGTCTGTATGAAGCAGGCATGTCCATGTAGCATTAAGCCGAGAAGTTAATGAAAGCAGTTAGAACAGGTGGTTTTGGGAAGAACCAGGAAGGTAAAGGAGAGAAGTTTCAGTTGCCAGCCCACCACCAGTTTAGACTGAGATGTATATCTATCAGTACTGGCCAGGTCTCCCTTTGAGATGGACCTGGATGATACCCAGCACCAATTCTCAAAGCAAAATTCAGATTCCTTACAGTTCAGTGTTGCTGAACTTCAGGATGAATCTGTACTATAAACAAAGGAGAAATTTTCAGCAATCTTTTAGCATGAAGGATTAAGGCAATTTAAATTAGGTCAGAGCCTGTGTGCCAGCAATTTGGTATTTAAATGCTGGTACCAAAAGTTCACCCATCAGAAAATTCACCTTAAAGAGAATGTCACTTTTAAATTCAAAACCTCCAATGAATTGTGATTAACTCTGAACCACTTTCACTGATCTCTATCATTCTATTGATTTGTTTAAAATATTTTAAACAGTGAATGCTGTTTGTCGGAAAATTTCCTTTGTGTGCTATGTGTAACAAAATGGCAACAGCATTTATAAAGAAAGCGTTTAGGATTTTGCTATGTAGCACAAGGGAAATGGTCTCCTTGGGGCACCATCTGAGGAGCTACTGAGCTCCAATGGATAATGAGGTTGAGTGAACACAAAGAGTGGAAAGTGAAGACCCTATTAGTTCAGCTTTCTTGCATCCACAGCCATCAACTCTTCCAAATCAATCCCTTAAAATCTGAACATTGCCCATTGTTTGAATATGAATGTTCAAAACTAAAAGCAGAAATGAACTGAAAATTGTTAACATTAATCCTGATCATTATAACATGTGAATGTTTGAAAGAGGCTCTGATAGAGATTCACATTTAAAAGCTTTTCAGTTATTTATAATTTAGTGCAAATAAACCTACCTGAAAGATGGGCAAAGCTGCAGGGACAAAGTCCCTTCCGCTGGAGTTCTCGGACTTGGACAAGCTACAATCTGACCGCAGTGTGTGACTTGGGAATGTGCAAGAAAGGGTACAACCACTTCAATCTCAAAATGCTAGGAAGACTTTGCAGGAGAAATTTATTTAATCTTTTCCCAGCCCAGACCCTGTGGGGAGGAGATTCATTTCAGTAACTAAGTAGACTGCTGTGTTACCTGAGCCCATCTACTTCCAGGGAGAGTCAAAGCACATTTCTGCTCTTTTGGTGAAGTTACCAGCTGCTGGGCTGGGAATGTTATTAATTCTGACAGCAGCTCCAAGTCCCGAGAACCTATTTACACCGACTGTTCTAACACCAGCCAATGCGGACTGCATTTTTTTTGTGATTTGGGATGCAGTCGACACTAACAAGGCAGAGTTTATTGCCCATCCTTAGTTGCCTTGAGGGCATTAAGAGTCAACCACATAATGTGGGACTGGAGTCACATGTAGGTCAGGTCAGGCAGGGTGTAGCAGGTTCCCTTCTCTAACGGATATTAGTGAACAAGTTGGGTTTTTATGACAATCCGGCAGTTTTCATGGTCATTTTCTGGTGCTAGCCCAAAAATGATCATATTTTTAAACTAAATTTCACAACTTGAAGAGAGAGACGGAGAAAAGCAAAACAGTCCCAACTATAACATAACAGGGGGTGGGGCAGTGAGAGGGAGGTCCAGCTTCCCAGAATGCTTCAAAAATATGATAACTTGCCACGGTGGAGTTGGAATTCACAGCCACTGTGTTACTAGTCTAGTACCATATCCCCCAGTTAAATCACCCCTCTCAGTTCCTGGAACACTAAAGCCCTTGTCCGAGATATCCCCTGAACACAAGTCCCTTCTGCAGTTCCCACCAATACCGGTCAGGTTCGGTCAAGGTGGGACTGGACTCGAACACCGGGAGGGAGAGCGGAATTAGAGAACGCTAATCTCTGGTCAGACCTCTTTATATTAGTGTTTACTCCCCTCCTACCAGACAATCCCAGGTTAGAGCCGCTTAAGGGACACTTATTGATGGTTGCCCGCAGCAGAAACCGTGTAATGTTGCTATCTTGATGGGCGCCCCCGCCCACCTCGCCCGTGGTCCACTCAACCTTCGCTCGAGGCGGCACAGTGGGTGTTGCCGTCCCGCACTGTGGGCGACGACATATATTGATGATAATAATCACTAGTGAATGCATTTGATGGTAAGTTGGTCATTTGAACCATTACAGCACAAAGGCTTCAGTGGCCCCTGTTATTTATTCCTCTGCAGTTGCCTTGGTCTGACGCTGACTTATTAAACAGAGTAACGCATCTCACACTCTTACCAGCACAACAGCCGGTGCTCTCATTCGCGTCTTTTTTTAAAAATCTAACTTCTTTAGTAGTAAGGACTCCGATGGAAGCATGCATCATTCCACAACCACAAAGCAAATAATTTGATTGAAGACAGTGCCAATGTGAACTGCATTTGCCCTCGCCCCTTTCACCCTCATTTTAATTTATTATTTATTGCACTTTTAAGTACCTCCTTCCCCTCCCAAGTCAGTGCATGTATTTGGTTGTCAGGTCTACTCAAAGCAACCTAACAGTTGAACATATATATCCGTAACAACACATCTGTTAAATAATAACTCAAAATAAACAATATCATTGTCTCGGATAATCTCACTTTCTATTACTTACTTTCTGCTTCATATTCTGAATATTATCAAAGGTCATTTATAGTTATAATGCTCATCCTCCTTACATTTTATAAACCTACACTGACAGTTCCAATGTAAAGGCACACTGTTGGAATTTTATTTAAAATCTCAACTTCGTGAAGTCATTAATGCAGAAGTCTAGATATAGACGGTCCTGTTTGTAAAACCTGTTTACTGAATGGTTGATTTTGAATTTATAAAATGCAACTAAAATAGAGATTCTTCATTAGAAAATAGTATCATGTTCAAAGTTAAAGAAAGATTATTGTATTTAGTATGACCTGTACTGAAACAAAGTCTAGCATCCTGTATTGTTTTATGTGATATCTATCAACGTATTATACATAACAGTACTCTTTTTCACAAACAGAAAGATGGAACGGTTTAGAAGCAAACTACCATCTTTGAGGAAGTGTAAATGTGTTGTTCAAACAATTTGCTTCCTTGCACATCATACAAAATGTACTTGTATCATAAAAACGTTGTCAATCGGAAACAAACCATTGCCTATCAACATTTATACAAATCTCTGAAAGGTTTAGAAAAAATGATTCCAAAATATCTTACTATTTGAACAAAAAGTCTTCTGTGAATCATTTAAGCGTCATGTAAACAGAACAGCTATTTTTGCTTAGTTTGTTTAAGTAATCACAGGTACCGTTACACAATTGCCATTTATTAATATGAAAAGACATTCCTACCTGTAGAATAAAATAGTAAAGTAACACGGTAGCTGCAATAGCTGTAATTCAATTATTTTACAACACTTCCTGAAATATGCATATCTGGGAAGTATGAATGAAAGATGCTTGAACCATATTATTTGGGATAATTGGATTATGGAGTGCATTCTTGGCATAATTTGTTCAAATATCGGACACTGGTTAACTATAAATGCATTATTCTGCAACGTGTAGATGTTTTATACAGCACATACCAATTTTTAACTTCTATTTGTCGAATCACAGCTGTCTTTGCAACATGTATATGATACTGCTTAGCTTCAAATATAGTTTATTTTTTGTTTTTTTTAGCACTAGAAATATTGGAAGCTTTGAGAAACACCAGCGTACTAAGCTTGCACAATTTCACCACCTCCGACCCGATCCGAATGAAGTCAGAAATCAATGTCAACATTTTCCGCTTCTTTACTCTTACTTAAACATGCTTTAAAATCTTTTTTAAACGAGTGGCATCCTGGGATTTATATATAAACTGTACATATCGCTGCTGTGTTGTAGCAACCGCTGGAAACAACTGAAAATGTTTTCTAAAGAGCAAAAAAGCAAAGTACGAGCGTTCTTAATGTTATTACTAGTTAATAAAAATAAGCGTTTGTCTGCGTCTAGATAGAAATACTTCCACTGATAAATTCCTCATCGCCCACATTTCCAACTCTTCGACTTTTTTTCTTCATGAATCCGACGTGATTATGGATCTGAGTGTACTGATGTGTCCTTTGACAATATTTTTGAAATCACCAGCTGTCCCACACAATCAATCCATACACTTACTAACCCCCCACCTGAGTCAGGTATATGTCAGATAAAAGTTATTTTTTAGTAAAAATATAGTTACCTGAATTTCCCGCGCGTGGTATACAATGATCAGTCCAAGCAGAATAACCGTAGAAAGGCTAATAAGGCATTTTAGAGCTAATGAATATAGCGACCCCTGCAATATAGAAGAAACATATTTAGAGTTTTGATGAACATTAGTGGGGAAAGTAAACTTAAAACAAATGTATGAAACTGTTATATTCATAATAGAAATTTGCATGCCACAATGTAAAGTTAAAATAAAAATGTTCGTTACTGCTAAAGTGAAATCACAAAGCAGATACACAAATGCACTACAAGTTGCTGTCAAGGCAACTGCATAATACAATTGGGACCCAAAAAAACCCAAATCGTCAGTACACCTGCCAGTTACTGTGTATTTGCTTACCTTCTGATAAGCCCCCCACGCAAGTTCAGTCTCAATGACCATCACTACAATTCCAAACATACCAAAGATCAAGGCATAGTCACTCAATCGTTTTCTTTTCTCAAACAAAGCTCTTCTATGTCCCAGCTTGTAGCCAATGTTCTGGTTTTTCTTTTTGTTCGATTTGTTGTTATTCCCACCGTTTCCTTCTTCCCCAGCACTACCGCTCCCACCGTAAGAAACGACCGTTGTGGAATTATTTTGTTCCGGCTTGGAGACCACGATCTCCGGGGTGACAGTGGTGAAGATGGGCTGAAGAGGCTGCGATTCCGAGTCCAGTTCGTGTAGGTTCCTCCTGGACGAACTCAGGTTGCTGAGCGGCCGCATCACGCCGCCGTTGTACCTGCAGCTGCTCATGGCTATTTCGGTGAAGGGATTGCTTTCCTTGCGATTGCTGGTGGGGCTGGGCTGCCGGGAGTGATGATGATGATGGTGGTGGTGGTGGTATTGGTGATACTGTCTAGAAGAGCTGGCATGACTGGCGGAGGAAGGCGAGAACTCGCTCACGTTCAGTTGGCTGCCTTGTCTGGAGGAGGAGGAGGAAAGGGGAGAATTGGTCCTGAAAGTGACTGGGGAAGAATTGTGGAGCAGCAGGCTATCCCCAGCAGCAGTGGCATGCAGGCAGTTGCATCTGATCCATTCGCCCTGCTGGTCGTCTTGGTACTGGTGCTGTTCGTGGTTGTTGTGGTGATGCTGCTGCTCCTGGATAAAATCGTGGAACTGCAATGGGGTTTCCATGTCAGAACCGTTAAAGCCGCAGGGACGGGCTGTGCACCCTGCGCAATGCGTTCTGGTACGGATGGGGAAATCCTGGCGTGCACAAGGGCCTATTCCGGCTCCCGTAGAATCCAGGCAGCGCGTCCGATTGGTCGGACGGACCAAAACAATCGGCATGACGTAACGTGGAGGGGAAAGGAGCGCGCGCTCCTGTGGGACCTGGCTGGATTTGGATCTTTAAAGCTGCAGTGAATCCTCTGCCAGGCAAGTGCCCATTTCACCTATTCATTCAAACTGGTGACTTCAGTGCAATGGCTTGATCGGGAACTTTGAGCCTGAATAAATAGATCACTAAAGTTAAATATGATAGCTCGTTAGAGAGAATAGATATATATTTAGATATTTCATTGGTGACTTTCATTTGTTACAGATTGTGGAGAGATCCAGGAAAATATTTTTCTGCAAAATTACTTCGATACAGGCCGAGTCCAGAAAATGTATCATCCTCACTAGCAACAACAAAGGCTTCATGACAGTCCAAATGGGAGAAGAGTCTGGTGAACGACTGCAACTCTCAACCCGTCCTTTCTTCATCGGGCAACATTACCGATTTCCTGCAGAAGACAACACGATCTGGATCAATTAACTGTAGGAAAATAAAAGCGCCACATAAACATTTCAAATTCATCTGATATATCGCATGAAATTGGTGAAGTTTCCTTTTGCTGAAAAACAGTCTCACTTAAAAATTGAGTTAGAAACCAGACTTTATGAATGGGTCCGGAGAGTGGGTTTTGTTTCCAAGTTGTATAAGTGTACGTGTAAGCTGTTTCGACGAATAAAAGAATGTAACGCAATAGCTACATTATTGCCTAAAATAGACACAGATCCAAATCAAACATTATCAGATTGCATCATTGAACTGTTCTCCCTCCGCTGAAGTAATATTTAATATAAATTTTAGTGATTAACTAGAAGTTAATTTTGGCCCACGGAATTTTACACGTAAGGTCTATTAATTATTATATTGGAAGTTCCAATGTGTCACATGCACCGCAGCAAACAACATTACTATTGGGCGTGTGACATTATTTTGATCTTTCACATAAACGGTTTTAGAATTTCCTATAGGATTAAATAAGATAACCCGCTCCGTAGATTAGTTGCTTTCACAATCAAAAGGTAATTGCCGATTCATATCTAATATAGCTTATATTGGGTTCACGGTGTCTTGTCTTCACTCTGTTGCAAATACTACCGTTCTCGATTTAAAACTGCTGAGCGCATGACGACAGGAAAGATTTACAGTTTTATTCAGTATGCAAAGCAACACATAGCAATTGATTTACAATAGGGTTTTGGAAAAGAATCAGCAAAACCCTGAAACCAGATAGGTTTCATTAAGTAATTGAATTCTCCACCTGTATCCGATTTCTTGAAAAACTATTCAGCGTCTCCAGTAAGGATCGTCACCAGCTGTTACTGCAAAAACTTAAAAGCAACTGAGTGACAATGAATAATTAATTATAGCAGGAAATCCTCTCTGTGTTATGGCGGAGCCACAGATGCAGTAGTGTTTTTAATACTGAACTGAAGCGCCGCAGTCTTCACAGGTTAGTGATTTAAGTAAAGCAATCTAATAGTATATATGTTATTTTTTTACTAAACGTAGACATTTATTGATTATAAACCAACACTTTAGAAGGAGCTGCGTGCCTTTACAAGGTAATTAAGTACACTATTGTACTAATTTAATATGTTTTATAGTTGAACTATCAATCCTTATGTTATGATGGATCTCAACTAGTAAAACGTGTTGTCTCTTTCAAAGTGCCTTTCTGTGTTCTAAATCACTCGCAAGACGTCTCTCTGTATTTTAGTTGGCCTTCGGAGACTATTTATTTTGCTTGTTAAATTAGTTTCTTTCTGTATTTTGGAAAATCAGACGATTAAAATCCATTTTTACTCCTTCACACAAATGGTGCAAGACATTTACAGAACTGGACATCTGTCTAAAGATGTTTATGAATCGGCTTCAGTAAACGGATACAATAGATCAGCACATTCTCACGTTCATGTTCCTTATTTAACTGTCACTAAATGTTTAAAGAATGCAATACCTGTTAACGGTATCAAATATCTAAATTGTGATTGATAGAGAATACTTCAAGCTTCTCATGGTAACCTTGTACTTCTGACCAGCGTTTCTTTGTTGTAATAAATGACTAGTTTCAGCGCTAGATGGCATCAGACTCCACAATAACTTTCTATAGACTGGATCGCCGGCAATAGTTTTAGTTTTTTTAAACCAAAAAGTAGAGACCATTCCAATTACCAGTGATGGAAACACATTACACCGCACTTAAGATTGCAAAATGTTTTATTTTCAACGTCTCGGATTTAAAAATGAGGGCTTGTTTCAAGAAGCGTGGGCGCAAATTTTCAGTGAATCAATATTTGGGATGTGAAATTTAAAGCCAGAGATTTTGTTTTGTGTGTCGTTCATCGTGATTATTTCCTCTGACTCCACTGACCCACCGTATTGTATAAGAAAACGGGACAAAGACAAGGAGGGGCGGGAATGCAGCAAATCGTACAGGTTCTGCGTTGTTTTGCGTCGGCGACTGTTTTAAATAGTTCCACCTCGACCATGAAAGGGGCTCAGGGAGTGAATGGGTGACACACAGCTGGAGTTACTGGGCAACGAAGGGGTCGTGCCTAGTGGTACAGGGCCACTGTCTAAAATTGATAATTCACAATCATTTGGATTTTCTTTTTAAATGCTCACAGACGTAAACTCTCACGTAGACTATAATCTCATTTAGTCATTACTTTACTTTTCCTACGAGGAATTTTCCTGCAACAGGACAACGATTTTTGGAGAGATGAGTGATGATTAGCGCAGGTTAAAAACTCCCAGCTCCAATCCATCTCCTGCTGCCGTTTTATTCAGGAGTAACTCCTTAAGGCTCAGCAAGAAAGTTACTTTAGAGGCTAAAAATCCAGAGCCGCATGAATAGAGTGATGAGTGAAAAGAAACTGAGATTAAGAATGGTATCGCACATATACCCTTTTAGACGTTATAGAAAAAACTACGGTATCCCCTACATCAGATAGTAAAATAAATTATGACCTAATCATGTGGTAGAATACCAGAAACACAACCACCAATATGGAGTTGGGGGAGGGGTGGCATAAGGCACCTCACCCTCCCAGTAGTTGCACTATATGCAACATTATTTCTAGCACAATGACATGGTACACAAGCAGCAGGCATGTGTCTCTCCTTTAAGACGCTCCTTAAAACCTACCTTTTTGAACAAATTTTTGGTCATCAGTCCTAATATCTCCTTATGTGGCTACGTGTCAAATTTTGTTTGATAATGCACCTTTGGATGTTTTACTAAATTAAAGGCGCTATATAAATGCAAGTTGTTGTTGTTACTATCCTCCATGAATCCCTTCTGGTAAAATAAAACACAGAAATAGGAAATACTAAAATGAACATGGAAAAAGGGAAATCATTGTATTTCTATATATAGAATCATAGAAAGGTTACAACACGGAAGGAGGTCATTCGGCCCATCGAGTCCGCACCGGCTCTATGCAAGAGCAATCCAGCTAGTCCCACTCCCTCGCCCTTTCCCCGTTGCCTTGCAAATTTTTTCCTTTCAAGTACTTATTCAGTTCCCTTTTGAAGGCCATGATTGAATCTGCCTCCACCACCCCTTCAGGCAGTGCATTCCAGAACCTAACCACTCGCTGTGTAAAAAAGCTTTTCCTCATGTCACGTTTGGTTCTTTTGCCAATCATCTTAAATGTATGTCCACTGGTCCTTGACCCCTCCACCAATGGGAACAGTTTCTCTCTATCTACTCGGTCCAGACCCTTCATGATTTTGAATACCTCTATCAAATCTCCTCGCAACCGTCTCTGTTCCAAGGAGAACAACCCCAGCTTCTCCAGTCTATCTAATGTCCTTCATCCCTGGAATCATTCTAGTAAATCTCTTCTGCACCCATTCTGAGGCCTTCACATCTTTCCTGAAGTGCGATGCCCAGAACTGGATACAATTCTCCAGTTGTGGCTGAACCAGTGTTTTATAAAGATTCATCGTGACTTCCATACTTTTATACTCTATGCCTCTATTTATAAATGTAAGGAATCTTACAACACCAGGTTATAGTCCACCAATTTTATTTTAAAATCACAAGCTTTCGGAGATTATCCCCTTCATCAGGTGAATGAGTGAAAGGTTCTCAAATCGCATATCTTATATTAGGCTGGGACACCATCACACCAATCAAAAGGTGTCGTTAGTGTTCAAACAGGCCAGTCACGGAGAACAGTACGTCCCAGTACACTGAATATACATTGTGTCAATTACACAGACAGAGAGAGAGAGAGAGAGAGAGTGTATTAAAAACAGATAACTTTTTCCCCTTTTGCTGGTGGGGTTACGTGTAGCGTGACATGAACCCAAGATCCCGGTTGAGGCCGTCCTCATGGGTGCGGAACTTGGCTATCAACTTCTGCTCGATGATTTTGCGTTGTCGTGTGTCTCGAAGGCCGCCTTGGAGAAGGCTTACCCGAAGATCGGTGGCTGAATGTCCATGACTGCTAAAGTGTTCCCCGACTGGGAGGGAACCCTCCTGTCTGGCGATTGTTGTGCGGTGTCCGTTCATCCGTTGTCGCAGTGTCTGCATGGTCTCGCCAATGTACCATGCTCCAGGGCATCCTTTCCTGCAACGTATGAGGTAGACAACGTTGGCCGAGTCACAGGAGTATGAACCATGTACCTGGTGGGTGGTGTCCTCTCGTGTGATGGTGGTATCCGTGTTGATGATCTGGCATGTCTTGCAGAGGTTACCGTGGCAGGGTTGTGTGGTGTCGTGGACGCTGTTCTCCTGAAAGCTGGGTAATTTGCTGCGAACGATGGTCTGTTTGAGGTTGGGTGGCTGTTTAAAGGCGAGTAGTGGAGGTGTGGGGATGGCCATAGCGAGGTGTTCGTCGTCATTGATGACATGTTGAAGGCTGCGGAGAACATGGCGTAGTTTCTCCACTCCGGGGAAGTACTGGACGACGAAGGGTACTCTGTTGGTTGCGTCCCGTGTTTGTCTTCTGAGGAGGTCTATGCGATTCTTCGCTGTGGCCCGTCGGAACTGTCGATCGACAAGTCGAGCGTCATATCCCGTTCTTACGAGGGCGTCTTTCAGCGTCTGTAGGTGTCCATCGCGTTCCTCCTCGTCTGAGCAGATCCTGTGTATTCGTAGGGCCTGTCCATAGGGGATGGCCTCTTTGACGTGGTTGGGGTGGAAGCTGGAAAAGTGGAGCATCGTGAGGTTGTCCATGGGCTTGTGGTAGAGTGAGGTGCTGAGGTGCCCGTCTTTGATGGAGATTTGTGTGTCCAAGAAAGAAACCGATTCTGAGGAGTAGTCCATGGTGAGTTTGATGGTGGGATGGAATTTGTTGATGTTATCGTGTAGTCTCTTCGGTGATTCTTCGCCGTGGGTTCATAGGAAGAAAATGTCGTCAATGTATCTGGTGTATAGCGTTGGTTGGAGGTCCTGTGCAGTGAAGAAGTCGTGCTCGAACTTGTGCATGAAAATGTTGGCGTATTGGGGTGCGAATTTGGTCCCCATGGCTGTTCCGTGTGTTTGGGTAAAGAACTGGTTATCGAAGGTGAAGACATTGTGATCCAGGATGAAGCGAATGAGTTGTAGGATGGCGTCTGGAGATTGGCTGTTGTTGGTGTTGAGTACTGAGGCTGTTGCAGCGATGCCGTCATCGTGGGGGATACTGGTGTAGAGTGCCGAGACGTCCATCGTGGTGAGAAGTGTTCCTGGTTCAATTGGTCCGTGGGTGCTGAGTTTTTGTAGGAAGTCTGTAGTGTCGCGACAGAAGCTGGGGGTTCCCTGTACGATGGGTTTCAGGGTGCCCTCCACGGCAACCTCTGCAAGACATGCCAGATCATCGACACGGATACCA
The DNA here is from genome assembly GCF_035084215.1 of Heptranchias perlo. NCBI lineage: Eukaryota > Metazoa > Chordata > Chondrichthyes > Hexanchiformes > Hexanchidae > Heptranchias > Heptranchias perlo. Next base: position 57,209,082 of record NC_090328.1, on the reverse strand, counting down.
CCATCACACGAGAGGACACCACCCACCAGGTACATGGTTCATACTCCTATGACTCGGCCAACGTTGTCTACCTCATACGTTGCAGGAAAGGATGCCCCGGAGCATGGTACATTGGCGAGACCATGCAGACACTGCGACAACGGATGAACGGACACCACGCAACAATCTCCCAGTCGGGGAACACTTTAGCAGTCAAGGACATTCAGCCACCGGTCTTCGGGTAAGCCTTCTCCAAGGCGGCCTTCGAGACACACGACAACGCAAAATCGTCGAGCAGAAGTTGATAGCCAAGTTCCGCACCCATGAGGACGGCCTCAACTGGGATCTTGGGTTCATGTCACGCTACACGTAACCCCACCAGCAAAAGGGGAAAAAAGTTATCTGTTTTTAATACACTCTCTCTCTGCCATTTGGGTCTCTCGCTCTCTGTCTGTGTAATTGACACAATGTATATTCAGTGTACTTGGACGTACTGTTCTCCGTGACTGGCCTGTTTGAACACTAACGACACCTTTTGATTGGTGTGATGGTGTCCCAGCCTAATATAAGATATGCGATTTGAGAACCTTTCACTCATTCACCTGACGAAGGGGATAATCTCCGAAAGCTTGTGATTTTAAAATAAAATTGTTGGACTATAACCTGGTGTTGTAAGATTCCTTACATTTGTCCACCCCAGTCCATCACCGGCATCTCCACATCATGGCTTCTATTTATAAAGCCCAGGATCGCGTATGTTTTTTTAACCACTTTCTCAACCTGCCCGGCCACCTTCAACAATTTGTGCACATATACCCCCAGATCTCTCTGTTCCTGTACCCCTTTTAGAGTTGTGCCGTAGTTTATATTGCCTCTCCTCGTTCTTCCTACCGAAACTTATCACTTCGCATTTTTCTGCATTAAATTTCATCTGCCACGTGTTCTGCCACCAGCCTGTCGATATCCTCTTGAAGTCGATCACTACCCACCTCATTGTTTACTCCCCTTCCAAGTTTTGTGTCATCTGCAAATTTGGAAATTGTGCCCTCTGCACCCAAGTCCAAGTCATTAATATATATCAAGAAAAGCAGTGGTCCCAGCACAGACCCCCGGGGAACACTACTGTACACCTCCCTCAAGTCCAAAAAACAACCGTTCACCACTACTCTCTGTTTCCTGTCCCTTAGTCAATTCTGTATCCATGTTGCTACTGCCCCCTTTATTCCATGGGCCGCAATCTTGATGATTAGCCTACTGTGCGGCACTTGATCATTCGGTTTTTGAAAGTCCATATACACCACATCAACTGCATTGCCCTCATCTACCCTCTCTGTTACCTTATCATAAAACTCTCTCAGGTTAGCGAAACATGATTTGCCTTTAACAAATCTGTGCTGGCTTTCCCTAATCAATCCTCCCTCATCCAAGTGACTGTTAATTCTGTCCTGGATTATCGTTTCTAAAAGTTTTACCCACCACTGAGGCTAAACTGACTGGCCTTTAGTTGCTGGGTTTATCCTTACACTCTTTTTTGAACAAGTTTCTAACATTTGCAATTCTGCAATCCTCTGGCACCACCCCTGTATCTAAGGATTATACAAAACATGGGGTTAAATCACACTGATAAACTGCCACAATGAAACTCAGCTTATGACATCATAACCCATTGATGTATTACACAGTCTTGTAACATATTCTGGATTCTTTCCTTTCTTTCTAATTTAGGATGCATTTACACTACAATTGTAGCTCTGTACTAACTCTATAGTTGTAATGTAAATGAGGCCCTAAAAGGTCACATGCATGTGGTGCATAACCATGGGGCAAAAAATGTTTGGGAAACATTTGTAGGGTGTAAAGCATGCTGCTTGACTCAAATGACCCATTTACTTAAAACAAACCATTGGTGATTGACTAAAATATCCCATTCTTGGAAAACAGATGGTTGGGACATTTGAGTCATTCATAACAAATAAAGGAATCACAAAATACTATCTGTCTATTAAAAAAAATCCATTCAGAAATACAACTAGTGAACAGGGAGTAACCAATCAACCAAACGCTTGATTTCCCTCTCTCTTCTCCTCCCCCCCCCCCTCCCGACCAAGTGCTTAACCATCCCCGTTACCCACTCATCCCACTATATACACAGCTAAAAATAACATTTATTACATAATAAAGACATGAAAATGAAATAACTTATCCAAAAAAAATCACTAAGTTTACCCACAACCTTAACTTTTCCATGTTACTCCAACAACTTTTCTTTTCACAGGCCTTCCCTCTCTCAGGGATCCTTGGGTCTGTCAACTGCTCTGTTCATGGAGGTAGGATATTTCCACTAAGCCTTGGGTTTCCAATATGTTTCTGGCTTTTTGCAGATGTGATCTAGGTGCTTGGATCTAGCTCATACCATAAAAGATTGCATTCATTGTATCATATTCACTGTAATTGAATCCACTTGTTGTGAAGTTGAGTATTTTACAAATCATTGAAATCTGGACCAGCTTTCCTAATAAACAGTTTTGAAAACTGCATTTGTATAATCTGAGCAGAAGCTCCATATCTGACTGGGGTCCATACTATTCAAATAATGATTGCTTGAGATACAGCAGTGTAAACCCACCTGGCTTCTCAGTGTAGACACGTCCATAGTTAGGAATGGAAGAGTCTGATTGCAAAGAGGAAAGCTAATAAATATTTAGGTTTTTTAGGGCACAGCAACATTGTTAAGATCCATTGGAGGTAAAGTTCAATGTCAATGAAGGCACAAAACGGGTGGTAGTGAATTGGGCAGGGTGTATAATGGGTGGCATTTTGCATCATTGCTGAAAGTTAAAATTATCCCTATTAAGTTGAAGAAAAAGAAAATTGCACTAACTAAAAGTATGTATCCTGATATTGTTCCCCTGAAGCTAGAAATATTTCTTCATGCAATGAGTGATCACAAACCTGAGTGGTCTTTCTGGTAGGGCAGTGGAGGCAAAAACTCTGGAGTCATTCAAGAGGCAGCTTGATGCTCTGAATTAGGGGGTACTAATTGTAAATTTTAATGGAATGATGATGTGGATGGGACAAATGACATCAGTTGTTCGTACTTACTTTTTTTATCTTTATGAATCTCAAATGATGCAATGGTTTACTTTATTTACACAGAAACTTGTTTACTATTAATTCCTCTTCTCAAACACAAATTCCTACTGTTAGTCAAGCAACAGTTTGTACCTTCGCTGCTGTCCATTAATTGATGAACATTAATTATAGTACTTAACTTTTTTCACATTTTTTAATATTTGGAATTATCCATTCTTCATTCAAACATCTTTCTACATGATGTACCCTCCAAAAATGCAGAAAATAAATAACTTATTCAAATAAGAAGCTCCAAAATAACTCATGTCCACAATATAAATATTCCTTGGTATCTTGTACTAAATTGATAAACTCTTGTAATTAGAGTGGATCACATTTTAGATTTTTTACTGAAATAATGCACTAATAATTAGATGCAAAATGTGACATTTAATTGACAGTGATTTTTGTCTGCACCATTTCTTTCCATTGTCATTCAATTTGTGGTTTTACTTTCTATTAAAAAATCAATTGTACTTTAATAGCCTCCTTCTGTAAAAGTGAAAAATGTAATTTTCTTCAAATTCATCCAATATCATAGAATCATACGGCACAGAAGGGGGCCATTTGGCCCATCATGCCTGTGCCTGCTCTTTGAAAGAGCTAGCCAATTAGTTCCACTCCCCTGCTCTTTCCCCATAGCCGTGCAAAGGTTTCCACTTCAAGTATTTATCCAATTCCCTTTTGAAAGTTATTATTGAATCTGCTTCCACCACCCTTTCAGGCAGTGCATTCCAGATCACAACAACTCGTTGCACAAAAAAATTTTCCTCATGTCGCCTCTGTTTCTTTTGTCAATTATCATAAGAACATAAGAAATAGGAGCAAATGCAGGCCGTACGGCCTCTCAAGCCCGCTCCCCCATTCGATCAGATCATGGCTGATCTTCTACCTCAACTCCACTTTCCTGCCCGATCCCCATATCCCTTGATTCCATTAGAGTCCTAAAATCTATCAATCTCAGTCTTGAATCTACTCAATGACTGAGCAGCCACAGCCCTCTGGGGTAGAGAATTCCAGAGGTTTACCACCCTCTGAGTGAAGAAATTCCTCCTCATCTCAGTCCTAAATCACCTACCCCTTATTCTGCGACTATGCCCCCTAGTTCTAGTCTCTCCAGCCAGCAGAAACAGCCTCCATGCATCTACCCTGTCAAGCCCTCTAAGAATTTTATACGTTTCAATTAAATCCCCTCTCATTCTTCTAAACACCAGAGAATATAGGCCCATTCTAGTCAATCTCTTCTCATAGGACAACCCTCTCATCCCAGGAATCAATCTAGTGAACCATAGTTGCACTGCCTCTTAAATCTGTGTCCTCTGGTTACCGACCCTTCTGCCACTGGAAACAGTTTCTCCTTATTTACTCTCTCAAAACCATTCATGATTTTGAACACCTGTATCAAATCTCCCCTTAACCTTCTCTGCTCTAAGGAGCACAACCCCAGATTCTCTAGTCTCTCCATATAATTAAGTCTTTCATCCCTGGTACCATTCTAGTTAATCTCCTCTGTGCCCTCTCTAAGGCCTTGACATCCTTCCTAAGTGTGGTACCCAGAATTGGACACGATACACCAGTTCGGGCCTAACCTGTGTTTTATAAAGGTTTAGCATAATTTACTTGCTTTTGTACTCTAATGCCTCTATTTATAAAGCCAAGGATCCCATGTGCCTTTTTAAATGCCTTCTCAACTTGTCCTGCCACCTTCAAAGACTTATGCATGTACACCCCCAGGTCTCTCTGTTCTTGCACCCCCTTTAAAATTGTACCATTTAGTTTATATATTCATTCTAATGAAGATGTTAGAGGAAAAATGAGAGAAAGAGGCATATAGAGATAAGGAGAGATATATATAATAAGCATGTGGGAGGCATGTAGAATGGAAGATGTACCGAAGAAAGGAGACAAAGAGGGGGAGAAAAAGACAATAATGAGAAAGTGTGCAAAAGGCATACAGAGAAAGAAAGGGACGCAGAAAGAAGTAAGAGAGGGAAATAAGCAGAAAGACAATTACAAGAGAGAGACAGGCAGTTTCTATAATGGGTGGCTGATCCACAATGCTGGATTTAGTCCCGGGTGGTGCTTTGAAAATCTATCCCAAAGTTTTTAATTTTTATCCATAGAGCACAACAGGGGATCAACTAGTGTGTATATTCAATATTCATCACTGGAACCCTTTGATGAGATTGACTGCCTTCTAATTGCTTTTGAGTGTTTATTGTTCTGTATATATAACAATTACAACAAAGTGGGGAAAAGGATGGTATGTAAAACATTAAAAGACAAAAGGCAGGCAATTAGGTATATGTATAAAACAATTGAAAACTACAAGTCATTCAATACTTTGAGGTATTATTAAAAAAATACTTCTTGTTATTTTCTTTTTCCTATAATGTAAGTAAAAGCCCACATCAAACCTGTGTACTTTGTTTTTCTTCAATACCTGTCTTTACAATGGGGTTTAAACATTCACTGGACATTTGTGATAAAGTTTCTATACTAAGAGTACTTTTAAACATGTGAATACAGAGGAAACTGTACATCAAAAGCGAGCATGGCAGAGAAAAACTGTAGTACAAAGGAAAGTCTGATTATGATAAAGAAATATGAGGTTGTGCATTAAAGTTAGCACAGTATATGTAAATAAAATAAACTACAGCATTTAACCTGAATGCTAATAATATCTTCTTCATTCAAATGCATCCAGAACATTGAGAATACATATTATAGTTCAATGCATACCCAAGCATTCCACATCAAGTTTTTTTTTTGTTGATAGCAAGATCATAGAATTATAGAAAGGTTACACCACAGAAGGAGGCCATTCGGCCCATCGAGACCTTGCCAGCTCTCTGCAAGAGCAATCCAGCTAGTCCCACTCCCCCGCCTTTTCCCCATAGCCCTGCAAATTTTTTCCTAAGTACTTGTCCAATTCCCTTTTGAAAGCCATGATTGAGTCTGCCTCCACCACCCCCTCAGGCAGTGCATTCCAGATCAAAACCACTCGCCGTGTCCACTCATGTCACCCTTGGTGTTTTTGCCAATCACTTTAAATCTATGTCCTCTGGCTCTTGACCTTTCTGCCAATGGGAACAGTCTCTCTCCATCTAATCTGTCTAGACCCTTCATGATTTTGAATACCTCTATCAAATATCCTCTCAACCTTCTCTGCTCTAAGGAGAACAACCCCAGCTTCTCCAGTCTATCCACATCACTGAAGTCCTTCATCCCTGGAACCATTCTAGTAAATCTTTTCTGCACCCTCTCTAAGGCCTTCACATCCTTCCGAAAGTGCGGAGCCCAGAATTGAACTCAATACTCCAGTTCTGGCCGAACTAGTGTTTTATAAAGGTTCATCATAACTTCCTTGCTTTTGTACTCTATGCCTCTATTTATAAAGCCCTGGATCCCGTATGCTTTTATAACCGCTTTCTCAACCTGCCCTGCCCCCTTCAACATTTGTACACATATACCCCCAGATCACTGTTCCTGCACCCCCTTTAGAATTGTACCCTTTAGTTTATAATTCCTCTCCTCATTCTTCCTACTAAAATGCATCACTTAGCACATCTCTGCGTTAAATGTCATTTGCCACGTGTCCGCCCATTCCACCAGCCTGTCTATGTCCTCTTGAAATCGATCACTATCCTCCTCACTGTCCACTACACTTCCAAGTTTTGAGTCATCTGCAAACTTTGAAATTGTGCCCTGTGCACCGAGTCCAAGTCATTAATATATATCAAGAAAAGCAGTGGTCCTAGTACCGACCCCTGGGGAACACCACTGTATATCTTCCTCCAGTCCGAAAAATAACCATTCACCACTACACTGTGTTTCCTGTCACTTAGCCAATTTCGTATCCATGCTGTCACAGCCCCTTTTATTCCCTGGGCTTCAACTTTGATGACCACCGTATTATGTGGCACTTTATCAAAAGCCTTTTGGAAGTCCATTTACACCACATCAACCGCATTGCCCTCATTAATCCTCTCTGTTTCCTCCTCAAAAAGCTCAATCAAGTTAGATAAATACGATTTGCCTTTAATAAATCCGTGCTGGCTTTCCTTAATTAATCCATACTTGTCCAATTGACTGTTAATTTTGTCCCGAATTATTGTTGCTAAAAGTTTCCCCACCACCGAGGTTAAACTGACTGACCTGTAGTTGCTGGGTTTATTCTTACACCCTTTTTTGAACAAGGGGTGTAACATTTGCAATTCGCCAGTCCTCTGGCACCACCTCTGTACCTAAGCATGATTGGAAGATTATGGCCAGTACCTCCGCAATTTCCACCCTTACTTCCCTCAGCAACCTAGGATGCATCCCAACCAGACCGGGTGACTTATCCACTTTAAGTATAGCCAGCCTTTCTAGTACCTCCTCTATCAATTTTAGCCCATCCAGTATCTCAACTACCTCTTCTTTTACTATGACTTTGGCAGCATTTTCTTCCTTGGTAAAGACAGATGCAAAGAACTCAGTTAGTACCTCAGCCATGCCCTCTGCCTCCATGAGTAGATCTCCGTTTTGGTCCCTAATCATCTCCAGCTTTCCTCTTACTACCGTTTTACTATTTATATGCCTATAGAAGACTTTTGGATTCCCTTTTATGTTAACCGCCAGTCTATTCTCATACTCTCTCTTTGCCCCTCTTATTTCCTTTTTCACTTCCCCTCTGAACTTTCTATATTCAGCCTGGTTCTTACTTGTATTATCAACCTGACATCTGTCATAAGCTCCTTTTTTCTGATTCATCTTACTCTCTATCTCTTTTGTCATCCAGGGAGCTCTGGCTTTGGTTGCCCTACCTTTTTCCCTCGTGGGAATGTACCTGGATTGTATCTGAACCATCTCCTCTTTAAAGGCCGCCCATTGCTCGATTACAGTTTTGCCTGCCAATCTTTGATTCCATTTATCCGGGCCAGATCGGTTCTCAACCCACTGAAATTGGCCCTCCTCCAATTAAATATTTTTACTCTAGACTGCTCTGCGTCCTTTTCCATAGCTAATCTAAACCTTATGATAGTATGGACTGCAGCGGTTCAAGAAGGCGGCTCACCACCACCTTCTCAAGGGCAATTAGGGATGGGCAATAAATGCTGGCCTTGCCAGCAACACCCACATCCCATGAACGAATAAAAAAAAATGATCACTGTTCCTTAAATGTTACCCCACTGACCTTTGCTCCACTTGATCCACCTCATTCCCCACAATATATATAAGATTAGACAAAGTCCAGAGTGTGTTGCAAAGCAGCATTGTGTCAGGAGTTGAAATGAGGTAGTTAATTATGAGAACAAAGCTCAATCATTTTATCAGCATTGCTCCAACTTCAAAACATCACACTGCATTCCTACATTACAACAGCAATTACACTTCAAAAGTACTTCATTGGCTGTAAAGCGCTTTGAGACATCCTGAGGTCATGAAAGGCACTATTAAATGTAAGTCTGTCTTTCCTTTCTTTCACTGACTATAGAATGTATTATTTTTGTATATTGTATAGAATTATTGTGATTTATTACCTTTTCCACACTTGGTTTCCTGTTTTTTTTATTTTCTGCTGACAGGATTTTCATGGAAACAACGATAGACATCCTATTAATGTCAGTGTTTTTGGAGGTTTTGTTTTTCAGGACAGTTTGATGTATGACCTCATCAGCTCCAGGTGACTGACATCAGTTGAGATAACAAACCTAAAAAATCCTGTGGGGGAAAAAAATCAAACTTCAGCAACAATGAAGACAGAACTCAAACAATGGAGAAAACTTAGCAAAAGTACTACCTTATGTCAACTATTCTATCCATTTATATAAATATCTGAAATGGCACAGAGCTCAAATATCAAGCATGGTACAGTGATACTACAATCTCCTTGGTTTTACAGGACCTACGTGAAAGGCTTCCCTACTTAGTAGGGAAAAATCATCAGATAGTGAGAAGGTAAAAGTTTCCAGGTGCAAACTAAGTAATTTAGTTGTAACCTTGACACTGATGCTACTACTGACTGTTTATGATTTTGGAACTCATTCTGTCTTTGGTGTTGCTGAAAGTTAATAATTTGTTTTATATTTTCTGATTGAGTTTTCCCATTGTTTATTGTTATAACGATGTACTCTAGTACTGCACAATTTAGTTAATGTCAAAGTAAACTGATGAACTGATCAATTACCTCAGTCATTTGGAGAACTGATTCATAATATCAACTCTAGCTTAATATTTGTATTTACACTTCATTGACTTTGAAGTATGTCAAGAAGACACACTGATTTCCCATGATGTTGCACATGGGGAGTTAGGACCAAGTGTTGTCTTCAACTGAAGCTGTGTTAGAGAGCAGAGAATAATTGGACCAGGGCGCACACGCCTGGTTCAGTCATCATTTTAAAGTTGTACATTCTGTCCTTATTTTTATCTAATATTTGATTTGATATTTTCTATCATTACCTTATTGAAAATCTTGCCTCTGTGCACACTTCCTGTCAACCGTACCATTATAAATTCCTATGTCCACATTTATAATGGGAACTGCTTATGCAAATTTGTCATACTGTAATTACACCTTCACACCAGTAGTTGCACTGCAGGACCTTCACAGAAGCAGGGCACAATTATAGCGTGACAAGTTTTCTTACGCAGTTTCCATTATAAACGTGGCCATAGGAACTTATAATAGTGTACATATAAGATTTCTAATGTGTGTGTTATGTATAATGAAAGTGAAGTCATCAGACTAGTTCTGCAACTAAAATTTATATATTTATTATATAATGACAGGTGTTTTGTATAAACCTGGAGATTCTTCTGCTATACATTATTGCTTAATTATGAATGTGTCTTAATAGACAAAAGTAATAGTTTTATAATTCCTCAAATACAATAAATCTGTAGTATACTTTTTCATAGCATCACATTCATTGTTTGATGCAGCATCCATAATCTCAGAGGAATCTGCCACTTCTTATTGTTACACAGTACAGTCTTTATGTGCTCTCACCATCCACTACAATTAAATGTCAAATTCTTTGTGTTACAGTTATCTTTACCTATATACACACACATGTATTAAGTCTTGTGTATAGTGCATGCTTACAGGATGTTATACCTCAAATAAATCACACCTCACAGTAAATGTAGGACAAAAATAATGAAGTGATCGACACAGATTTGCTTGAAAGATACCATTGACTAAATACAAAGCAATAACACAGCTCCTGTGAAGCTACAATAGCAGAATGTAGCAAGAAAACATGACGATGAGGCAAAAAGTTTCCAACAATGAGTAAAAAAACATTAAATAAAAAGAATTTTTAGCATTTTATATAGCTTCAGGCATTAAATAAACCTTCTGAGCTAACGGTGTTGAGTGGGATGAGTTTTTCTTTGAGTCACTGAAGAGAAATGATGGATGTACTAGGGCCAGAAGGGAATATTTTTAAAGCACTTTGCAGACTTAAGACATTGTGACTGCTGTCAATCAGTCAATCATCCAGGCCAAAAGCACAGTGAATGTCTACTTTCAAGATGCTGGTCATTGGAGACTCATTAGAGGGAAAAATATCCCTGGTGTTCCGTTTCACCAATGACAGCTTCAGCAAGAACTATAAATCCACTGTGGGAGAGATAACGAAGAACAAATGAATATGTTTGCCTTTTATGCAAATATTGCAATCCACCACAAGAGGTAGAGCAAAAAAATATAAATAACTGAGATAAACGAGTTTTAGGAACGAAAGAACAAAAAGTTACTTGCAACTTAAGCAAAGTGCTAAGTAAATAATATTGTTTGTGATCCTTCACTATTAATGAGGTGTGCAATATTTTTGCCTCGTATCAGTCATTTGAGGTATTGCTTCAGTAAATTTGCTGTATTATATTTAGGCAACAGTAAGATAAACATTAAGAGCCACACTTAGGTCCTGGACTTCCTATGGGCATTGCCACAGGAGATGTATTAATTGTGTTTATATACATAAACACTGGTGTTCTATCAATGCTAACTTCAGCAAAAAGTGCACACACTTTTTATAAGGGGAGTAAGTAAAACAAGTTTGGATAGTTTCAATCCAGTTCCCAGTGAGTATAAAGCAATCCATAATTCAGCACACAAATTGACATATTTTGCTTAGAGAGACTTATAAACATTACTGATTGGGGGTTGCGGAAAACATTCTTACTGATGCTATTCTGAGCTTGGATTTAAGAACCATTATTGGCACTGAGTAGAAAGAGTTTTATCCTACAGCTGGTCTGTGCCAAACATAAACTGGGAGAACTTGATGTTGGGTGCCAAAAATGGAAATGTTCCATTATTTAGTAATGTTATTTCTCACTTTGATGAACAAAACTCCAAAAATATAATAAAAAGGGAGCCATATTTATATAAAATGTATGGGGATATTTTCCTAGGTCTGTGCCTGGGTACACTGGATCGCCTGAGCACAGCAAATACTGGAAAGTCAGGTGGGTCAGAGTATAAAGGAGAAAGCCTGATGAGGGAAACCAAGCATTTTCCTTTATAGATGTGCACTCCATCCAGTCTGCTGTGCCCGGGAGATCCAGTGTACCCGGGCACACATACGGGAAAATCTCCACGTCAACACACTCTGCTGTGTATTGTACTTTGCCAATCTGTGATCTATAAATGTGAAATATGATAATTGCTTTGGTAAATTATGTGATCGATTTTGAGATACATATATGACTAAAATGAGTGCGTGCAGCATTTTCCCTTCATCTACCTCTTCCAGTTGTTCCTTATGCTTGGTATAAAGTTGAAACTCACTGCATACTTCTCAAAAGAGTGTTAAAATGTGTTTTATTTTCTCAAACCAACTGCTTGCATTAAAAGAACACAGTCCCGCCTTCCCCCAGATCAGGTCAATGAAAAACATAATAGTGATTTTCTGTATCTGTCACATTACTACACACTGCCTAAGAAATGGGATCAGGCTGCAGCTGGGTGACAACACATAGCTACAGTCTGCTCACGCAACCCACACGCAAAATGGCAGTGTAGCAGGAGTGCGACTCTACTTACTTTTAGTTAGAATTAAAAAACATACTTTAATTGGCAGATTTAAGGTAGGAAAATTACAATGTTAACATTTCTACCCAGAGGAGCACTAATTACGGTTCTTTTGAGGAGTACATTAATATACATGAGTTGTCAGCTATGTAAAATATTTATGAAGGCCCTGTACTGCCTTCTACAGCAATCCAATTAGTCCCATTCCCCTGCTCTTTCCTCACAGCCTTGTAAATTCTTTCCCTTCAAATATTTATCTAATTCCCTTTTGAAAGTTACTACTAAATTTGCTTCCATAGTATCATAGAAAGGTTACTGCACAGAAGGAGGCCATTCGGCCCATCGAGTCCGTACCGGCTCTATACAAGAGCAATCCAGCTAGTCCCACTCCCCTGCCTTTCCCCATAGCCCTGCAAATTTTTTATTTTCAACAACTTATCCAGTTCCCTTTTGAAGGCCACGATTGAATCTGCCTCCAGCACCCCCTCGGGCAGTGTATTCCAGATCCTAACCACTCACTGTGTAAAAAAGTGTTTCCTCGTGTCACCTTTGGTTCTTTTGCCAATCACCTTAAATCTATGTCCTCTGGTTCTTGACCCCTCCACCAATGGAAACAGTTTCTTTCTATCTATTCTGTCGCGACCCTTCATGATTTTGAATACCTCTATCAAATCTCCTCTCAACCGTCTCTGTTCCAAGGAGAACAACCCCAGCTTCTCCAGTCTATCCACATAACTAAAGTCACTAATCCATGGAAGCATTCGAGTAAATCTCTTCTGCACCCTCTCTAAGACCTTCACATCTTTCCTGAAGTGCGGTGCCCAGAACTGGATACAGTACTTCAGTTGTGGCCAAATTAGTGTTTTATAAAGATTTATCATGACTTCCATACTTTTGTACTCTATGCCTCTATTTATAAAGCCCAGGATCCCTTATGCTTTTTTAACCACTTTCTCAACCTGCCCTGCCATGATCAACGATTTGTGCACATATACCCCCAGGTCTCTCTGTTCCTGTACCCCTTTTAGAGTTTTGCCCTCTAGTTTATATTGCCTCTCCTCGATCTTCCTACCGAAATGTATCACTTTGCATTTTTCTGTGTTAAATTTCATCTGCCACGTGTCTGCCCATTCCACCAGCCTGTCTATATCCTCTTGAAATCTATCACTATCCTCCTCACTGTTTGCTACCCTTCCAAGTTTTGTGTCATCTCCAAATTTGGAAATTGTGCCCTGTTCACCCAAGTCCAAGTCATTAATATACATCAAGAAAAGCAGTGGTCCCAGCACTGATCCCTGGGGAACACCACTGTACACCTCCCTGCAGTCCGAAAAACAACCGTTCACCACTGCTCTATGTTTCCTGTCCCTTAGCCAATTCTGTATCCATGTTGCTACTGCCCTCTTTATTCCATGGGCCACAATCTTGATGCTAAGCCTACCGTGCGGCAGTTTATCAAACGCCTTTTGAAAGTCTATGTACAACACATCAACTGCATTGCCCTCATCTACCCTCTCTGTTACCTCATCAAAAAACTCTCTCAGGTTAGTGAAACACGATTTGCCTTTAACAAATCCGTGCTGGCTTTCCCTAATCAATCCTCCCTCGTCCAAGTGACTGTTAATTCTGTCCCAGATTATCGTTTCTAAAAGTTTCCCCACCAATGAGGTTAAACTGACTGGCCCATAGTTGCTGGGTTTATCCTGGGTCCTGGGTATTGCTGGGTTCACTCCCCTTTCAGGCAGTGCATTCCAGATCATTACAACTCGCTGCGTCAAAAAATGTTTCCTCACCGCTGATCACCTTAAATCTGTGTTACCGACCCTTCTGCCACTGGAAGCAGTTTCTCCTTATTTATTCTATCTAAATCATTCATGATTTTGAACACCTCTACCAAATCTCCCCTTAACCACCTCTGTTCTAAGGAGAACCACCCCAGCTTCTCCAGTCTCTCTACAAACTGAAGTCCCTCATCCCTGGTACCATTCTAGTAAATCTCTTCTGCACCCTCTCTAAGGCCTTGACATCCTTCCTAAAGTGTCGCGCCCAGAATTGAATACAACAATCCAGCTGAGGCCTAACCAGTGTTTTATAAAGGTTTAGCATAACTTCATCGCTTTTGAACTCTATGCCTCTATTAATGAAGCCCAAGATTCCATATGCTTTTTTAACAGCCTTCTCAACTTGTCCTGCCAACTTCAAAGATTTGTGTATGTGCACCGTCAGGTCTCTCTGTTCCTGCAATCCCTTTAAAATTGTACCATTTCATTTATATTGCCTCTCCTCATTCTTCCTACCAAAATGCATCACTTCAAACTTCTCTGTTAAATTTCATCAGCCATGTGTCTTCCTATTTCACCAGTCTGCCAGTCTGTCTGTGTCCTCTTGAAGTCAGTTACTATCCTCCAAATTGTTTACAATATTTCCGAGTTTCATGTCATCTGCAAATTTTGAAATTATACCCTGTATTCCCAAGTCTAGGTCATTAATAGAAATCAAAAAGAGCAGTGATCCTAATACTGACCTCTGGGGGACACCACTGTATACTTCCCTCCAGTCTGAAAAACCATTCACCATCACTTTCTGCTTTCTGTCCCTTAGCCAATTGTGTATCCATGCTACCACTGTCCCTTTAATCCCATGGGCTTTAATTTTGCGACCAAGTCTATTATGTGGTACTTTATCAAATGCCTTTTGAAAGTCCATATACACATATCAACTGCACTACCCTCATCAACCCTCTCCATTACTTCATCAAGTTAGTCAAACATGATTTTCCCTTAACAAATCCGTGCTGACTTTCATTTATTAGCCCATATTTTTCTAAGCGATGTTCAATCATCCTGTGATTTCATAAAATAAGTTGAGGTGACTCTTGTGAGATGAGTTTGAGTAAGTTAGGCATGAGCACACAAGACAAAATCTCACACAGAGACACCAGAGGAAATGGATAATGTCACACTAGTGCAGTAGGGCGTTCTTTTCTGAAGTTGGGATAGAGCAGTGATGGCCAACCCTAGGCACGCGTGCCACAAGTGGCACACCTCTCTCCGGAGAATGGCACGTCACGGGAGCGGCTGTGCTCTGCTTTTCTGTGTCGGTCAAGTGCAGACCACGGCGGCATTACCCAGCGCCAAAGCCGAGGCTCAGGCTCCATCATGTCCTCTCGAGGAAGTGATGTCACCCTCTCTCTCCCCCTCTTCTCAGTAGCACAAAGCCCTCGTCACAGGGCCAAGGCAGTTGATTTCTCTGAGTGAATGGTGGTGTCAGTTTTGCACAGTTTTATTAGTTTGTGGTGCATATAGTTTTTGTTTCATTTCCATCCGAACAATGGGCTCGATTTTCGCACCCCCGAGCGGGTGCGTTCGTGGCGGGAGGGGGGCTCCGAAAATCGGGGATTCCTGGGGCGGGTCCGGAGCCCGGATCCAACCCGCCCACTTCCGGGTTCCTCAGTGACGCGCTGACATACACGCACAGCCCCCGCATGTGGCACTCCCGCCGGCTTTGCCACTTAAAGTAATTAACCAGGTACTTCAGGTCGTTTACAGACCTGATTGACCTGATGTTTTAGGAGGGATGAGACTTTCAAGTCAACTGGGACTGTTTCCCGTACTGGGGAAAACGCTCCCAGTTGAAATGGACATGTTGCAGCCATCAGCCTGTGGCAGCTGCAAAGGTCCATTTGACAGATGGGGGGGGGGGGGGGGGAGAACCCTCACTCATTGCAGGAGGCCACTCTGTCACTTTGGACAAAGTTTGGCCTCCACCACCCTCCTCCTAACAATAAATTTCACAAACTTGCACACTTACCCCGGTGTGCAGACACATTTACCTACCTTGCGGACCCCCTCAAACGTACATCTTCCGGATGGGGGCCGCCGTAGCTGCAGTCATGACCTCCTCGGAGGACGAGCAACATCACCAGCCTCGCCGTCCACCTCTGACATGTGGAGCTCCATAACACAGTGCTGTGACACATCCACCTGCACAGCAGGAGGGAGGGCAACCACAGAGAGAGATGCTTCACAGGGGGCACTACCCTCGCCACAGGGTCCACAGACCGAGGATCAGCTTCCTGGACCTCTCTGAGCAGCAGTGCACATGGAGGCTCAGAGTCACTCGACATGTAGTCGTGGACATCTGCAGCCTCCTTCATGCCAAGTTGCTCCCAGCTGGCCCGAGCACCATCTTCTTACCTGTTGCTGTCAAAGTCACCACTGCCCTCAACAACCTCTCCTTCGCATCCTTCCAGGGTGCCACAGGGGACATTGCCGACGTCTCTCAGTCGTCTGCACAAAAGAGCCTGCAAATACACCTACACCCACTCTGCAGTAACACAATGGATGACATCAATTGTGGGTCTTCATAGTGATCCTCATGAAAGGGCATTATTGCACAAACCAGACAAGATTCGCAAAGACGTGGCAGTAGTGGTGACAATATAATATGTAATGTGAGTTGGTCAGAAATTAAATATAAGTAAAAACCATGACAAACCCTCAAACACCCTTGCGCATCCCCTTCATGCTCACGACACATTTGCCTTACGCTTCCTACTGCACATATGTGATGCATGCCCTGTGGCTGCAGCACAGGTAGTGGCATGTTGAGTGAGGCTGACCGTGAAAGAGATGCATGAGAGGGTGAGTATGAGAGAGAGCCATGAGATTGTATGAGGATTGGGTTGAGTGGTAGTGGTGGGATGAGTACTGGCGAGGTGAGTAAGTGCAGGTATGATGAGGATGAGGTTTGAGTGGGTGTGAGGAGTGATGTGACAGTAGTGTTGGCTGTGCAGAAGGAGATGTGGGGTGGGGGCGGTGATGTGGCAGACAGAGTGTAGGGGAATGAGTAAGTGTACTCACTTCGGCTGATCTACTTAGGTCATTGAAGCGCTTCCTGCACTGTATGCAGGTGGGCGATATGTTGGTGGTGCAGGTGACCTCCTCTGCCACCTCGAGCCAGGCCTTCTTGGTAGCAGAGGCAGGCCACTCCCTCCCGCCCGCCAGGAAGAAGATCTTTGTCCTCCCCCTCCTCCTCACCCCATCCAATGATACCTGGAGTGAGGCATCATTAAACCTGGGAGCAGCCTTCCCCCTGGGCTGCTCCATGCTGTAATTTTGCCTATTTTCTGCAGCATCAGTCAGTGGAGGACTGCCCCTTTAAATAGGGCTTCTCCAGCTATGCTGCGCATGCGCAATCCGCCCGCTGCGCAGCTTTCCAGCACGAAACCCGGAAGCAAAGGTAAATACCTTCAATCAAGCTGCGATCGCGTGCGGAGCACCCTGCTTTCACTGGGCGCGTTACCCATGCGCCCAGTCGACCCCCCGCTGCCAACCCCCCACCCTACTAATATCGGGCCCAATGTCTCTGAGTAAACCGAGCACATCCAAACAAAAGTATGAAGAAGACATGGCTATGAGACAGTTTAATTCTGCTTGGGAAGAAGAATTTTTGTTCTCATTTACTCCAGGTAAAACATCAAAGCCAATGTGTTTGATTTGTGATGCTACTGAGGCTGTCCCCAGAAAAAATGTAATTTGGAAAGGCATTTTGAACAGAAGCATGGGGAATTCAACTTAAAATATCCAGTTGGTTCAACTGTATGCGCAGATATAATTTCCAAGAAAAAGGCATGTCGCGCAATGCAACAGGGGATCTTTGTTAGAAAAAGAGAGGAATTGTTGTCAATAGTGAGAGTATCGTATGAGATTTCTCTCCTGCTATGCAGGAAAAAGCGACCTTACATTGAAGGAGAACGGGTCATTAAAGAGTGTTCGCATATTTTTGCTTCACATGCTAGTGATCCCAAAATAAAATCAATGGTTAATAAAATTGCACTTTCCCGGAACACCATCATGAGAAACATTGATGAAATGTCTAGTAACGTCGCAGAACAAATTAAATTTCATGTTTCTGCTTGTAAATATTTTTCGCTAGCAATAGATGAACATATGAACATAAGAAATAGGAGCAGGAGTAGGCCAATCGGCCCCTCGAGCCTGCTCCGCCATTCAATAAGATCATGGCTGATCTGGTCCTAACCTCAAATCTAAAATCATGTCCAATTTCCTGCCCGCTCCCCGTAACCCCTAATTCCCTTTACTTCCAGGAAACTGTCTATTTCTGTTTTAAATTTATTTATGAAAGCTGTGATTCTACTGGTATGGCGCAGCTTAGTATTTTTATCAGGTGTATAAAGGAGAACTTCGATGCAATTGTCTTTGCGTACTATCATTTCCACTATGGGAGAGGACATATTTACAGAACTGAAGAAATGTGTTGAAAAGAAGGAGTTGAACTGGTCAAAATTAGACAGTGTTTGCATTGATGGGGCGCCCTGTATGACGGCAAAAGAAATGGTTGTGTTGCTCGGCTTGAAAATCTTTTGGAACGCAAGTTATTCAAGTATCATTGTGTCATTCACTAAGAGTCCTTCTGTGCCGAAGGCATGAACTTTTCACATGATCTTGATCCTGTGGCGCGCTGCATAAACAAAGTTTGTGCACGTCTGTTAAACTGCCGCAAATTCCACAACTTATTTGATGATGATTCACATGAAGACAAGGTATTACTTCTTTATAGCCAATTACGTTGGTTGTCAAAGGGACAGGCTCTTGTGAGATTTTGGAAACTAAAAGAGAAAGTATTAATCCTTTTAACAGAAAAGGGCGAACTTGTTGAGGAGCGCAGTTTACTTGAAGATAAAGACTGGCTCAGTGACCTTGCCTTTCTCACTGATATTCCCGAACACCTTAACAACCTCAACAAAAGTTTGTAGGGGAAGGACAGCCTTTTCCCAACACTGTTTAATTCTGTGTCAACATTCAAGGCAAAACTGAAACTGTTTGTATGTGCTGTCAGTCGAAAAAATCTTCATCATTTCAAATGTCTGCTGGAGCTAAACTCTGAGAATGCTGATGACAATGTCCACATTAATTTTGAGAGTGATAAGAACACTGTTTCTTTGCTAGCAAATTCATTTGAATTACGGTTTCAAGATTTCAGTGATGATAAAAAAAGTGATACTCTTCACCAATCCATTCACCCTCTCAGATATCGAGATAGAAAGTTATCCACCAGACCTGCAGATGGAAATTTTAGAAATGAAAAATCATTCCGGGCTGCATGCCAAATTCAAAGAATTGTGCGATTCACCGTTACATCAAGACTTGAAGTCGTTTTGGAAGTTAGTACCACAGAATAACTTTCCTAGTTTGCATGAATTTGCTCTGCATTATACATGTAGATTCGCCTCAACCTACATTTGTGAGCAGACATTTTCTACCATGAGTTTCATCAAAAATAACTACAGCTCCAGACTGACAGATGACCACCAATAATCTTCTGCAGCTGGCATATTCAAAATTGAAACCAAATATCGACATTATTATCAGGAGCTAGCAGGTTCAGAAGCCACATTAAGTATGTAAGATTTCCATGTGCTCAGGGAAACCCTGCCACTTGATGTACCCAGTTGACGCCACCTTTCCACAAAGAAAATTATAAAGATGTTGCCCCTTTTAACCATAGTGCTTGAAAACGTGTGTGCATTGCAGACTGTCTGATATGACAGTGTCCCTGAGGTAGGGTCCTGGACTGTGAAAGCTTCATGGTATGGTAACTTTAAATTCTAGGGGACGAGCCATCTCTGTTTCAGGTGTCTAGAGGTTATCCAGCAGCAGACAGTACAATGCTGTGACAGCCCCTATAAAGTGTAGCAAAAATGGGTCTCCTTTGACATGTCCAGATTTGTGTGGATCGGCTCTGGAAATGCAGGTTCCTGAGTAATGATGAGTGTAGGCAAAATGCCTCAAGTATTGTAGCACCACATGAACTTGTCTTCTTCATCCAAATCACACAACGCTTTTGGAATTTCCTAAGGATTTCCCACCCCCCCCAGTTTGTATGGAAATGGAAGTAGCGAACAAGCATAGTGAAGAAAAGTAGTGGAAAAAAATAGGAAGACCATCCAGAAAAACTGATCAAGGCAAGGAATCAATTGGAGCAAAAATTTACTGCACATGATTAAAAAAAACAAAGGTCTCCAAATTTTGGCCCAATCAAGAGCAAAAGGTGGAGAAACATGTCCCCTTGAGCTGAAATTTAGGACACAATCCAGTTCTTCTGGGATGCTGCCCTGTTTTTTCACTCCAGCAATTTTCTTGTAGGAGGGGGCTATGGGCAGATTTTTCACAGACCCCCCCCTCCCAACCCACCCCATGTCAAGACAGTGTGTCAGGGGAAATTCCCAGGCTACTCCAGGAATTCATCCCTTGTGCATTTAGAAGGCCTCAGTGAAGTGCGTACCAGCTGAGGCCTGCCGTTAGTTTCTTTCAGTACTTATGAAAGGCCCCAAACAGTACCGAGACTAAGATAATTGATCCTGGAAGTAATCAATTACTTTCTGTCTGAAGGCTCAATGGTTCCTTTTGGAAGGACGTGGGGGCATCTTAGGCAGAGTGGCAGTGGGCTGCACACCTTACAAGGTTGGGCCGGGATGGGTACCATTGAAACGTCCTTGCCTGCAAATGACTCCTTCCCCACAATTTGAGAGGGGTCTATACTCAACCATGTGAGTGGACGGCGATTTTGTTCCACTACTGTAATGTCGAAGGAGCAGTTCCCGCTGAATTTTGGGCCCAAACACTTTTAACAGCAAGTCAAAGAAAAATCTCCCTTTAAGAAATCTACTTGAGCAGGACAGGTCCCAGGATTCCTAATGGACATTTCATATGGGTGACACATATGCACTGGGGTCATGAAATTTTGGGGAACCTAATTTTAATAAGTATTCAATGTTAATAAGGCCTCCCTCCTCCACGATCGTAGATCATGAAAAGAGGAGTGCAGTGAATCAATCACCTTAGGTGGTGCACCTGATTTTATGTCCCCTGTCACTATCAGTGAGGGCAGAGCCTCGTAAAATCTACCCTCATATCTAATTGAAGTCAATGGGAATCAGGGGGAAAACTCTCCACTGGATGGAGTCATACCTAACATAAAGGAAAATGGTAGTGGTTGTTGAAGGCCAATCATCTCAGCCCCAGGACATTGCTGCAGGAGTTCCTCAGGGCAGTGTCCTAGGCCCAAACATCTTCAGCTGCATCATCAATGAGCTTCCCTCCATCATAAGGTCAGAAATGGGGATGTTCACTGATGATTGCACAGTGTTCAGTTCCATTCGGAAGCCCTCAAATAATGAAGCAGTCCATGCCCGCATGCAGCAAGACCTGGACAGCATCCAGGCTTGGGCTCATAAGTAACAAGCAACATTCACGCCAGACAAGTGCCAGGCAATGACCATCTCCAACAAGAGAAATTCTAACTACCTCCCCTTGACAATCAACAGCATTACCATCGCTGAATCCCCCACCATCAACATCCTGGGGGTCACCATTGACTAGAAACTTAACTGGACCAGCCACATAAATACTTTGGCTACAAGAGCAGGTCAGAGGCTGGGTATTTTGCGACTCACCTCCTGACTCCCCAAAGCCTTTCTACCATCTACAAGGCACAAGTCAGGAGTGTGATGGAATACTCTCCACTTGCCTGGATGAGTGTAGCTCCAACAACACTCAAGGAGCTCAACACTATCCAGGACAAAGCAACCTGCTTGATTGGCACCCTAAACATTCACTCCCTTCACCGCTGGTGCACTGTGACTGCAGTGTGTACTATCTACAAGATGCATTGCAGCAACTTGCCAAGGCTTCTTCGACAGCATCTCCCAAACCCGCGACCTCTACCATCTAGAAGGACAAGGGCAGCAGGCACATGGGAACAACACCACCTGCATGTTCCCCTCCAAATCACACACCATCCCGACTTGGAAATATATCGCCGTTCTTTCATCGTCGCTGGGTCAAAATCCTGGAACTCTCTACCTAACAGCACTGTGGGAGAACCTTCACCACTCGGACTGCAGCGGTTCAAGAAGGCGGCTCACCACCACCTTCTCAAGGGCAATTAGGGATGCGCAATAAATGCTGGCCTCGCCAGTGATGCTCACATCCCATGAACGAATAAAAAAAAGCCATGCATCTGACCCAGGATTTTTGACAATGATACTGGGTGCCTGAAATGGGAAACTGTTCTATTTCCAGAGCTAAACACCTCGATGAACAGAGTAGCATCCAGAAAAAAAATAGATGACAAGTACAACTCAGAAACTGGGTTCATCTCACATGCAAGAACATGGAAATGAGGAAAAGCCATCCAACTCACATTGTCATTTAGTTTCTACTTCAAGGCCCAATCTGACCAATTTTCAACTTTTTTTTCCCTCAAACTTACATGTCTCTACACTTCGCTGGATTGGAAATTGACCATTTCCTTTTGCGAGTGTTGTATCAACAGTCTAGTCCTGTGATATTGAAACCAATTATAGGGCTGAGGTCATAGACAAGGAATTGAATACGAGACCTTTTTGGAAATGCATTTAGTTATTAAACTAAGTTAGCGGGAAGACTATCATTTTTGTAAAACAAATAAATTGTATCATTTTTGAACATGTAACCTAAATTACTCCATACAAGAACTGTAATTCAGAGCATTAATAAATCATTACTAATTAAAACTTTATGAAAAGTTCACACCGCTTTTCAAACACTTTTTTATTGTAGCTTTCTGTGATTTCTTTTCAAATACCAGCTGATCTTTGGCATTGCTAATGGGTCAACGAGGAGTTTGTATTTTGTTATAATTTTAGCTGCTAAACTGGCCTGTCCCTTTTAGGCCACCATACCAAGTACTCCCTGTGCAGAAGTGGTGTAAATAGGGTTTGAGTCCATTGAAGGTTATTTTTCCTCTTTTTAATATACCCTTTCTTAAAATCAAACAGTTGCGATTTGTTGGTGTTTTATACAAAGTCCATAGCTTTTTACATAAATAGATGTATGCGCAACAACAAAGATTAATGAGACATGTCAAAAATTGCTAAATGTGAAATCTTATCTGAGATATAGTCAGTCAAACTTACATTCAGAAATCTTTTTGTTGATGACCTTTTCAGCCTGCCTGTCAAAAAAGAGACAATAAAGCATGGAGTGAAACCGAGTTTCCTTCCACAATTTCCTCCAGGTCAACATTCAAAATGAACCTTATTTTTGCAGTAAAAGTACTTCAAAATCAGACAGCCACATTTTGCAGTAATTGCAGCCACAGTCCTTCAGAGATTTTGATGATATTGCCCATTTACAGGGAACTACAAACAGAGCATGTGGCTGTAGTGCTAATAAAGTGAAAATGTGTACATGCCCTAGATGTCTGTAAAAGAAGAAAGCAAGCATCTCAAATTGACAATAAAAAGTAATTGTCAGTTTAAAAAAATGGGGACCCAGACAGGCATTTTAAATAGAATGCAACATTAAAGCAAATGATTGATGGAATTCATTGCTGTTGAAAATGTAAGTTCTATTCATCAATCCCATCGGCTGTTTCCATAATTGTTTAACGCTTATTAAGGGTACACAATTAGCTGGAAATAATAAAACGTACAGTGGTACTAAAACTAAACATCAGAAATGCAGTGCAAATATAATACTGTTTACTATATATATATATATACACATACACTAAAAACTGTAAATCAGAACATTCTTCTATGGTCAATAATAATTAAATGCATAAAAATGCACTATTTAAAAGATGTAAATAGTGCAAAAGTATTGCTCCAAATATCCAGTAATTCTGGCATAAACAACTGTCAGCTGGAATTATCCACTCAAGAAAGGGATAATGGGCCTAGATTTTCTGATTGGGCCTCCAACTGAGCAATAGACAGATGGTAGAGCATTAACACTCTACTTACTGACTTGCTACTGTGGTGATTCCACCTGATTTTGCAGGGTCAGCTTCCTTTCATAATGTGTGTGAGCTCCCAGCACATATAAGGGCAGGTGTTGGGGAAACTGAATGTAAACAACATTTAAAAAGTTCACTTTTTAATGTACATTTCAGCTTTTGTAAAGGCTGTTTAGTTAAAAAAAAATGGCAAAATCCAATTGCTGGCACAATAAATTAGAGGCAGAAAACCAAGAACTTGGTCAAGGAATGGAGCAATGCAACACTTGTTTGACGGTGGATGAAATGGAGGCATCAGGTGATAACAAGGAGGGTGGCTCAATATGTCACACCAGGACACCATTCCCATAGGGAAGCATTGCATTATATCTGGAATAAGGTGAAGACAGAGAACTTGAGTGCGTAGCTGACTATTATTGCCACTGGCAGTGCCGAGCCTCAATAGGATTGCCAACTCTGGTTGTATGTATTCCTGGAGATTTGATCAAGTGACATTTTGGCACATGACATTTGATCTTTAAAAGAGATGTTGATTTGACAGAACATGGCTGGGTAAAAACTGGGGGAGTTTAAATCATTTTATTGAGTGATCTTTTAATGTGACCACTACGAAAATTCTCACATGATTGACGATTTCACTATTTGTATATGTTCTGCGAGTTGGAAGATAATAAACGTTTGGATTAATTGGTACTAAAAGATTACCCGATCCTACAATATACTGTGGCCTGGTATTAAGGGTGTGTCTGTATCTGCACGTGCTTTGCAAAAAAAGTTATTTAGAACTTTGCAAAGTTTGTGTTGGTATATGCAGAGTGCTTTAATGATTACTTTCTGGAGCAGTTCTTCAACTTGTCATTAGAGGGAGTACTTGGACATCAGTTACACACTGAAGGTCACAGGTTTTAGTTTGTTACTGTTTTTCATTGATGAAGCAGGTGTAGATTGAGGCAGTAAGATGTCTTTGTGACCCTACGATCACCAGTATGTGACTCAATAAAACTGTGTGCTGTGTACAGAGAAAACAGGAAATAAGATGTCCCCCCCCCACAGCTACAGATTTTCCCGTGAATTGTAATGTACTGTGGTTCTTAACTCTATAGAGATATCATTTGGAGGATTTAGAACCATAGAAGTTTACACCCTGGAAGGAAGCCATTTAGCCCATTGTGTGTGTGCCTGCTTTTTGCTAGAACAATTGGAAACTAATCCCACTGCCCTGCTCCCTCCCTGTATCATCTTCTGCTTCAAATATTTATCCATTTTCCCCTTAAAAGATGCAATGATTTCTGCCTCAACTATTCCCCACAGCAAAGCAGCCTATGCTCTAAAAATCTCTGCATTAAGAAATTTCTCCTAACTTCTTTGTGACAATTTTAAATTGATGATTCCTTATCACTGACTCCCCAACCAAAGGTGATTGTCTTTCCATGTTCACTATAAAAATCCTCCATAATCTTAAAAGCGTCGATTAAATCTCCCCTTTGCATTCTCTGCTCCAGTGGAAAAAGTCTCAGTAACTCAAGACTCTTTTTAACTAGTTTTGCATCTCTGGTGAATGTAAATTGTATGCTCTCTATATTTTTAACGTCGTTTCCGTAACACGGCATCCAAAACTACAAGTTTACCACTATTTCTTTGCTCTTGTAGTCTAAGCCCCTATTAATAAAAACCAAAATGCCATCGGCTTTTGTATGGGTTTATCTACCTGCAATCGCACTTACAAGCAATTATATATTTGAACCCCTTTAGTGCCTTTCCAATGAGTTTATACTCCCATTACTTGTCTTTCCTCCCAAAATGTGTTATTTCATACTTCTCCACATTAAATTGCATCTGACACTTGTCTTCCCAGTCCACTAACCTGTCTATGTCCTCCTGGTCTTTTATAATTCTCCTCACTATTTGCAAAACCTTCTACCTTGTGTCATCAGATGTCAATATTATGTTCCTTTTGCCCAATCATCTATACATATCAAGAACACCAGTGTACCAATGCAGTGACCCCTAAGTACACCACTTCCCACCCTTCTCCAATCTCAGCGACACCCACTCACCCCTAAGTACACCACTTCCCACCCTTCTCCAATCTCAGCGACACCCACTCACCCCTAAGTACACCACTTCCCACCCTTCTCCAATCTCAGCGACACCCACTCACCCCTAAGTACACCACTTCCCACCCTTCTCCAATCTCAGCGACACCCACTCACCCCTAAGTACACCACTTCCCACCCTTCTCCAATCTCAGCGACACCCACTCACCCCTAAGTACACCACTTCCCACCCTTCTCCAATCTCAGCGACACCCACTCACCCCTAAGTACACCACTTCCCACCCTTCTCCAATCTCAGCGACACCCACTCACCCCTAAGTACACCACTTCCCACCCTTCTCCAATCTCAGCGACACCCACTCACCCCTAAGTACACCACTTCCCACCCTTCTCCAATCTCAGCGACACCCACTCACCCCTAAGTACACCACTTCCCACCCTTCTCCAATCTCAGCGACACCCACTCACCCTACCACTTTGTTTCCTGTCTGTCAAACAGCTTTCTATCCATTATTGCTACACTTATATGCTTGCATTTTTCTGACAAGCCTTTTATGGGCCATCTTATCAAATACCTTCTATATCTATTGAATCACTTCCTCCATCCAGTCAGTCATTTCTTCAAAAACTCACTAGGTACTGGATAATGCGCTAAACTCATTTCATGTGGGATTCTTAGAAGAAATTTATCCCATCCATTTGGGCTGCATTCAAGCCAAGTCCTATAGGTGAAAGAACAGTGTATTAACTCACTGTGCCACCTGTCCCTAATATGCAAGTGATTGGAACCTGTTAAACAGGGATAATGGCAGACGATCAGGATCACCTTTGTTGTAAGCACTTTGAAGCTTCACTAAAAAGAATAGACAACAGGACATTTTTGTTGTAATATTTGTAACAAAATGTGGTGTTACATCTGGATGAATGCTTGAGTTTCAGACAGGATTGAGAATACTGCGACATGATTTAAGATACTAATGATCCACTCTTGACAAAAACAATTGTAATAATGGCAAACCATCAACAAGCTAAATCAGGAGGATCTTTATATGGAAAGGGTATGAACTTAGAGAAATAACAGATTTCCATGTGTAATGAATTCAAAACACATTTAACTGACCTGCTGATTCTCAATTCTTGAATGAACTACAATGTAGCATGTAGCCATGTTTGGTCTTCTACCCATGAGAAGAAATGTCCAACTAGTTACAATAAATGATTACAATTATTTAAAAATCCGAATTTTGAATCACAGAAAAATCCTCCCGATGACACTACGTAAATAGAGTTAAGAACTTCAATGTATTATTGCAACAGAGCGGATCTATGGCTTTCAGAGAAAATTCTAAGTGCTGTGTTCCGCACAGAAGTTCTCCCAACCACCACCCCAATTATTTTAATTCCTCAGCTCTTTGTCCAGCTCTTGCTCCTCTATCATTAGGGCGACTGGTCCTATTCCAGAATGCCATGGTCAAAACACGACCACGTTGTTATGCAGCTATGTCCAGTGCCACCGCCAAAGCTACTGATATGCCATGCGGCAATCCAAGGGGAAACTGCCATTACAACAGCAACAACGCAACTTGCATTTATATAAAGGACTTTGAATTTCAACAGATCAGCAAAGCCCCTGGAGAAATGGCATAAACGGTCATCTTCAGCCAACGTTATGGCAGCAGATTAAGAGTACTCCCATGGAAATTCAGGCCCAAAGGGGGAAAAATTGGTTAAGGATCCGTTCCGGGCGATGGTAGTGCGATGCGCTAACACCCCGCGCCCGACGGACCCTGGGCAGGCAAGACGCAAGTTTGGTCCCCAGGGAGCACTTACCTGCAACCAGCTTTCCTTTCCAGGCCTTGCACCGTGGAATGGATACAATTTGCACTTTCCACCACCAGAGGGAGCTCCATCTCTTAAAGGGAAGATGTTTCTTAGAAATCTCTTAAAGGTAGCTTGTACCTGTTATTTGCTGAAAATAAGCAGTCTGAACAGAGATCAGACATCGCACACGTAAAACACAGATGCAAATCCCAACTCTATGTTTATACACTGATGAGTTATGTTAAAACATTGAATAAAGGTTGCGCATTACTAAATCCCACATCCTCCAATCTGCACATCAGACCTCACCAATCTGCCGATCTGAGATGATTCCAGGCCTGCGAGAGTGCATGCACCAAGGTTGTCTGCTGATGCACTAGAGACCTTGGGTGCAAGAGATGGACAGAAGGAGGGATATCCTATATCCACAGTGGGTGGGGTGGGGGGGGGAAGGAGAAGGCAAGAGGCCCCCAGACATATACTCAAAAGACAGTGGGAGGCAGCAGTGGACGAAGTCAATGCCAGACGCACAGCATCATGAACATGGATGCAGTGCAGGAAGACGTTCAATGCATTCACATAAGTGGTCAAGTGGCGTCTCCTACCAACTGCACCACGCACTACACCCCCCATCCCCCCACATACCAATAAACTCTTTCCATCAGTACTCAACTCTTCCAATCAGATGGTTCTTCCCGCCCTTACACATTACCACTGTTTCAAGCCGCCCACCCACAACACACTGGCAGCTATTCAACCATGACAGGCACATCACCCAGGCACAAGCCTCGCTTTCTTGCAGAAGGTGGCGCATATCAAGAGGCATTGGCATTTAGCCCCTCAAGCCTGTTCCACCATTCAGTGAGATCATGGTGGACCTGTGACCTAACTCCATATACACGCCTTAGCCCCATATGCCTTAGTACCCTTGGTTCACAGAAATCAATCATTCTCAGTCTTAACATTCGCAAGTGAGCTAGCATCAACTGCCATCTGTAGAAAAGCGTTCCAAACGTCTCCCACCCTTTGCGTGTAGAAACATTTCCTAACTTCACTTCTGCTTGTCCTGGCTCTAAATGTTAGGTTATGTCCCTGCGTCCTAGTATTGAAGTCTAGGAGACCTCCAAAAACAGTTACAAATGTCTTGACAGCCAGAGGCAATAATCCAGCCACTAACCTTTAAATCCTGCATGGTCCCTTTAAATAGCCATTTTCTCTCTACTTTACATTTTTCCAGCTTTTCTTATCTACGCCTGCGCAAACTCCTATACCAAGATGGCGTCTGGCGCACGTCACGCAGGAAACGTGCGTGTGCATTCAAGATGCCATCTTGGATGTTGCTACAAGGCCCAATTTAGCGCACAAGGTCTTGAAAATAGAAGAAACATTTCCGGTCGCTCCACGAAAGAGAAAAACTGCAGGCACAATGGATGTTTTTTGTGAAGGATTTTAAAGGTGGGAAGGGGAGCAGAGTGGGGTTTGGGGAGACAGTTCCAAAGAGTACGGCCGAGATGCCTGAACACTCTACCATCAAAAGGTGGGTCGGGGGGTGGGGGGGAACACGGGAAAAAAGTCAGAGCGCCACAGAATGTGAGATGGAACATAGGGTTGGAGAAGGTTACAGAGGTAGGGTGGGATAAGGCAATGGAGGGATTTATAGATCATGAAGAAGATTTTAAATTCAATCCATTGGGGAAGGGGTGTCAATGTAGGTCAGTGAGAATGGGGGTGATGGGCAAATGGGACTTAGTGCAGGACAAGATGTGTTCAACGGTTTTGGACAAGTTGGAGTTTATGGAGGATGGAGGGTGTGAAGCTGAGAAGAGGGAAATTGGAATATTTGACTTCAGAAGTGACAAAGGAATGGATAAGGGTTTTGGTGGCAGTACAGTTTAGGATAAGGGTAGAAGCGAGCAATGTTGTGGAGGTGGAAGTAAGAAGCTTTACAGCTGTGACAGTCCTTTATCCGATGTTTTTTCCTCTTTCCATCATCATGAATAATGCAAATCCAACTGGAAGGACTCACAACCATATCTCTCGGAGATACCCAAAACCTTAACTGGCACATCTGCTGTTTCCTCCTTTCATTTTAACCTGGGTTTCTGCAACATCTCTGGCATCTCTTTGAATATTAATTCTGTTCATTTCCATCTCCAAGTATCTCAGTCTCATTTTTTGTTTCTCACTGAAACCTACGTTTCACCTCTTACTGACACTTTCTCCTTCCAAATTCATCATCACATTTTCTACTCTAACTTCCAACCCAGAGTAGATGCATGTGCCTATATTAGTTCAGTAATCCCTGCTATTCACCTTGGCTCACTTACATCACCTGATTCCCATCTCCTGTAGCTAAAAATATATTTCCTTCATCTCTAAATTTATCTGCTGTCTCTATTGCTCTTCCAACCTTGATAGGAACAGGAGTAGGCCATTTAGCCCCTCGAGCCTGTTCCGCCATTCAATGAGATCATGGCTGACCTGTGACCTAACTCCATGCACCCGCCTTAGCCCCATATCCTTTAATATCTTTGGTTAACAAAAATCTATCAATTTCAGATTTAAAATTAACAATTGAGCTAGCATCAACTGCCGTTTTCCGAAGAGAGTTCCAAACTTCTGTGTAGAAGTGTTTCCTAACTTCACTCCTGAAAGTCCTGGCTCTAAATTTTAGGCTATGTCCCCTCGTCCTAGACTCCCCAACCAATGGAAATAGTTTCTCTCTATCTACCCTATCAGTTCCCCTTAATATCTCGAAAACTTCGATCAAATCACCCCTTAATCTTCTAAATTCCAGGGGATACAAAACTAGTTTGTGTAATCCCGCCTCGTAATTTTAAAAAATTCTTTCTTGGGAATTGGGCGTCGCTGGCGAGGCCAGCATTTATTGCCCAACCCTAATTGCCCTCGAGAAGGTGGTGGTGAGCTGCCTTCTTGAACTGCTGCAGTCCGTGTGGTGAAGGTTCTCCCACAATGCTGTTAGGTAGGGAGTTCCAGGATTTTGACCCAACGACGATGAAGGAACGGCGATATATTTCCAAGTCGGAATGGTGTGTGACTTGGAGGGCAACGTGCAGGCAGTGTTGTTCCCATGTGCCTGCTGCCCTTGTCCTTCTAGGTGGTAGAGGGCGCGGGTTTGGGAGGTGCTGTCGAAGAAGCCTTGGCGAGTTGCTGCAGTGTATCCTGTGGATGGTACACACGGCAGCTACTGTGCGCCGGTGGTGAAGGGAGTGAATGTTTAGGGTGGTGGATGGGGTGCCAATCAAGCGGGCTGCTTTGTCCTGGATGGTGTCGAGCTTCTTGAGTGTTGTTGGAGCTGCACTCATCCAGGCAAGTGGAGAGTATTCCATCACACTCCTGACTTGTGCCTTGTAGATGGTGCAAAGGCTTTGGGGAGTCAGGTGGTGAGTCACTCGCCGCAGAATACCAGCCTCTGATCTGCTCTTGTAGCCACAGTATTTATGTGGCTGGTGCAGTTAAGTTTCTGGTCAATGGTGACCCTCAGGATGTTGATGGTGGGGGATTCGACGATGGTAATGCTGTTGAATATCAAGGGGAGGTGGTTAGACTCTCTCTTGTTGGAGATGGTCATTGCCTGGCACTTGTCTGGCGCGAATGTTACTTGTCACTTATCAGCCCAAGCCCGGATGTTGTCCAGGTCTTGCTGCGTGCAGGCACGGACTGCTTCATTATCTGAGGGGTTGTGAATGGAACTGAACACTGTGCAATCGTCAGCGAACATCCCCATTTCTGACCATATGATGGAGACAAGGTCATTGATGAAGCAACTGAAGATGGTTGGGCCTAGGACACTGCCCTGAGGAACTCCTGCAGCAATGTCCTGGGGCTGAGATGATTGGCCTCCAACAACCACTACCATCTTCCTTTGTGCTAGGTATGACTCCAGCCACTGGAGAGTTTACCCCCTGATTCCCATGGACTTCAATTTTACTAGGGCTCTTTGGTGCCACACTCAGTCAAATGCTGCCTTGATGTCAAGGGCAGTCACTCTCACCTCACCTGTGGAGTTCAGCTCTTTTGTCCCTGTTTGGACCAAGGCTGTAATGAGCTCTGTAGCCGAGTGGTCCTGGCAGAACCCAAACTGAGCATCGATGAGCAGGTTATTGGTGAGTAAGTGCCGCTTGGTAGCACTGCCGACGACACCTTCCATCACTTTGATGATGATTGAGTGTAGGCTGATGGGGCGTTAATTGGCCGGATTGGATTTGTCCTGCTTTTTGTGGACAGGACATTCCTGGGCAAGTTTCCACATTGTCGGGTAGATGCCACTGTTGTAGCTGTACTAACACTCGGAGTCCAGGTATCATTCTAGTAAATCTACCCTGCACTCCCTCCACGGCCAATATATCCTTCCTAAGGTGCAGTGCCCAGAACTGAACACATCCGCCAGGTGTAGCATAACTTCTACCCCCTTGTATTCTAATCCTCTAGATATAAAGGCCAGCATTCCATTGGTCTTCTTGATTATTTTCTGTACCTGTCCATGATATTTTAATGATCTATGTACATGGACCCCCAAAGTCTCTTTGGACCTCCACTGTTTAGAGCTTTTCACTATTTAGAAAGTACTCTGATCTATCGTTTTTAGGTCCAAAATGGATGACCTCACATTTGTCTACAATGAAATCTATTTGCCACAGTTTTGCCCATTCACTTAATCTATTAATATCTCTCTGTAATTCAAGGCTTCCATCTACACTGCCTACAATGCTGCCTATCTTTGTGTCATCGGCAAACTTGGACATGTGGCTCTCTATCCCGTCATCTAAGTCGTTAATAAGTACAGTGAATAGTTAAGGCCCTAACCCTGTGGAACACTACTAATCACACACTGCCAATTTGAGTACCTGCCCATTATCCCTACTGTTTGTCTCCTGCCGCTCAGCCAATTTCCTAATCAGGTCAATAACTTGACCTCAATTCTATGAGCTTCAACTTTAGCTAACAGTCTCTTATGAGGTACTTTATTGAATGCCTTCTGAAAGTCCATAAAAACAACATACATAGACATTCCCCTGTCCAGCAATTTAGTCACCTCTTCAAAAAACTCAATCAGGTTCGTCAGGCATGATCTACACTTTACAAATCTATGCTGGATCTCTCTGATCAGCTGAAAATTTTCTTGGTGTTCAGTCACTCGATCCTTAATTATAGACTCTAGTAATTTCATGACAACTGATGTTAGGCTAACTGGTCTATAATTTACTGGTTTCCACCTCTCACCTTTCTTAAATAGTGCAGTGACACGTGCAATTTTCCAATCTAAAAGGAACAGTTTCTGAATCGGGAGAACTTTGGAAGTTTATAGTTCGGGCATCTGCAATTTTCTCACCTACTTCCTTTAAAACCCTGGGATGGAAACCATCTGGTCCTGGGGATTTGTCACTCTTTAGTCCTGTTATTTTCTTCATTACTGTTAATTTGCTTACGTTAATTATGGTGAGTCCCTGTCCCTGATTCAAAATTAGTTTCCTTGAGGTGTCCAGCGTGCAACCCTCTTCCCCTAGTGTAAATACTGACGCAAAATAATTATTTAACATGTCCGTCATTTCCTTATTTTTATTTATAATATCACCATTATCAGTTTTTAAGGGGCCCACACTGTTCTTGACCGCCTTCTTTTTCCTAATTGTAAAAAATTTTTGTATTGAATTTGATATCCCTTGCAAGTTTCTTTTCATACTCACTTTTTGTAGCTCTTACTGTCTCTTTTGTCTCCCAGTAGCCAGGATCTGTGCTTTTTTTTGCTTTTTTTTTTGCTTTTTCTTTTAGTTTTATGTTGTCCCTTACCTCTTTTGTCATCCACAGCTATTTCATTTTGTCAAGCAGAGCCCTTGGCTTTAGGGGTATAAATTGGTTCTGTATCACATTAAATTCTTTTTGATCACTTCCCACTGATCTTCTGTCGTTTTACCCATTAATAGATTTGCCCAATTTACTGTGGACAGCCTCTGTCTCAACCTGTTGAAGTCAGCCTTACATAAATTTAGAATCTTAGTAGCTGTTACGGATTTCTCACTTGCAAACACAACGTTGAATGCGATCATATTATGATCACTATTATAAATGTTCTTGCACCATTGGGCTGTTAACTAAATCTGGCTCATTAATCATTATTAAATCTAATATGACCTGCCCCCTTGTTGTTTCTAGGGCATATTGTTGCAGAAAGCTGTCCTGAACACAAAAGAAATTTGCAACCTTTCTGACATGAGCTCATTTGCTTATCCCAATCTATATGAAAGTTAAAATCCCCCATTAAAACCACTCTGCCTTTGCTACATGCTTCTCTAATCTCTGCATTTATACATTCTGCCACTTCACAACTCCCACTACAGTCTTAAATCCTTTTCTATTTCTTAATTCTACCTATAAAGTCTCCACTGCCTGCTTACCTCTCGTTATATCCTCTCTTATCATTGAAGTAATTTCATCCTTAATCATTAAGGCTACTCCTCCCCCTCTACCAGTTTATCTATCCTACATATAGATCTTATAACCTTGCATATTCAGTTCCCAGTTCTGACCGTCTTGCAGCCTTGACTCAATAATGGCTACCATGTTGTACCCTCTAAGGTGAATTTGCGCCTGCAATTTATTCAATTTAAGAACGTAAGAACATAAGAAATAGGAGCAGGAGTAGGCCATACGGCATCTCGAGCCTGCTCCGCCATTCAATCAGATCATGGCTGATCTTTGATCTCAAATCTAATTTCCTGCCCGATCTACATATCCCTTGATTCCCCTAGAGTCCAAAAAACTGTCTATCTCTGTCTTGAATATACTCAATGACTCAGCATCCACAGCCCCTGGGGTAGACAATTCCAAAGATTCACAACCCCCTGAGTGAAGAAATTCTTTCTTATCTCAGTCTTAAATTGAGGACTCCTTATCCTGCAACTGTTCCCTCCAGTTCTAGACTCTCCAGCAAGGGAAACAATCTCTCAGCATTACCCTGTCAAGCCCTCTCATAATCTTATATGTTTCAATGCGATTATCTCTCATTCTTCTAAACTCCAGAGAGAATAGGCCTATTTTACTCAATCTCTCCTCATACGACAACTCTCTCATCCCAGGAATCAATCTAGTGAACCTTCATTGCACTGCCTCGAAGGTAAGTAGATAAGGAGACCAAAACTGTATGCAGTACTCAAGGTGAGGTCTCACTGTACAATTGTAGTAAGACTTCCTTACTCTTGTACTCCAACCCCCTTGCAATAAAGGCCAACATGCCATTTGCTTTCCTAATTGTTTGCTGTACCTGCACGCTAACCTTGTGTTTCCTGTACAAATCCCTCTAAACACCAACATTTAATAGTTTCTCACCATTTAAAAAATATTCTGTTTTTCTATTCTTCTTACCAAAGTGAATAACCTCACATTTCCCCACATTATACTCCATCTGCCACCTTCTTGCCCACTCTCTTAATCTGTCTATATCCCTTTGCAGTATCTTTGTGTCCTCCTCACAGCTTACTTTCCCACCTAGCTATGTAACATCAGCAAACTTGGATACATTACACTCAGTCCCTTCATCTAAGTCATTAATATAGATTGTAAATAGCTGAGGCCCAAGCACTGATCCTTGTGGCACCCCACTAGTTACAGCCTGCCAACCTGAAAATGACCTGCTTATCCCTACTCTCTGTTTTCTGTCCGTTAACCAATCCACTATCCATACTAATATGTTACCTCCAACCCCATGAGCCCTTATTTTGCATGACAACGTTTTATGTGGCACCTTATCGAATGCCTTTTGGAAATCCAATCCACTGGTTCCCCTTTATCTGCTCTGATAGTTACATCTTCAAAAAACTCTAATGAATTTGTCAAACACTATTTCCCTTTCATAAAACCATGTTGACTCTGCCTAATCATATTATGATCTTCTGATATGCCCTGTTACCACTTCCTTAATAATGGATTCCAGCATTTTCCCGACGACCGATGTTAGGCTAACTGGCCTGTAGTTCTCTGTTTTCTCTCTCCCTCCTTTCTTAAATAGCAGAGTTACATTTGCTACCTTCCAATCTGCTGGGACCATTCTAGAATCTAGGGAATTCTGGAAGATTATAACCAATGCATCCACCATCTCTGCAGCCACCTCTTTTAGAACCGTCGGATGTAGGCCATCATGCCAAGGGGATTTATCAGCTTTTCATCCCTTTAGTTTCTCAAGTACTTTTTCTCTACTGATATTAATTACTTTAAGTTCCTCACTCTCATTAGCCCCTTGGTTCCCCATTATTTCTGGTATGCTTTTTGTGTCTTCTACTGTGAAGACAGATACAAAATATTTATTTAACGTCTCTGCCATTTCCTGATTCCCCATTATAATTTCTCCGCTGCAGTCTCTAAGGGACCAACATTTACTTTTGCTACTCTCGTCCTTTTTACATACTTGTAGAAGCTCTTACAATCCCAGGAATCAATCCAGTTGCACCCCCTCTAAGACAAGTATATCCTTCCTTAGGTAAGGAGACCAAAACTGTACACAGTACTCCATGATGTGGAGATGCCGGTGATGGACTGGGGTGTACAAATGTAAGGAATCTTACAACACCAGGTTATAGTCCAACAGTTTTATTTGAAAATCACAAGCTTTCGGAGGCTTTCTCCTTCGTTAGGCGAGTGTGGAATTCCTTGAAAGTTACCGCATTTTTAGACAGAGAACAATGCCTGGTGATTACAGATAATCTTTCCAACTGCCCGTTATCAAGGCAATCAAAGGAATTGAATAGTGTTCAGACAGAGAGACATTAGATACAAGACTACCGAATATACAAACGGCCAGAACCAAAGACAGAGAGAGAGAGAGAGAGAGAGAAACATCCGAAAGGAAGAGAAAGAGAGAGAATGACCAGTTGTATTAAAAACAGATAACTTTTTTTTCCGCTGGTGGGGTTACGTGTAGCGTCACATGAACCCAAGATCCCGGTTGAGGTCGTCCTCATGAGTGTGGAACTTGGCTATCAATTTCTGCTCGACGATTTTGCGTTGTCGTGTGTCTCGAAGGCTGCCTTGGAGAACGCTTACCCGAAGATCGGTGGCTGAATGTCCTTGACTGCTGAAGTGCTCCCCGACTGGGAGGGAACCCTCCTGTCTGGCGATTGTTGTGCGGTGTCCGTTCATCCGTTGTCGCAGTGTCTGCATGGTCTCGCCAATGTACCACGCTCCGGGGCATCCTTTCCTGCAACATGAAACCAGCGGAAAAAGGAGGAGCCATCGTCATACAGAACAGAACGGACTATTGCAAAGAAGCATACCGACAACTGGACAACCAGGAACACTACAGACGGTTACTCGCAGATCCGATCAAAGAACACACCCACCAGCTCAACAAACTGATCAAGACCTTTGACCCAGACCTTCAAAGCATCCTACTTCTACTGCCTCCAAAAGATACACAAAGCCAACACTCCCGGACGTCCTATCATATCAGGCAACGAAATCCTGTGTGAGAACCTCTCTGGATACGTCGAGGGCATCCTGAAACCCATCGTACAGGGAACCCCCAGCTTCTGTCGCGACACTACAGACTTCCTACAAAAACTCAGCACCCACGGACCAGTTGAACCAGGAACACTCCTCACCACGATGGATGTCTCGGCACTCTACACCAGTATCCCCCACGATGACTGCATTGCTGCGACAGCCTCAGTACTCAACACCAACAACAGCCAATCTCCAGACGCCATCCTACAACTCATCCGCTTCATCCTGGATCACAATGTCTTCACCTTCGATAACCAGTTCTTTACCCAAACACACGGAACAGCCATGGGGACCAAATTCGCACCCCAATACGCCAACATTTTCATGCACAAGTTCGAGCACGACTTCTTCACTGCACAGGACCTCCAACCAACGCTATACACCAGATACATCGACGACATTTTCTTCCTATGGACCCACGGCGAAGAATCACTGAACAGACTACACGATAACATCAACAAGTTCCATCCCACCCTCAAACTCACCATGGACTACTCCTCAGAATCGGTTTCTTTCTTGGACACACGAATCTCCATCAAAGACGGGCACCTCAGCACCTCACTCGACCGCAAGCCCACGGACAACCTCACGATGCTCCACTTTTCCAGCTTCCACCCCAACCACGTCAAAGAGGCCATCCCCTATGGACAGGCCCTGCGAATACACAGGGTCTGCTCAGACGAGGAGGAATGCGATGGACACCTACAGACGCTGAAAGACGCCCTCGTAAGAACGGGATATGACGCTCGACTCGTCGATCGACAGTTCCGACGGGCCACAGCGAAAAATCGCATACACCTCCTCAGAAGACAAACACGGGACGCAACCAACAGAGTACCCTTCGTCGTCCAGTACTTCCCTGGAGCGGAGAAACTACGCCATGTTCTCCACAGCCTTCAACATGTCATCGATGACGACGAACACCTCGCTAAGGCCATCCCCACGCCTCCACTACTCACCTTCAAACAGCCACCCAACCTCAAACAGACCATCGTTCGCAGCAAATTACCCAGCTTTCAGGAGAACAGCGTCCACGACACCACACAACCCTGCCACGGCAACCTCTGCAAGACATGCCAGATCATCGACACAGATACCAACATCACAAGAGAGGACACCACCCACCAGGTTCATGGTTCATACTCCTGTGACTCGGCCAACGTTGTCTATCTCATACGTTGCAGGAAAAGATGCCCCGGAGCATGGTACATTGGCGAGACCATGCAGACATTGCGACAACGGATGAACGGACACCGCACAACAATTGCCAGACAGGAGGGTTCCCTCCCAGTCGGGGAACACTTCAGCAGTCAAGGACATTCAGCCACCGATCTTCGGGTAAGCGTTCTCCAAGGCGGCCTTCGAGACACACGACAACGCAAAATCATCGAGCAGAAATTGATAGCCAAGTTCCGCATCCATGAGGACGGTCTCAACCGGGATCTTGGGTTCATGTGACGCTACACGTAACCCCACCAGCGGAAAAAAAAGTTATCTGTTTTTAATACAACTGGTCATTCTCTCTCTTTCTCTTCCTTTCGGATGTTTCTCTCTCTCTCTCTCTCTCTGTCTTTGGTTCTGGCCGTTTGTATATTCGGTAGTCTTGTATCTAATGTCTCTCTGTCTGAACACTATTCAATTCCTTTGATTGCTTTGATAACGGGCAGTTGGAAAGATTATCTGTAATCACCAGGCATTGTTCTCTGTCTATATATGCGGTAACTTTCAAGGAATTCCACACTCACCTGACGAAGGAGAAAGCCTCCGAAAGCTTGTGATTTTCAAATAAAACTGTTGGACTATAACCTGGTGTTGTAAGATTCCTCACAGTTCTCCAGGTGTGGTCTCACCAGAGCCCTATATAATTGCAGCAAGACCTCCTTACTCTCATATTGCAACCCCCTTGCAATAAAGGCTAACATACTATTTGCCTTCCTAATTGCTTGCTGTACCTGCATGTTAACTTTCTGTGATTCATGTACAAGGACTTCCAAATGCCAATGACTACCAACATTCCTCAGTCTCTCAACTTTTAAAAAATATTCTGCTTGTCTAGTCTTCCTACCAAAGTGAATAATTTCAGATTTCCCCACATTATACTCCATCTGCCACCTTCTCACCCACTCACTTAACCTGTCTATATCTCTTTGTGTCCTTTTCACAGCTTACTTTCCTACCTAGCTTTGTATCGTCAGCAAACTTGGCTTCATTACACTCGGTCCCCTCTTCTAAATCATTGATATATATTCCCACAGTTTGTCCACAATTTCCGATATGTTTTTCGTGTCTTCTACTGTGAAGACAGATACAAAACTGCCATTTCCTTATTCCCCATTATAATTTCTCTGTCTCTGCCTCTGAGGGACCCATGTTTACTTTTGCTAATATCTTTCTTTTTACATACTTGTAGAAGCCCTAACATGTCAGGAGTGTGATGGAATACTCTCCACTTGCCTGGATGAGTGCAGCTCCAACAACACTCAAGAAGCTCAACACCATCCAAGACAAAGCAGCCCGCTTGATTGGCACCTCATCCACCACCAATATTCTGCTCTACAATCTTCACTTTTCTCTTTAGACTTATAAATTTACCCTAATCTGAACCCCACTCCCTTATAAGTTTAAAGCCTTACCTACTACCCTAGTTATTCAATTGCCAAGACTCTGGTCCCAGCACGGTTTAAGTGGAGCCCGTCCCAACGGAACAGCTTCCTCTTTCCTCAGTATTGGTGCCAGTCCCCCATGAATTGAAACCCCTGCCTCCCACACAACTCTTTTAGCCACACATTTAACCATCTGTTTGTCTCTATGCCAATTTGCGAGTGGATCAGGTAGTAATCCAGAGATTATTACCATTGAGGTTCTGCCTTTTAATTTGGACCCTTGCTCCTTAAACTCCCTCAGCAGCACCTCATTCCTAGTTCTACCTATGTCGTTGGTTCCTACATGGACCACGACATCTGGATCCTCCCCTTCCTGCTTCAAGTTCTTTTCTAGCCGCGAGGAGA
Organism: Heptranchias perlo; assembly: GCF_035084215.1. Classification (NCBI taxonomy): domain Eukaryota; kingdom Metazoa; phylum Chordata; class Chondrichthyes; order Hexanchiformes; family Hexanchidae; genus Heptranchias; species Heptranchias perlo. The sequence continues at coordinate 57,168,736 of NC_090328.1, read as the reverse complement.
TATCCTTAACCCTGGCACCAGGCAGGCAACACAGTCTTCGGGACTCCTGGTCGCAGCTGCAGACAATGGCATCTATCCCCCTGACTATACTATCCCCTAACAATAACACATTCCTTTTCGCTCCCCCCACTTGAATGGCCTCTTGTACCACAGTGCCCTGGTCAATTTGCCCATCCTCTCTGCAGTCTTTGTTCTCATTCACACCGGTAGCAAGTACCTTGTACCTGTTGGACAAGAGCAAAGTCTGAGGCTCCTCCACCACTACATTTGAGGTCCCCTTACCTGCCTGGCTCGCAGTCACATCCTCCTATTCCTGACCACTAACCAAATCTCAACCACTACCTAATCTAAGGGGTGTGACTGCCTCCTGGCTCAAAGGGTCCAGATAACTCTCCCCCTCCCTGATGCATCACAATGTCTGCACCTCGGACTCCAGCTCAACAACTCTGAGCTGAAGTTCCTCGAGTTACAGACACTTACTGCAGATGTGGTTGCCAGGGATCTCGCTGGTCCCCACCAACTCCCCGCATGCTGCAGTTACGGCACACCACCTGCACTGCCATCTCTATCTAATCTGGTTTTATTTATTTACTTAAAGTTTTTATGTAATTAATTCACTTGGTTTATATTTAGTTATTTTAAAAATTAATTTATCTAGTTTAAGTTATTAATTTAAGAAAGTATTAGCAAGTTATAGGTTCCTAGTTTAAACCACTCCCCTAGCTTAGAGAGCAAAAAAATGTATTGCTCACCAATCAATCACCATCCTGCTGTCCTCTGATGTCACACTTTCAATCTTCTGCCTGTGTTTGAGTCGGTCTCAGCTTTATATCCCTGCTCTGCTCTCGGTCGCTGGCCCCACTCTGCTCTCAAGCCACCGCCCCTGCTTCTTTTATCCTCAATAACCACTAAAAACTATAAACACCAACCAATGAACTAAATACTTACTGACTTACCCTTGGCACTCCACCTTGCCTTGTTTTGATTCCTCATAAGGCCCCCTTTATGCTCCGCTCAGTGTTAGTCTATAGTTCTTTGGTTTAAGTCACTTAGCACCTCCTTCCCCCTCTGCACCTAATTCCCACACTCACCAAATTCACAGTTGAATGTCCGCATTCTGTTAACGATTCACTCCGTTAGAGGTTCACTCTCTGTCTTTCCCATCCTCTGTGCTCAAGCTTTGTTTCGTCCTTATATTCCTTGTATTTGTATATATGTTCCTTATACTCCGTGCGTGTGTATATTTGTTCCTTATACTCCATGCGTTTGTATAAAGAACGTATATTTGAGCCACACACCCTAACCTGTCCTTCTGCTCTAATCTTTTTCTCACACATTTCTTATTCCTCTCTCCTGATTTAATTACTTTACATCTTTTAGTTTTCCCTTTATCTGTAGTGCCAAAAGCATAATTTCTGACTATTAATCTACTCTCTTCCTTTTCATTTGTTTTAGAATTGTTATTTATACTACCTTCTCCACCTGAGCCCTCCCCCTCGTTTACTAGTTTAAAGTCCTTGCCCTTTTTATCCTTTCCGCTAGGGCCTTGATCCCAGTCCAGTTCAGGTGGAGCCCATCCCAATGGTACAGTTCTTTCCTGTCTCAGTACTGGGTTACCAGTGTCCTATGAAATGGAACCGCTCTTTCCCACACCATTCCTTCAGCCACATGTTCACCTCCCTAATCTTCTTATCCCTATGCCAATTTGCACATGGCTCGGGTAATAATCCAGAGATTATCACCCTTGAGGTCCTGTTTTAAAATTTAGCTCCTAGCTCCTGGTATTCTCTGAACAGGATCTCTTGCCTACTCTTTCCTATGCTGTTGGTCCCAACATGGACCACAATGATTGGATCCTCCCCCTCCCTCTCCAATATCCTTTCAAGCTGATTCGAGATGTCCCTCACCCTGGTACCAGGTAGGCAACATACCTTGTGGGACTCTCAATCCTGCTTACAAAGGATGCTATCTGGTCCCCTAATTATTGAATCCCCTACAACTATCACATCATGCTTCTCCTCCTCCTCTTCCCTTTGGACAGCCTCCTGCTCCAAGGTGCCATGGTCAGTATTCTGACCCTCCTCCCGACAGTCTTTATCCTTATCCTCACAGGTAGCAAGTACATTGTACCTATTGGATAGCATCAGTTTTTGTGGATCCTCGTTCTCTATCTCATGTGGGTTTCCCCTTACTCTGCACACGATCGGTCACACCAACCCCATTCTGATCTTGTACCTCTCTACGAGGTGTGACCGAGGCCTGGAGCAAACTGTCCAGATACTCCTCCCGCTCCCTTACATGTCAGAGTGTGTCCAACTCACACTCCAGCTCAAGCTGGAGAGCTTCGAGGCAGAGACATCAAGATGGATGGGTTGCACCTCAAAACAGAGCTGGGACCAATGACCTCACAGGGAGGTTAACTAATGCTGTGGGGGAGGGTTTAAACTAATTTGGCAGGGGGGTGGGCACCAGGATGAAATAGTAGAAAGGAGAAAGAAGGTGCACAGAGGACTGGGAGAGACAAATAGCCCTAGAGTAAAGATTAGTTCTTTATGGATAGGAGGGATCAGACAGGGGGCAAATGCGAGTCAATCTAAGATGGGTTTGGAGTGCATGTCTGTAGATGCACGTAACATGGTAAGTAAGGTTGGTGAGCTGCAGGCTCAAGTCGCCATATGGGACTATGATATAGTGGCAATAATAGACCTGACTCAAAGAAGGGGAGGATTGGGTACTTAATATTCCTGCCACAAGGTATTCAGTAAACATAGGGAAGGGAAAAAAGGAGGGGGTGGCAATATTGTTCAAAGAAACTATTACAGCACTGGAAAGGGAGGATGTAGTTGAGGGATCAAAGACAGAATCTATTTGGTTAGAAGGAAGATGGTAAAGGTTGTTGGAGGCCATTAATTCTGGAAAGGTCCCAGCGGATTGGAAAACCACAAACATAACAACCCTATTCAAGAAGGGACTTAGACAGAAAGCAGGTAACTATAGGCCAGTTAGCCTAACATCTGTCATTGGGAAAATGCTAGAATCCATTATTAAGGGAGTAGTAGCAGGACATTTGGAGACTCATAATACAATCAAGGAGAGTCAACATGGTTTTATGAAGGGGAAATCATGTCTGACAAATTTATTAGAGTTCTTTGAGGAAGTTTCGGGCAGGGTGAATAAAGGAGAACCAATGGATGCAGTATATTTGGATTTCCAAAAGGCATTCGATAAGGTGCCACATAAAAGATTACTGCACAAGATAATAGCTCACGGTGTTGGGGGTAATATACTGGCGTGAATAGAGAATTGACTAACTAACAGAAAACAAAGAGTCGGGATAAAAGGGTCATTTTCAAAATAGCAATCTATAACTAGTGGGGTGTCGCAGGGATCAGTGCTCGGGCCTCAACTATTTACAATATATATCAATGACTTGGATGAAGGAACAGAGTGTCTTGTGGCCAAATTTGCTGATGATACAAAGATAGGTGGAAAAGCAAGTTGCGATGAGGACACAGTGTCTGCAAAGGGATATTGACAGGTTAAGCGAATAGGCAAAAATTTGGCAGATGGAATATAATGTGGGAAAATGTGAAGTCATCCACTTTGGGAGGAAAAATAAAAAAGCAAAATGTTATTTGAATGGAGAAATATTACAAAATGCTGTGGTACAGAGGGATCTGGGTGTCCTCGTACATGAAACACAAAAAGTCAACATACAGGTGCAGCAGGTAATCCAGAAGGCAAATGGAATATTGGCCTTTATTTCTAGGGGGATGGAGTATAAAAGCAGGGAAGTCATGCTACAACTGTAAAGGGTGCTGGTGAGACCACACCTGGAGTACTGCGTACAGTTTTGGTGCCATTATTTAAGGAATTGAGATTTTATGTTTTTTGTTAATTTGTCAGTAGATGTTACTTAATCATTCCGGTTTATTGACTAAACTTTTTAAAGTAGATTTCATCTTTTTTAATAATTAAGTGACTCGACAAATCTATATAATATGTACTGATCATTCTCTCTGACATTTGGTAGTATCATTAAAGTGTTCATTATATTGTGGTGAATTTTTCCGTAATCTGTTAAAATAACCTGGAAATAGGACATGGTTGTCACAGAGTTACCTGTCTGTGGTAGTATATCATGTATAATCTGTTGTCCACCATGCAGCACTAATTTAGTTTTCAAATGCTTCAGTGAGCTCTGGTGATTTAGAGACTATGCAAAAAGAAAATTCACTACCTTATTATTTATAGATGAACATCATTAATAGTACTTGCATTGGAGGCAGTTCAGAGAAGGTTCACTAGGTTGATTCCAGGTATGGAAGGGTTGGCTTATGAGGAAAGATTGAACAGGTTGGGTCTATACTCTTTGGAGTTTAGAAGAATGAGAGGAGATCTTATTGAAACACACAAGATTCTGAGGGGACTCGATAGGGTAGATGCTGAGAGGATGTTACCCCTCATGGGGGAATCTAAAACTAGGGGGCATAGTCTCAGAATAAGGGATCGCCCGTTTAAGACGGAAATGAGGAGGAATTTCTTCCCCCAGAGGGTCATGAATCTTTGGAATTCTTTACCCCAAAAAGCTGTGGAGGCTGAGTCATTGAATACATTCAAGGCTGAGTTAGACAAATTTTTGATCAGCGAGGGAGTCAAAGGATATGAGAAAAGGGCGGGAAAGTGGAGTTGAGGTAAAAATCAGATCAGCCATGATCTCATTAAATGGCGGAGCAAGCTCGAGGGGCCGAATGGCCTACTCCTGCTCCTATCTCTTAAGGTCTTATGGATAGTAACAGACTTCAGGAGGACATATAGACAAACTGGTGAAATGGGCAGACACATGGCAGATGAAATTTAACGCAGAGAAGTATGAAGTGATACATTTGGTAGGAAGAATGAGGAGAGGCAATATAAACTAAATGGTACAATTTTAAAGGGGATGCAGGAACAGGGACACCTGGGGGTGTATGTATATAAATCTTTGAAGGCGGCAGGACAAGTTGAAAAGACTGTTAAAAAAGCATTTGGGATCCTGGGGTTTAGTAATAGAGGCACAGAGTACAAAAGCAAGGAAGTTCTGCTAAATCTTTATAAAATACTGGTTAGGCCTCAGCTGGAGTATCGTGTTCAATTCTGGGCACCACACTTTAGGAAGGATGTCAAGGCCTTAGAGAGGGTGCAGATGAGATTTACAAGAATGGTGCCAGGGATGAGGGACTTCAGTTATGTGAAGAGACTGGAGAAGCTGGGGTTGTTCTCCTTAGAACAGAGAAGGTTAAGAGGAGATTTGATAGAGGTGTTCAAAATCAGGAACGGTTTTGATAGAGCAAATAAGGAGAAATTATTTCCAGTGGCAGAAGGGTCGGTAACCAAAGGACACAGATTTAAGGTGATCGGCAAAAGAACCAGAGAAGACATGAGGAAAAAAGTTTTACACAGCAAGTTGTGATCTGGAATGCATTGCCTGAAAGGGTGGTTGAAGCTGATTCAATAGTAATTTTCAAATAGGAATTGGATAAATACTCGAAGGGAAATATATTGCAGGGTAGGGGGAAGGAGCAGAGGAGTGGGACCAATTGGATTGCTCTACACAGGCACGATGGGCTGAATGGCCTCCTTCTGTGCTGTATCATTCTATGATTCTATGATTATACCACTGAAATTCCACTAATTGCAGTAATCTCTCCTGACAATTTTCCCTTCTACTCTCCTGAAGGTGTTCATTCCTTGCTGGGTGTTGGGCACCCTTGAGCACCTCGTCCAAGTGATCATTATTCTTGTGTGAGCCGTATACAATGATAATGTCGACAGGCCATTCAACTAGTGAGAGCATTCCAGCAAAGCCTGTTCTCACCCAATGTCCACACACTTCCAGCAGAGGTCGCTGAATAGTAATTTACCCACCCTAATGCAGGACCAAAAAAGCCAATATAATGCCCATACCTATATGCCAGCTGAAGTCAGCCAACCTCACAATTCAGAGATTAAAGCTGGAACCTTCTTGGTCTCTATATCTAACCTACTGACCAGATAAATCTACGAAGCTATTGAACAAGCCATAAATATTTAGTTTATTTAACATTTAGGAACTAACTCCCCAGTGACACAGCAAGTTTATCCAATGCTTAGTTGAAATATACTGGACCAGGAGTATCCTAGGTTTGATCCCTAATCTAAGTCAATTTAGCTGATATCCAAGGCAATAATGAGCTAATAGATTTTCTTTAGGTCTTACACTGCATGCTAAGGCTGTAGCAAAATTATTTTTTTATCCCTCAGGTACCTTTCTGTTCTATGTGGGGACATTTCTAGCATTAGCCAACCTTCAATGTTACATTCTATTACTTATCAGAACAGGTCATTTTCCCAGGACATATTGACATCAACTTCATGATTGCACTGATATGCTTTGATTTTATTTTTATTGCAGTAACAGGCTTTCAAAGGTAATTGGAATAATTAATTCTACACATGTGCTTCTCTAATCATCTACACAACTCTTCAAGAATTGCAAAAATTACCATTTCATGAATATGCAGAAAGTCTAAGATGCCACATGTACAATCAATCAGAATAAGTTTGCTAATTTCTCAGAGTCAATATAACTCTTGCATGCTAGCAAGTCTGTATCGGTGTGAAAGTTTAATGCACAAGATATATATGTTATTGGAGTAGTTTAAATTTGTTGGGAGAAGTGACATGTCTTCCAAAGAAAAATAATCAAAAATGCACTTTTTCTAGGTGTTAGCATCAACATGATCAGCCAGGATTTTTCAATTACCTTCCACTCAGTTTCAAGAAGAGTCAGCAGGGCAGAAGAAGCAAGGCAAGTCTTCCCAACCAGATCACCTTCTAGATGAAAGGTATTGTGATATCATCTAGAAAGTGATCTGGTTGAGGATAGATATTGTGATATCTGTGTGTGTGTGTGTTTTATAGAGATATATTAATAAACTACACAATGGCTACAAGTTGTGCAGATTGGATCTTTTGTTCCCTGAATTCCCTCTGTCTACTGGTTTGAACCAATTGTCTCTTGTTTATTATTTATGCAAATAATGATGTATAATCCAGACAGGATGTAATAATCCCAAAACACTCTTACAGCAACATTACTAATATGTTGGGTGTAACAGATGTGTCTGCAGTAAATTCCACCTGATGATTTCCTCTGTTTAAAATAAGAATGCAAATTTTCTGCGCTAAGATAACAACCCATTATCAAAATAGTGGGCGTATGCCATTTGCTACTTAAATCAATTCACATGTTCAAGTAGATGATTTTTCATGGGAATCCTTGCATGATTTTGTTCCGTCTTTTACAGAACATCATAATCTTTTACAAAATGTCATTATCTTTGCAGCTACTGTTGCAATAATGAGCTTTTGTAAACGTCATCCAGAATTTTTTTTAAATTCATTCATGGGATGTGGGCGTTGCTAGCAAGGCCAGCATTTATTGCCCATCCCTGATTGCTCTTGAGAAGGTGGTGGTGAGCCACCTTCTTGAACTGCTGCAGTCCGTGTGGTGAAGGTTCTCCCACAGTGCTGTTAGGAAGGGAGTTCCAGGATTTTGACCCAGCGACGATAAAGCGGTGATATATTTCCAAGTCAGGATGGTGTGTGACTTGGAGGGCATCGTGCAGGTGGTGGTGTTCCCATGCGCCTGCTACCCTTGTCCTTCTAGGTGGTAGAGGACGCGGGTTTGGGAGGTGCTATCGAAGAAGCCTTGGGGAGTTGCTGCAGTGCACCTTGTAGATGGTACACACTGCAGCCACAGTGCGCCGTTAGTGGAGGGAGTGAATGTTTAGGGTGGTGGATGGAGTGCCAATCAAGTGGGCTGCTTTGTCCTGGATGGTGTCGAGCTTCTTGAGTGTTGTTGGAGCTGCACTCATCCAGGCAAGTGGAGAATATTCCATCACACTCCTGACTTGTGCCTTGTAGATGGTGGAAAGGCTTTGAGGAGTCAGGAGGTGAGTCACTCGCCGCAGAATACCCAGCCTCTGACCTGGTCTTGTAGCCACAGTATTTATGTAGCTCGTCCAGTTAAGTTTCTGGTCAATGGTGACCCCCAGGATGTTGATGGTGGGGATTCGGCGATGGTAATGCCATTGAATGTCAAGGGGAGCTAGTTAGACTCTCTCTTGTGCAGATGGCACTTCTGTGGTGCAAATGTTACTTGCCACTTATCAGCCCAAGCCTGAATGTTATCCAGGTCTTGCTGCATTTCTGTTAGGCATATCATCCATAAACATCAGCTTGTTCATGGTTGAATAATTTGCCTTATATCTTTCATATCAATCTAAAACCTGTGATATAGTTCTTTCCAGGTATAAATATTTTAAAATAAAAGTACCGTTGATGTTAAAATGGACTGTGTAGGTACCTCTGATCAGAAGTTAATTAATTACTTGTGCATTAAAGAGACCAGAACTTGTGCTTCTACTGGATGCTGTGGTTTTGATTATTTCCTTTTTAGAAAAGTGGAGGAAAAACATCACACTACTGATTTATCATTAAACTTGGTGAGAATTACCTCCACTGCCCCAATTTACATTAAAAAATCATTGTGTGATACAGACTTGTGAGCACCCATACAAGCAGCGCTCCCAACCAGGACCTGCCGATAATCTTTGGAAATAAATATTTCTCACAGAATAATAGAAACAACCCCCAAAGAAGAAGTAATAGAAATACTTCTGACAGCAAGTATTTGTACATAGAGTGCAACATTAGTCTATGTTTCAAGAAGGTTTCCAATATGTGTCACTATTACATTTGTGGGTATTTACACCATATAGTCAACTCAGATTCAGTGTCACTGACCACTTCAGTAGCAGAGCTCATGTGTCTTACGATCTGGAGTGTATCTTCCCCTGCCCAATATCTAGGAAAACAATATTGAGACTCTGTGATTGAACAGAGAACCGTTGTCACTTACTGGAATATACCACATGCTGCCACATGTCTTTCCTCATCTTTAGTGGACAAATTAAATATATACTGTATCAGACCAACACTCAGGTTATAAACCAAAACACAGCTAACATAGAACAGGTAACTGAACAGTATTCAATACAAACAGTGCATTTACAGTTATTTACTGTAAACTTTACTATCCTTCATGATATATCAAAACAACAAACGCACTTCCCCTGAGCTATCTTTGGACATAACAAAATCTTTGAAAATGGTTGCTCACTTTATATATGACCACAGTCAAATACGCCCAGACCCTCTGCAGGATCTGAACTGCAGATTGAGTAGCTGGGCTCAGGCAACTGTAGATAAATGCCCATTCAGAGGCTTCTGACCACAGAGCTGCCCAAAAGCCAATCATTCTATTGACTGTACATTTTCTCAGAGGCTCAGAGACAGTGCAGATCAAAACCTCACCCAAGAAAAATTGATGCTTTAATCTGTTCTAGAGGGTTTCACCGACCTGGAGATATGCCAGACATTAACAAACTAGCTTCTTTAATTACATAGATTGGTTGCCATTTTTTAGTATTCAAACATGGACAATGCTTGAGGAACAAGCCTAGAACTCCAAGTGGTTCAGGAGCCTTGAAATGAAAAGCTTGACCATTTAATTAATTAATATATTAAACTATTATCCGCAAGAAGCAACTATAGAACTGCTCATCACAATTGTTAAACTTATCGATGTCCAGTCAATCTTGTAGGGCTAGCCATTTTCTGTGTGAACATAGTGTTTTTAACCCCTTGTGCTGTTACTAGTAATAAAGGAATTGAAATTAATCATCCAATTCAGGCATAAATGTTCCATTTTTGTCAGTCACATATTAAAGTATATTATGATTCGGATGATAGATCTGCTAAACTATAAATAATAAGTCGATTTATTTGTTTAAACATAGCTACTTTGAAAAATATGTTTATATTGTTGTATGTGAAATTGTATGGTTTCACTGGCCTCTGTTCAGTGCAAAGCCAATGTGCACATTGTTGAAACCTGGATTCAGGACAAGACCTGAACAGGCCCCAAACTATTCTGTCTATAGGTGGAACAGAACTACCTTGTGTGTGTTTATCAATAACCTCTAATTAAACTCACAGAGTACTGCACACAGGAAGAAAAAATGGGAAACACCCATACACCACGAGCGGCTAAAATTAAGTTAAAAACGATTGAGGGATTTTAGTAAACTTGATACTTAACATGTCCATCACTGATGTACCTATCAACAAAGCTAACAAAATGGTGAACTCAATAGCCAAAACAGTAGAATATAAGTTAGAGGAAGTCATGCTCGATCTGTATGGTGTTCTGGGAGATCCACGCCTTAAGGGTAATTTTCCGACTTAGCACTGCTGGGGTGAGGGGAGGGGCTTGCCTTTCAGTTGTGTCTATCAGAAATTTGGTGGTGCGCAGTGCACAATTTTCTGACCATTAATTTAAGTTTGCACCCAAATTTCTGATATGCACTACTGCCAGGCAAGGCTCCCCATAAGGGCGTGAAATCATAAAATTATCTCGATTACTGTGTCCAGATCTGGTCACTGTGACATGAGGGAAACATTCAATCCCTGGAAACAGCCACGAGGCTGATCCCTAGTATCAAAGGACTATAGTTTGGGGATAGACTGGAGAGACTGGGGCTTTTCAACCTTGAGACGAGGCAACTGAGAAATGACCTTATTGAGGTATATAATATAGTAAATGATATAGAAGAGGAAGATCTGGAATACTAATTCAAACTAGATAGGGAGTAGTAGGACAAGGGAACACAGGCTCAAAACAGTAGAAGGAAAATTTAGGGTTGATTTTCGGAAGTTCTTCTTCGCACAAAGGGGCAAATTTTGGTCCTTTGCATTCCCAGTGAGCAAAGTTCTGCAATAAGAGCACTAAAGATGAAAGTTTACTTCAAAAAGTGAGTAATACATGGTGGGCGGGGGGGGGGGGGGGGGTGAATTTCCAGTGCATAATCAGGGAAAGTAACTTTTTGTGGCAGAAATCTGAGGCAGAAGCTGTTTTCGCTGGTTTTACATCATAAAACCTCCCTCCTTGCGAATTGCTATGCATTTTTTGGCCCTTCCTGCGAACCGCCTGCCGAATTCCGACTGCACTCATTTCAGTTTATCCTAATGAAGGCCAGTGGCACTGCAGTTCCCAAGGTTTCTGCTTTTGCATTCGCAAAGCACTAGTGATCACTTGGACTGAGATTCATGACGTGCAGCTGTCACCATGATCACCAAGGCTGAAATGAGGAGTTTCTGAGCCTTAAGAGGACAGTTTCACTAGCGATTTCTGCAGCTGGGAATTGCTTTTTGCAGCAATTCCTTTTGCCATTCTGCAGCAAGGTAGGGTCATCGAGGTCATTTACAGGGTTTGTTACTTTCCCAAGGTCCAGGGTGCAAACCATGTTGTTTTGTGCACTCCCACAGAAAACCCCCTCAACTGCCTTAAGAGGAAGGGGTCCACTCCCTCAATGTACAGATTGTGTGTGTTAATATGCAAAGGATGCTACACATCAATGCCACACATGCTGGAAGTTATCATGATGCTTTCATCCTTTGAAATTCAGCTCTCCCTGAACTCTTCAGGGAAGGAAATCAGGAAAACAGATGGCTTTTGGATGACAAAACCCATCCCCTACTCCGATGGATAATGACCCCACTAAAGAGGAACCCGAACAGCAACAGAGGAGTGCTACAATGAGGCATATGCCTGTACAAGTTTGGTCATCAAGAGGATCATTGGGTTTAAAGGCACGCTTTCGTTGCCTAGACACGTCGTGAGGGGCTCTGCAATATGCTTTAGCTCATATGCTACATGTAGTTGTAGCCTGGTGGTACGAGTGATATTTGTGACAGGTATTATAACAATGGTACAAATCAGCAACATGGAGCACGTAGGCTTTCATCTCTTTCTCTTCACAAAAACCTCTAGGTCTTGCCTTATAGCTAACTTTGCATTTTTTCCAGCAGTAGAAGGAGGCACAAATTTACCTTCCCACAGCGTAGCCCCTCAGGATTGTTGCATTGTACAAATAAAGGCATCTGCTATGTAAGTATATTAATGATAGCAGGACCCACAGGAAAAAGCAGCACCACATTTAATGGTAGAGTCCAGAAACAGTAAGTCGCACATGCAGGAGGGCAAACAGGCAACATGATTTATGTATGTAATAGGATTGGAAAACTGGCATGGAAGGGGGAAAGACGACACTGGAGACAGATGTAAGTAAAGTAAACCTAGATAAATACTGCAGGTAAGATCAGTTTTGACTTGTACTGGAAAACATGTATATATCAATGCGGTGAACACTTTAAAAAAACTCACATTTTTCTGTGCAAAGTTTGCAATGCTCCAGTAATTCTGTTCATTATCAGAAAACCAAGCAGAATAATAAGGCAAAGAATATTGTTTAATAGATACATTATATTTTAATATGATCTGTTTTCCATTTTAGTACTGGCTGCTTAGTTTTAGTAGGACACATACAAGATTCTGAGGGGACTCAATAGGGTAGATGCTGAGAGGATGTTAACCCTCATGGGGGAATCTAAAACTAGGGGGCATAGTCTCAGAATAAGGGGTCGCCCATTTAAGACGGAAATGAGGAGGAATTTCTTCTCTCAGAGGGTCGTGAATCTTTGGAATTATTTACCCCAAAAAGCTGTGGAGGCTGAGTCTGAATACATTCAAGGCTGAGTTAGACAAATTTTTGATCAGCAAGGGAGTCAAAGGATATGGGGAAAGGGCGGGAAAGTGGAGTTGAAGTAAAAATCAGATCTTATTAAATGGCGGAGCAGGCTCGAGGGGCCAAATGGCCGACTCCTGCTCCTATCTCTTATGGTCTTATGAGTCGAAGGATCCTACTTGGAGTTCTGATTGTCCTGGATCAGGAGCTGTCTCAATCACAGAGGTCTCAGAATCTCAAAAATGGGTCTCAGAAACTCAAGAGGCCACTGAATGGCAATATCCTGGAGCACCGAAGATAATGCTTGCTATATTTGCAAATTTATAAGACAACTAAACTGTTCCATCAACTGTGCATGGCCCAATTGCAAAGTAACATGCAAAGCAATTGTGTCAGTGTCCATCTGGGTGTTTCCATCCTGCACATTGTGATGGAAATTTCAACCAACTGAGCTCTGAGATAGAGCTTGAGGAATTGATTGGCCAGCATATACCTCCTGTAGCTAACATGCCTTGTGTGCTTTTGGAAATGGCCTTTTTGACGATCTCATGACAGGTGGGAGTTTTCCCACCAGTTGACAGCACACTGTAGAATCTGTTCTCTTGAGTGGAGGCAGGTGGAGGCAACAGTCAGTGGCTCCTATTGGATTGCCTTGCTCAAACAATGGATATTTTTTTTACCTCATCAGAATCTTCCTCCAAGGATAGTAATCGTCTCTGAGTTAGATTTGATGAACCTTGGTAAAGATAACTCATGTGTGCACAAATGAAAGACGCTATTACACTAATTACTTTGAAGTAAAACCAGACATACACGAAATAATTCACTCCTTTCAAGTGTATCATAACCATATAGAAACAGCACTATATATGATTTTGAAACTTTAGAAAATATTAGCAAGTTTTTAAAGAAACATTGTGAACAATGTTTTTAAACTATTTCTGTATAAGATAATCGATTAATTGTTGCATATAACCAGACCCTTCTAATTCTGAGGCTTCTCAAGTGGATGGAAGTATTTTCTAATCATCTACTCAGGATAATAGCCTCGAACATCCATAGGCCTTTGATCCCAACGTAAGTGCTGGGATCTGCCCGCTCGGAACTTCTGCTTGATGACGCTGACAGCCCTGGCCATAAATTAAATTTTGAAAGAGCTTGTTGCACCCCCCTTGCAAATGAGGCCAAACAGACCAAAATTCTGGGCCTGGACCCTCAAGTGGGCCCCACACCCACTGCTCTCTAGGCTGGTATGTCTGCTTTCTCCCAGCATGCCAGCTTCCAAATGCAACCCAAGCCTGGGACGAGGACACTCAAGACCTGAGAGTTCCCTTCCTCTGGTCACACCCCCTGTGATTTGGGGATCGTGTTTGGGGTGAATGGAGGTTCAGCTTTTGAAACATATGGCTGTTTTTCTTCAGTCACCATTGTTTGCCATTTATTGCTACATTTGACATCACACTCCTTAGTGGTCTTCTAATTGCATTGTTGCCTTAACCACGATACATTTAGCAGAATGGCTGAAGAGCAATCACATTTAATTAATGGTTCAATATTTTTTCCTTTTAGGAACATAGGAACAGGAGTAGGCCATTCAGCTCCTCGTGCCTGCTCCGCCATTTGATAAGATCATGGCTGATCTGTGATCTAACTCCATATACCTGCCTTTGGCCCATATCCCTTAATACCTTTCGTTGCCAAAAAGCTATCGATCTCAGATTTAAATTTAGCAATTGAGCTAGTATCAATTGCCGTTTGCGGAAGAGAGTTCCAAACTTCTACCACACTTTGTGTGTAGAAATGTTTTCTAATCTCACTCCTGAAAGGTCTGGCTCTAATTTTTAGACTGTGCCCCCTACTCCTAGAATCCCCAACCAGCGGAAATAGTTTCTCTCTATCCACCCTATCTGTTCCCCTTAATATCTTATAAACTTCGATCAGATCACCCCTTAACCTTCGAAACTCCAGAGAATACAACCCCAATTTGTGTAATCTCTCCTCGTAACTTAACCCATGAAGTCCGGGTATCATTCTAGTAAACCTACGCTGCACTCCCTCCAAGGCCAATATGTCCTTTGAAGGTGCGGTGCCCAGAACTACTCACAGTACTCCAGGTGCGGTCTAACCAGGGTTTTATATAGCTGCAGCATAACTTCTGCCCCCTTGTACTCTAGTCCTCTTATGACTGTTTCTCCATTAACTGCAGAAGCAGCAAGAAAGTGACTGATGTCATTGGTTGGGGAGAAAGAAAGGATCACAGATGATCATGTGGGAGCCTTTGTATGGGAATCAAATTTACTTATTGCAGCAGTCATAGAGAATTAAAGTGTCATTGTAATTTTGTTCTGGTGATATATAAATAGTACTGAAGCAGTAAATCATTTATTCAAACAAATTATATTATAAGTAATGCCAGCACTTGTGACATTTAACTTAGACCACCATTATGAGAAAAATCAAAAACGTTCTCCATTTTATTGATTGTGTTCTGTTCATAAATTAAATAAACCAATGATTAACATTTACTGTGACCTTTCTATAATGAAATTTCAAATAATGTATCATTTCTAATTATATACAAATTATACATCTGATATTGATGTCTTATTTTACATATGGTATTCAGTTACCGCAGGAAGTATTGAAACAATATATGAAAATAAACAGTACAAAGCTTGCATTTATTTCTGGACATTTGCAAAGCCAACAATAGGGCAGAATATGGTAATCAAGGCGAGTCACAGAATTATCAAGCCATCTCTTAATTTTTCAATGTTGAATTGCAGGCAAAGATAAAGCTTGCAACAAATTGATTATAACTCAAAGCCAACTTCTATTTTAAATTACCCTCTCCTTTCAGTTACAACTGGCTCCAGCCCTCATTGTTGCCAGACTGCTTTGTCATAAATTATAATGGCAGAGGAGTGGGTAGTGGTCATAACAAAGAGACTCAATTTACAGGCCCCACTTTACACTCAAGGCAGTCCATATTTTGTCTATCTTAAATGGTACTGATATATCCTGGAAAATTGTGCACTCAGCACGTAGTCAGACTGCAGGATCTGACTTCAGCTAACAGTGTCACAGCTGCAGGCAAAAATACCAAGTCGAAGCCCAGACTTTTTGGAAAGGCTGCGGCCTTCAAGTAAAAAAGGAAGGAGGCATTGCTGGATTTGGTTCTGGGGAATGAGGTGGATCAAGTGTCACTGAGGCAACATTTAGGGAACAGCAATCATAGTATCATAAGGTTTAGAATAGCTATGCAAAAGGACATGGACCACTCTAAAGTAAAAATACTCAATTGGTGGAGTGCCAATTTCAGTGGGATAAGAACATAAGAAATAGGAGTGGGAGAGGCCATCCGGCTCCTCGAGCCTGCTCCACCATTCAACAAGATCATGGCTGACCTTCCACCTCAACGCCATTTTCCCGCACCATCCCTATATCCCTTGATGTGAACAGATCTGCCCTGGGTAAACTGGAATCTAAGATTGGCAGGCAAAACTGTAATTGAACAACGGGCGGCCTTTAAGGAAGAGATTGTTCGGGTACAGTCTAGGTACATTCCCACGAGGTAGAAAGGTAGGGCAACTAAAGCCAGAGCTCCCTGGATGACAAAAGAGATGGAGAGTAAGATGAAGTAGAAAAAGGGACGTATGACAGATGTCAGGTTGATAATACAAGTGAGAACCATGCAGAATGTAGAAAGTTCAGGGGGAAAGTGAAAAAGGAAATAAGAGGGGCTAAGAGAGAGGAAAAAGGGAATCCAAAAGTCTTCTATAGGCATGTAAACAGTAAACGGGTAATAAGACGAGGGGTGGGGCCGATCAGGAACCAAAAAGGAGATCTACGAATGGAGGCAGAGGGTATGGCTGAGGTACTAAATGAATACTTTGCATCTGGCTTTACCAAGGAAGAAGATGCTGCCAGAGTCTCAGTAAAGGAAGATGTGGTTGAGATTCTGGATGGGCTAAAAATTGATAAAGAGGAAGTACTAGAAAGGCTGGCTGTACTTAAAGTAGATAAGTCACCCGGTTCGGATGGGATGCATCTTAAGTTGCTGAGGGAAGTAAAAACCCATCTGGTTCACTAATGTCCTTTAGGGAAGGAAACCTGCCGTCCTTACCCGGTCTGGCCTATATGTGACTCCAGACCCACAGCAAAGTGGCTGATTCTTAATTGCCATCTGAAATGGCCCAGCAAGCCACTCAGTTGTAAAATCTCGCTACGAAAAGTCATAACAAGAATAAAACCGGACGGACCACCCGTCATCGGACCACTAGGCACCGAACACGACAACGGCAAACCAAGCCCAGTCGACCCTGCAAAGTCCTCCTCACTAACATCTGGGGACTTGTGCCAAAATCGGGAGAGCTGTCCCATGGACTAGTCAAGCAACAGCCTGACATAGCCATACTCACAGAATCATACCTTTCAGCCAACGTCCTAGACTCTTCCATCACCATCCCTGGGTATGTCCTGTCCCACCGGCAAGACAGACCCACCAGAGGTGGCAGTACAGTGATATACGGTCAGGAGAGAGTGGCCCTGGGAGTCCTTAACATTGACTCTGGACTCCATGAAATCTCATGGCACCAGGTCAAACATGGGCAAGAAAACCTCCTGCTGATTACCACCTACCGTCCTCCCTCAGCTGATGAATCAGTCCTCCTCCATGTTGAGCACCACTTGGCGGACGCACTGAGTAGCAAGGGCACAAAATGTACTCTGGGTGGGGGACTTCAATGTCCATCACCAAGAGTGGCTCGGTAGCACCACGACTGACCGTGTCCTGAAGGACATAGCTGCCAGACTGGGCCTGCAGCAGGAGATGAGCGAACCAAAACGAGGGAAAAACTTACTTGACCTCGTCCTCACCAATCCACCTGTCGCAAATGCATCTGTCCATGACAGTATTGGTAGGAGTGACCACTGCACAGTCCTCGTGGAGACGAAGTCCCGTCTTCACACTGAGGACACCATCCAACGTGTTGTGTGGCACTACCACCGTGCTAAATGGGATAGATTCTGAACAGATCTAGTAGCTCAAAACTGGGGATCCATGAGGCACTGTGGGCCATCAGCAGCAGCAGAATTGTATTCCAGCACAATCTGTAACCTCATGGCCCGGCATATTCCTCATTCTACCATTACCAACAAGCCAGAGGATCAACCCTGGTTCAATGAGGCGTGTAGAAGAGCATGCCAGGAGCAGCACCAGGCGTACATAAAAATGAGGTGCCAACCTGGTGAAGCTACAACTCAGGACTACATGCATGCTAAACAGCAGAAGCAGCATGCTATAGACAGAGCTAAGCGATTCCACAACCAACGGATCAGATCAAAGCTCTGCAGTCCTGCCACATCCAGTCATGAAGGGTGGTGGACAATTAAACAACGAACGGGAGGAGGAGGCTCTGCAAACATCACCATCCTCAATGATGGCGGAGTCCAGCACGTGAGTGCAAAAGACAAGCGTTTGCAATCATCTTCAGCCAGAAGTGTCGAGTGGATGATCCATCTCCCGATATCCCCACCATCACAGAAGCTAGTCTTCAGCCAATTCGATTCACTCCATGTGATATCAAGAAATGGCTGAGTGCACTGGATACAGCAAAGGCTATGGGCCCCGACAACATCCCAGCTCTAGTGCTGAAGACTTGTGCTCCAGAACTAGCTGCGCTTCTAGCCAAGCTGTTCCAGTACAGCTACAACACTGGCATCCACCCGACAATGTGGAAAATTGCCCAGGTATGTCCTGTCCACAAAAAGCAGGACAAATCCAATCCGGCCAATTACCGCCCCATCAGTCTACTCTCAATCACCAGCAAAGTGACGGAAGGTGTCGTCGACAGTGCTATCAAGCGGCACTTACTCACCAATAACCTGCTCACCGATGCTCAGTTTGGATTCTGCCAGGACCACTCGGCTCCAGACCTGATTACAGCCTTGGTCCAAACATGGACAAAAGAGCTGAATTCCAGAGGTGAGGTGAGAGTGACTGCCCTTGACATCAAGGCAACATTTGACCGAGTGTGGCACCAAGGAGCCCTGGTAAAATTGAAGTCAATGGGAATCAGGGGGAAAACTCTCCAGTGGCTGGAGTCATACCTAGTGCAAAGGAAGATGGTAGTGGTTGTTGGAGGCCAATCATCTCAGCCCCAGGACATTGCTGCAGGAGTTCCTCAGGGCAGTGTCCCAGGCCCAACCATCTTCAGCTGCTTCATCAATGACCTTCGCTCCATCATAAGGTCAGAAATAGGGATGTTCGCTGATGATTGCACAGTGTTCAGTTCCATTCGCAACCCCTCAAATAATGAAGCAGTCCGAGCCCGCATGCAGCAAGACCTGGACAACATCCAGGCTTGGGCTGATAAGTGGCAAGTAACATTCGCGCCAGACAAGTGCCAGACAATGACCATCTCCAACAAGAGAGAGTCTAACCACCTCCCCTTGACATTCAACGGCATTACCATCGCCGAATCCCCCACCATCAACATCCTGGGGGTCACCACTGACCAGAAACTAAACTGGACCGGCCATATAAATACTGTGGCTACGAGAGCAGGTCACAGGCTGGGTATTCTGCGGCGAGTGACTCACCTCCTGACTCCCCAAAGCCTTTCCACCATCTACAAGGCACAAGTCAGGAGTGTAATGGAATATTCTCCACTTGCTTGGATGAGTGCAGCTCCAACAACACTCATGAAGCTCGACACCATCCAAGATAAAGCAGCCCGCTTGATTGGCACCCCATCCACCACCCTAAACATTCACTCCCTTCACCACCGGCGCACAGTGACTGCAGTGTGTACCATCCACAGGATGCACTGCAGCAACTCACCAAGGCTTCATCGACAGCACCTCCCAAACCCGTGACCTCTACCACCTAGAAGGACAAGAGCAGCAGGCACATGGTAACAACACCACCTGCACGTTTCCCTCCAAGTCACACACCATCCCGACTTGGAAATATATGGCCGATCCTTCATCGTCGCTGGGTCAAAATCCTGGAACTCCTTTCCTAACAGCACTGTGGGAGAACCTTCACCACACGGACTGCAGCGGTTCAAGAAGGCGGCTCACCACCACCTTCTCGAGGGCAATTAGGGATCGGTAATAAATGCCGGCCTCGCCAGCGACGCCCACATCTCATGAACTAATAAATTTTTAAAAAAGGTAAGGGTAGAGGCACTGGCTATAATCTTCCAATCATCCTTAGATATGGAGGTGGTGCCAGAGGACTGGAGAATTGCAAATGTTACACCCTTGTTCAAAAAAAAGAGTGTAAGGATAAACCCAGCAAGTACAGGCCAGTCAGGTAAACCTCGGTGGTGGGGAAGCTTTTAGAAACAATAATCCGGGACAGAATTAACAGTCACTTAGACAAGTGTGGATTGATTAAGAAAAGCCAGCATGGATTTGTTAAAGACAAATTGTGTTTAACTAACTTGACAGAGTTTTTTGATGAGGTAACAGAGCGGGTGGATGAGGGCAATGCAGTTGATGTGGTGTATATGGACTTTCAAAAGGCGTTTGATAAAGTGCCACATAATAGGCTTGTCATCAAGATTAAAGCCCATGGAATAAAAAGGGCAATAGCAGCATGGATACAGAATTGGCTAAGTAACAGGAAACAGAGAGTAGTGGTGAACGGCTGTTTTCCGGATTGGAGGGAGGTGTACAGTGTTGTTCCCCAGGGTCGGTACTAGGACCACCACTTTTCCTGAAATATATTAATGACTTGGACTTGGGTGTACAGGGCACAATTTCCAAACTTACAGATGAAACAAAATTTGGAAGTGTAGTGAACAGTGAGGAGGATAGTAATAGACTTCAAGAGGATTTAGACAGGCTGGTGGTGTAGGTGGACATGTGGCAGGTGAAATTTAACACAGAAAGGTGCAAAGTGATAGGTTTTGGTGGGAAGAATGAGGAAAGGCAATATAAACTACATGGATTTTAGTAAGGCATTTGACTGGTCAGAGAGGTAAATGCCCATGGGATACAGGGAAATGTGATGAATTGGATCCAAAATTGGCTCAGTAACAGGAAACAAAGGGTAAAAGTCGATGGATGTCTTTGCAAATGGATATCCGTTTCCAGTGGTGTGGCACAGGGCTCAGTGTTGGGTGGCTTGCTGTTTTTGTTATATATTAATGATTTGGACCTGAATGTAGGTGGCATGATCAATAAATTTGCAGATGACACAAAAATTGGCCATGTAGTTGATAGTGAAGAGGATAGCTGTAGACTCCAAGAAGATATCAATGAGTTGGTGAAGTGGGCAGAAAAGTGGCAAATGGAGTTCAACCCGGAGAAGTGTGAGGTAATGCACTTAGGGAGGGCAAACAGTAAAAGGGAATACGCAGTAAACGGGAATATGTTGAGAGGGGTAGAGGAAGTGAGAGACCTTGGAGTGCATGTGCACAGGTCCCTGAAGGTGGCAGTACAGGTAGATAAGGTTGTGAAGAAGGCATACGGAATGTTCTCCGTTATTAGCTGAGGTATAGAATACAAAAGCAGGGATGTAATGATGGAACTGTATAAAACGCTGCTAAGGCCACAGCTGGAGTATTGTGCACAGTTCTGGGCACCGCACTTTAGGAGAGATGTGAAGGCCTTAGAGAGGGTGCAGAAGAGATTTACTAGAATGATTCCAGGGATGAGGGACTTTAGTTACGTGGGCAGACTGGAGTAGCTAGGGTTGTTCTTCTTGGAACACAGAAGGTTTAGAGGAGATTTGATAGAGGTATTCAAAATCATGAAGGGTCTAGACGAAGTAGAGAGAGAGAAACTGTTCCCATTGTTGGAAGGGTCAAGAACCAGAGGACATAGATTTAAGGTGATTGGCAAAAGAACCAAAGGTGACATAAAGGAAAATCTTTTTTACACCAGCGAGTGGTTAGGATCTAGAATGCACTGCCCGAGTGGGTGGTGGAGGCAGATTCAATCATGGCCTTCAAAAGGGAACTGGATAAGTACTTGAAAGGAGTAAAATTGCAGGACTACGGGGATAGGGCAGGGGAGTGGGACTAGCTGGATTGCTCTAGCATAGAGCCGGCACGGACTCGATAGGATGAATGGCCTCCTTCCATTCTGTAACCTTTCTATGATTCTATGAAATTTTAATGGAGGTATTAAAACAATCAAAAGAAAAATCAGTAGAAAAAACAAATTAAGACATTGTGAAATGTGTATATTTTTTCATTTTTTATTCTATTTAAAACTTTATTTCAGGCACAGAAATTTCAGTTACAGGGAAAAAACGACAGCCATTTATTTCAGAAAACATGTTGAGTGACTCTATTGGCTCATCAACAAACCATAACAGTGAAATATTTATGTTTAGATAGGGTTTTCCAATTATTGTTTATATTATAAATGTTTATAGATTTTCTGATTTGTTTTATGGTTTTATGAATATTGTAATTGATTCTACATAACCCTAAGAGGAATAAACTAGCAATCGGTTTTAAAAATAAACATGGTAAAGAATCATTTTTGGAACATAAATTACCACATCACTGTATCAGTTATTAAACCCATTCGCTGCTTCTTTGTGAAACTACGTTGCACACTTTGGGGCCTAAATTCCAATAGTGACTATAATGGGTACGAAATGAATGGCGGGCTGAAGTCACGCTCCAGAAGAAAGAGGCCTGAGGACTGTCCTAAATTCGGCCTCATTGGAATAAATCTTTCAAATTTTGGCTGACTCTGACACCGAGCCGGCCACAAGCAAGTCCAGGGAGAGAGGGAGGCAAATGGGAGGGAAGTGAGTGCAGGCCAGCAACAGCCTGCAATATTAATGGGGAGCCAGGGAGCGAACTCTTGCTCCACATTAAGGTAAGTTAAAAAAACGTTTACCTGCCGGTTTCTTCGCAGCCCACAATGGTGCCTTCAAGGACCACTGGTTACACTGCCACAAAACCTAAAAAAACTAGTCGGACTTTGCACTGTGCCTAAAAAAAGTCCCTTCCAAATTTAGCAGCAGCCCAAACGCACATGCAAATTGGGAATGAACTATAGTGGGGATAAATGAACGAAATATATATAGGCAGAAAGTTGACAAAATTAATTAAATAAAGACCCGGGCTTCAGTCAACAAAATTAATTCAAGATCAGGGCTTCACTGGGGAAAATTAATTAAAGATTGGAGCCTCGTTGGGCAGAAATTAATTCAACAAAGATCACGGCTATTCTGGAGGAAATTAATTAAATAAAGATCTGGGTCATTGTGAGACTGATTGGCAGGGAAGGTAAAACGAGGCATGAACGACTACAAGCTATGGGGTGGGGGGGGGGGAGGCAGGGGTGAGCGACAGAGCTGCAGCTCTCAAGACCAGCGATGCAGGTTATCATGCAGCCGGCTGGCAAGCAATCGAGTGAGGGCAGCTAAGCAACCAACAGTGGCAGGCAGAATGGTCATGTGGCCGGAGCGGCCATTTGGCAAAACCAAGGGGAAAGGGGCACAGCAACAATACTGTAACTAAACATAAGGGGCTGGCATGCAGAGGGGACCTAGGAATAGAACTCATGCAACTCAGTGCAGGGCAACACACAAACACAAATTTCTTTGGACCTGAAGCCCTTACTTAACTTCAGCAAGAGGTCCGCCATTGTTTATGAAATACTGCTACAGTATCATCCTGTGGTGAATGTTAAGCACTGTGGTTAAAAATGACATTATGGGCTTCAGTTCAGTTGATTGACAGTCATGTAACGTTAAATGGCATATTATGTATGCAGCACCACCTATAGGTGCAATACCACTCACCATTTTTAATATGTAATAGATATAGAAATAGAGATTATGGGCCCGATATTAGGAGGGAGGTGGGTTGCCAGAGGGAGGTCGACTGGGCACGTGTAACCCGCCCAGTAAAATCGGTGGGTACCGCATGCGATCGTAAGTAAATTGAAGCCACTTACCTTTGCTTCCAGGTTTCGCGCTGGAAAGCTGCGCAGCGGGCGGACTGCGCACCCGCATCATAGGCTGTCAGCTGGAGGAGCCCTATTTAAAGGGGCAGTCCTCCACTGACTGATGCTGCAGAAAGGAGCCAAAATTACAGCAACCCAAGGGGAAGGCTGCTCCCAGGTTTAATGATGCCTCACTCCAGGTCCTACTGGATGGGGTGAGGAGGAGGGGGGAGGACAGAGATCTTCTCCCCGCCGGACAGGAAAAAGCGGCCTGCCTCTGCCACCACGAAAGCCTGGCTCGAGGTGGCAGAGGAGGTCACCAGCACCACCAACATATCACGCACCTGCATACAGTGCAGGAGGCGCTTCAATGACCTAAGTAGGTCAGCCAAAGTGAGTACACTTACTCATTCCCCATACAACTCCGTCTGCCACATCACCGCCCCCATCCCACATCTCTTTCTGCACTGCCAACATCACTCTATCACATCACTCCTCACACCCACTCAAAGCTCATCCTCATCTTACCTACACTTACTCACCTCCCCAGTACTCATCCCGCCACTACCACTCAACCCAATCCTCGTACAATCTCATGGCTCTATCTCATACTCACCCTTTCATGCATCTCTTTCACGGTCAGCCTCATCCCACCTGCCACTACCTGTGCTGCAACCACAAGGCATGCATCATGTATGTATTGTAAACAATTTTACAACACCAAGTTATAGTCCAGCAATTTTATTTTAAATTCACAAGCTTTCGGAGGCTTCCTCCTTCCTCAGGTGAACGATGTGAAAATGAAAACCTCGAAATGAAATCGCATTTATAATTCACAGAACAATGCTTGGTGATTACAGACAGTTTTTTCAACTGCCCGTTGCCAAGGCAATCAGTGTGCAGACAGACAGGTGTTACCTGCCAGGTCTCTCAGAATATACAAATCACCAAAAAAAAACAACAAACAAAAAAAACAGAGATAGAGAGGTAGAAACATAGAAAAGACAGCAACTGACCCGTTATATTAAAAACAGATAACATTTGTTCGCTGGTGAGGTAACGTGTAGCGTGACATGAACCCAAGATCCCGGTTGAGGCCGTCCTCATGGGTGCGGAACTTGGCTATCAATTTCTGCTCGACGATTTTGCGTTGTCGTGTGTCTCGAAGGCCGCCTTGGAGTACGCTTACCCGAAGGTCGGTGGATGAATGTCCATGACTGCTGAAGTGTTCCCCGACTGGGAGGGAACCCTCCTGTTTGGCGATTGTTGCGCGGTGTCCGTTCATCCGTTGTCGCAGCGTCTGCATGGTCTCGCCAATGTACCATGCTCTGGGGCATCCTTTCCTGCAACGTATGAGGTAGACAACGTTGGCCGAGTCACAGGAGTATGAACCATGCACCTGGTGGGTGGTGTCCTCTCGTGTGATGGTGGTATCTGTGTCGATGATCTGGCATGTCTTGCAGAGGTTACCATGGCAGGGTTGTGTGGTGTCGTGGACGCTGTTCTCTTGAAAGCTAGGTAATTTGCTGCGAACGATGGTCTGTTTGAGGTTGGGTGGCTGTTTAAAGGCGAGTAGTGGAGGTGTGGGGATGGCCATAGCGAGGTGTTTGTCCTCATTGATGACATGTTGAAGGCTGCGGAGAACATGGCGTAGTTTCTCCGCTCCGGGGAAGTACTGGACGACAAAGGGTACTCTGTTGGTTGCGTCCCGTGTTAGTCTCCTGAGGAGGTCTATGCGATTTTTTGCTGTGGCCCGTCGGAACTGTCGATCGATGAGTCGAGCGTCATATCCCGTTCTTACTAGGGCGTCTTTCAGCGTCTGTAGGTGTCCATCGCGTTCCTCCTCGTCGGAGCAGACCCTGTGTATTCGCAGGGTCTGCTCAGCTTCCACCCTAACCACCTCTTTGACGTGGTTAGGGTGGAAGCTGGAAAAGTGGAGCATCGTGTGGTTGTCCGTGGGCTTGCGGTAGAGTGAGGTGCTGAGGTGCCCGTCTTTGATGGAGATTCGTGTGTCCAAGAAAGAAACTGATTCTGAGGAGTAGTCCATGGTGAGCTTGATGGTGGGATGGAACTTGTTGATGTTATCGTGTAGTCTCTTTAGTGATTCCTTGCCGTGGGTCCATAGAAAGAAAATGTCGTCGATGTATCTGGTGTATAGTGTTGGTTGGAGGTCTTGTGCAGTGAAGAAGTCCTGCTCGAACTTGTGCATGAAAATGTTGGCGTATTGGGGTGCGAATTTGGTCCCCATGGCTGTTCCGTGTGTTTGGGTAAAGAACTGGTTATCGAAGGTGAAGACATTGTGATCCAGGATGAAGCGGATGAGTTGTAGGATGGCGTCCGGAGATTGGCTGTTGTTGGTGTTGAGTATTGATGCTGTCGCAGCGATGCCGTCATCGTGGGGGATACTGGTGTAGAGTGCCGAGACGTCCATCGTGGTGAGAAGTGTTCCTGGTTCAACTGGTCCGTGGGTACTGAGTTTTTGTAGGAAGTCTGTAGTGTCGCGACAGAAGCTGGGGGTTCCCTGTACGATGGGTTTCAGGATGCCCTCGATGTATCCAGAGAGGTTCTCACACAGGGTTCCGTTGCCTGATACGATAGGACGTCCGGGTGTGTTGGCTTTGTGTATCTTTGGGAGGCAGTAGAAGTCTCCCACGCGGGGAGTACGTGGGATGAGAGTGCGTAGGATGCTTTGAAGGTCTGGATCAGTTTGTTGAGCTGGTGGGTGTGTTCTTTGGTCGGATCTGCGGGTAACCGTCTGTAGTGTTCCTGGTTGTCCAGTTGTCGGTATGCTTCTTTGCAATAGTCCGTTCTGTTCTGTATGACTATGGCTCCTCCTTTGTCCGCTGGTTTGATGACAATGTTGCGGTTGGTCTTGAGAGCGTTGATGGCGTTGCATTGTGCTCGGGTGACATTCTGGACTGTCTTCTGAGTGCGGCTGATGAATCTGGCATTGACGCATTTCCTGACAGCTTGGGCATACATGTCAAGCTGAGGGCAGCAACCCTCCGGAGGAGTCCAGTTTGACTCTTTACTCTTCGGTTGCTGTACCGCGGATCCCTCTGTCTGCTGTTCCGGATCGTCGATTGTCTCATTGGGTTCGCTGCTGAAATCTTGGGGTTTGTGGTAGAATTCCCGGAGCCTCATTCTCCTGATGAATTCCTCTGTGTCCGCCGCGAGACTAGTGGGGTCCATTTTGGTAGTGGGGCAGAAATTGAGCCCTCGGCTGAGAACTTCGATTTCGTCCATTGATCCATAGGGGTCAATGGACGATGATGGCACATCATGTATGTATAGCAGGAAGCGTAAGGCAAACGTGTCGTGAGCATGAAGGGGATGCACAAGGGTGTTTTGAGGGTTTGTCATGGTTTTTACTTATATTTGATTTCTGATCAACTCACATTACATACTATATTGTCACCACGACTGCCACGTCTTGGCCATTCTTGACTGGCTTGTGCAATAATGCCCTTCCATGAGGTTCTCCATGAAGACCCTTGATGCCACCCATTGGGTCACCCTACAGTGGGTGTATGTGTAGTTGCACGACTACTTTGTGCAGGTGCCTGTTGCGCAGCACCGTGTTGTGTAGCTCCACGTAGCGGAGGTGGACGGCATGCCTGGCGAGGCTGGTGATGTTGCTCGTCCTCCAATGGAGTGATGAATGCAGCAATGGACCACCCCCCCCACCCCATCCTGACGATGTGAGTGTGAGGGGGTCCACAAAGTAGGTAAATGTGTTTGGACAGCAGAGTTTAGGGTATGATTTAATAATTTGGAGTGTGGAGACAACGGTGTGGCAGGCAAAACTTTGTCTGAGGTGACAGAGTGCCCTGTTGCAATGAATGAGGGTTTACCCCGCACCTGTTAAATGGACCTTTGCAGTTGCCACTGGCTGCTGGCTGCAACACGTCTGTTTAAACAGGGAGTGTTTCCCCCAGTGTGGGAAACACACTCTGGGTAGTCCAAAATCCGAATCCTCCTAAAATCTCCAACTAATGAGGTCTGTAAACGACATCAAGTACCCAGATAATGATCTTAAGCAGGATCCCGCCGGCTTTGATTGCCGGTGGGAGTCCCGCATGCAGGGGCTGTGCGCGCACCGATTCGCATCATTGGGGAACCCGGAAGTGGGCGGGTTGGAGCCGGGCTCCGGACCCGCTCCGGGAATCCCCAATTTTAGGAGCCCCCCGTCACGAACGCATCTGCTCGGCTATCCGAAAATTGACCCCTATGGATCAATGTGCTGATAATATAAGAACATAAGAAATAGGGGCAGGCCTAGGCCATACGGCCCATCGAGCCTGTTCTGCCATTCAATCAGATTATGGTTGATCTTCCACCTCAAGTTCACTTTCCCGCCCAATCCCCATATCCCTTGATTCCCTTAGAGTCCCAAAAATCTATCAATCTCAGCCTTGAATATATTCAATGATTCAGCATCCATAGTTCTCTGGGGTAGAGAATTCCAAAGATTCACAACACTCTGAGTGAAGAAATTCCTCTTCATCACAGTCTTAAATGGCCAACTCCTTATCCTGAGATTATCCCCCCTAGTTCTAGACTTGCCAGCCAGGGGAAATAACCTCTCTACATCTACCCTGTCAAGCCCACTCAGAATCTTATATATTTCAATGAGATCACCTTTCATTTTTCTGAACTCCAGAGAGTATAGGTCCAATCTATTTAATCTCTCCTCATAGGACAACCCTCTCATCCCAGGAATCATTCAAGTGAACCTTCATTGCACCGCCTCCAAGGCAAGTATATCCTTCCTTAGATAAGGAGGCCCAAACTGTACAAAGTACTCCAGGTGTGGTCTCACAAAAACCCTGTACAACTGTAGCAAGACTTTCTTACTCTTGTACTCCAACCCCCTTGCAATAAAGGCCAATATACCATTTGCTTTCCTAATTGTTTGCTGTACCTGCATACTAACTTTCTATGTTTCTTGTACGAGGACACCCAGATTTCTCTGAACACCAATATTTAATAGTTTCTCACCATTTAAAAAATATTCTGCTTTTTTATTCTTCCTACCAAAGTGAATAACCTCACATTTCCCCACATTATACTCTATCTGCCACCTTCTTGCCCACTGACTTGACCTGTCTATATCCCTTTGCAGCCTCCTTGTGTCCTCCTCACAGCTTACTTTCCCACCTAGCTTTGTATCGTCAGAGCTAGTTGGAAACATTACATTTGATCCCTTCATCAAAGTCATTAATATAGATTGTAAATAGCTGAAGCCCCAGCTCTGATCCTTGTGGCACCCAACTAGTTACAGCCTGCCAACCTGAAAATGACCCGTTTATCCCTACTCTGTTTTCTGTCCGTTAACCAATCCACTATCCATGCTAATATATTATCCCCAATCCCATGAGCCCTTATAATGCGTAGCAACATTTTATTGAATGCCTTTTGGAAATCCAAATATATACTGCATCCACTGGGTCCCCTTTATCTACCCTGCTAGTTACATCTTCAAAAAACTTTCATAAATTTATCAAACACGATTTCCCTTTCATAAAACCATGTTGACTCTACCTAATCATATTATAATTTTCTAAGTGCCCTGTTACAACTTCCTTAATAATGGATTCCAACATTTTCCCAATGACTGATGTCAGGTTAACTGGCCTGTAGTTTCCTGTTTTCTCTCTCCCTCCTTTCTTGAATAGCGGTAGATGTAGAAATGATTATAGAACCTGTGGAAGACTCAATGGATAGCACAATCATTAAATGTCAAGAACCTGTATTACAGGCTAGAAATCAAATGTCAAGGAAGCAATGGTCATCAGGAAACAAGTAAAACTAACAATTAATGGCAGCTTGATAGACAATGTTGATTAATTCACATACCTCAGCAGCAAAATCAATCAGAGTGCTAATTGGATAAAAAGACAAAGATAAGAGTGAAATAAAAAGTTTAACAATAAGCTAAACTGCTTGACCAACTGACGACTCAGCCTGACAACACAAACCAAGATCGGGGGTAAATTTTAACTGCGAGCCGGGAAGGGAGCGGGGTGGGTGGGGGTGGGGGGGGGCAGCGGGAGCGGGAGGGGAAGATTTCCAGGTGCCAAACCCGGAAGGTAAAAGCGACCTCAATGAGGCCAATCAATTGCACTTCTGGGTTACGTGCCCAGCAGTCGGCCTGAATGACAGGTTGGCTGGCTGTCGGGCAGGAGGGCTAGCTACAGCAGGTCACAGCCTGGGATCAGAGGGAGAGAGGGACCATGGGCTGGGGAAGAGATCCGGGGCGTGGGGAGGGGGGTGCCAGGGAAGAGAAAGAAGATCGGAGGTCGCTGGAGGTCGGTTGAAGAGTCAGAGGTAGGTGGGGGTCCACCATTGGGGTAGGGGGAGGGAGAAAGATGGTCGACTGATCGTGGGGGTCCTGTTGGCCAGGTGAGCTTGTTGGGCCTGGATGAAGCACTCCTGCTCCTCTGGGCCCACAAGCAGTGAAATAAAGGCACTCACCTCATGGGGGAAATTATAATGGGGAACAAAGAAATGGCAGAAAAATTAAACACATGCTTTGGTTCTGTCTTCACAAAGGAGGACACAAATAACCTCCCAGAAATGTTAGGGAACCAAGGGTCTAGTGAGAGGGAGGAACTGAAGGAAATCAGTATTAGTAAAAAAAATAAGTGCTAGGGAAATTAATGGGGCTAAAGGCTGACAAATCGCCAGGGCCTGATAATCTACATCCCAGAGTACTAAAGGAAGTGGCCCTGGAAATAGTGGATGCATTGGTGGTCATCTTCCAAAATTCTATAGACTCTGGAACAGTTCCTACAGATTGGAGGGTGGTAAATGTAACTCCACTATTTAAAAAAGGAGGGAGAGAAAAGACAGGGAATTACAGACCAGTTAGCCCAACATCAGTAGTGGGGAAAATCCTCGAGTCTATTATAAACGATGTGATAACAGAACACTTGGAAGGCATTAACGGGATTGGACAAAGTCAGCATGGGTTTATGAAAGGGAAATCATGCTTAACAAATCTACTGGAGTTTTTTGAGGAGGTAACTAGTAGAATAGACAGGGGAGAACCAGTGGATGTGGTGTATTTGGATTTTCAGAAGGCTTTTGATAAGGTCCCACACAAGAGGTTAGTGTGCAAAATTAAAGCACATGGGATTGGGGGGAATATACTGGCATGGATTGAGAATTGGTTGATAGACAGGAAACAGAGTGTAGGAATAAACGGGTCTTTTCCGGGTGGCAGGCAGTGACTAGTGGGGTAACGCAGGGATCAGTGCTTGGGCCCCAGCTATTCACAATATATATCAATGATTTGGATGAGTGAACGGAATGTAACATTTCCAAGTTTGCAGACGACACAAAGCTGGGGTGGAATGTGAGCTGTGAGGAGGTTGCAAAGAGGCTCCAATGTGATTTAGACAAGTTGGGTGAATGGGCAAGAACATGGCAGATGCAGTATAACGTGGATAAATGTGAGGTTATCCAATTTGGTTGTAAAAACAGAAAGACAGATTATTATCTGAATGGTGATAGATTGGGAAAAGGGGATGTGCAATGAGACCTGGGTGTCCTTGTACACCAGTCGCTGAAAGCGAGCATTCAGGTGCAGCAAGCAGTTAGGAAGGCGAATGGTATGTTGGCTTTCATTGCAAGAGGATTTGAGTACAGGAACAGGGATGTCTTACTGCAGTTGTACAGGGCTTTGGTGAGACCACATCTGGAGTATTGTGTGCAGTTTTGGTCTCCTTATCTGAGGAAGGATGTCCTTGCCATGGAGGGAGTGCAATGAAGGTTTACCAGACTGATTCCTGGGATGACAGGACTGACGTATGAGGAGAGATTGGGTCGACTAGGCCTATATTCACTAGAGTTTAGAAGAATGAGAGGTGATCTCATCGAAACATATAAAATTCTAACAGGACTAGACAGACTAGATGCAGGGAGGATGTTCCTGATGGCTGGGGAGTCCAGAACCAGGGGTCACAGTCTCAGGATACGGGGTATGCCATTTAGAACAGAGATGAGGAGAAATTTCTTCACTCAGAGGGTGGTGAACCTGTGGAATTCTCTAGCACAGAAGGCAGTGGAGGCTAAGTCATTCGATGTATTCAAGAAGGAGATAGATATATTTCTTAATGCTAAAGGGATCAAGGGATATGGGGAAAAAGCGGGAACAGGGTACTGAGTTAGACGATCAGCCATGATCATTCTGAATGGCAGAGCAGGCCCGAAGGGCCGAATGGCCTACTCTTGCTCCTATTTTCTATGTTTCTATGTTTCTATGGATCCGGCACTTCCCACTTTCACCTGGGAAACCCGAACAGATAAGGTTAAATTTGTTTTATTATTCCAATACACAAAATATTAAGTGCCTCAAGTATCTCAATGAAGTACATTGCCCTTGTAACTGTCGGCCCGCCGGCTTTAAGTGGGGGCGGGACTTCCTGTTGTCTGCTGTCCACTCGTGCACAAACCTGCCTGGGTTAAACATAGAAGCAGGCACATTGGAGCCGGGATGCAGTCCTGCTCTAAAAATGGAGGAATTTTGTTCCTGACCCGCCCACAACCCACCCATTCTTGGGGGTTAAAATTTACCCCAGGAGATCCAAATTTGATGAACAGCTTTATATGTAAAATCTGGTTTCTGCACGCAGTCTTATGTAGAAGACTGAAAGCATTTGAAATGTGAATGTATCACAGGATGCTGCACATAAATTGGGCACAGTGGATGGCGAACAGCCAAGTCTCAATTTGGCTAAACAAAAAAGAAAGCTGCTGAGATCGGCAGCTCAAGAAAACCCCTTGTTGTGGACCATCATGCAAGAATCAGAGGAACAGCTGATATTTAATTAAGTAATGAGAAAAATGAAAGCTAAAAGAGTAAAAGGTAGTCAGAAATTCATATGACTCAATACAATCAAGAAATGATTTGAAGTGCCTTGAGCCCCTTTCCCATATCTTTAATAGCTCATTAGAGTCGGGGAATGTTCCCTCAGGATAGAAGGATGTTGATATAGTTCCAATTTTTGTTTTAAAATAAGGGTGATAAGCAAGGGCTGGATAATTATAGGCCCATTAGTTTCACTTCAGTAATAGGTAAGATGAAAGGAATCAGAAGGGACTCAACACAGCTTCTGGAAAAGAAGGTTATGTCATTTTGTATGTTCGTATGTCAAGAAGGTTAACAAATTATACAACTGGCTTCGGATCAAGGGACGATCATTAAAGCTGCTAACCTCCAGATGGGAGACAGCACCTGAAGAAGACAGGAACAGTTCTGTAACACTGAAATAAATGGGAATAGAATGATCTGTAGCAATTGTCTGGCACCTCCTTTTATGTACCAAGCAAGTTCATCTAAATGGTGATCAATGATCATCCAACATCACCTGGCCAATTGTGCCAAGAATCTAATAAAGTCGCAGAATTAGATAAGAACAGTTCTGAACGGTTGCAATGTCCTCTACTTGCTGCTGAGATGCATAAAGAATGCTAACAAGCACTCCTATTTATTGACCTATGACACTATCAAATGGCCGTAATAATGGACTGTCCTTCATACCTTTAGAATCCCAGACCAAGATTTAACATCCAACAACTTCATGAGGGATTGCAATCTTGGATGAAGGTATTCAAAAGTTACACTTTTCTCACTGGGGCTTTTGGCTCCAACACTTAGGTTGCTCAGCAAGATTTTCCAGGATTTAAAGTTTTCCCATAGTAGAGATGTATTGGTAGGTTGATTGATGTTGCCAGTACAGCTCCTGATGCATAAACCATACCAGATATACAGATAATATGGATGCTAGGACAATTGCAGCTTTCAAGACTGAGATCAATAGATTTTTGTTAGGTAAGGGTGTCAAGGGAGCAAAGGTAAATGGAGTTGAGTTGCAGATCAGCTATGATTTAATTGAATGGCAGAGCAGGCTTGAGGGGCTGAATGGCCTACTCCTGTTCCTAATGTAGTGCTCATCACGCACATTAAATAGTAGTTGCAGTAATGCAGTCGTGACTGAAGATGATGATAGGAAAGTGTACGGTCATCACCAGCGCCTGCCTTTCCTTTTCTTTCAATAAGAGGGATGTTCATTATTGAAAGGGTAGAGGAGTTTCTTAATTTGAAAGTACACTCAGCCATCTCTCAGATGGAAGCAGAAATCTCTGTCCATGTTTAAGAAGTGTCATTTCACCAGCTATGAAAGGCCATGTGCGGGTCCGTGATCATTCGCTCTTCACAAACGTACCAGATTGCCCCATCCACAGTAATGCCCTTGCTTCTTTAATCCCGTGACCTAGATTACCCCAAATAAAATTATCACTGCTAGCTAGAAATGTTTTTCGAGGCTAGATTGTGGGATAAAATAAAACATGAAGGGATCACAAACGAGATATTTGAGTCTTCCCTTACAGACTATATACCAAGGCTAGCACTACCACAGTGGAAATGTTCATATTATAAATCATGATTAAATAGTTATTGCTGTTTTGTGTGAGACCAACCTCAAATCAATCATGGAGCCAATAACATGAATCCAGGGATACACTGGATATTTTTCACCTGCTGAACCTTGGCATGGTACCAAAGTTGCCACTTGGTATGACTGTTTTCTGATTGGATTTACCAAGCTGCAAGTGATAAGTTAAATGATACAAAACTCTAAAAACAGATAAAGCCAAGTTTGCAATTTGAAGATGGGAAACTGAAAATAAAAATGTTAAACTTCTTATAGCTTAAATATTTTTGGTATAAATATGTAATGTAAAACAAAGCATTTAGGAGGTAGATATAATGTATTATTCACAAATTACACACTCCTTGCACTGTGAAATATTCACTGCTAAAATTCACTAAGTAACACATCATACAAGAGTGAAGCCTGAATATTTTATGCTGTGCAAAACAAGAATGCAAAATATTTATAATCTGAAAACATTTCATTTTCATTTAGTTTGCAATTTAAGAAAAATAGCATTAGTAAAACAGAATTTCTGAGCTCTTGTACTTTCGGATTCTAGTTATTGAAAATGTAGAGTGTGTTGACAGCTAGTGAGTCTATGCATGGAATTTCAGAAAGCCTTTCTCTTCAAGTCTGTTCAGTTTTTCTGCACAGTATCTACTCAACAAATGAAACACATGCACCAATTTGTGCAAAAATCAAACAGCAAACCATTAATAATAATAATCCCTTTCTTTGCAGGTACAGACTTATTCAGATCATTATTGAAGGATGAACGTAATTCCACTGTGTCCTTGAGAAATGGTTGACTTAGGGGGAGCTTGTGACTCCACCCCTCCCTAAGTTTATACCCGTGTTTTCTATAAAATATGTGTTGGCTAAATGTTTGGTACTGTTCATTATTGATACAGAATTCCATTCTTGATAAAAGGGTCTGTGCAATCAGAAAATTGGTTGACATTTTTTTTTGATGGTACTACCATAAAAGTTTGCTTTGCTGAACACACCAGACTACTTTCTCCATTATTTCCATTTCAGAGCTGGTCTCCTTGAAATGCTTTCTCCAGGGGCTCACTGTTGCTGCTGTATGCATAGGATTATCAATGCAGAGGGAGAAAAAAAGAGACAGCTCAATGGGCCCTGATCTGGAGAATACAACGCTTTCATACCCACCTCAGGAAATGAATGGATTGGAACAAAGGAACTGCAATTCAGAGGAGGCATTATTGGCCTCAAAGAGATCTTCAAATGTTTCACTGTCATCAAATTCAAAAATCACACAAACCAAAGCAATACAAACTCAATAAATGCACTTTCTTCTCTGAGGTCAAGATAACCTTGCTATGTTGCTTGGAGAAGCAATTTATAGAAACTAAAGAATTTAGTCTTAATTGGAATTTCTTCAATCACTAGGCAACATAGCACCTCTGTTATTTTAATTGGTGACCTGTACAAAATATATAGAGGCTTTGTCACAGGATGCACTGTCATATAAATATCTCAAGTGAAGCCGGCATTGAATAAAGTGTGGAGCCTCATTTATGCAGATATTTATTATATCTAACAGCTGACCATAGCACATTCTAATTAGAACATTTGTAGAAGGTTTATAATTGGAAGTTCAATATTTTGTAGTGTGTCCACTAATTGAAACTGCTTTGAGATGTTAGTAGAAATACATTACAATATTATAAAAAGGGGATATGTAATGGCAGTTATAAAATCTATTATCTATTTTCACAAGCATGACTAATCAATTCCTGAGTACTGTATACAATAGCTGTGATGTGGTAGCATTGGCTTATTTTTAAACAGCGGCTGTTTGTGATGGATATTTTGGTGTGCGTGTTTATATTGAGTCATGAAGCTAAAAATTTAGACTAGCTCCTTGACCCTTGGATAAATAAATTTAAAAGGGGCTGAGATTACTTTAAAATTGAAAAAGAAATGGTGATATACCAAAGTGTACCTGGAAATACTTGCACTTGTAAGGGTGTCTTACAAAATATACTCTGGTGGATTACTGGAAGCTTAGAAAGGCCTTTATCTCGAACTTTGATCCCTTTCACCTAGTTTTTCTTAATACAAGAAACGTGATAAATCATCAAGTCATGTTTTCTTTCTCCATTTTTCTTCCCTCATCACTTAAAACAGTGATATATGCTTGCGTCCATTTCAAGGATGCCAGCAACTCTCTAGTATCTCACCTAGATGTCAGTCTTTCACATCTCAGCCTGGACAATGCGTGTCAGGAGGCTATTCAACTACATGTGGGGGCGGCACCACAGATAGATCTGATCCTGTCTTCACCCAGGCACACAGGCATGTTCCACCAAGTGTCACCACTTTCTTGCTAGTCTATGGCATTGAAGCCATTTCTAGCACCCCTAGCTCTATTATGGCTGATTGAACTTGGGATCTGTCGTCTGTATAAATCAATACCATGGCATATCATTAGCTCTTTTTCTCATGCATACACTAACAGAATGTGATGGCTTAAGAATCAAGGCTTAGTTTCAGGCTAGAAGTATGCATGTTATTAGCAACTTCTTATAACAAGTGGATTCCCTGCTAGCAATTTGTAGAATTATAGAAATTACAGAATATAAATGGGGCCACTCAGTCCATCACGCCAGTGTTAAATCTCCAACTAGAACTAGTTCAACTAAATAGGTTAGGGAGGACCAGGGGTTACAATCTCAAGTTATGCAAGGCCTGAACTAGGTTAGATGTTAGAGAATAGTAGACCCTTGGAACAGGCTTCCGGCTCACGTGGTGAACACTAATTCGCTAAATTCCTTCAAGCGAGAGTTGGGTCTGTTTCTGGCTGGGGCGGAGATCACCTTGTATAAAAGGTGGATCCTGTATGACATTAATCAGGGTCAGAGTGGTCTCCTGGACTAGTTTGGGAGGGTCGGAGAGGAATTTTCCAGATTTTTTCCCACTAATTGGCTTGGGTTTTTCATCTGGTTTTTCCCTTCTCCCAGGAGATTACATGGCTTTTGGGTGTGGTGGGGAGTGTATATATTGTGATGCACAAGGCATTGCAGTTGTGTGGGACAGGTTGGATGGACCAGTGGGTCTTTCCCTGTCCGTTATTGTTCGTATGTCGTAAAGTTTCTGCTCTAATCCCATTTCCTTGCTCTTTCCCTGTAGTGTCTCTGCGAAGTGAAACCACCTCACATGAACGCTACTCTTGTAGCCTAAATACACCCTAAGGTGTATACCCAGAGGTTCAAAAGCAGGATCTTAGAAATTTAAATTAACTCTACCAAAAGTTATTATAAATGTCACAGCTAGATAATTCCTGTCTATAAAATTCACCAAATGCATATTGCCTGCTGTGAATAGACTGTGACATGAGTAATTTACTCATCTGCTCATATGACATATTTTTGCTGAAACTGTATTTTCAGTGCATATCGCAACAGTTCACTATTTGAGCACGCATAAATATTGCTGCTGATTTATGTCATCACAGATTAGTCACTTATGAGATCTCCTTCAGTCTCATATCACACATCTTCACCCAGGATTCTGTTTATTCTCAGCATTTTTCTATGTCTGAAATTTGCACACATAATTGCTGAATGCTGTAGTAATAGAAAATTTCTAATTTTATCTGATTGTGAAACATTTTTGTTGCCTTCAAATATGTATTAAATATTTCTGATGTAAATATGATGGATCACAACATGAAAAGTAGGGCAGTTATATTTTTAGATGCAAAGTTTTGGAATTTAAAATATTTTTAAAGTGGCACATAAGAAAGAATGCAACAGTTAGCATGTTTGTTGCACTGAACATTATCTCAAGTACACCTTAGCAAAATATTGTAAAAACATTTTTTTTTCCCTCACATAGCAACTCTAAGTTGACTTGTTGATTTAAAATCATTTTCACATAGATCTACATGATTAACCAAAATTTGTCATCCAACTATAAAGCATAGCAACCATATTTCTGCAGTACTTTGTTAAATGTTGATGGCTGATCAATCAAGTTTAGAACTCCTAATGCAATATCCTCCTCTAATAATGTTGGCGAACCAGCCTTGATTTTATCCATTAGTTTCAACAGCAACTTACAGTTATATAGCATCTTTGATTAGAAACAAGTCCCAAGGCACTTCATCGAGGCACAAAGAAGAACAGACACCAAGCTAAAGAAGGGAATATTAAGAGGGATGACCAAAGGCTTGGTCAAAGAGATTTTAAGAGGTTTTAATACAGTCTTACGGAAGATGGAGAAGTGGAGGGGTTTAGGGCTGGAATTCCAGAGAGTTTGGAGCCTAGGCAGCTGAAAGCACAGCTGCCAATGGTGGGGCAAAGGTGAGGGGAGGAATGCACAAAGGCCGGAGTCAAAAGAACACAGAAGCACATGTTGGCACAAAGCTGAGCTATAAGCAGACATCTTCCAGGGGCTGAGCTCCTTTAGCTTCAGTTCTTCCAGCAAAATCAACAGATCCTGGCTAGCCACAACACCTCATTTTATCCTGTTATAGATCAATCTGAGCAATGGAGGCAGTAATGATGTGAATTTTGACGTATGCTATCTTCCCGTCATTACCACTTTATTTGCCTGACAACACTGCTAGAGGGGTGGGCAAAGGAAGCACCTACCTCCCACATCAGGAGAAAAATCTATTGGACATACAATGGGGCAGAAACTTGGCAAGAACAGATCCTGTCCCAATTTCCACTCTCCAGTTAATTCTCCTGTCGTCATTATGCCCAAAAAATTCCCAAACATCAAAGAAATTTGGGGCCTCATTCTTCTCCCTTCACATTATCTCTTATTCCAATTCATTCTTTCCTAGGACTTCAAAACTGTGGAACTCCACACCTTTAGTTTATTCGTTCATTGGATGTGAGCATCGCTGCCAAGGCCAGCATTTATTGCCCATCCCTAATTGCCCTTGAGAAGGTGGTGAGCCGCCTTCTTGAACCGCTGCAGTCCGTGTGGTGAAGGTTCTCCCACAGTGCTGTTAGGAAGGGAGTTCCAGGATTTTGACCCAGCAATGATGAAGGAACAGCGATATATTTCCAAGTCGGGATGGTGTGTGACTTGGAGGGGAACGTGCAGGTGGTGTTGTTCCCACGTGCTTGCTGCCCTTGTCCTTCTAGGTGGCAGAGGTTGCGGGTTTGGGAGGTGCTGTCAAAGAGGCCTTGGCGAGTTGCTGCAGTGCATCCTGTAGATGGTACACACTGCAGCCACAGTGCGCCGGTGGTGAAGGGAGTGAATGTTTAGGGTGGTGGATGGGGTGCCAATCAAGTGGGCTGCTTTGTCCTAGATGGCGTTGAGCTTCTTGAGTGTTGTTGGAGCTGCACTCATCCAGGCAAGTGGAGAGTATTCCATCACACTCCTGACTTGGGCCTTGTAGATGGTGAAACCGCTTTAGGGAGTCAGGAGGTGAGTCACTCGCCGCAGAATACCCAGCCTCTGACCTGCTCTTGTAGCCACAGTATTTATGTGGCTGGTCCAGTTCAGTTTCTGGTCAATTGTGACCCCCAGGATGTTGATGGTGGGAGATTCGGCGATGGAAATGCCGTTGAATGTCAAGGGGAGGTGGTTAGACACTCTCTTGTTGGAGATGGTCATTGCCTGGCACTTGTCTGGCACGAATGTTACTTGCCACTTATAAGCCCAAGCCTGGATGTTGTCCAGGTCTTGCTGCATGCGGGCACGGACTGCTTCATTATCTGAGGGGGTGCGAATGGAACTGAACACTGTGCAATCATTAGTAAACATCCCACTTCTGACCTTATAATGGAGACAAGGTCATTGATGAAGCAACTGAAGATGGTTAGGCCTAGGACACTGCATTGAGGAACTCCTGCAGCGATATTCTAGGGCTGAGATGATTGGCCTCCAACAACCACTACCATCTTCCTTTGTGCTAGGTATGACTCCAGCCACTGGAGAGTTTTCCCCCTGATTCCCATTGACTTCAGTTTTACGAGGGCTCCTTGATGCCATACTCGGTCAAATGCTGCCTTGATGTCAAGGGCAGTCACTCTCTCCTCACCTCTGGAATTCATCTCTTTTGTCCATGTTTGGACCAAGGCTGTAATGAGGTCTGGAGCCGAGTGGTCCTGGCGGAACCCAAACTGAGCATCGGTGAGCAGGTTATTGGTGAGTAAGTGCCGCTTGATAGCACTGTCGACAACACCTTCAATCACTTTGCTAATGATTGAGAGTAGATTGATGGGGCGGTCATTGGCCGGATTGGATTTGTCCTGCTTTTTGTGGACAGGAGATACCTGGGCAATTTTCCACATTGTCAGGTAGATGTCAGTGTTGTTGCTGTACTGGAACAGCTTGGCTAGAGGCGCGGCTAGTTCTGGAGCACAAGTCTTCAGCACTATAGCCGAGATGTTGTCGGGGCCCATAGCCTTTACTGTATCCAGTGCACTCTGCCATTTGCTGATATCACGTGGAGTGAATTGAATTGGCTGAAGACTTGCTTCTGTGATTGTGTGGATATCAGGAGGAGGACGAGATGGATCACCCACTTGGCACTTCTGGCTGAAGTTGGTTGCAAATGCTTCAACCTTGCCTTTTGCACTCACGTGCTGGTCTTTGCCATCATTGAGGATGCGGATGTTCACGGAGTCTCCTCCTCCTCCCCCCGTTAGTTGTTTAATTGTCCACCACCATTCACGACTGGATGTGGCAGGACTGCAGAGCTTTGATCCGATCCATTAGTTGTGGGATCGCTTAGCTCTGTTTATAGCATGCTGCTTCCGCTGTTTAGCATGCATGTAGTCCTGTGTTGTTGCTTCACCAGATGACACCTCATTTTTAGGTACGCCTGGTGCTGCTCCTGGCATGTTCTTCTACACTCCTCATTGAACCAGGGTTGATCTCCTGGCTTGTTGGTAATGGTAGAATGAGGGAGCTGCCAGGCCTGGAGGTTACAGATTGTGCTGGAATACAATTCTGCTTCTGCTGATGGCCCACAGTGCCACATGGATGCCCAGTTTTGAGCTGCTCAATCTGTTCTGAATCTATCCCATTTATCACATGTTAGACGTTGTCCTCAGTGTGAAGACGGGACTTCGTCTCCACGAGGACTGTGTGGTGGCCACTCCTACCAATACCGTCATGGACCGATGCATCTGTGACAGGTAGATTAGTGAGGACGAGATCAAGTGAGTTTTTCCCTTGTGTTGGTTCTCTCACCACCTGCCGCAGCCATGTCCTTCAGGACTCGGCCAGCTCGGTAAGTAGTGGTGCTACCGAGCCACTCTTGGTGATGGACATTGATGTCCCCCACCCAAAGTACATTCTGTGTCCTTGCTACCCTCAGTGTTTACTCCAAGCTGTGCTCAACATGGAGGAGGACTAATTCATCAGCTGAGGGAGGGCAGTAGGTGGTAATCAACACCTTCCTTCTATAATCTACAGACTTTTAGAACCCAAGCTTGGTGTCACCTAACTAATGCTTCTTGATGTACTGTCGGTCTTAACTACACATTGCATTAACTACACATCTCATGTCCTGCCCTTTTAAATCCCACACTATGGATCATGACCTTTCACCTAGAATATTAATAATAAAAATTCTGGCACAATTCTCCAGTTCACAAGTTTTAGTTGCTGTCAGAAACAAATATTTACAAATTAAAATGTTTCTTTTTAAAA
Source organism: Heptranchias perlo (assembly GCF_035084215.1). Lineage (NCBI taxonomy): Eukaryota > Metazoa > Chordata > Chondrichthyes > Hexanchiformes > Hexanchidae > Heptranchias > Heptranchias perlo. Next base: position 57,127,050 of record NC_090328.1, on the reverse strand, counting down.
TAAGTAAAATTGATATCAAATAGTAAAATGCAAAGGTTGTTGCAACACAAACAATGTTGCATAACAATGAAGAATGAAGTGCCGTTAGAGTACTTGCATGTTACCTACTTGGGTTTCTGAGGAGAACAAGGTGGCTAAAAACAGTACAAGTGGATGTTTTATTCATTTTGTCATTATATGTTGGCAATTTATTAGACATGAAAGGATGAGTTATTGAATATGTGGACATCACAGGTAAATATCAGCACTGCAAACTTTAGGAACCACACAGCCTCATAATAAACAGAATGTTGATTTGGTTTTGGTGAAGAAATAAACACATTAGACCTGTGCAAATAATTTTGATGTACCCGGAATCTACTTCTTGTGCAGTTAAAGCAACAACCAAGGTGATGGTGGAGGGAAGAGCCAAAGCACACAAGTAAGTGACACTGCCTACAGTTAGAAAATATAGATAGGGCTGGGAGAGTCTAAGTCACAGGTTCTATTCTGTCCATTTTCTCCACTTTAAAATGAGACAGCTGAATGGATCAGTACACTTAAAACAGAAATAAAATGCAGTGGGGCTATCAGCCACAATATCTGTACTCCCCAGTGATGAAGCCATGATCCAACACTCTTAGTGGAGAATGGTACTTGCAAGGAGTCCATCTCCGAAAATAATGGACTTTCTGAAGCACGTAAGAGCATCTCTAATGATCACTTTAACAACTTATCCATTAACTGACATCAAGCTAATGGGTCTATAATTTCCTTGTTCTGACTAGTAGCCCTTTTTGAATATCGGTACAACTTCACTCCAGTCCATAGGAACGATCCCAGATTCCAGCCAGCTATTAAATATATGAGCAAGGGTAAGTGCTGTTTGGACCAGCAGCTCGACCTGATTTGAGACCCTTTATTCTCTACAAGATTAGATCTGAATCTACTTTAACATTTACAACTTTATAGTGTTAACTACACATTGCACTAATGGCAACAGAGCACAGTCTACAGGAGTGAAAACTGATGCAAAGTAGCCATTTAAAACCCAAATCTGCCCTGAGGAATCGTTTAATGGCCCTTTGCAGTCATAACGTAACTAAAAATAATAATGATAAGGGAGTTGCTTGTGTTGGTTAATTTTCTTCAGCCACTCAGTCTGCACGGACAATGCCATCGCCTGAATACTGAGATTTTTTTACCGAAGGTTACAAGTATATAAATGAAACCAAAAATTCTTTGAATATTCCTGTACTACTCCCCTAACAGAGTTTTTAAACATGCCTGCATCTCTCTACATCCCCACCCCACCGTGTCACGTGAAATATTGTTCTCTACATTTGTATCACATATACCACAGGGAACATTTTGAATAATGAAACAGGATCATAGAAAGGTTACAGCACGGAAGGAGCCCATTCGGCCCATCAAGACCATGCCAGCTCTATGCAAGAGCAATCCAGCTAGTCCCATTCCTCTGCAAATTTTTTCCCTTCAAGTACTTATCCAGTTCCCTTTTGGAGGCCACGATTGAATCTGCCTCCACCATCCACTCTGGCAGTGCATTCGAGATCCTAACCACTCGCTGTGTAAAAAAGTTTTTCCTCATGTCACCTTTGGTTCTTTTGCCAATCACCTTAAATCTATGTCCTCTGGTTCTTGACCCTTCCGCCAATGGGAACAGTTTCTCTCTATCTAGACCATTAATGATTTTAAATACCTCTATCAAATCTCCTCGCAACCTTCTCTGTTCCAATGAGAACAACCCCAGCTTCTCCAGTCTATCCACGGAACTGAAGTTCCTCATCCCTAGAATCAATCTGGTAAATCTTTTCTGCACCCTCTCTAAGGAGTTCACATCTTTCATCAAATGCGGCGCCCAGAACTGGACACAATACTCCAGCTGTGGCCGAACAAATGTTTTATAAAGGTTCATCATGACTTCCTTAGTTTTGTACTCTCTGCCTCTATTTATAAAGCTCAGGATCCCATATGCTTTTTTAACTGCTTTCTCAACCTACACTGTCACCTTCAAAGATTTGTGTACATATACTCCAGATCTTGCTGTTTCTTTATCCCTTTTAGAATTGTGCCCTTTAGTTTATATTGCCTCTCCTCATTTTTCCCACCAAAATGCATCACCTCGCATTTTTCTGTGTTAAATGTCATCTGCTATGCGTCCACCCATCCCACCAGCCTGACTATATCCTCTTGAAGTCTATCACTATCCTCCTCACTGTTCACTAACCTTCCAAGTTTTGTGTCCTCTGCAAATTTTGAAATTGTGCCCTGTACACCCAAGTCCAAGTCATTAGTATATATCAAGAAAAGCAGTGGTCCCAGCACCGACCTCTAGGGAACACCAGTGTACGCCTCTCTCCAGTCCGAAAAACAACTGTTCACCACTACTCTCTGTTTCCTGTTACTTAGCCAATTTCGTATCCATGCTGCTACTGCCCCATTTATTCCAAGAGCCGCAATCTTGATGACAAGCCTACCATGCAGCACTTTATCAAACGCCTTTTGAAAGTCCATATAAGCCACATCAACTGCATTGCCCTCATCCACCCTCTCTGTTACCTCATCAAAAAACTATATCAGGTTAGTTAAACATGATTTGCCTTTAATAAATCCGTGCTGGCTTTCCCTAATCAAATCACATTCGTCTAAGTGACTGTTAATTCTGTCCCGGATTATAGTTTCTAAAAGTTTCCCCACCACCGAGGTTTACCTGACTGGCCTATAATTGCTGGGTTTATCCTTACACCCTTTTTTGAACAAGGGTCTAACATTTGCAATTCTCCAGTCCTCTGGCACCACGCCCCGTATATAAGGATGTTTGAAAGATTATGGCCAGTACTCTGCAATTTCCACCCTTACTTCCCTCAGCAACCTAGGATGCATCCCATACGGACTGGGTGACTTATCTACTTTAAGTACAGATAGCCTTTCTAGTACCTCTTCTTTATCAATTTTTAGCCCGTCCAGTTTCTCAACTGTATCTTCCTTTACTGAGACTCTGGCAGCATCTTCCTCCTTGATAAAGACAGATGCAAGGTACTCATTTAGTACCTCGGCCTCCATGAGTAGATCTCCTTTATGGTCTCTAATCAGCCCCACCCCTCCTCTTACTACCCGTTTACATACCGTAAAGAAGACTTTTGGATTCCCTTTTATGTTGACCGCCAGTCTATTCTCATACTCTCTCTTTGCCCCTCTTATTTCCTTTTTCACTTCCCCTCTGAACTTTCTATATTCAGCCTGGTTCTTACTTGTATTATCAACCTGACATCTGTCATATGCCCCTTTTTTCTGCTTCATCTTACTCTCTATCTCTTTTGTCATCCAGGAAGCTCTGGCTTCAGTTGCCCTACCTTTCCCCCGCGTGGGAATGTACCTTGTCTGTACCCGAACCATCTCCTCTTTAAAGGCCGCCCACTGTTCAATTACAGTTTTGCCTGCCAATGTTTGATTCCAATTTACCCAGGCCAAATCTGTGCTCATCCCACTGAAATTGGCACTCCTCCCACTGAAATTGGCACTCCTCCAATTGAGTATTTTTACTTTAGGGTGGTCAGAGTCCTTTTCCATAGCTATTTTAAACCTTACAATGCTATGATCGCTGCTCCCTAAATGTTCCCCCACTGCCACTTGCTCCACTTGACCCACCTCATTCCCCAGAACCAAGTCCAGCAATGCCTGCTTCCTCGTTGGGCTGGAAACCTACTGGTCAAGAAGGTTATCCTGAACACATTTCAAAAATTCCTCCCCCTCTTTGCCGCTTATATTATTATCCAAGTCTATATTAGGATAGTTGAAGTAGAAAGCAAATTCAAATAAATATCCTAAGGGAATGCAAAATAAAACTGTACAACATTGTTTATATCTGTAATAAATAATTAAAATCCCATTACACACTTTAAAACTTATGAATATTAATGTAGCAATAAACATTAAAACTACATTGACTCAAAAGACATCAATTAATTATCAACACCTTAAATTTATTTTCAGGTACATATATGCTTGTTCAAAGTTTGTCTACATTAGTCACTGCATTCTGAAAGACACTGATTGTGTGAGCCTGCTTGTGGAGGCCCCTCTTCCTAACCCCTTGGACTTTGACAGGGTCAGTGCCAGAATTTCACAGCAGGATCAAGGCCTCTCAGATTTTTTGGGCCTATATCTCTGCAACATGCTTTGTTATTTAAAAATTCTGCTTAACATATGTATCTAAATTAATGACTTTAATTTAAAGCCTCACTCCATGAAATAATGAATAACGGTACAGTTCTTTCACACTATCTAGGATTGCCAACTCTCCCAGAATGGGGCATGGATTTCCCAGGTATTGCTGCTCGCAACCTGGGAGATCTTCGTGATTTAAATTTCCCACTGGACGACGTACCCTGCGAGACGTGCCCCAAAGACCAAGCCCACTGCCCTTTGTGCAATCTCTTGGTTTGGTTCAGGTCAATCTTTGCCAGCCAGTTTTGGCGTGTGAAGTCCAAGTACAGATCAGCTCTGACTGATCAGTCCCCAGTTCAGAGTCCTCACCATCACAGAGAACCTGAGTCCATACCAGAGTCCAAGGAGATAGGGAGCGAGATCGGGAGAGAGATAGGACCTATTAAAAGTGGAATTGACTGGGGAGCCTGACCGCACCTTGTGCAGTGCAGGGGGATTCTGGCTGTAGCTTCAGGGTGAATATCAGCGGGTTATAGGATTACTTCGTGTTACAGGTAGGATATTGGGCGTTACACCTATTGCTACCAGTTAGATATAAACTATCAGAATTACTGTTGGTTATGCAAGAAATCTGAGTGTTACTAGTATTACTATTAGATATCTGTGTAATTTCAGAGTTACTATTAGTTATTGGTAGAATCAAAGTTCCTCCTACCTCTGGTTCTCCCCTGCAAATCACTCACCCACTTTCAGTTTCCCCTCTTCACCTGCTCACGGGTGGATTCCTAATTCTCAGAACTTCTCGCACAACAGCTGCTGGCACAAAACGACCAGCAAAAATACCCAACTACAGGGGACCCAACCTCTACAGGGTAAATGCAGTCACATGGTCAGGCATCGCAGGTCAGACATGGGATCAAACCTTCAGGAATACCTCCAACCAAAGTTGGCAACCCTAATAATATCTGCTGTTCTACTAATATTTTTGCTACGTTGCATTCAGGGATAAATACAAATAAGCAAAATATAGTTGATGTATTAGAGTACATTACAGAATATAAAAAGATTAAGGAATGTCAAATTCCAAAGAGCAAAGTTTCATTTGTTACACATATAATTTGTTATACTTGGTAAATAAACAGCTTCTTCAATGTAGCAACCTACCTTATTTTTATTAATAAAGCTACATCAGAAAAAGTAATTTATGCTTTCTTTCGTTGCAATACTTTATAGGAAATAAACAAGGAATTCTGGTTACTTTCACTGCTCCCTTAAACAGTTTCCCGTTGGATTTTAGTTCTCAGTTGCTTTCAGTAATTTACACTTAAAACGCCAATAAATTCAGCAAAGATTCAATTTTAATCACATTGAAACTATACGATAGAAGTGTGAACAGGTATGCCAGTCTCAATTGATGCACAAGAGCAGAGGGAAGGTTAAGCTTTCAAACAGCTGTCATAGAATGCTCTGGGAATGGTCAGTCTTGCTGTATATTATTAAAAAAAAATCTGGGAGTTGTAGGCATACTGGGAGTTGCAGGCATACTGGGAGTTGCGGCCTGTTATTTTGTTCAGTCTGTTCATATAGCTGGCGTCGAGAGCTCTGGGAAGCCAATGAACTCTAGTCCTGGGATTCTCAGGGAGGCATAGACCTCCAACAAAAACATTTTTAGAGACAATTTGAAACACATAATGCTACTTTATAAGTAAGTTTAGACATTTTCTTATAAAACAAATTGTTCTAAAAAGTCCTTCCCAGCAGCAGTAACCGGTACTCAAACTTTCAGCAATCCTCAATTTCAAAAAACTCCTCACTTGCACAGCCTCAGCAAATCCTGCCAACAGCTGCTCCTTATGTTTCTCATTCTAGTTTATCCCTAGTGCATTGTATTAATAAAGGGATTTTTATTTCACTGCACGTTATAACAGAATGATGTATTTTGCATGCATTAAGAAACAATAATCTATTCAGGGGGCAGAGGGATGGCTTCGTAAATCTGAGAGTGAACTCAGAGTTCAGAACCATCATCTAAACCCTTAGATTAAATTACAACAATGAGATTGCTGGTATCCTACTTATTGTATATATTGTTTGAACATGTTGGCTGTCAGTGTAGGGTGTAACTGGCTCCATATGATCAATAAACAATAACACATGCATGATAATTAAATGTTTGTTAGTCTTTTGTGTAGGTTCATGAGATGTTTATTATGTGTAATATTGATTTTTATATCAACATTTGCGATGAAATGTCTCCAATGGACTAGTCTATTGGATTCTAGATCTGTAATCCAAAAATAGCATTGTTGTTAAATATATATGTGGACAGTATAAATTTACAATAAATGTCATTGTGGTCCACAGGATGATTGCTAAAGGACTGATCCACATCATGTTCCAATCAGAGTCAAGGATAATGATCAGTTATAATAGAATATTCATATCTTTTTAATTGTTTTACCTCTTGATTTGATTTGCAAATATATTTCAAGGCTTGTTTTCTTAATTAGTCATGACATTAAAGGTTTATCTATATTCACTTCAGATAATAAAATTACATGAAAAGGCACCCATCATTACACACTAATCACTACTGAGCAATAAACCAAAGGTTGAAATAGAATCACTTCATTAAACTCTGATAATCTTGGGTATATGCATCAACAACCTCCGCAGGATTTGTCATGATTTTCTCACTTCATATATTGCTCTTACCTCATTAATAACCCAGGATAGTTAATGGCAAGGGAATAAAATAAGAAACTTATTAAATTTTGTTAAGGTACAAATCAGTTAAAGAGAAATTCTGACGGCGCTGTCGCACCACCAGAAGTGTGGTGGGACAGGACGTTCACCCGACATGATGTGCTGCTCCTGAACCCATCCTAAATTGCAGGGTAGGTAAGTAACATATTCAGAGGTATACAGGCTCTGAAAATCCAGGTTGCAACACCTCAGCTATGCCAGAGAAGGGGGAAATGGAAAATTCATCTCAGAAAGCACTCGGAATAGCTGGCAGCGAGTGCCACTTCCTTGATCTCAAAGACTCCTTTGCAGTTCAGGAAGAAGTTTAACAACCTTGCCAGAGCAGCCAAGATAAGCCCTTGCTCTTCCTGGTTCATTCTTGCTGTCTCTTTATATATGTGGCACCCCCTCATTCATTTTCCTCAAAGTGCACTAGGACTGTACTCTGAACCTTTCTCCTATCCCGTTTCACCTGCTACCTTCCCTCACACTCTATCATGCGTATGCAAGCCTCCCTAACTCACAACACCTGTCCCTTCTATCCCTGTTATAACTATATTGGGGAGATTGCATTGAAATGGAAAATCAGGCAGGTTCCTTTACAGGCGTGTGTTCTAACCTGCTCGATTTTACGATATTCACTGCGCTCAGGCAATCCAGTGTGCCTGGATGTAGACCCAGATAAAATGTCCTCTTATCTGTCTTATCTACCCAGTCTTCACTGCTATACTCATGTCTTCTGTTTTCTTCTCTCTCACAAGAGAAGGTAGTCCATAACATCCAGCGATCTCAGGCCATGGGTGGTGGTCCACCCAACAATTGACCTCTAACCTCTCATGAAGAAGAAGCCTTAGAGATCATGGGAAGTAATGCAGCTGAACCTGTTGGGGATAGAGATGTAGGAGGACCAGTGACAACTGCAGGTTTGTCTGGACCATCTGCAGTTCGCATGTATAATGGTTTGGGAGTGTAAAGAGAGTAGGAATCATCGTGATTGGGCACCATTAAAAGCTACAGAGGAACCATCACAATGTCCACTTAATATTTATTTTAAGCTCTCTTCATTTTCTTTTCTTCTAGATAACCCCAAGCCACTGAAGAGGAGGAGGAAGAAAGAGACAAGCAGACTTCCACCTCTGCCCTACCAGCTGCATCCTTACTCACACTGTCATTCACCCTTTCTCTCTCACTCACCAGCCTGGAGAAATCCATCTAGGGAGATGCAGATTGTGCTGGTGAGAGTTTTACACTGAATGAGACAGAACACGCAAGAGTACCAAAGAAGTCAGAGGTACAAGTGGGATCAGACAATGGAGAGTGGAGGCTCTGCAGTGGTTAGCCCGGGCTCTAGAGCCTGCACCCTCAGATCTTGGGGGCCCTGCTCTAAACAGGATGCTGGAAGAGCATCATACTCACACGAAGATACTGAGGAACATCTCGGAGGACCTGAGATAAACGGCAGATGTCACTGTGGAGGTGAATACCACCCTCAGTGCCAATTTTCAAGAAGGATTCAGCACAATATAGCACTATGTGGAGTGAGTACAATGCCAGTAACTGTCTCCCCAACAGAAATGTCTCCAAATACGTCAGTATATCCCACATGGATGCTTTGATCACTGGCCATCAGGCCTTGGCAGACTGTTGGAGAAAATAATGGCAACTGGTCCTCAGAGTGCACCTTGGTAGAGCACAGGATAGGTTTAAGAACAGCATACAGTATGGGCCCTGTAGTAATAAGAAGCAGCCATTGTAAATATATGTAAATACAGTAAAACCACTTTGTGATATGCACCGGTAATTTCCTCAATGATTCTCCCGATCGGCCACTGAAACTTCAACTGAAGATGGGTGGAAAGCCCAGGTTGACAGGTACAAGGGTTTTCCGACATTCTTCTGCTGAAGTTAAGTTGGTCGATCAGGAGAATCCTCGAGGAAATCTCTGACGATGAAGTCCAGTGTTCTAAAGTGTGCCTGCTGTTTGTTTGACTTAAACATTTGGGAGGATATTTGGAGATCAGTCGGCAATAGTAGATGGCATTCCTTCTGCACCTTGTTACTGAACCATTGCCTTCTTCAACAGATCTCTTCTGAGGCATCGTCAAGAAAGCAGTGTATTCTGTAGACTCTGGGGGAAGGGTACTCCTAGTTGGTCTTCCTGTTCTTTGGTGTTGCCATATCCTGTTTGCTTCTGTCATTTTCTCTTCAACCTGCTCCTGAACTGTCTCCATTATAAAGGACAGATATGGGAATGTCCATAGTGAACCCCATGGTAAAGGCTCAGTGACAGAAGGGTGGGAAGAAAACAATTTCTCTGCCTGAAACTGCTGAAAGGCAGTTTGCAGAATCCTTTCTTAGTACCACAGCTGAGAAAAGAGTTTTCTAATGGCTTCAATCAAAGCGGATGCTCCAGACAAAGTTTTTGAACATTCAAAGCTTGTGAGCTCCACCACCACTTGGTGTGACAAGTTATGCCAGTAATTTGCCCTCTTTGGTGGAATTTGTGGTGCAGCAGTTTTAGTCAGCATTATCATGCCATTTGCAAATATGCACCACTTTGGGGACGGACAATTCTACCAGAATTTAGAGCCTATCGTAGAGCAACTCTGATGTATTTGACATAGCTCAAATCCTGGCCTCCAGCAGTGAAGCTGTATCACTTTTGCCACAAATAAAATCACAGAATTTTAGGCCCCAGGTGTCTTTCTGCTACACAACATGGCCTGCATGTCAATCAATTCAGAAAGCATTTTATGCCACATATTAAAATAGCTAATGGCATTTTTTATTGTTGCTGCCTCCTTGCTAAGTTAACTTGAAATTGCCTCAACCTTTTTAAGAGGCTGCAGTATGGAAAACAGGAATACAGTAGTAGTTTAAATTTGATACAATAATATAGACATTTCCGAGAACAATAAAGGAAGATGGCAGCAAGGTTGACCATAGGTTTAGACTATGATATGCCTGAAAGTGCACAATGTCACTAAGTGATATCCGGAGGTGTTTTCCCTCCAATATTAGTTTATTATATTTAACAGATTTAATCTTAGAGAATAAAACTATTCGTTGATCCTAATAGTAGTTTGATGATATGAGAATTAAATCTTTACTTTTTAAAAATGTATTCCTGGGATGTGGGCATCACTGGCAAAGCCAGCATTTATTGCCCTGAGAAGGTGGTGGTGGGCCTTCTACTTGAACCGTTGCAGTCCAATGTACTGTGGTAACAAAGTGGAGTCTGATCCTTTTTGCTCTTAGTTTGCGCAGATGTTCAAAGTATCTGCAATTATGTATGATAGTTTTTCTACTATAGCAACAGGTCTCTTTAGAAACACAAGTATGAATTTGTACATAATTCATGTCAGTATGGGTTCCACTCTGTAGCAACTTGTGCAGTGGTTTAAATAGAGTTGGCCAACAAGAAAGCAAAACAAATTAATAAACCCAAAACCACTTTCAGAGCTTTCCAAGTACTCCTATACAACAGAGGTGTAACACATTCTTGCAAGGATTCTTTGGTGATTCTAAGCTCTAACATGTGGTGCATGTTTGCAACAAAAGTAGTTGTTCTCTATTCTAACATTGGAATTTCCCTCCCTAGCATATTTCAGTTCATTAAAGACTTTGGTCATCTCTTGCCCTTTAAACTCAACGACTCCAAAACAGACGTATGGTCTTGGCCGGCCTATCCCAAAACAAAACTAAAAGGCTTACCACTCAACTTGTACAGAGACAGGCTCCAAATACTTAAGCATAGCTGTGATGATCAAACTCCCAGCTCTTTACAAAAAAGCTTGCCTTCCTCTTCTTCGAGATAAACACACACACACACACACACACACACACACACGCCTGACTTCTAAGGAGAGGGGGCATTATGAAGATAAAAGTGCTCCCATGGCCAGGAGGTTCCTTGGAATTACTCCCAAACTGTTGCCATAACTTGGTGGAAATCCTGTAAACGGGGTCTCCGCTGCACTTCTGGTGTGGTTATAGCAGTGGAACGGGAGCAGCTGTGAGGAAATTCCCATCCATGTCTCCTCTACCTGTTCCAGATGCTGTCCAACCCAAATCCTGGGCACAGTTGTTCCATCACCATGACAAACATATCTGCCAGTTTCTAAGACTTTGACTACCAATGCCCAAAGCAGTGATGGAGGGAGGCATTGATGTGTATCATCACAACCTCTAGCTTCTGAAGCTGGGGGTAGGGGGCAGCTCAAAATTCTCCACTGCACAAACCTCAACCGGCACAAACTATGTAAATTCCACCCAACATGGTGAGCCAAGTATTGGTGGAACTGTGGCCAAAAAAGCATGCTATAGTACACATTCTAGTCCTGACCCCTCCTCTGATGCTTTTAGGCAGAGGACCTGGGGACTATCAAACCTATAAGTTGCCTCACCATCCCCTAGATCCAACTCTGTCAGTAAGAGATTTTCTATGAAATTGATGCCTCTGTAACTTTTTCTCCTAAATCTATTGTACATGTACATGCTCAAACCGGAACTCAAAAAGGGCTAATTCTCTTCAGAACTCACCAAGTCACACATCTGTGATTCACTCATTAAACAGTTTGATTTGTGTTGTAATTAAAATCCTAATTTATTGTTTCTAAATTTTTTACATCAAACACTCAGCATGTGAAATATCTCCATATATGTGGTATATTAAGAAAAACTGAAAGAAGATCTTGTTTACATTGAGTTCACAGTAAACTAAAATGAGGAGGCAGCTCAGCACTGATCCTGACTTTGAACTGTTGGATTAAAAAAATACAAGACCTGCTTAAATGGGAAGGTTATGGAGAGCAATTACTGAATTCTATAACTGTTTGTACTGTACCTCACTATAATATGCTTTTATGCAATAACTACTTCATATGCATGAAAAACATGTAGTGGTCGTGATGCTTTGTCTGAAATATTAAAAATAAATACCTTTTAGCATGTTTCCCAGCTAAAATGGAGCAACACCAGTTATAATTTCATTGCAGAATTAATATCAAGTCTTTGAAATGTAAAATCCTTAATACAAGACTGTCAGCCAGCAACAAGAGATTAGAGGGAAGTGGTTCTGCATCATCAAAATGCTTTTTGAAATGCTGATGGAGAAGACCTCCATAACAGACACCAATCGCCATATGTGTCAAAAGCAACTCGCCTGGTGAAAATAGCAGCTCAAATGATTTCATGGTGCTTATTATTTGAGCGTTATTGGAAAGAAAAGCCACAGTTTGCTCAATATTGTACAAGTAAATACAAAAACAAATGGGTGAACATATAAATTGTGACAAAATAAATAAATCATAATTGCTAACATGTAAAGTATTAGTTCTTTTCTACCCTTGATACTTTTTAATGTGATCTTATTACATTGTGAAACGTAATGAAAGCTTTAATCAAGGATGGTGGTTGTGTTGTAAACGTTTTTTTTAAATTCTATTGAGCGATAGTGTAGTGTTTACTTTGCAAATAATTAAATTTGGTCTATCGCTTGGAAGTTTTGGTTGTATAGTGGGTTCAAACTTTATTCTTTCACCCTCATCCTGGGTTCAAATCCATCCTAGGTTGATTAGCACTCTCACCTCAAGGTGAGTACAAGAATGGTTGGTATGGACATGGAAATTTTATGCTGAGGTATTACTGGGTGCTCTTCTTAGTGTAGGATTAAGGCACAATGTTAGGGAAAGTGTAAGAGTGCATTATTCTACATCTAACTCATGTTATGCCTGACCCATAGTGGTTCATTCTACACTGGATGCCAGAAATTCTCTAACACTGATCACTCACCTTTCTGAGCTTAAAACAAAACAGAATGGTTCCTTATCTGTTCACTGAATAATTGTAGGGAACAGTGAATATTTAAACTGTGTCATACATCATTCATTACCAATCCATTGCTACTTGATATTTAATGTTTTTATGAATTCTGTTTTTAAAGTTAAGGAATGTCAGTTCAGCTGACATTCCTTAACTTTAAAAACAGTTCAGCTGACTAACAGTTTTATTGTTTTAATACTCCATTTAAGCAGTATAGCTTTGGCAATTGTGCAAATAATTTTTCATACCTGATACTAACAGCATGATTAGCTGAGATCCAAGCCAATAGTCTTGTTATTTCTTTCTCCCTCTGATACTCAGCAATCAGATGTTGTGCGGCATGAAATCTAACAGAATTTCAGCTCCTAATCTAAATGGACACTCCACTGTAGTGCTAAGGGCATGCTACATTGTTCAAGGTACTATTTGATTGGATGACATTCCAACAATGAAGCACTGCCTGTTCCAGTGGTTCAGGTAGATGTTACAGATCCAATGCCACTATTCGTAGAAGACAAAGAGTTCACCCAGTGTCCTGCCCAATGTGTCTCCCTGAGCCAATACCACTGAAAAAGATTAACTGGTCATCCATCTTATTGCTATTTGTGGCATCTTGCTGTGCACAAAATGGCTATTACATTTGCCTACATTACAGTCACTGCACTTCAGATTAATTCATTACATAAGAAGCACTTGGAAACATTTTTAAGAGATGTCATCAGGTTCTATGTAAATGCAAACCTTTCTGTTTCTAATGGCCTGGCTGAGAACTAATAAAATTCACCTATTTACATCTAATTGGTGTTTTCTCGACTTGTTTTGAATTGTTGAAAATCTCAACATTTCCTGCCATCTGGTTTATACATGACATCAAAAACCTAATGAGTAGTGCACACCATAAAGTATGATTCTTCATTTCACCACTAATTTCCATGGTTCGTTGATACCAATGAACATTGAAGGTGAGAACATTGCAGAATCCCTAACTATAATCTTCTAAAGGTCTCTCGACTCAGGAACTGTTCCTTTAGATTGGAAAATTGCATGTCACTCCGCTATTTAAGAAAGGTGAGAGAGGGAAACCAGGGAATTATAAATCAGTTAGCCTAACATCTGTTGTAGGGAAATTACTAGAGTCTATAATTAAGGATAGAATGACTGAGCACCTTGAAAATTTTCAGCTGGTCAGAGAGAGCCAGCATGGAATGGTGAAGGGTAGGTCATGCTTGACGAACCTGATTGAGTTTTTTGAAGAAGAGGTGACTAAAGTAGTGGACAGGGGAATGTCTATGGATGTTGTTTATGTGGACTTCCAGAAGGCATTTGGTAAAGTCCCTCATAAGAGACTGTTAGCTAAAGTTGAATATCATGGAATTGAGGGCAAATTATTGACCTGGTTTGGAAGTTGGCTGAGCAGCTGGAAACAGAGAGTAGGAATAATGGGTAGGTACTCAAATTCGCAGAATATGACCAGTGGTGTCCCATTGGGGGGGATCTGTGTTGGGGCCTCAACTATTCACTGTATTTATTAATGACTTAGATGATGGGATAGAGAGCTGCATATCCAAGTTTGCCGATGACACAAAGATAGGCAGCATTGTGAGCAGTGTAGATGGAAAGATAAAATTACAGAGAGATATTAATAGATTAAGTGAATGGGCAAAACTGTGGCAAATGGATTTCAATGTAGGCAAGTGTGAGGTCATCCACTTTGGACCTGAAAAGGATAGATCAGTGTACTTTCTAAATGGTGAAAAGCTCAAAACAGTGGAGGTCCAAAGAGACTTATGGGTCCATGTACATAGATCATTAAAATGTCATGGACAGGTACAGAAAATAATCAAAAAAGCTAATGGAATGCTGGCCTTTATATCTAGAGGACTAGAATACAAGGTGGTAGAAGTTATGCTACAGCTATACAAAGCCCTGGTTAGACCACACCTGGAGTAAGGTGTTCAGTTCTGGGCACCACGTCTTAGGAAGGATATATTGGCCTTGGAGGGAGTGCAGCGTAGATTTACTAGAATGATACCTGGACTCCAAGGGTTAAATTATGAGGCGAGATTACAGGAATTTAGAAGATTAGGGGGTGATTTGATCAAAGTTTTCAAGATATTAAGGGGAACTGACAGGGTAGATAGAAACTATTTCCGCTGGTTGGGGGGTCTAGGACTAGGGGACATAGCCTAAAAATTTGAACTAGGACTTTCAGGAGTGAAGTTAGGAAACACTTCTACATGCAAAGGGTAGTAGAAGTTTCAAACTCTCTTCCACAAGCGGCAGTTGAAGCTAGCTCAATTATTAATTTTAAATCTGAGATGGATGGATTTTTATTAATCAAAGATATTAAGGGATATGGGGCTAAGGCACGTACATGGAGTTAGGTCACAGATCAGCCATGATCTCATTGAATGGCGGAACAGGCTTGAGGGGCTAAATGGCCGACTCCTGTACCTATGTTCTTATACGAACACAAATGGCTGCAATAACTATAGCGACAAATTTATCAAGTACTTTTCAGAATTGATTGATAAAGTCAACATTTTGATGCCTAATAAGAAAATGTGGAATGTGAAAGTGCCATCCTGCCCTTTAAGCTTCCAATAGCCTATGTTCAATCCATCTTCTTGTAGATTCTCCCTAATTTATTTAAAACTCCATAGAAAGCAAATTAGAGAAAATTGTGAAATTTCTCCCTGATTCGAAAAGTAAGTCAACAAAAACTATGATATTAAATTAACACTACAGTCCAAATGATTTGGACCTAACTGATATTATTCCCATAATCCCAAAGGAATATAATCTACACTTATACTTTACCCATTAATACTACTAATTCAGTTCATTTGGAAAGAAATTAGTTGACATAGACCTTTGATAGGGATTTATTCTGCATATCTTGGAGGAATTTGATCTTCAGCGGTTGCGTAAAATGGATAACGAATCGGCAACCCATTTTACACCGTGCCTGATTTTCTTATCGATTGACTTCACCCATTTTGCACTACCGCAGAACACCACTTTCACCTCATTCAATTCTCAAATTGAGCTATCCGGCATTCTTCTGAAACCGCTTCAATGTATGAATGTCCTTTGGATGGCCATGTTCCCAAATTAGGCACAATATCCAAGTGTGGCTTTACCAACGAGTTATAAAGTTGTAACCCTTGGACTGCTAGCGAGTCCAGAGAAAAAAAGTCTCCCTCAGCCAAATTTTTTTTCAATGTGGTCCTGAAACAAACCCTAACTTTACTACAAAAATATCAAGAGCAGCTTTATTACTGCAATAATTATAAACTACAAAAATGGTTAATTAATTTTAATTAATTGTTTATAAACACTAATTTTTCCACACCCCATCTCCTCTTCTTCCATTTTCCTTTGTCCATTTTTATTTATTCAATTATAACTTTACTATTTTTCTTCTCTATTTTACAATATCTTCTCTTTGCTTCATTTCTCAGAAAAAAAATCTAAACTTTTTGTCTTACTTTGTTCTGCCTCTGGCTCTCACTTCCCATTTTAGAGATGGCACCAACTTTCAGAAAGCTTTCAATGCATGAAACCAGTTCCAAATATGAATATTTCAGTCGATAGAAACCAGGAAAATGAAGGTTAACATCACAGATGCAAATAAATCAATCGTTGTCATTTCTACACATCAAAACAGGAAGGAGCTGATAACAAATGCATGCCAACGGCTTACAAAAGAAAACCTGTCCGCTCTATGCTGAAGCTTAAAATAAACTGTTCTGACTTACAAGCAAATTCCTTCAAGTTGTATCCAGAATACTAGTCACTGCCATCACATGATTTATTTTAAAATAGTTGTTCAAACAAGAATGCTCGTCAACAAATTTGTAAATGCACAACTTCATGCAAATAGGGCCATAGTTCTAACGGTAAGAGATTGCAGTGGAACACTTTTAAATGAATTATTAACAAACATACTGGTTATCAAGGCCATTAATGAAAGATAGCATGCCAGAATCAATAAATCTCAAAAAAAGGTGTACATTGCTTTTGAAATGTCCTGCAGTAGCCTGATCTAGCAATGAAGAACCTCCTTTGATTTGGAAGTATCCAAGTAGATCGGTTGCAAATGTGATTGTAAATGCATGCTTAAGTATCCAATCAGCTCTTGTCCAAGGCAAGTAATTGCAGTATTCATTCTAGTCAGTCAGTATTTTGTTTATATTGTCTGGCTTTGATTGGAATTCTCTCACCCAGGAGAAATCTCTGTGTATCTAAGTGCAAAGCCCCCCTGTTGGCCATTAAAATTTAAATGGTTTGAGAGAATGAGCAAAGTGTCTGCACTCTATAAACACTTAGATCAATTCCAGGTAAGTTTAAAGAGATCCAACCACTTCTCAGAGTCAGGTTTGAACCTGACTCCAGAGTTATACTGCAACTTCAACATCACTGCAATGTTAAACTGTCAGAAACCCTTCACAGTGATGACAGCGGTGCAGGGTCAGCTTTGACCAATGACATTTCAGTGCAGTACTGAGAGAGTGTTGCATTGCTGGATATGCAGTCTTTCCGATGGAACATTAATCCAAGGCCATATCAACCTGTTCAAATGGATACAAAAGATCCCATGGCACGATTCAAAGAAGAGCAGAAGAGTTACTTGGTGTCTCGGCTACTATTTATCCTTCAATCAAAAACTGTTTATGGGACCTTGCTGTGTTTGCCTACAAACCATCAGTGACCACAGTTCAAAAGTAATTCATTACATGTGGGGCATTCGGAGATGTGAAAGGCGCTATGTAAATACAACTTGTTTCTTTCTCCATATGAACATACTCTAAATTATCAGAATTTCACACACCAGTTTGGGTATAGTTCATTGTACATTTTGTGATTACTTGTTAGCTGAGGAATGCAGGAACACAAACTATGAAAAAGACTGTTTTCTGATGTTTTTCAGGTATTATGCAACACATATTTTATGTAGTTTGAGAATTAACCCTTACATCAGCTGACTTACTGGGGGACATTTTCATTGTCACCGCCTGGGTGGTAATCTGGTGGAATTCAGGAATCCGCCCAATTTTTATCCCATTGATTTCAATGGGATTCAGATCAGGTGGGTTCTCCTCCTCCTCCCGCACTTCATGCTGCCCAGGTGGTGGAGAGAGCTGGTCCCTCATGATGGTAAAGTTATACATCATGCAGCAGTCGACCACGAATGGTCCAGGCAGTGGAGATGTTGCTTGAGGACACCAACTATCTGCTCACTGATGTTTCTGGTGGTGGCATGGCTCATTATAGCTGGGTTCTGCAGCTATGCCCGGGTTTCTGACAAGAGTCATGAGCCAGGTCTGAAGGGAATAGCCCTTGTTGCCCAGTAGCCTGATGGCCTATTTGGAATAAAGGCAACACAAAGGACTGTATATATCTATTAAATAAACTAAGAATCTGTTAAATAAGCTAGAAATATATTAAATATGAAATCGGCTATAAACGGGTTAAAGAATAAAGATTTGGTGACAGAACCAGGCAGTGAGCAAATCACAATGAGTTAGCAGCAAGGAAAAGTACTGACTTTGTTAGAAAGGGGATGTGGTTGTGCAACATAAGAACATAAGAAATAGGAGCAGGAGCAGGCCATACGGCCCCTTGAGCCTGCTCCACCATTCAATAAGATCACGGCTGATCTTCAAACTCAACTCCACTTTTTCGCCCGATCCCCAATTCTCTTAATTCCCCCAGAGTCCAAAAATCTATCGATCTCAGCCTTGAATATATTCAATGGCTCAGTATCCACAGTCCTCTGGGGTAGAAAATTCCAAAGGTTCACAATCATCTGCGTGAAGAAATTCCTCCTCATCTCAGTCTTAAATGGCCGACCCCTTATCCTGCAACTATACTCCCTAGTTCTAGACTCTCTAGCCAGGGGAAACAACCCTCTAGCCAGGGGAAACAGCCTCTCAGCATCTACCCTGTCAAGCCCCTTAATAATCTTATATATTTCAATGAGATCACCTCGCATTCTTCTAAACCCCACAGAGAATAAGCCCATTCTAGTCAACCTCTCCTCATAGAACAACCCTCTCATCCCAGGAATTAATCCAGTGAACCTTCGTTGTACCGTCTCCAACGCAAGTATATCCTTCCTTAGATAAGGAGACCAAAACTGTACGCAGTACTCCAGGTGAGGTCTCAGTAAGGCCCTGTAAAATTGTAGTAAGACTTCTTTACTCTTGTACTCCAATCCCCTTGCAATAAAGGCCAACATGCCATTTGCTTTCCTAATTGCCTGCTGCACCTGCATACTAACTTTTTGTGTTTCTTGTACAAGGACACCTAAGTCTCGCTGAACACCAGCATTTAATAGTTTCTCACCATTTAAAAAATATTCTGCTTTTCTATTCTTCCTACCAAAGTGAATAACCTCACATTTCCCCACATTATACTCCATCTGTCACTTTCTTGCCCATTCACTTAACCTGTTTATATCCCTTTGCAGACTCTGTGTCCTCCTCATAGCTTACTTTCCCACCTACCTTTGTATCATCAGCAAACTTGGATACATTTCACTCGGTCCCTTCATCTAAGTCATTAATATATATTGTAAATAGCTGAGGCCCAAGCACCGATCCTTGCGGCACCCCACTAGATATAGCCTGCCAACCTGAAAATTACCCGTTTATCCCTACTCTCTGTTTTCTGTCCTTTAACCAATCCTCTATCCATGCTAATATATTATCCCCAACCCCATAAGCCCTTACCTTGTGTAACAACCTTTTATGTGGCACGTTATGGAATGCCTTTTGAAAATCCAAATATATGACATCCACTGATTCCCCTTTATCTACTCTATTAGTTACATCCTCAAAAAACACTAATAAATTTGTCAAACATGATTTCCCTTTCACATAACCATGTTGACTCTGCCTAATCATATTATGACTTTCTAAGTGCCCTGTTACATTTTCCTTAATAATGAATTCCAGCATTTTCCCAATGACTGATGTCAGGCTAACTGGCGTGTAGTTCCCTGTTTTCTCTCTCCCTCCCTTCTTGAATGGCAGGGTAACATTTGACACCTTCCAGTCCACTGGGACCATTCCAGAATCTAGAGAATTTTGGAAGATCATAACCAATGCATCCACTATCTCTACAGCCACCTCTTGTAGAACCCTTGGATGTAGGCCATCAGGCCGATGGGATTTGTTGGCTTTTAGTCCCATTAGTTTGTCCAGTACTTTTTCTCTAGTGATATTAATTGTTTTAAGTTCCTCACTCTCATTTATCCCTTGGTTCCCCACAATTTTTGGTATGCTTTTTGTGTCTTCTACTGTGAAGACAGATACAAAATACTTGTTTAACGCAGCTGCCATTTCTTGATTCCCCATTATAATTTCTCCTGTCTCGGCCTCTAAAGGACCAATGTTTACTTTTGCTACTCTCTTCATATTCTCTACTTTCATATTCTATTTTCTCCCTTTCTATCAATTTTTTGGTTATACTTTGTTGGTTTCTAAACTTCTCCCAATTCCCAGGCTTATGGCAGCATTATACGCCTCTTCTTTCAATCCAATATTCTCCTTAACTTCTTTAGTTAGCCATGGGTGGATCACTTTTCGCATGGAGTTTCTATTTCTCAATTGAATGTATACTTGTTGAGAATATCAAAATATTTATTTAAATGTTTGCCATTGCTTTTCAACTGTCAAACCCTTTAATTTAAATTTCCTCATCTACCTTTGACAACTCACCCCTCATACATATGTAATTGACTTTATTTAATTTTCAGACTCTACTTTCTGAATTAAGTATGTTACTTTCAAACTGAATGTGAAATTCTATCATATTATGATCACTCTTCCCCAGAGGTTCTTTTACTGCAAGATTACTAATTAAACCTATCTCATTACATAATGCAACATCTAAAATAGCCTGTTCTCTGGTTGGTTCCATGACATATTGCAACAAAAACCTGTGGTCACCATACAACCTGCCATGCTCAGCTTAGCTAAAGAAATTGTTGTACTGCTTATACAAAGATTGTAACTGCTTTGACAGATGTAGGGCACGGGTTAGAGGGAGCACTTCCCTTTGGTGCCTCCTCCGCCTGCAAGAGCATACGTGCCAAACTGCACCCTAGAAATAGGGTATAAAAGATTGGCTTTTAGCCATCAGACACACAGTTGGGGAAGAGAGGGAGCTAGATACTTCCAGGGGACATTAATGCTGGCTGAAGCCTAACCCTGTGTAGCTCCGTGAAGAAGTGCCTTCTGCGCCGACTGTCCAGCTCCTAGACAGGTAATGACTTGTTAGTTTAGGGCTGTTAGTTACTGCTCAGTGATATGTGTATCATTTGTTGTCTGTGAACAATAAAGCCTCAATTCTTTACAATACGGTGTCAGGTCGAATTAAGGGACCCCAGACCTCCGGGTCTGGGTTTCTTACAAGACTGGTGAAGGATGAATGCACATGACTTCTGCCAGGAAACCGGGCACAGACCTACATGATGCGCTGCCTGTGGTCACAAACCAGCTGGACATTGACGGAATGGAATCCTTTTCTATTGACAAAGTTGCCAGGCTGGTCATAGAGTCACAGAAGTTTACAACATGGAAACAGGCCCTTCGGCCCAACATGTCCATGTCGCCCAGTTTATACCACTAAGCTAGTCCCAATTGCCTGCACTTGGCCCATATCCCTCTATACCCATCTTACCCATGTAACTGTCCAAATGCTTTTTAAAAGACAAAATTGTACCCGCCTCTACTACTGCCTCTGGCAGCTCGTTCCAGACACTCACCACCCTTTGAGTGAAAAAATTGCCCCTCTGGACCCTTTTGTATCTCTCCCCTCTCACCTTAAATCTATGCCCCCTCGTTATAGACTCCCCTGCCTTTGGGAAAAGATTTTGACTATCTACCTTATCTATGCCCCTCATTATTTTATAGACTTCTATAAGATCACCCCTTAACCTCCTACTCTCCAGGGAAAAAAGCCCCAGTCTATCTAACCTATAAGTCAAACCATCAAGTCCCGGTAGCATCCTAGTAAATCTTTTCTGCACTCTTTCTAGTTTAATAATATCCTTTCTATAATAGGTGACCAGAACTGTACACAGTATTCCAAGTGTGGCCTCACTAATGTCTTGTACAACTTCAACAAAACATCCCAACTCCTGTATTCAATGTTCTGACCAATGAAACCAAGCATGCCGAATGCCTTCTTCACCACCCTATCCACCGGTGACTCCACTTTCAAGGAGCTATGAACCTGTACTCCTAGATCTCTTTGTTCTATAACTCTCCCCAACGCCCTACCATTAACGGAGTAGGTCCTGGCCCGATTCGATCTACCAAAATGCATCACCTCACATTTATCTACATTAAACTCCATCTGCCATTCATCGGCCCACTGGCCCAAATTATCAAGATCCCGTTGCAATCCTAGATAACCTTCTTCACTGTCCACAATGCCACCAATCTTGGTGTCATCTGCAAACTTACTAACCATGCCTCCTAAATTCTCATCCAAATCATTAATATAAATAACAAATAACAGCGGACCCAGCACCGATCCCTGAGGCACACCGCTGGTCACAGGCCTCCAGTTTGAAAAACAACCCTCTACAACCACCCTCTGTCTTCTGTCGTCAAGCCAATTTTGTATCCAATTGGCTACCTCACCTTGGATCCCGTGATGGGAAGCACGCAAAGCAATGTGGGTGCAGTCTATGGGGAAACGTACAATGCGACGAAGCCTAGCGCGCTCTCATCCTGCTTTGCTCTGTCTATGGAGAAAGAGATGTAGGTTTTCCTCCTGATGTAGGGAGCCTCGATGACCTCCCTGATACAACAATGAACAGCAAACTGGGAGATGTCACTGATGTTATCTGCTGCAGCCTGGAAGGAGCCTGTTGCATAAAATTTAAGGGCCACGGTGACCTTGTCCATGCCCTGGTTTTAGGCTCAAGCTGTGGTTGCAACAGGTGACATAGCTCGGTGATAGCCTTCTTGGTGAAGTGGAGGTGCCTCATACCTTGCTCCTCAGTCAAATTCAGGTAAATGAAGTGCTCCATGAAGACCCGCAGTGGGTATGGTCTCTTGTGCAGTGCCCTCCTCCTCCCTCTTCTCCCCACTGCTCCTGCTCTCTCCTGTCTTCTTGGCTGCTCCCCCATGTCCTCCAGCCCCAAAAGCAGCCCTACCAGATCACCCATGACTGCAGTGAAACTGTTTTCAAGGCAGACAAAAGCAGTCCAGCATCAGTAAAAAGTTATTAGCAGAAGTCACAATTGAGTAGTAGAAGGCAGAAAATAGGCCAAACAAATTCCCTGAAGTTTACCAGCAGCCTAAAAGGATGAACCAGCAACTAACCTATATGTAATAGATGAGCCCTTTAAATAGCGCTGCTGACGGGTCCTTGCAGCCTGTTAACACCACAAGTTACTGAGTGAGTTTAACATGTGGCGAGTCAGGCAATGAGGCAGATCAGTTTCACAGAAGGGTCCTACAACAAGCGTGGGACCCTTATTTAAATATTTCATCGAGCCTTTTTAATACTTCCAGCGCATGCACTGGGCGCCTGCAAAGGAGCCCGATTGAACATGGCAGTTGGTACACTTCCAGCACGGAATGAGCGCACATACACTGCCCACCATATTGGACTTTTAGGCACCTGTTATACACCTTTAAAACACACGCAGTATGATCGAATTTCTAGGCCATTATGTTTTAATTCAAATCAATCAACACTAAAACTGAAATAACCAATGAGTCACTGTGCCTGTTCAATACTAAACTATACTTAACCCAGTAAACAGGTGCTGTACAGGTACCTTCAGCATTCACTGAAGCAAAGAGTTGAAAGTGAACAGTCACTAATAAAATAAATTAAAGGGAAGGTCAGAAACCTCCAGACAATTCCCAAAACATAACCAATATTAATCGTTCCTGTTAATTGTTGTACATCTTAGTGATTACCATTTTGGGATGAGTCTATTTTTGGCCTATTTACAAGACATTAATCTGTACATTTTTTGCCATGTCTACAGCATAAACATGGTGCTAGTTTTAAACATTTGAAATCAAAATATGTATTTCAATAGTGACCACATGTTCTGAGGTGAATTTAACGCGGTAGAAATGCAAACGGATACTGGGATCTGAATTCACTTAATTGCCCATGTAACTCTCAGAAACGCCAAACTATGAGATTTACCGGAGAAAGGGAGGGAATGATAGAGAAACTGAGACAAGGACTTGAATCAGATGAGATTGTGGGAGGTGTAGGTAGCCAGTGTACGGCATAAACAGTCCATAAACTGGACATGGGGATCCTTCACAAAATAGCATTGAAGTTCTTCAAATTAAAGAGCTGACACTGATCTAACGTAATAAAGAAAGCATATCTTACATAAAATGTGTTCTGTGATCTGCTTGAAACCGGCTGTGCTGAGGTGATTTCTTGGTACAGAAACCCTAATCCACAGATAGTTAGAACGAATTTGAGGCTTCTTCTGGAGTTTGGGAAGGCGCATGATCACAGATTAGGAAAATAAAGACAGGATTGCCGCCTGTAAATTTACAAATGGTTCTGTTTTTAACAATCCATTTCCTCCCTTGATGTGTTAAGTGAGATTAATTGACGTTGTTATTTCTGCATCAGTATTGTGTTTGTCAGAGTGTATACCACGTCCTGCTCTGAACACCACTCCCAGCACACTATTTGCACCTGTGGAAATGTTATCACACGCACCTCAACAAGTGGCTACTGAAACTTATTGCAATATGTCAGTAAAATAATCTTACCTGCTGAGTCTCCTCCCAGGTAAATGCTGCTCAGACTGCAGACTAAAGTATCCCTCAGCCCCTGCCGCTTGATGTGGCGAACACTAGTAACTCCGCTTCTTCTGGGCACGATGTATGTCGCCGTGACCACACACAGACACACATATATTTTATCTGACTGTTCTTTTGGAGTTGCTCATATATAGCCCAAAGGGATTGATCCGACGACGGCTAAAGTTCACGATTAAGCAGAAAACTGCGAATCAGCTTCAGATATGTTCTCAGCAAAGCCAAAGCCTCACAGATGCAAGTGAAAGCAGCTCCCAAAATGATCAAAACAAAAGTTTTGCTGTGACTCTCACACGTCTTGAGGGAGAAAGATCTAAGTCAACTTCTGCTGCTCTGAAAAGCAGCCCCGCCACGGAACAGATTCAGTGGGTGTGAGAGAGGAGGGGTCATGTCAAGGACCTGTCTCGGTGACTGGCAGTGAGCCTCCACCTCCAACTCTCTCTCCTACCTTGTCCTTTGATCCCCCGGCAGCTCGCTCCCCTTCACACTAACTGTTACACATTGGGGCAATCGGCAGCTCTGACGGCAGTGGTGCTGATCGCAGTGGATTTGTTCACTGTCGAATCTGCAAAATAAGAAGTTTAGAAAATCTCTAATCATCAAAAATATTTAAATCGATTTAAATCGCTTAAATTACAATTGAGATCCCACAGTGTTGGTTTATTATTTAAGGTCATCAGGTCAGTGGCTCATCTCGAGTGGTAAGAAAATATAATAAGAAATGTAAATTTGTGGGAGTTAATTGTATACTACAGAGAGGAAGAAAGTAGGTTGTTTTCCTCATTAGGGGTCTGTAAATGTCTTACAACGGTCTGCTTTGATATTTACAAGTTTGCTTTAAACAGCTAAGGAAAAATTTGCCAGCCCCGGCACTTCAGAACTGCCAGATGTTAGCATATTCACAGCTGTTTTAGAAAAGACAAACGACCGTCATAAACTATTAAACAAATGAGATCATTTCATTGTTAAATGAGCACTGTTTTTATGAAAACATGTTTGGCAAGCTTTTTTGTTTGGGGATGGAGGAGTTATGTATTATTTTCATCATGCACAGTGATGTGATGCATTTCAGTGCAATTATGCTTATTGTGAGCTTGTAAACAAAAATAAACATTTCCTAACTCTTTTCATGCTTTATTTCCCATCTTCCACTTGAAGAGAGAGAATAATTCAAAATTGAAGTGTTGGCTGGGAGTTTTATACCAGTTCACAAGCCTATGAAGTAATACCTAGGCTTTATCATTTTTTGCCAATTATTCTCCTCCTGTTCTTCCCCTGAAGGTATTGACTCCTCATTGTTTTGTACATTAATTGCCAGATCACAGTATGCAAATACTGCTCTGAAGCTGACATTTTATGCACCTACCATCATTGAATAGAAAAGGGTAAAGATATCAATTGCAATGAGTGGAATGTCTCATTTCTGTGCTTATCTTTCCATGTCCCCCAGCTGACATTTGATTGCATAATGGGAACTGCAAGAGGAGCATTATTGTTATTTCTTTGGTGATGGCACTGCTGTGTAAATCCAACCCATAGTTGATCTGTTCTCTGTCAGTGTTTTAAAAATGGAATGGAAATCCTCCCGATCCATTATCGAGGATAATATCCATTTCATAGTAGTGCATGGAGAGTTGGATCCACAGATTCATATGAACTACAAAAAGAAAGATAACAAAAGATTGGCAGGCCCATCAGTGGTCACCCTGTCCATTAGGCGGTAAAGCCCCATACATCACCATCCCCGAAGATTAGTAACATTCCTGAGGGAGGCAAAAGGCAAATGATTAAAATCTGTAGGCAATTCCAGGAAAAAACTCTGGGAAATTCCTCTCTGATTCCACAAGGCAATTAAAGAAGCTTCAGGATTCATGGGTTACCAATGGTACATTGCTAGGTGAATTTTATTTCCCTCCTCCTCCTGATAAGCTCAATATCTTCTTCCCCCAGGATTTTGTCAATTCCCTTCTTAAAACATGCTGGCCTGGAATTTCCTGTGTATTTGCGCCCAGAGACATGCGCAATCGAGGCGCAAAAATTGGGCCTAAGTAGTTTACACATGTAATTATGATACGCCTAAATTTCCTCAATCTTTTACAATCGTGTATCGATCCCTCTGTCCGAATGCATCTCAGCTCATATTAATGACCCTGCCCCCAAGTTACAGAGCTATATACGTGTGCTTCCTGCAATTATTATTTCTCATATGCTTTCTTCAAATTACAATCATTGAAGCCATTCTTCCTACTGTTAATCCATACAACCATTTTCCAGTCCTTGTGAGAAATAGAAGTGGGTATTTTGCTGGCTCTACCCCTACTTGCTATTATAATGGAGGAGGAGGAACAGGAGGAATTACCCAGAGACAGGAGGCCCAGAGAGTGAAATATCACCAGTGGAGACAGCACCCTACACACAAGTACCTAGCCCATGGAGTGTATCGGCCCCGACTGACATTTGAGGAGATGTCCAAGGAGCTGTCTGTGTGAAGGTTGCGCTTTACAAAGGATGCCATCAGCCGACTCTGCAACTTGCTCCATATTGAGTTAAAGCCCCGGTCCACATGCAGCAGAGCATTAACTGTAGAAATGAAGGTCACCACAGCCCTGAACTTTTATGTGTCTGGATCCTTCCAGGCATCCACGGGCATCCTATGCAGCCCAATCATTTCTAGTTAACTCATCTCTGGTGCTCTTAGATTAAGGTATAAAATACACTACATGCTTGTTTCCAGTCCTCTTTATAGATTTTAATTTATTTAAATTATGGGTTGTATAAGCAGGAAACTCCATGGAGAACTATGATAAGAGCTACATTCCAATCGTGCCCAATCACTTTGAAATGCCTCAAAATGCTTCACATAAAATAAGTTACTTTTGAAGCACAGTGACTGTTGTAATGTAAGCAAGAAACTGGAATAAATTTATTTCACTTATACAGAAGAGCTTTATAATTTTCTTGTGCATATCAGATGTAAAAGAAAAAGACTTTTGCTCCAGATTAAGTATCTCCTTTCCCTGAAGTTAGATATTTGTGCATATATATATGTTAATCTCCTGCTTAGGGTCACAGCTGCTGTGTACACGTTACGTATTTCAGAACCTGTCACTCAAGTGTTTTATTGACAAGGAAAAAAGGAAACCATCTGCTTTGTGAAATTT
This sequence comes from Heptranchias perlo, assembly GCF_035084215.1. Classification (NCBI taxonomy): domain Eukaryota; kingdom Metazoa; phylum Chordata; class Chondrichthyes; order Hexanchiformes; family Hexanchidae; genus Heptranchias; species Heptranchias perlo. Next base: position 57,099,323 of record NC_090328.1, on the reverse strand, counting down.
AGATGTTTAATGAAACAGGAAATCCAACTTGAACTTAAATTCATATGTTAACCTGTTCAGGTCTGCTCAGATACAAACTGCTTTTGATTTCCAAAAAGCAAACCAGGATTTTGAATACGAGAAATGCCACAAATGTTTTCTTAATTTCATTTTGATCTTTTCAAAAGTAAATCTGTGAAATACTGGCAGGATTCTAGACACTGGGGGGTAATAATTGGATCGCGTTGCGTTCCTTTTACAGCGAAAAATGGGTGCAACAAGGCCCAATTTTGGGGACCAATTTCCCGAGTCCTAAGGATGCCTGGATAATGTCCCAACTGAAATTGGGTCAGGCCATTTTTCAGGTGTCTCTGGTGGCCGCCTAAAACATGTGTTAGCCCCCTTACATATTGTAAATGTTATCGCCCCCCACCCCCCGTCAAAATTGGTTTACGATGAGGGAGGAAGCATTGGGCCTGCCCCACTCAGGATTCTTTAGCAGCCGTTGTGGCCTCTACTGATTAAAATCTTAAAGTGGGCTGGAAACAAACATCTAGGGTATTTTATACCTTAATCTAAGAGCACCAGAGATGAGTTAACTAGAAATGATTGGGCTGCATAGGTCCCCCGTGGATGCCTGGAAGGATCCAGACCCATAAATGTTCAGGGCTGTGGTGACTTTCATTTCTACAGTTAATGCTCTGCTGCATGTGGACCTGGGCTTTAACTCAACGTGGAACAAGTCACAGAATCGGCCAATGGCCTCCTTTGTAAAGCGCAACCGTCACACAGTCAGCTCCTCGGACAAAAACAGTGGATGTCCAAAGGGACTTAGGAGTTCAGGTACATAGATCATTGAAGTGTCATGAACAGGTGCAGAAAATAATCAAGAAGGCTAATGGAATTCTGGCCTTTATATCTAGAGGACTGGAGTACAAGGGGGCAAAAGTTATGCTGCAGCTATACAAAACCCTGGTTAGACCGCACCTGGAGTACTGTGAGCAGTTCTGGGCATCGCACCTTCGGAAGGACATATTGGCCTTGGAGGGAGTGCAGCGTAGGTTTACTAGAATGATACCCGGACTTCAAGGGTTAAGTTACGAGGAGAGATTACACAAATTGGGGTTGTATTCTCTAGAGTTTAGAAGGTTAAGGGGTGATCTGATCGAAGTTTATAAGATATTAAGGGGAACAGATAGGGTGGATAGAGAGAAACTATTTCCGCTGGTTGGGGATTTTAGGAGTAGGGGGCATAGTCTAAAAATTAGAGCCAGACCTTTCAGGAGCGAGATTAGAAAACATTTCTACACACAAAGGGTTGTAGAAGATACTAGCTCAATTGCTAAATTTAAATCTGAGATCGATAGCTTTTTGGCAACCAAAGGTATTAAGGGATATGGGCCAAAGGCAGGTGTATGGAGTTAGATCACAGATCAGCCATGATCATATCAAATGGCGGAGCAGGCACGAGGGGCTGAATGGCCTACTCCTGTTCCTATGTTCCTATGTTCCTATCTCCTCGAATGTCAGCCGAGGCCCATACACTCTATGGGCTAGGTACTTGTTTGTGGGATGCTGTCTCCACTGGTGATATTTCACTCTCTGGGCCTCCTGTCTCTGGGTAATTCCTCCTGTTCCTCCTCCTCCATTATAATAGCAAGCAGGGGTAGGGCCAGCAAAAGAGCCACTTTTATTTCTCAAAAGGACTGGAAAATGGTTGTATGGATTAACAGTATGAAGAATGGCATCAGTGAACATATAAGAACATAAGAAATAGGAGCAGGAGTAGGCCATCCGACCCCTCGAGCCTGATCCGCCTGTTTATTGTGTAATTGGTTAAAAACACCTTATAATAGGCAGGTTTGTCAAATGCATTTCTATCAGTCACAATGTTCATCATGCCAAAAAGTTATTCTGAGGGCCATTGCCAACCTGTGATCGACCTCTCCCCATCTGCTGTCCTCAATCCCCTGGAACTTACCTGAGGGCCACTGCCGGTAAGGCAGGTGGCCCCAAATTCAATTCACCGGCCGGATGAACTGGCTGTGGAGGTCCAATAGGCGCCAGCAGCTCGCCAAGATTATTTAGCTGAAGCCCGGGGGCCAATTTTGGGCTGGCCTAGGGGCCACCCGGTCCGGGTCCGTGTTGTGGTCGCCTCACCACCTTTACCCCTGAAATCGGGCGTCAACAAATTTCTGCCCCATAGTTTCTTGTTCTAATCAGTTAAAAGCACTCCTGGATAAATCAGCATTGGAGCGCTTGGCACCAAAGTACAGAATAAATCCAAAGTATTTCACATCTGTATCAAACATTTATATTTACTGGATAAGAGTGATACTCTTCACAAGCTTGTTTATTGTATAATTGGTAAAAACATCTTTTAATAGAAATGTGTTTGACAAACCTGCCTATCAGTCACAATGTTCATTGTGCCAAAATGTTATTCTTGAGATGTAAAACATCAGGTATAAAAACATAGCTTTAAATTATTATGTTAAATATTTAATTATGATATGAAGCAAAGCACAAAAGATGCATGTGATATTTAAACTTTTCAATTACTAGATTTGAAAATATCAATACTAGCCCAGTCCAACAAAGATTCAAAGATATCTAAATGTATCTGCTGGAGACACCTAAAAGAAACATTATTTTATCAGGAGCCTTTGAATGTGCAAATATAGCTTGGAAGTGCAAATATAACTTAATTCCAGATAAATTGGAGCTTTCCATTAATTGATTACTTATGAAATGCCCGAACTCCTAAGTTGAAGAAACACAGAGAAAATATATTCATTACTGGAACCAGATAAACAAAGCCAAAATAACACTGCCTCAGGCTTTCCAGATGCTCATTTTGTGGAACGTAAGATCATATTAAAAGACATTCCAACACAGCACTTGAATCCTAGACTCATTTTATCTCTTCAGGAGGAGAGATTTTAATCACAGAACAAATGTAAATTTGCCTGTACTGTGTTAAATGCCCCCAACAATATGGCTTGTGTTCGTATAATAAATGATTTCCCTTTTCATAGCTGCATCATGGAATCCTTTTTCAGATGATAACTTTAGTAATTAAATTTGAGTCTCAGCAGCCAACGATAAATGAAAAATAAACTGTATACACAGTTTAATATTTGTAAACAATTTTACAACACCAAGTTATAGTCCAGCAATTTTATTTTAAATTCACAAGCTTTCGGAGGTTTCCTCCTTCCTCAGGTGAACGAAATGAAATCCTCGAAATGAAATCGCATTTATAATTCACAGAACAATGCTTGGTGATTACAGACAGTTTTTTCAACTGCCCGTTGCCAAGGCAATCAGTGTGCAGACAGACAGGTGTTACCTGCAAGGTCTCAGAATATACAAATCACCAAAAAAAAACAACAAACAAAAAAAAACAGAGATAGAGAGGTAGAAACATAGAAAAGACAGCAACTGACCCGTTATATTAAAAACAGATAACATTTGTTCACTGGTGGGGTAACGTGTAGCGTGACATGAACCCAAGATCCCGGTTGAGGCCGTCCTCATGGGAAATTGTTTAATTTACAGTTGTCAACCCCAGTCCATCACTGGCATCTCCACATCACAGTTTAATATGTTTAATATGTTTACACGCACCACAATATGCTATCAAGGCTATCAGGTTAATTTCAGTTAATAAACATTATTAAAAAGTTCAGTTAAATGGAGCAATCCAATTGGTTTACCAGTGAGAATAATTAGGGCTAATTTCCTCTGCCTTGCTCCCAAATAGCACCCAGAAAATGGGTGCAATGCAGAGGAAAAATAAATGCTAATCCTTTGCTTCCATTTTACTGCTAAATAGCACTGCACATAAACTACAAATAATCTGCATGCACGGCTTTTCTGGAGCCTGCACCTGACAGTGTCTGAAGACAGTGCAGTAAGTTACATACAAATGAATGTCAGCAGTCTTTACACACATATTTTCTCTAACATCACCAGGTGCAGATGCCCCCATTTAAACCTGGCACTATTGATTCCCATGCTGGCATTTTAAGTGCTAGCTGTGTTAAAGGGACAGGCTGCGAGAATCTAATAAGTTCTGAAACTATGGCAAGTTGCTTTCCAATTAATTTTTGCTGCATCTGAAAGTGCGTGTAAAGGCTGTAGTAATGGTCTTAGTACTGAGGGTGATTGTTCAAATTATTCTAATATGGAGGATGGTTGCAGAATAAATCAAACAATTGCCGTTAGTATTAGAGCATTAGTACAGCGTTTACAGACACTTTCAGATGTAGCAAAATGAATTGGAAAGCAACTTGCCAAAGTTTCATAACTTACCAGTTTAAAAAAATGGATGCACATATCGTTATCTTTAGTATACTTGGAGGAGGAGGAGGGGGAAGGAGATGCAGAGACTGAGATGAATGACAGGGACAGAAAGCACCACAGAAGGAAGAGGGCTCCAATTCATCCATTCCTCCATCCCAGACAACTCTACAGGGAGTGGAGACACACAGACACACACACATATTCACACTCATACATTCACACCCGCATATACACAGCACACACTCATGCTTCCATGCAAGTGCACACACACTTACATGCACACACTTCTTTAAATAAAGAACTGTAATGTTTATTGTAATTTCAAAGCTTTTTGAAGGCTAGATGAAGGACCTAACCCTGGTGCAGTGCCTACATCACCTGAGATTCCCCAAAGATGGAGTGAGGGAACTGTGTGAGCAGCTACACGATGACCTTCAGCAACGTTCCTACAGTAGCACAGTGGGAACGTGCATGTCAAGATCACAGGGGCCCTCAATTTCTTTGCAACTGACTCCTCCCAGGAGGAGCAGCATAAACCAATCTGCTGTTCATAGGTGCACAACCCAGGCCACAAAAACCATTGTTAAAAAGACAGAACAGTCCTTCAGCCTCTGCTCATCCCCTCACCAGCAGCAAGCAAAAGCTATGTTATTTTCTGTATAGTAGGCTTCCCCTGAGTGCAAAAATCAATGTAGCCCTCAGAGCTCTTCTAGGAAGATGTGATCCATGCATGAATCAGAAAGGGTTCTATTCCATCAATGTCCAAATAGATGGTGATCATCACCATTGAATCACATAAACACCCGGAGACGGCACATGATTCATTCATGATGAGGCACTCCACTCTTTAAGGATTCTTCTGCTGTGAAGACTGGCTCTTGGGGGTTCAGGTGCACCATCTCACAGCCTGGATGATACAGAATACGAATACAACAGCTGAATGTCGCTACAATGAGGCTCATTCTACAACTAGGATCATCACTCTGCACACAATGGGAAAGCAACTGTTCCACTGCCTGGATCATTCTGGGCATGTACTGCTGCACTCTACAGCCAAGGTCTGCTACTGTCGCCATCATTTAGTCATGGAGAGAGAAGTCCAATTGGGCGAGACCTCTGCAGAGGACCCGAAAGAGGAAGACTGAGGATTAGAGCCAGTGAAGGAGCAGGAACCACGAGGAGCCTGGAGAGCTGCAAGAGACATCCACCTGCCGTTGATTCAAAGCCACCTTCTCCTGAGGTACAAGCACTTTCCTAACCACTCAGCAGGAACCCTCCCTCCCCCTGACCAACTCCATCGCTCTCTGAATAAAAATCCTTTCAATAAAACCATCAAATAGTAAATAGTAAAAAGAATTTCTTTACTGTGAAAATTCACCCTCCTGCTAACCCAACACCATCATTGTTTGAACTCACCCTTTTGTTTTCCCTGTTCCTCCATATTCATAGAATTACATAGAATATACAGCACAGAAACAGGCCATTCGGCCCAATAGGTCCATGCCGGTGTTTATGCTCCACACAAGCCTCCTCCCACCCTTCTTCGTCTAATCTTCAAAAAGCTTTGAAATTACAATAAACAATACAGTTCTTTATTTAATGAAGTGTGTGCTTGTATGTAAGTGTGTGTGCATTTGCATGCAAGTGTGAGTATGTGGTGTGTGTACCGTGTGTGCATGCGTGTGTGTCTGTGTGTATACGTGTGTGTCTGTGTGTGTGTCTGTGTGTATGCGTGTGTAAGTCTGTGTGTATTCATATGTGTGTGTGTCTGTGTGTAAGCATGTGTGTGTGTGTGTGTGTGTGTATATGTGTATATGTGTCGGTGTGCTGATTTTTGCTATGACACACCTTTCCACCAACATCCTGCAAGGCAGACTGCTGGAGAGCTCAGACCCTACTTGGGTTGCTGCTGCCAACCCTTCCAGGGCACAGCAGTGTGCACATATTGACAGGGGATGTCCCATTTCATTAAAGGAGAAGACCACAAAACTGAAAATAAAAACTTATGGCTATCTATAATTCATTTCAGCATTCTCCAAAACTTAACAGCAGTTGACACTTTTAATATTATCTGCTCCATGCACCAGAAAAATCACATACCTTAATATCTCTTTCATGAGGTTTCCATTATGCATATCCCTTGCCTCTAAGGCTCCAGAAATGCCCAGAATTCCTCTTCAATTCATGGCTGTAGTCAATAATGTGACCCATGTGTGATCAAGTGTGCCTGGTATCTACCCGTTGTATTGAAATGAGGCTCCAGAGGAAGTGTGGATGCCCAGCTCTTGGTCCCGGTGTACCGCACTTCCAATTGTTCCAGGACTGAGAGAGGAAGATTGCTGCTGTTCTCTATGATGATCCCAACCTTGTGCTTAGTTAAATATCAAAGGGATAGCTTTTGAATTGTTAAAGAGTGCATACCGCATGGAATTTGGAGGCACTGAGACGTTATATTGGAATAGCAATTTCAATCCTCAACTACTTTGTGCTTTACCATACTCACCGTCCCCTATTCCTGCTGGTTCAAACACCATAAACATTTTATTTATAGGATCAAGAATCTATTATTTTCTTTTTACATCTCAGTTATTCATGAACACTTCAGTAATATTTTAATTTTATTTACAGCTAAAATCTGCTGATTAGAGTTAAATCTACACTTTCTACATAGTCTTTCATAAAAAATATGTCTTCAGTTCATTAATTAAATATCACGCTAAATGCTTCCAAAGTCAGTCATTACGATGGCTCACTGCACCATGAGGGGCCTTTTAAAAAATGTTTTCTCTCTTTATTTCTTAAGGCCTTTTGAGGCTTCAGGTGTGCAGGTACAGCAGGGTGCTGCTCTTACTGCCGCCTCAGCAGGGTGCTGCTCTTACTGCCGCCTCAGCAGGGTGCTGCTCTTAGTGCTGCCTCCTCAGCAGGGTGCTGCTCTTACTGCCTCCTCAGCAGGGTGCTGCTCTTACTGCCGCCTCCTCAGCAGGGTGCTGCTCTTACTGCCGCCTCCTCAGCAGGGTGCTGCTCTTAGTGCTGCCTCCTCAGCAGGGTGCTGCTCTTACTGCCTCCTCAGCAGGGTGCTGCTCTTACTGCCGCCTCAGCAGGGTGCTGCTCTTACTGCCGCCTCAGCAGGGTGCTGCTCTTACTGCCGCCTCAGCAGGGTGCTGCTCTTAGTGCTGCCTCCTCAGCAGGGTGCTGCTCTTACTGCCTCCTCAGCAGGGTGCTGCTCTTACTGCCGCCTCAGCAGGGTGCAGCTCTTACTGCCGCCTCAGCAGGGTGCTGCTCTTACTGCCTCCTCAGCAGGGTGCTGCTCTTACTGCCTCCTCAGCAGGGTGCTGCTCTTACTGCCTCCTCAGCAGGGTGCTGCTCTTACTGCCGCCTCAGCAGGGTGCTGCTCTTAGTGCTGCCTCCTCAGCAGGGTGCTGCTCTTAGTGCTGCCGCCTCAGCAGGGTGCTGCTCTTGCTGCCGCCTCAGCAGGGTGCTGCTCTTAGTGCCTCCTCAGCAGGGTGCTGCTCTTACTGCCGCCTCAGCAGGGTGCTGCTCTTAGTGCTGCCTCCTCAGCAGGGTGCTGCTCTTACTGCCTCCTCAGCAGGGTGCTGCTCTTACTGCCGCCTCAGCAGGGTGCTGCTCTTAGTGCTGCCTCCTCAGCAGGGTGCTGCTCTTACTGCCTCCTCAGCAGGGTGCTGCTCTTACTGCCGCCTCAGCAGGGTGCTGCTCTTAGTGCTGCCTCCTCAGCAGGGTGCTGCTCTTACTGCCTCCTCAGCAGGGTGCTGCTCTTACTGCCGCCTCAGCAGGGTGCTGCTCTTAGTGCTGCCGCCTCAGCAGGGTGCTGCTCTTGCTGCCGCCTCAGCAGGGTGCTGCTCTTACTGCCTCCTCAGCGGGGAGCTGCTCTCATTGCTGCCTCCTCAGCAGGGTGGGCACCTCTTTTGTGTCTCTACAACCATGGACTACAGCCCCAAACATTCAAGTGAACCTGTCTCCAAACAATGGCTTGTGAAAGTGCAGTTGGAAGGCCGCACTTCTGCCTGACCCAGAGACATTGCAGGATTTCCCAGCTCCTGCCTGTCACAATCAGTAGCATAAATCAAGTCATTCACTTTTGCTTATTGAGGTGGTAAATCTGACTAAATTCAAGTAATCTCTGATTGGTGTCTTGTGTTATTGCTGTCAGTAAGTTAAGAGGCTGTATCAGAATACGCAGCATTGATAGTGCTCTTAACCCTAGAACTATCTAAGTGTCTTCATGCTTGACCATCCAAAAATAGCCTCCAAGGTAAATATATTGTATTGTACTGTTAAGCGATTATAAAATGCACTGCTATTGTCCACATTTTCTCTGTTTATCATAGGTCGTCATTGAAATTTTCAATCTTTACAACATATTTTTTGTAATTTACAGAACATTTATCTGTTTGCAGTATGGGTGTCATGGAGGTTTTCAATGTTTGTATATACAATGTGTCTTTTGATGTACGTGCTTTCAAAGTTTGTTGGACTGAAAGCAGGAAAGGGCTGTGTTGTAATGTGGACCATTGTCTACTGTAGTCATTTTTCATTGACTGGAGCTGCTGCCTGAGGGGGTCCAAATTTCCTGCTGCTTTGAGTTTCTCAGACTAAAAGCAGAAAGAGGTTTCACTGCTCCAGCTGCTGCCTGGGGAGAAGGGGTCCTAATTATTGATGACCTCGTCTGCTTCCTGCCCTTCAATGCTACCGATTAGCATTAGTTACTATCCTCATAGTAAAACTTTTTGGAAATTCTTGGGAACTGAAGAAAACAAGGGGTAGATTTCCATCTTCACCACCTGGGCGGTAATCTGGCAGAATGGATCGCCCGCCTTTTATAGAAACGGTCTGATTTTAATTCCATTGGTTTCAATGGAATGAAAATCGTCAGTCCTAGAACTCTTGCTTAATTGTGTAAACTTCATGTTAATAGCTCGTTGCTATAGCCTTCTGCTGTAGTCAGTATTTGTATAATATTAGATTCTGTGGACACTAATTGCTTGCTTATATACAACAGGATAACATTTTTCGTTAGCGCAAGAACCAAACCTAGATTGTGCCACTGAAATTTACTTTCATACAGGGTTATTTGAGCTGCTTCCAAACACACCATGTTTTATTTTCCTTTCCTGGCTTTGAGCTGGTACAATGGGTAATCACAATCATAACAGGCTGTTTAATGCATGAGAAATACAATCAACGCAGAAGTCAACAATAGGAGATATCAATACACAAAGACATTTTGGTGATGTGCCATGGTATTTTCTCGCTGGTGACAAATTACGTTGGGATATAGTTAAAAAATAAAAACTGCAAGTCCTGGAAATCCAAAGTAAAAGCATAAATGCTACAAATGCACAGCTGGTGAGCCTGCTTATGTAAAGGGAAAAGACAGGTTATAAAATTTTGGGTTTGTATCCTTCATTGGAGCTCATAATGGCTGATTGAAACTTTCGCTGGTGGTGGATCAGCCGCCCGTCGTACACCCGCCTGATTTCCCTTTTCATTAACTACAGCCTGTTTCTCGCCAATGCTGAAAGTTCAAAACAGCCCTATAGTTCGGGGATCATTTGTGGTTCTACAGCTCCAAGCTCTCATTCTTCCCCAGTTCTTTGAACCAATTGGAGACATCAGGGAATTAAGAGGTTAAGGTTCCTCTGAGGAATCAACAATTAACCTACTGGACCCTTTGATTTCAGGGTGTGGGATCAATGTAAACAAAACAATTTCTTTGAGCTGTGTATCCCAAGGTCTTTTTTCCAAGTAGAGAATTTGTTCACAATTGGTTGAATTTAGGAGCACTCTTAGCCCCCCAAAACAGGGCATGTTGGAACAGTACGACCGATGACTGAACTAAATTTATCCTCATCAGAAAAAATCAGGTGAACTGTGGGCATCAGTCAGGTGCCTCAACACTGCTCACCTGTTGGGGCCTCACGAATTTCGCCCTGCGCCGAGGTCCACAGGTAAGATCCGAGTAGGAGAGGCGATCATGAGGGGTGCAGCACCCACAGTTGTTTTGTGGAGCCAGGATGAGCAGTCCTGCTCCTTCTGACTCCAAGGACATGATTTTAGCCTGGAAAAACGGGTGAGTTGGGGGCAGGGTGGCAGTAACAATTGCAAAAATCTAAAACCCGCCCCAACCCACCTCCAACCTGCCCATTTCCTATTTTCACTGGGGCGGGATGAGGGGCGGGCAACCAACCCGGTCTTAGGAGGTGGGTTGTGCATTAAAATCTTTTAAGGAGGCTGCACGCCACCATTTTCAAACTTTTTTGATTATAGCCGCTGGGGGCCGGGATTCCCAGGCCTCTTCCTTCACACCATGTTAGAGGAAGTGAGAAGGCCCAAAACTACAGGTAAGTGCCTTTATAGCACAGTTTGTGAGTCCAGAGGAGCAGGAGTGCTTCCCCAGGCCTAACAAGCCTACCTGCATCGACCCCACCATGATCTCCGACTCCCCCTTAGAATCTCCAAACCCCCCACGATCTCCAAAACCCCCTACGATCTCCGACCCCCCCTATAATCTCCGATCCCGCAATGGCCCCTGACCCCCCCATGACTGACCCCCCCCCCCAGTGACCCCCTATACCCCCCCCCCCGATGAGCCCCGCCCCCAATCTAACACTTACCTGATCACATCCTCCTTCTTCCTCTTCTCCAACTAAGAGCCAGTCTGTCAATCAGGCTGGCCTGCCGGGCAGGAGATCAGCAAAAAAATAATCTTTATATCAAAATCGTAAGGACGTCCGGGAAACCGGTACTTCCGGGTTTTCAGTCAGGAATTCCACCTCCCGCCCTCTTCCCAGCTCCGGGCAAAAATCATGCCCCAAATGTTTGAGCCGTTTTTGAGCAGCCTCCTTTTAAGGACTGCTGGGGCTGCTCAAGACCCAGAAATACCAGTCTCTGACTATTGTAAACCAATTTACAAATCCGGGTCAGAAATAAGCACAAGAATCTAATTTCATATTGAGGCCTGCGCTCATTTCAGGCTGCCACCAGGGCCATCTAAAAAAAAAGGCCCAACCAATTTAGCACTGGCTTGAACACCCATTCATATCAGGTGTAAGCTTTTGCCCTGCTAAATTGGTTATTATTGCGCTCATTTTAGGCCCATAAAATGGGCACAATGATATTGAAGTTAGACCTTTATGAGCCTAATTATGAACCACGTAACATATTCACAATAATTGTTGATCCTTAGAGATTTTGGACTGTTTCAAGTTCTTCATAGTAAGTTAGTATCTTAGTAGGTACAGTAAAGGAGGAGGCCATCGTGGCGGTGCCAACCCTTTGAAAGAGCTATCCAATTAGTCCCATTCCCCTGCTCTTTTCATGTAGTCCTGTAAATTTTTTCCCTTCAAGTATTTATCCAATTCCCTTTTGAAAGTTGCTATTGAATCTGCTTCCACTAACCTTTCAGGCAGTACATTCCAGATCATTACAACTCGCTGCGTAAAAAAATGTTTCCGCATGTTGACTCTGGCTCGTTTGCCAATCACCTTAAATCTGTGCCCTCTGGTTACCGACCCTTCTGCCAATGGAAAGAGTTTCTCCTTATTTACTCTGTCAAAACCGTTAATGATTTTGAGCACCTGTATCAAATCTCCCCTTAACCTTCTCTGTTCTAAGGAGAACAACCCCGGCTTCTCCAGTCTCTCCACATAACTCAAATCCCTCATTCCTGGTACCAATCTAGTAAATCTCTTCTGCACCCTCTCTAAGGCCTTTACATCCTTCCTAAAGTGTGGTGCCCAGAATTGAATACAATACTCCAGCTGAGGCCTAAGCAGTTTTTTATAAAGGTTTAGTATAACTTCCTCACTTTTGTACTCTATGCCTCTATTGATAAAACCCAGAATCCCATTTGCTTTTTTAACAGCCTCCTCAACTTGTCCTGCCACCTTCAAAGATTTTTGTATGTGCACCCCCAGGTCTCTGTTCCTGCACCCCCTTTAAAATTGTACCATTTAGTTCATATTGCCTCTCCTCATTCTTTCTACCAAAATACATCACTTCACACTTCTCTGTGTTAAATTTTATCTGCCAGGTGTCTGCCCATTTCACCGGTCTATGTCCTCCTGAAGTCTGTGACTATCCTCCACATTGTTTACTACATTTCTGAGTTTCATGACATCTGCAAACTTTGAAATTATACCCTCTATACACAAGTCCAGGTCATTAGTATATATCAAAAAGAGCAGTGGTCCTAATAATGACTCCTGGGGAACACCACTGTATACTTCCCTCCAGTCTGAAAAACAACCGTTCACCAGTACTCTGCTTTCTGTCCCCAAGCCAATTTTGTGTCCACACTGCCACTCTCCCTTTAATCCCATGGGTTTTAATTTTACTAACAAGTCTATTATGTGATACTTTATCAAATGCCTTTTGAAAATCCATATTCACAACATCAACCACACTACCCTCATCAACCCTCTCCGTTAGTTCATCAAAGAACTCAATCAAGTTGGTCAAGTTTCTTATTTAAAGTCCTTTGCTTGCATGCAGGCATTGGATGCAGTGTGCCAATTTACAGATTGAATTATTTTATCTGTGCTGCAGTTCATCAATCAAATTGCAGGTATTGGTTTGGATTTGTGGGTTTCTAAATACTAAGGCAGTAATTAGACCATTCTTCTCCATTATAGTATTATTATAATCATAGTCTTATATATAGTATTATTATAATTATATATTATACCCAAGAATGGTAGCTTATCATTGGTTCAGATTTTGTATATGAAATGTATACTTTTTGATATATGGAGATAATTGCCATGTTAAACATGATCATCTAAGCTTAATCATGAATCTGTTTGTACAGAACATGTTTAAAATTTCACTATACATTCAATGTAAGCTACTCCTTTCATTAATCAGAATGCAAAATCATGTTACATTTCTGCTTAACTGGAAGCCAAAATCTCATTTTTGATTGCCTCATTACAGTCTTCTGGAGACATGACTGTTGCCAAGCAGCTACTCAGCTGATGTCAGCAATGAATACATTGCTAAGGTGTTCCATTGAATGGAAATCCCGTTCAGTGCTGGATGCTAATCCTGAACCATCAGTGATATGTATAATTGTGTACCAGCCAGTTCCTGCTGTGTGCTTCACCGAAACTGAATTTAAAGTAAAGATTTTTATACGCAGAGAGTTTGTATATCTCTATTTTGTAAACTGTTTCAGGTTTTCCACTAACAGATGTATGCACAGAAAAATAAGCCCAGTATCAAAAAGCATTGTTGAGATTACAACGAAGGCTGCAACCTCTGTTTTGGAATCTTTAGATGACTGGTAAATAAAGAATCCTTTGAAGTAAGAATATATACATGCTTAATTTATCCTCTGTTCTTTTCGTTACTTTAACACCCACCAGAAGCTTTAAACCTTTATTCATTTTGTATATCAGGCCGAATACAATTTTACAATTCAGATTCAGTTTCTTTCATCTGCTGCACATCATTGAAACATCCAGACGAAAGCTGATGGCATTATTCAGCATTCATTGTGAAAATCTTATCCTAAGGGTCTTGAGCGAAAATCTCACAGTAATGGACTGCTGAAGAAATAATAGGAGACAGCTCCCTTATCATCTAACAACATGTTGAATGATCAGAAAAGGAAAAGGACAATCTGAAAGAGCTTAAGAACAAATCCTAAATTACTTTAGGTAATCAGGACATTTATTTATTATAATCTCATTAAACATGATATATGCCTATTATAAGTTATTTGAAGGTTGAAATATGATCCACATTTAACCTTTCCCATTCTTACATAGGCCCCAATCTATAGGAAAGGCAAATAAAACAAATTGACTTTGTTTTGAATTACTTTAATTTGACATGCTTTTTGCAAATTTGATGTTCATTTGCAATATTATTCATATTTAATATTTTAATACAGTGAAATGATTATTAAGAATTAATATGGCAACATTTTATAATCAGGCTTTTACTATCAATCATGGAATAAAAGGCCATAAGAGAAGTGGTTTTCTATTCATGCCTCAGGACACTTGTACTAATTTTACAAACAAAATATGTGATCAATGCAATCCCAAAATAAAAATTAGTTGTATAGGAAAATGGAGATCAGGCCAGAAATTCCAGTTGTGGGCAGACAGATCTTCTACAGAAGGTAATACCTTGAAACCAGGGAAATTTTAGATTGTCTATTGGTGGGTAAGGCAGTTAGCCCATTGTAGGCTATATGGTGTTGGTGCATCAATAAAACTCTAACTGATTAAATCCAAATTCTTAACATCTGGATCAAAACTTAACTAGTCTAAAACCAAAGAAAATCCCTAAAGTTCTTGGGAGTAAAAGCTTTACCTTTTTTAAACCATAAAGACACCATGAATGTATATTGCAGTAAACTTTAAAATGATTAGTTTAAATTTTACACAATGTGTGGGCCCCATGCGGGATACTCTCAGTTTGATTCGACATCCTGTGAAGGCACTTCACACTCTGAAATGGCCTACGTCCAACTGTGTCATTGGAACACAGTAGGTAACACTTTGCTTATATGTAGGTAAAGAAATATAATTTATTTTTCTGTTTTGTTTTCACTGAGGTTATTCTACTTTTTAAATTTTTATCTTCTTTATAGTTCACTCCATTCCCCTGCTCCCCCTTCTACCCCCCACCCCCCACCAATAAACACCACCTAAAGCTGAGAGGACAGGTCAATCGATGAAGCTGTGCATGTGCACCCTGGTGATGACCGTCGCTCCTAGTGGTGACACACTTACCACTACATTTGGCCCCTCCTCATAGCAGTGTTGCTGAGATTAAGAATTCATCAGAGAGGACATTGAACTTGCATTCCAATAACCTATTACTATTATGATGATGTTGACATTTCCCAGCACTCTTTATCAGGACTAGTGAGATGTCCATTGACCAGGAGGAGTCATCACCTGCAGCCAGCTAATAGTGTCACCTATCACTAAGTCTGCAAAAGAGCCCATCTAATTGTTGTATCAAATGTTTGGGACATTCTCCGCCAGCAGATAAGGGAACACATCAGCTGTAATGAGTTGATATCAGTACTTGAATAGCCTTTTCAACACCCCAGAACATCTGGGTTTGATATGTCAACACCCAGATTCACACTAACAAGCTTCACCTACATAACAATATGTAGTTGGACTGAACACAGTTGGCAGAACAGATGCGCTATCCAATCAGTCCTCACCACCCTGGTACACAATCTGCAAATTTCCTCCACTTTGCTCTAGGATGCAGCCAATGAGGCATTTGAAAGCCATCATCTGCTTCAGTTGTAGCTGAGGTGACCAGCCCCATCCGCAGTATCACTTTGTGGGGCATCCTTTGACATGAAAGGTTCCTTAAAGCTCAGCAGCCAATTTTCCATAAATCTGAAAAATAGAAAACAGAACCCATGAAAGGCTATTCCACAGACCATGAATAATCTATCCTATCATGGACTTTATTCCATCCATTTAATCTCATGTGGGAATGTTCTATAGAAATACTCCCTGAGCTCGTAAATACCCAATGCAGTGATAGTTAGGTCACTACTGGTTACCTTTTGGACAGAATTGTTGCATTGAAAAAACTTTATGGCAGATATTGCATTGACATATATTTAATGGTTTTGTACATATTATCTACTAAATTCAACAAATTACCACAGACTGTATTCACATTCACTATAATTAAATGTTTTATTACTTCTTTTATTACATCCTGTAATAATTTTGTTCTTTTCACTATATTTTATTCTTCTCTTGATACCTTCAATGGCATACTTTCCTCTTTCAAGCCAGTACTTCCAACCGATTTTGCATGTAAATTGGACCATTCCGCAAGGTGGCTGCTCACCCTCCTCAGTGAAATTGTGAATGTGTCCGAAATGTTCAATTTGGCATTCCCTTCTCCCAGGGGTCCTAATGGCAGCATGATATGGAGGGTATTCTGCCTAGTACCTGTTATGAAAGCACTGTTATTTCTTCCATGTACATATTGCACATGTGTCTATTCAGTAAGTTCATATTCAGAATAATGCACTATTATAATACAATGCACATTGGGATTGTAGTACACGAAGCAGTGTTTAATTATACCTTTGCCATTTCTCAGTAATGATGCCCCTTCACGGTGATTTGTTTTCAATGGAACATTCTCCAGGATTATAAAAAATTGACTTTAATCACACTTATTCCACCACCAATATTTGATTATCCACCAATATTAAAATGTTACTATCCTGTCAAACCTAGCTTAATAATGATGAAACTGGTTTGATAATGCTAAGGTAAAGAGGAAAAAGCATTAAAACTGTGGTATATTGCTTCTCAGTTTTAGTACACTAAAATCACCTTATTTTGATAATTTGTTAGATATCTCATAGATCCAAAAAAGATAGAGGCCTAGAAATTTGACCACACAGCGCCCGTTTTTTCGGTGCTAAATGGTCTTCTAAGCCTCCAATATGGCGGGCAGGAAGTGCACGTTCATAACAAGCTGGCAGTGCGTCGCCCGCCATATTGGTATAGGCAAAGAAATTGGCATCCAGGACCCACGCCCACTCTGTAATATTGGTTTGCCCTAAGGCAGCGGGCACAGGGCCGGCTGCGTTCAGGTAAACCAGGTCTATATGCAGCCTAACAGGCGATCCTTAAAGGGACCACTGCAGGCCGCAATCAACAAGGCATTGTTTAATGTCTACTTACCTGAATGAGGAGATGGAAGGTGCAGGAGTGCTCCTCCCGACTCCATATTAAAACCACGTAGGCCACTGCCAGCCACCGCTCCCCCCATCATAACCTTGATACCTCCCCAATCGCCTTTGTTCTACCCTCCCCGCCCAATCCGGCCTCTGCCCTCCCCGATTGCTGCCAACCGCTATCCATCCATCCTGATCACCGCTACCCTACCGGCCACCGCTACCCTCCTCGGTCACCCAAAAAACATCCCAAGGCGCTCCACAGCAGTGTTATCAAACAAAATTTGACACCGAGCCACATAAGGAGATATTAGGACAGGTGACCAAAAGCTTGGTCAATGAGGTAGGTTTTAAGGAGCGTCTTAAAGGAAGAGAGAAAGGTGGAGAGGCGGCGAGGTTTAGGGATGGGGTTCCAGAGTTTGGGGCCCAGACAGCACAGCCACCAATGATGGAGCGATTAAAATCGGGGATGCGCAAGAGGCCAGAATTGGAGGAGCACAAAGATCTCGGAGGGTTGTAGGGCTGGAGGAGGGTACAGAGAAAGGGAGGGGCGAGGCCATGGACGGATTTGAAAACAAGGCTGAGAATTTAAAAATCAAGGCTTTGCTGGACCGGGAGCCAATGTAGGTCGAGAGCACAGGGGTGATGTGTGAACGGGACTAGGTGCGAGCTGGATACGGGTAGCAGAGTTTTTAATGAGCTCAAGTTTATGGAGGGTGGAAGATGGGAGGCTGGCCAGGAGATCATTGGAATAGTCAAGTCTAGAGATAACAAAGACATGGATGAGGGTTTCGGCAGCAAATGAGCTGAGGCTGGGGCAGAAACGGGCAATGTTATTGAGTTGGAAGTAGGCGGTGAAGGAGCAGATAATCCCCCCTCCCCAATATTACAGAAAAAGATAATAGACCAGTAGTATTTTGTTTGATGTATTTGGTTCTTTTCATTGCATTATAATATAATAGTATATTCACGTAGTACTGTGATTCATTATATTTACAGCTTGTCAACCAGATACTCTACAAGCTCAAACACAAGAGGTCAAACTTTGAATCCTTTGTCTCTGAATATTGAACTTAATTCTGTACTCAATGTAAAATTGAGTTCAGGATTAAGAGCTTACTATGGGACCCTTCTTATTTATATTGCAACCCAGACTGAATTTTTTCATGATCGATGTCCTCCAAAATTTTGACAGAGGTCAAAAATTCTGGTGTACTGCAATATTTTACAAATATGTTCTTCACTGAAATGTTTTTGTTGTCTTCTTTTGTCTAATACAATCATTGGGCACATGAGGAAGTGAGGAAGTCTTCAGCTTGTGCTGCAACCAAGCTTGTTTATAGCTTATTATAAAAAAGATTTGGTTACTAAGAGTGACCACTAAAATTAATAAAGGCAAACCAATAAAATGGATGGATCTTCCATGGTACCTTAATCTGTCTAATGCATTTTGTGTAAAAAGAAATCGGCATCACCTCCCTTTTTTACTTCTAACTTCCTTTTTTTTTAAATGTCCTGTTCTTTTAAGAAGAATGTGCTAGAGCGTATGTTGAGAACCCATTGGTCCATTCTGCACATTTCCATTCTGCAGTGCCTAATTAGTTGGTGTGCAAAAAAGGATGTTGCAACATGTCTTGTGTGAGCTTCCTGTGTTGGTACCTAAAAAAACTGAAAGATAGTTTTATTTATAAAGATCTATATTTCATCTTGTTTTGAATAAAAACATTATTCCACAAATTATTAAATTCAATTCAGTTGTGCTAATGAACACACTTCTATAATGCATCTTAAAGTTGTTAACTAATGGCCTGTTAAAACATACATCGACTGTTGGAAAAACAGAAATATTATGAAATATCATCTGCAACTAGACAATGACAATTTGGGGATGCATAGAACTATTAAAAATGAATTCCTTATAATAAGAACTAGCAATGGAAATTTTCCACAACACAAAAATGTTTTCTGTCATTTCTAATAGATGGATGGTAGACCAATATGACAAGTAAAACGAAGCAGATGTAATGAAGAATTTAGTAACTGTTTACACTGCCTCTAAGTTGGCTTTGGCAGAAAGCATAACTGAGAAGCAGGTTTAATCCATGTTGGGTGGATTGATGAGTTTACACTGCCAACTGGCGATTAGATTAAGTCCTTGCTATCCTCTAATAATCAGTATAAGGTATAGTTGACAATAATATTTCTTAATACATTGACATTGAATACCTTAAGAACTAACATACATATCGAAATTGTTTATATCTGTATTCATTATACTGCATTACCCCTGTTGTAAGCCGACTTCGTTTCAATAAATGTAGCATGATCTGTTGAAAAGCTGATGTGCTTATTTCAAAGAAATTTATAAATAATTTGTTCTACTTTCTGCAGTGTTCTCTTATTTCCTTCTGAAAATATCAAAGCAATTATCTTTTCAACAAGGTGATCTTTGTGATACAAATAGAAAACTCACAACCGAAGGACCTTAAGCAGTTTCGCTTAACTGTCTGAGTTCTAACTTTACCTGTCACATTAGAAAAAATCAGCCTTTCATCAGATGAATCCACTAGAATTATTTTGAATAATTTATTAAATAGATATCGGAAACATTTTTACTGCCCAGTAACATGATAATAATATGTATGGTATTTGCATATTGTTGACTGAACACTAGATGGTACCCTGATGGGAGTATACACATTTCAGGAATTACTCTCCAAGATCTGTCTTGTATTGCTTTTGTTATTCTTTATCAGGAATATCTAGAGGGTCTGGAAATAAAAGCAGTTCGTTATTACCCCATCAATTAAAGTGTTTATTTGGACATAACAGTGGCGATGAGAATAAAGCACAGCGCATTTTTAAAATTATTAGACATCTTTGTTACTTAGGTCATCTATCTTGTCACTGAAATGTTTTTTATCATGCCAGCATTAGTTGAAAAAATTGGAGAGTATCGACCAGGGTTGAGCTGGAGTGAGTATGTAGAAAGACTTAATTTTTATTTTGGGGCTAATTAACTTGTACTAGATGCCAAAAAGAGAGCAGTTTTACTTACTATCTGCGGACCTGCAACATATCCATTGATTAAGAATCTGATCGCTCCTGCCCGACCTGAAGGCAAAACGTATGAGTGAAAGAACATCTGAAACTGAGTTGGGAATGATTCAAGTTTAACCAGAGGAGTTAAAGTAACGATGAAAATGTTTCTCACTTTAACTGCTTGGAAACTGTCTGAAACATGTGACTTTGGGGTATTTCTCAATGATGCAAATAAGAGATCACTTGATTTGCAGTTTGAAGGAAACATCGATACAGAGGAAACTGTTGGTAAAAGACAGACTCACGTCTGCTAGAGCTCTGAAAATAACACTTGGGATGGAGACTACTGCTAGTCATGCTAGCACACTACATGCCAGAGTGTTCAACAGCTCCAGAGTGAACAGAGTCGCTCAACCATGTTGGAGGTGCGGTAAAAATAATTATTATCCAGACTGTTGTTTATGTAAGAAGTTTAAGTGTCATAACTGCATGGAATCAGGCCATTTAGCTAAGTCTTGCCAGAAGCCAGTAGCTGCTGCTAGATTGGAGGCAGGCAGAAGAAAACAAGGCACCATCATATCATGGCACTGTGAGGAGTCAACAGAAGAAAAGACAAAAATCCAGTGTCCATTATGTCGATTCCAATGAGGAACCTGAGGGAGGAACTGTACCTCCACATGCAATGGATGAAGAAGAGACATGTTTTCCTGTACATTCTATGGCAGGAAAAGGGCAGAAAGTTACCCTACAAAATAACAACATTTTACTGAAAAGTCATTCTGGACACCAATTGCCAGTCCTTGGAAAAATTACACTCCAAAGGCTCTTTTGTATTGCTTCTGTTATTTTTTGATCGGAATATAAAAGAGGATCTGGAAATAAAAGCAGTTAGTTATTACTTTACCAATTAGAGTGTTTATTCGGACATAACAGACAACTGCAGTGAAACTGAAGACAATAGCTAATTAACACTTACTGATCTACAGATGATTTATCACAGAGCATATTTCATAGGATGCATTAAGAATACAGAGGATTCCATGGAGGTTCTTTCACAGCAATGGCTCCCTTATACCCTGCAACAGTGCTGCACATGCTCGAATTTCGCTATTTACATTGGGGAATGGGTTCAAAAGGATTGGCAGCAAGATCAAAGAAACTGCACTCACAGTTCTTGCAAAAGTTTCATAAGAACATAAGAACACTAATTTTAAGACCCTGGTGCAAAATGGGCGGAGCATGTGCCATGCATGCTTTGCCCAGCTGTTCCAGATCTTCAATGGCCTAAGCAGCTATCCTTAAAGGGAGCGCTGGAGGCTGCCCACAAAAAGGTAAGCAAATTTTTTTATAGTTTTATTTCTGTGGAGCCAGGAGGAGCAGTTTAATCTTTGTTTATATGCTTACAAGAGACTCAGAAAAATGAAATACAACCAGGAAAATGCTCCACAGGCAAGTACATTCATCAAAGCTATTTATTTCCATTTGAAGTAAATAGATATTTAGAACCTAATTGAAAAAGCAGCAGATAATTGAAGCACTGCTAATTGGATTTGTTGAAAATGATTGGATATATATTATATGGGGCTAATTTTACAGTTCACTTCTGTGGTGTTGGAAGTGATGCTTTTTGGCCCCTGCAGTTCTGGAAGCTGACCTTCTGCTATAGAGCGACATAGGCTAATTAACATAATACTGATCACAGCAGATGATGTGCTGGGAGTGCAGCTGGCCAATGGCAGGTTCTTAAAGGATCACCACTAAAGAGGTCCTGCGACTGAGGGTGAGGAGGGAGAAATGGATCCGCCAATTGAAAGAAGGCAGACTGCAGCTCTCGAGGGTTTGGCTTTGGAGACCATGCTCCAGGAGGTCCTCCCCAGTTTTAGGGTTATGATGGATAAAAGGAAAATTTTAAAGAAGGCTAAAGGAAATCAAAGCACCATGGCCCGACAAAATACACCCTAGGGAGACAAGGGAGGAAATTCTCCAAATTATATTTCAGGGCTCCCTTCGATGAGTTGTGTGCTGAAGGACTGGAGAGTGGTCTATGTAGTACCTATTTTTAAAAGGAGAGCTAATCCAGGTAATTACAAGCCATTAGCTTAATCTGTGGTATGGAAAATATTAGAATTGTTAATTAATGATGAAATTACCACGATAGAAGGAAAGAAAATAGAAGTAGCCAGTACTGATTTTAAAAGGGTTGGGATAGATAGCTTTTTGGCTAACAAAGGTATTAAGGGATATGGGCCAAAGGCAGGAATATGGAGTTAGATCACAGATCAGCCATGATCTTATCAAATGGCGGAGCAGGCACGAGGGGCTGAATGGCCTACTCCTGTTCCTATGTTCCTATGATTGTGCTTGACAAACATAATGGAATTCTTTGTGGAGGTAACATACATGGCAGAGTGGAGAAATGCAGTGAATGTAGTGCGCATGGACCTAAAGGAAAGCCTTTGACAAGGTACCATAGGAGAGATTATTAGAGAAGCTTAAAGGGTGTGGAATTAGAGGGAGGATATCAAACTGGGTTTAAAAATGGTTAGAAGGGAAAAAACAGAGAGTAAGAGTTAAAGGCAGATTTTTAAGAGTGGTTGGAAGTGGACAGTGGTGTCCCACATGGTTTAGTTCTGGGGCAACTGCTGTTCAGTATGATATCAATGATTTGGATATAGGCCTAGAGGGGGTTGTGCCAAAATTTACAGATGTTACCAAATTAGGATGTGGAGATGCCGGTGATGGACTGGGGTTGACAATTGTAAACAATTTTACAACACCAAGTTATAGTCCAGCAATTTTATTTTAAATTCACAAGCTTTCGGAGATTTCCTCCTTCCTCAGGCAAATGTTTCAAGAGCTCCTTGAAGCCTACGCATTTATACATATAGAACAATACATGGTGTTTACAGACTGCCCCTGCAACTGCCCGTTGCCAAGGCAATCACCGTGTTCAGACAGAGAGGTGTCACCTGCAGAACCCCCGAATACACATTCAACAAAAAAACAAACAGGGAAAAAAAACAGAGAAAAAAAACAGAGAGAGGCAGAAACATCCGGAAGGCAGAGAGAGCCAGCAAATGACCCATTATATTAAAAACAGATAACATTTGTTCGCTGGTGGGGTAACGTGTAGCGTGACATGAACCCAAGATCCCGGTTGAGGCCGTCCTCATGGGTGCGGAACTTGGCTATCAATTTCTGCTCGACGATTTTGCGTTGTCGTGTGTCTCGAAGGCCGCCTTGGAGTACGCTTACCCGAAGGTCGGTGGATGAATGTCCATGACTGCTGAAGTGTTCCCCGACTGGGAGGGAACCCTCCTGTTTGGCGATTGTTGCGCGGTGTCCGTTCATCCGTTGTCGCAGCGTCTGCATGGTCTCGCCAATGTACCATGCTCTGGGGCATCCTTTCCTGCAACGTATGAGGTAGACAACGTTGGCCGAGTCACAGGAGTATGAACCATGCACCTGGTGGGTGGTGTCCTCTCGTGTGATGGTGGTATCTGTGTCGATGATCTGGCATGTCTTGCAGAGGTTACCGTGGCAGGGTTGTGTGGCATCGTGGACGCTGTTCTCTTGAAAGCTAGGTAGTTTGCTGCGAACGATGGTCTGTTTGAGGTTGGGTGGCTGTTTAAAGGCGAGTAGTGGAGGTGTGGGGATGGCCATAGCGAGGTGTTTGTCCTCATTGATGACATGTTGAAGGCTGCGGAGAACATGACGTAGTTTCTCCGCTCCGGGGAAGTACTGGACGACAAAGGGTACTCTGTTGGTTGCGTCCCGTGTTAGTCTCCTGAGGAGGTCTATGCGATTTTTTGCTGTGGCCCGTCGGAACTGTCGATCGATGAGTCGAGCGTCATATCCCGTTCTTACTAGGGCGTCTTTCAGCGTCTGTAGGTGTCCATCGCGTTCCTCCTCGTCTGAGCAGACCCTGTGTATTCGCAGGGCCTGTCCATAGGGGATGGCCTCTTTGACGTGGTTAGGGTGGAAGCTGGAAAAGTGGAGCATCGTGAGGTTGTCCGTGGGCTTGCGGTAGAGTGAGGTGCTGAGGTGCCCGTCTTTGATGGAGATTCGTGTGTCCAAGAAAGAAACTGATTCTGAGGAGTAGTCCATTGTGAGCTTGATGGTGGGATGGAACTTGTTGATGTTATCGTGTAGTCTCTTTAGTGATTCCTTGCCGTGGGTCCATAGAAAGAAAATGTCGTCGATGTATCTGGTGTATAGTGTTGGTTGGAGGTCTTGTGCAGTGAAGAAGTCCTGCTCGAACTTGTGCATGAAAATGTTGGCGTATTGGGGTGCGAATTTGGTCCCCATGGCTGTTCCGTGTGTTTGGGTAAAGAACTGGTTATCGAAGGTGAAGACATTGTGATCCAGGATGAAGCGGATGAGTTGTAGGATGGCTTCCGGAGATTGGCTGTTGTTGGTGTTGAGTATTGATGCTGTCGCAGCGATGCCGTCATCGTGGGGGATACTGGTGTATAGTGCTGAGACGTCCATCGTGGTGAGAAGTGTTCCTGGTTCAACTGGTCCGTGGGTACTGAGTTTTTGTAGGAAGTCTGTAGTGTCGCGACAGAAGCTGGGGGTTCCCTGTACGATGGGTTTCAGGATGCCCTCGATGTATCCAGAGAGGTTCTCACACAGGGTTCCGTTGCCTGATACGATGAGACGTCCGGGTGTGTTGGCTTTGTGTATCTTTGGGAGGCAGTAGAAGTCTCCCACGCGGGGATTACGTGGGATGAGAATGCGTAGGATGCTTTGAAGGTCTGGATCGAAGGTCTTGATCAGTTTGTTGAGCTGGTGGGTGTGTTCTTTGGTCGGATCTGCGGGTAACCGTCTGTAGTGTTCCTGGTTGTCCAGTTGTCGGTATGCTTCTTTGCAATAGTCTGTTCTGTTCTGTATGACTATGGCTCCTCCTTTGTCCGCTGGTTTGATGACGATGTTGCGGTTGGTCTTGAGAGCGTTGATGGCGTTGCGTTGTGCTCGGGTGACATTCTGGACTGTCTTCTGAGTGCGGCTGATGAACCTGGCATTGACGCATTTCCTGACAGCTTGAGCATACATGTCCAGCTGAGGGCAGCGACCCTCCGGAGGAGTCCAGTTTGACTCTTTCCTCTTCGGTTGCTGTACCGCGGATCCCTCTGTCTGCTGTTCCGGATCGTCGATTGTCTCATTGGGTTGATAGAGTTAATTCTTCAGAAGACAAAGGAAGCTGCAAAAGGATATTGATGAGATGGAGAATGGGCTAAAAAGTGGCAGCCAACAACAACAACAACAACAACAACTCCAACAACACTCAAGAAACTCGACACCATCCAGGACAAAGCAGGCCGCTTCATTGGCACGGCATCCACCACCCTAAACATTCACTCCCTTCACCACCGGTGCACCGTGGCTGCAGTGTGCACCATCTACAGGATGCACTGCAGCAACTCGCCAAGGCTTCTTCGACAGCACCTCCCAAACCCGTGACCTCTACCACCTAGAAGGACAAGGGCAGCAGGCACATAGGAACAACACCACCTGCACGTTCCCCTCCAAGTCACACACCATCCCGACTTGGAAATATATCGCCATTCCTTCATCGTCGCTGGGTCAAAATCCTGGAACTCCCTTCCTAACAGCACTGTGGGAGAACCTTCACCACACGGACTGCAGCGGTTCAAGAAGGCGGCTCACCACCACCTTCTCAAGGGAAATTAGGGATGGGCAATAAATGCCGGCCTTGCCAGCGACGCCCACATCCCATGAACAAATAAAAAAAAGATGGAGTTCAAAATCAGTAAGTGTGAGATTATACATTTTGTTAAAAAAAGTAGCAGTAATTATACTCTGAATGGAAGTAACCTTGGTGCTATGGAAGGGCCGAGGGTTTTGGGGATACAGCCTCATAGGATATTAAAGGCAGCATGTACTGCCATCAGGGAACCTCACTCACTGGCCGTGCACATTAGTAGATGGACAGAAAATCGCGGGCAGGACACCTGAGATTTCCCAATATGCGTGGCCGATTTCCCCCGAAATGGCTAAAATAGATTTACCTTTACATTACTGTATCCCTTCTCTGACCTTTGGTATACTTACCATTGTCAAGCAGCCAAGGAAGCCCATTTCACTTGGGTGCAATTTACAATGTACAGGCTGTATGCCAGAATAATGGGAAAGGGCAGCAGCCCCAAATTAATATTTAAATAAAGTGCCCACTTGTTTGAAGCACTTGTTTCCACCACTGCTGGTCCTGCCACTGGTAAATGTGCCAGTGCAGAAAGTGCGCAGAGTCCCTGTGGCGTGAGACTTCTGTCCATTTTCTGATACTGACATGTCACAGCAGCAAGTGACTTTTAGCAGAAAATTCAAGCTTTCAATAATTTGGGAGACTTCTCAGACCTGAAATGGTACATAGGGCTATAATATAGTGGCATCGTTCATTTATTCACAATATTTATTAACGACTTAGATGAAGGCATAGAAAGTCTCATATCTAAGTTTGCCAATGACACAAAGATTGGTGGCATTGTAAGCAGTGTAGATGAAAACAGAAAATTACAAAGGGATATTGATAGATTAGGTGAATGGGCAAAACTGTGGCAAATGGAATTCAATGTAGGCAAATGTGAGGTCATCCACTTTGGATCAAAAAAGGATAGAACAGGGTACTTTCTAAATGGTAAAAAGTAAATAACAGTGGATGTCCAAAGGGACTTTGGGGTTCAGGTACATAGATCATTGAAGTGTCATGAACAGGTGCAGAAAATAATCAAGAAGGCTAATGGAATGCTGGCCTTTATATTTAGAGGACTAGAGTACAAGGGGGCAGAAGTTATGCTGCAGCTATACAAAACCCTGGTTAGACCGCACTTGGAGTACTGTGAGCAGTTCTGGGCACCGCACCTTTGGAAGGACATATTGGTCTTGGAGGGAGTGCAGCGTAGGTTTACTAGAATGATACCTGGACTTCAAGGGTTAAGTTACGAGGCGAGATTACACAAATTGGGGTTGTATTCTCTAGAGTTTAGAAGGTTAAGGGGTTATCTGATCGAAGTTTATAAGATATTAAGGGGAACAGATAGGGTGGATAGAGAGAAACTATTTCCGCTGGTTGGGGATTCTAGGAGTAGGGGGCACAGTCTAAAAATTAGAGCCAGACCTTTCAGGAGTGAGATTAGAAAACATTTCCACACACAAAGGGTGGTAGAAGTTTGGAACTCTCTTCTGCAAACGACAATTGATACTGGCTCAATTGCTAAATTTAAATCTGAGATAGATAGCTTTTTGGCAACGAAAGGTATTAAGGGATATGGGCCAAAAGCAGGTATATGGAGTTAGATCACAGATCAGCCATGATCTTATCAAATGGCGGAGCAGGCACGAGGGGCTGAATGGCCTACTCCTGTTCCTATATTCCTATGTTCCTATTTCTATCCTGGGCTTTTTTGGCATTTCAACTGTCCTGAGATTATGATCTTTTATATCTCAAATTTATTCTGCCCCACAATCACAAAGTAGCATTTTTCCCTAGGGTGGCCAAAGAAAGGTTCATTTTGATGGACATCTGTCTCATTCTCAGTGTAAGACATAGCATTTTCATCAACAAAAGCTCATTTTCTTTATCACGTCGAGCTAGCTATTACTTCTTGCCTCTGCACTGAGCAAATCCTCATCTTCGGTGATTTCATTGTCCTCTTGTCCTCTCTTAACCTTTCCCTCCAGGGATTAGAACAGATGCATTTTTAAAAGTCTGCTCCACTGTCAGAGCTATATGAATTTACATTCATACCTTTTGGGATGAAGGAAATATCCACCACCTTCCAGCAGCTGGTGGATCCCATTCTGACAGGGGTCAGGAATTATGCCCTTGCATAAATTACAATATCGCCATTTTCAGTCAAACATGGGATCAATATCTCATCAACACACTAGCCTGGTTGAGTGAAGCAGAATTAAGGTTGAGTAGTATGACTTTGGCATAGTTGAGGTATTGTGATTAAGTTACAGCGTGGATGGGGGAAGATAAAGTTCCAACCAGTTAAGAGTGGATCCATCGTGCACTGTACATGTCCCACGGTACAGGCATTCCTTGGGATAGCCAGCTATTATCGCAGGCTTATTCTAAACTATTGGAATATAACCATGTCATTAACTGATTTGACACAAAAAGACAATGTCCAAGCAAGTTATCTGATCCATTGATGCAGAAGATATTGTTGCATGCAACAACTTGAATCAATAACCACCTTTAATGTAGAAAAACGTCCCAAAGCATTTCACAGAGGTATAATCAGATGCCAAACCAAAGAAGGAGTTATGAAGAAGGATGTCCAAAAGTTTGATCAAAGTTGTGGGTTTCAAAGAATGTCTTAAAGGAGTAGAGGGAGATGGAGAGATGGAGGGGTTTAGGGAGGGAATTCCAGAGCGTGTGGCCGATGCGGCTGAAGACACGACCATCAATGGTGGGGCAAAGGGAGGTTGCCTTGATGGCTGAAGGTGCCTATTAGTATGATGCTGTTAAAAGTACAATGTCTGTTGCCAACACTGAAGTGTATTCAGCAAAAATCAAGCAATGGCAGAATAAACATAGCACCTAAACAGTAACATTATCAATTTGTACTCACTGTGCAGAGTGATGTTTGTTTTGGATGGTAAATTGAGGGGTACTCACCTGAATTCCAAATATGTGCAGCCGGCAGGCAAGGCCTTGCCCTTGGGGCATGAAAATTATTCCTCTATTACCCTGTAATTTAATTGTTTCCTCATGTTTGCTACATGGTGAAAACATGTATCACAATGAAGTGGCAGGAAGGAGGACATGCCCTCTGCACTCACTCCCTGTGCGCTAACTGGCACTGAACAGTGGTAAAGCATGCAGTATCATGGGCCTCCATGATGAGGAGGACATTAGTGGACTCCTGGGCTACACCAAAGACTCTTTTAATGAAGATCATTTTATATATCAAATATAAGGGGTGATCTTATGAGTTCCCACTTGTGGCATGAAGCCTTGTCTGCTGGGAGTGGTTCATGTATATTAATGCCGGTTATCCAGGGAGCAGCAATGGATGCTTTTACATTGTACTGAGCCACGTCTGCCACAAGCTCATATTGGGAATTCAAGCACATGCTCCCCATGATCTTCTATCAATAGAAAATTACTGGGGTCACTTTTCCCAAATATATGCTATACGTCCCTGGTAGGCGTGGTTTTATGCTGAAAGCACATATTTACAAAATTACCACTTTGGTCATTGAAAAGGAAGTGCAAGAAAGTGTTCAAGGGTTAAATCAAGTGCTAAGCACCTGAGGACTACTCTGTGATGTTACCATGTGATTCCCTTTGTCCCTGAGAGCCTTTCTACTCCTTCTTACTGTGGTCTCTCTACCTGCTTCTCAGTGCTCCCAGCCCAACAGTTTCCTAGAAGAGTCCACGGTAATTGCAGCCTTAAGGCAGGAGGATGGAAAAGACACATTGGGCTCGAATTTGGCAGGCCTGCGGGTTCCCAGCGGGTGGTCCTCCGGGAGCGTCGAAAACGCGAACGGCGAAATTAGTGGGTTGCCCACGCGATCGTAGCAGGCAACCCACGAATAGGAATCAATTACCTGCTCCTCCGGGGTCCACGGCGCTGGCCTGCGCGTCGGTCGGGCTGCGCATGCGCAGTACGATCTGTCAGCTGGAGGCTCTCTAGATAAAGGGGCAGTCCTCCACTGACAGATGCTGCAACCAATGGGACAAATTGCAGCATGGAGCAGCCCAGGGGGAAGGCTGCTCCCAGTTTAATGATGCCTCACCCCAGGTATCATCAGATGGGGTGAGGAGGAGGGGGAGGACACAGATCTTCCCCCCGGCGGGCGGGAGGAAGCGGCCTGCCTCTGCCACCAAGAAGGCCTGGCTCGAGGTGGCAGAGGGGGTCACCTGCGCCACCAACATATGGCCCACCTGCATACAGTGCAGGAGGCGCTGCAATGACCGCAGTAGGTCAGCCACAGTGAGAACACGAAGTCTTTCCCCTACACTCCGTCTGCCACAACACTGCCCCCACCCCAAATCTCCTTCGGCACCGCCAACACTATTCTGTCACATCACCCGTCATGCCCACTCACACCCCATCCTCATCTTACCTCCACCTACTCACCTCGCCAGTACTCATCCTGCCACTGACACGCGACCCAATCCTCATACAATCTCATGGCTCCATCCCATACTCACCCTCTCGTGCATCTCCCTCACGGCCAGCCTCACTCAACCTGCCACCACCTGTGCTGCAGCCACAGGGCATGCATCACATATGTGCAGTAGGCAGGGTAAGGCAAACGTCTCGTCAGCATGAAGGGGGTGCACAAGGGTGTCTGAGGGTTTGTCATGGGTGTTACCCATATTGAATTTCAGAGCAACAAACAGCACACATTATATTGACACCACCACTGCCATGTCTCCGCGAATCCTGTCCGTTGTGTCCAATAATGCCCGCTCCTGGGTATCACTATGAGGACCCACCACTGATGCCACCCATCGTGTTACTGCAGAGTAGGTGCAGGTGTATTTGCAGGGCTCGTCCGCGCAGACGACTGAGAGACATCGGCGGTGTAGCCGGCTGCACCCTGGAAGGATGCGGAGGAGAAGGTGTGGAGGGCAGTGGTGACTTTGCCAGCGACAGGTAAGCAGTTTGTGCTGGGGCCAGCCAGGAGCAGCTCGGCATGAAAGAGGCTGCAGATCTCCACGACTACATGTCGAGCGAATCTGCGCCTCCCTGTGCACTGCTGCTCGGAGAGGTCCGGGGAGCTGCGCCTCGGTCTGTGGACCCTGTGGCGAGGGTAGTGCCCTCTGCGACGCGTCTCTCTCTGCGGTAGCCCTCCCTCCTGCTGTGCAGGTGGGCGTGCAACAACACCGTGTTGGGGGGATCCACGTCTCTGCGGCGGACGGCGTGGACTGCGAGGCTGCTGGTGCTGGTCATGCTCCTCGTCCTCCGAGGGTGTCCACACACCACCCAACTGGCAGGTGTTGGTCTGAGGGGTTGTGCAGGGTAGGTGTGTGGGTCCTCGGACTGGGGCTGCGGTTTCGTGTCGGTCTGTCCTCTGGCTTGGCGGGGGGTGGTGGGGGGCAGGGGTTGCCCTATGTGACGCGGTGGCCTCCTGCGTGGGTGAGGGCTCTCCCCCGTGGAGCGCACCTTGGCACCTGCCACAGGCTGCTGGCTGCAACACGCCTGGTTTGAAAGGTACTGTTTCCCCCAGTGTGGGAAACTGACTGCCTTGAACCTAAAATCCCACACTTCCTCTTTTGACAGCTGCTTCAGCTCATTAACTGAACACAACGAGCAAGTTAAGTACTCTCAAGTGGAACCCCGCTGGCTTTAATTGCCTGCGGGATTCCCACCAGCGGGGCTTGCGCGCGCAGCCCCGCACGTCAGCGCGGTACCCGGAAGTGGCCGGGATTTCGTCGCGATCCGGTCACGTGACCGGAGATCGGGATTTTCGGGGCCACCCCGCTGGTAACCCGCCGGAAACCCGACCCTAAAATCGAGCCCATTGTCTTCATGCTCCACAAAATTAGAAGGCCCTACAGAAACCATTGTGCTTTATTCAATTTGAATGGCGACTGAGGATTTCACCTCCGATGCTGAGGCTTAACTTGATCGCAACACAAGAGTTTGGCTAAAGGGAGTGCCAATCAGAACTGTGCACTGGCATTGCCAAATATGTGTGAGGCTATTTGTTCAGAAAGCGCTCCAAAGTGCAATTGCTGAGATCTGTGAATCTGGACGAGGTCCTTCAATCCTTCCCAAAGGTCTCCTCCACTCTTTTGTTCATAGAGAGTTTAAGCCATGATGGCTTCCTGCATTCTGTGCCCCAGAACATCTGAGTGAATAAATGATATAATTAGCTGCAACCACATGCACTTGTTAACTGTTGAATGTCAGAATGTATTTGGCTGAAATGCTCATTTACATAGCTAGCAAGCTGGTCTATTTTGTTTGATATATGGGTAAGGCATCTCACTGAAATGTTCCAATATGTTTCACCGTGGAGCTCAGTGCATTTTGTGATTCTTGTATATTGTCCAGCTTCTTTTGTTCCAATGTATTTCCGTCAGGGTTCTTATCTCTAGGCATCAAAGGATCAGAGGTATTATGCCTGCTTCCTGCAGCACACATTTAAGCATTGATTTTCCAAGGCTCCGTCAGTGGTGCAGAGAAAGAAAATCCGGCCCCTAAACTTAAGTTTCTAAATTTCCGAGACACAAATTTGGGACGCGCAAAGGTACTGAGCTATAGGCATGTGCAAGCCTCATTTAACTTGAAAATTCAGGCAGATCAGATCTTATGCTCAATTTTACGATTTTGAGTAAAGCTCTTCCTCCAGTGCACGCCTCACCCGTATAAAATGGGCACATGACAGGTAAATGGGTCTGACCTACTCTGGAGTTTCTCAAATCAAGGTTGCTGTTGTTTCATTGAATTTTGTTTGCAACGAGTATTTTTTTACTTGTGCATTGAATGCAATCTTCCATACTTTTATTTCCCTCTACATTTTTGCCTTTTTATTGAAAGCTTCAGTATGCTTAGCACACACTTTCCTGAAATCTTGGCAATTACTACTAAAGTACAAATTGCAGCTAATAAAGTTGTGAGGATAGGAATCCCTTTGGCTGTTCTTATAGTGCTTTCTGAATTGGATAAAGAGGACCAATTAATGAGAGGAGAATTTCAGGTTCAATGACACCCAAGGTGGCATATTTGCTGCTTCAATACCCAAGGATCTGTATTTACAGACCATGCCACTCACACCTGGATATATCGCAGGAGATCTGCCTTCAGCACCATTGTTTTACTGCAGCGACAGTGACTGAGCTGATGCAGGCTGAATTACAGACAACTTCAAGGACTGGCATGGTTCTTCCTATAACTGTGAAGGCCACAGTTCATTAAGCTTCAATGCAACAGAAATCTTCAAAGCCACCGCAGGGAACATCTGCCAGATAAACCAATTTGCAGTTCATTCCTGTATTAAGCAAATGACAGACGCCATGTTTGCTGGGGAAATTTTCTCTGGGACATACTCTAAGCCGCCCCTCGAGTGGTCAAGGAATTGGAATCATTTTGGTTGAGGACGCTAAGTGCCTGCTCAGTTATTGCCCTAATCCTTGCACGGCAATCATTCTAACACTACACTGCTTTGATGTCAGCAGCTAAGTGGTGCGTAGCCTGAAACACTCAGTAGTCATCTCTCCAGTTTTTAATCCCCATGGAAAAGTTGTATGACATTGGATTGTACCAGGATGTAAGCACCATGGCTATTGTCAAGAAAGTTTTATGTGCAAGAAAGTTAATGGCTGCATACCTTCTATATACTTAGCTAGTGCAATGGTTAAGATAGGGACAGCTTTGATTAATGGAATTCCAATGCATATGTGAGCAGTCTATGACCACAATATTCTTCCTGTATGTACCTAGGGAATGCTGAGTTCCCGGGCACAAAGGAAAGGGAAAAGGGGCAGTGCTATCTCTGTCCATCTTTCTATCTCTCTCTCTATCTCTTGCTCAGTCTCTTACTTGGAGGTGAAATTCAACTTTGGAGGAGGTGTTAAACGACATCAATAGGAAGGAAAATTGGGTAGGTTGTATAACGAGCGGTCGATCCGCTACCGCCCACTTTGCACCCCTGCCAAAGTTGAATTTCACCCCCATGGTTTCTTGCTCAATCTCTGTTTCTCTCTCTCTCTGTCAATGGGAAAGAAAATCGGGCAGAGTATAAAACAGGCGGCCAATTCACTATCAGCCATTTTGCACTACTGCCCAAGATGAATTTCATTCCCTCTGTCTCTATCTCTCCCCATCTCTGTCTGTCTGCTGTCTGCCTGTCTATTTGTCTCTATCTCTCCCAATCTCTGCCTGTCTGCTGTCTGCCTGTCTATCTGTCTCGATCGCTCCCCATCTCTGTCTGTCTGCTGTCTGCGGGTCAAGCTGTCTCTATCTCTCCCTATCTGTGTGTCTGCCTGCCTATCTGTCTCTATCTCTCCCCAACTCTGTCTGTCTGCTGTCTGCCTGTCTATCTGTCTCTATCTCTCCCCATCTCTGTCTGTCTGCTGTCTGCCTGTCTGTCTTTCTCTATCTCTCCCCATCTCTGTCTGTCTACTGTCTGCCTGTCTATCTGCTTTCTATATCTGTCTCTATCTCTCCCCATCTCTGTCTGTTTGCCTGTCTGTCTGTCTAGCTGTCTCTATCTCTCCCCATCTCTGTCTGTCTACTGTCTGCCTGTCTATCTATCTCTATCTCTCCCCATCTCTGTCCGACTGCTGTCTGCCTATCTGTCTGTCTGTCTGTCTGCCTGCCTGCCTGCTGTCTGTCTCTCTGTCTTTCTGTCTATCTCTATTATTGATATATGCTCTTCAGCATTAGGTTGCCAGGAGTACGGATTGAACATTTACCTTTTCCCTCCCCTAATCTTCCTGAACTAATTGCAGGCTCACTGCTGTTTCAGAAGGGAATACAGAAATATTGCTCTGTGACTGGATCACTAAAGATCACAGTGACTCTCACCAGTTGACTGCCAAGAACCATTTCCTTAGACTGCTGGATATTAGATGTAGCATGACATGCCTCTCAACACTTGAAATATAATCAATCCACAGCCAATTTCCATTTGGACACAGCAGCGCCTTTTCACGCTCTCATCACTGGGGGTGGGGGGGTTAATTTCCACAGTAGTTCTCCCACTCACCGTGAGTGTTGTTGGAGCACAGCTCCAACAACACTCAAGAAGCTCGACACCATCCAAGATAAAGCAGCCCGCTTGATTGGCACCCCATCCACCACCCTAAACATTCACTCCCTTCACCACCGGCGCACTGTGGCTGCAGTGTGCACCATCTACAGGATGCACTGCAGCAACTCGCCAAGGCTTCTTCGACAGCACCTCCCAAACCCGCGACCTCTACCACCTAGAAGGACAAGGGCAGCAGGCGCATGGGAACAACACCACCTGCACGTTCCCCTCCAAGTCATACACCATCCCGACTTGGAAATATATCGCCGTTCCTTCATTGTTGCTGGGTCAAAATCCTGGAACTCCCTTCCTAACAGCACTGTGGGAGAACCGTCACCACACGGACTGCAGCGGTTCAAGAAGACGGCTCACCACCACCTTCTCGAGGGCAATTAGGGATGGGCAATAAATGCCGGCCTTGCCAGCGACGCCCACATCCCATGAACGAATAAAAAAAAAAGCAGAAAAGCCATAGAACCTTGGAAGAATGATGTAAGCAACTGGAATTTCCACAACTTTTCCAAAGCTATAGTCGATGAGAGGGAGAACCTTTGTAAAAATATAAAGCACAGAAACTGCGCACGTCTTTGGGATACAATTGGGAAGTAAATCTTATGGGGTGGAAACTGAATCTGCTGGATTTCTGCCCCTCGAAACAGATGGCTAAATGGCAGAAGTGATATGAGCATGTGATAATAGGAGGCAAAATGAAAGAATTCAAAGAAAGTAAAGACACTTAAGAGGCATAGAGAACCTGTGAATAGATGAGGAGGTGGGGGAAGAGCAGGTAGAAATGGAAACATGAAGAACTCGAAACGAAAAGCAGGCTCCATGCTCCTAGGTGTCGACCGGACTT
Source organism: Heptranchias perlo (assembly GCF_035084215.1). NCBI lineage: Eukaryota > Metazoa > Chordata > Chondrichthyes > Hexanchiformes > Hexanchidae > Heptranchias > Heptranchias perlo. The sequence goes on along the minus strand of NC_090328.1, from coordinate 57,063,690 downwards.
TTTCTTCTCCGATGCTCCTGGGCCACGTAACCCGCCTCCTCTTTGCCAGATGAGACCTTAAAGGGACATAGGAGACCCAACAATGGCAGGAGTTGCAGCTTTGTATGCCTCGGTAGAGACCAAGGCTTACAATGGTAAGTGTTTGGGAGTCAGATTAGAGACAGAGAGAGCTTGCATTTCTATAGTGTCTTTCACATCCTCAGGACAACCCAAAGCACTTTACAGCCAATGAAGTTCTTTTGAAGTGCAGTTACTGTTGTAACGTAAGCAAACGTGGCAGCCAATTTGTGCACAGCAAGGACCCCTAAACAGCAATAAGATAAATTACTCGATAATCTGCTCATGTGCTGGTGCGGGACACATGACCTTCTGATGCATAGGACAGAGTGCTACCACTGAGCAAAGAGTGACCCTTGGGAAAGAAGGCATTTACTGGATGCTCTACTAAACCCTCTCCCTGCATGTGGAGGTAGGAAAGGTGCAGCCAGCAACCCAGGAAGCCTCACTCATAAGGAAGCACTAGAGGAGATCTAGACCCTCCTACTGATAGCCAACCACCAGAAGATCTTTCCTCAATATATCTGTGGTTATGTGGAGTGTGTGCAATAGCTCCTGGAGCTACCACGGACTCCAGCATGCTCTGCATTATAGAGCAACTCTCGGTGAAAATGCTGGACTCTGCCACCATCCCTTTATCTACCGTACATCTTCAGAGTGTATTTGTAGCATGTTCATATGGTTCTGATGCTCTGCAAGTCTTTTCATGGCAGGACCCCTGAAATTATTGCCCAACAGTCAGGGTCAGCCTGCACTCAGGTATATTGTGCTCTCCTCCAATACCTCATCCTTTGGTTTCTTTGTGAGTTTTGAATTAGCCTATGTCAGTTCCTCATCCAGACTATCTGTAACATCCCAAATGGGCTACTTGCTACTGGCAGTGCCAGATGTTGAAGGTTCTGGGAGTGGTCCCTTCTGTCTCTCTGCAGCGTCTTTCTTGGTTCCGGCTTCTGTGGAGATAAATATGAGAAATGTAATGAGTTTCCTGCTGTCCATTTTTTCCTTTCTGTTAGGCTTATGTTAAGAGTTTCCTCAAGCCTCAAAAAAGAAAAACCATTTCTGATCTTAGTCATAGAGCACAGAAGGAGGCCATTGGGCCCTTCATGCCTGTGCCGGCTGTGGGTGCCGGCCCTACCATATCTCCATCTCCTACAGCATTAGCCGAGTGAGTTCCCAGGAGTTGCTTGGCCTCCTCCTCCTCCTGTTGTTCCTCATCCTATAGCCTGTCCTTCTCTAATATATTACCCCCAACCCCATGAGCCCTTATCTTGCATGGCTATCTTTTATGCGGCACCTTATCCAATACTTTTTGGAAATCCAAATATATTACATCCACTGGTTCCCCTTTATCTACCCTGATAGTTACAGCCTCAACAAACTCTAATAAATTTGTTACACATGATTTCCCTTTCATAAAACCATGTTGACTCTGCCTAATCATGTTATGATTTTCTAAGTGCCCTGTTACAACTTCCTTAATGATGGATTCCAGCATTTTCCCGACGATTGATCTCAGGCTAACTGGCCTGTAGTTCCCTGTTTGCTCTCTCCCTCCTTTCTTGAATAGCGGGGTTACATTTGCTACCCTCCAATCTGCTGGGACCGTTCTAGAATCTAGGAAATTTAGGACGATCACAACCAATGCATCCACTATCTCTGCAGCCGCCTCTTTTAGAACCCTCGGATGTAGGCCATCAGGTCCACTTCTTACTTTCTCCTCTCCCCTCACCAACACCTATTCCTTGTCCCTTTTTCATTTCAGATGCCCAAGAACGGGAATCATCCCAGTCAGAGGAGGAAGAGGAAGAAGACAGTGATGATGAAAAGAAACTTTCACTCAAGTCACTCAGGAGTACACAAGGCAATGTGCCTGCAGTCAATGGCATCCTGCACCATGGGGAAGCCTGCAATCCTTGCAAACCTTTGTGCTTGCTCCTCCCGCTTGTCTCTGGCAAGAGGCAATGAAATGAATGTATTTCTTATTATATAAAGAGCCTCAGTGATCTCCCTTATACTGCAGTGTACTGCAAACTGCTAAATGTTGTTTATATTTCCAGCAGCAGCCTGAAAGGAGCAAGAGGCATAAAAATTATGAGCAACGCTCACCTTGACAGCCACAGGCAATGCTGTCCTTGCCCTGCTATGAGGCTGCGGTTGAGAGATTTCAGCCACAATCTCTATCGTGAACAGAAGACGTCTGATACACTGGTTGTCACTCAAGTTGAGGTAAGAGAATTGCTCCCTGAAGACCCTCCATGGACATGGCCTCCTGCTGAGTGCCCTGCTCCTCTTCCTCCCTTTCCTAGCAGCTTGTCCTGCTCCGCATGGCCTCTCTTCATTCTCCTAGTCATGTTCAATTCCCAGAGGAAGCCCTACCAGGCCATCCATGTCTGGAAGCAATTTTTTCCGCACAAAATTTTAATGACACAAAAAGGACTGAAAAACCAGCCAGACCACGTTCTGTACAGTACTTACTTAAACTTTAGATCCAAAGTGGCAGAGGTGGCTTCAAATCAGCATTGCACACTGATTTGCATCATGATCTGCCTGCTCTGCATGCTGTCGGCGGTCGTTAGGTGCACACACGCAAATTCCTTTACCAAGATGGCGTCCTGCGCACTTCCTGTTGGAAGTGTGCACACGTATTTTGGACCACATTTTGAAACCTTACATGGCCACATTGTGCCTAAAGTACAGGCGCTTAGCGGCCTAATTTAACCCCCATGATATCATAAATTTAGTAACAAAAAAAGGTTCATATTCTCCACTAACAGTTCCAAATGCCACCCTAAGAATTAATTTCATTTAATTGTATATCAATGCTGCACAACTCTGGGGCAACCACTTGAAAAAAAATTAGAATTGCAAAGTCTGAACTCGAAAACATTTTCTATAATTTACAGAAGGAAGTTTTGATTAGAATACAAAAGAGGAAGAAAGATATTAGCATACTGATAGAAAACTACTTTGAATTCAGTTTAACCAGAATTAATAGATTTAAATTATATTTGTTTAATTCGTTCATGGGATATGGGCATCGCTGGTGAGGTCGGCATTTATTGCCCATCCCTAATTGCCCTTGAGAAGGTGGTGGTGAGCCGCCTTCTTGAACCGCTGCAGTCCGAGTGGTGAAGGTTCTCCCACAGTGCTGTTAGGAAGGCAGTTCCAGGATTTTGACCCAGCGATGATTAAGGAACAGCGATATATTTATAAGTCGGGTTGGTGTGTGACTTGGAGGGGAACGTGCAGGTGGTGTTGTTCCCATGCATCTGTTGCTCTTGTCCTTCTAGGTGGTAGAGGTCGCGGGTTTGGGAGGTGCTGTCGAAGAAGCCTTGGCGAGTTGCTGCAGTGTATCCTGTGGATGGTACACACTGCAGCCACTGTGCGCCGGTGGTGAAGGGAGTGAACGTTTAGGGTGGTGGATGGGGTGCCAATCAAGTGGGCTGCTTTGTCCTGGATGGTGTCGAGCTTCTTGAGTGTTGTTGGAACTGCACTCACCAAGGCAAGTGGAGAGTATTCCATCACACTCCTGACTTGTGCCTTGTAGATAGTGGAAAGGCTTTGGGGAGTCAGGAGGTGAGTCACTCGTCACAGAATACCCAGCCTCTGACCTGCTCTTGTAGCCACAGTATTTATATGGCTGGTCCAATTAAGTTTCTGGTCAATGGTGATCCCCAGGATGTTGATGGTGGGGGATTCGGCGATGTTAATGCCGTTGAATGTCAAGGGGAGGTGGTTAGACTCTCTCTTGTTGGAGATGGTCATTGCCTGGCACTTGTCTGGCACGAATGTTACTTGCCACTTATGAGCCCAAGCCTGGATGTTGTCCAGGTCGTGCTGCATGCGAGCTCGGACATCTTCATTATCTGAGGGGTTGCGAATGGAACTGAACACTGTGCAATCATCAGCGAACATCCCCATTTCTGACCTTATGATGGAGGGAAGGTCATTGATGAAGCAGCTGAAGATGGTTGGGCCAAGGACACTGCCCTGAGGAATTCCTGCAGCAATGTCCTGGGGCTGAGATGATTGGCCTCCAACAACCACTACTGTCTTCCTTTGTGTTCGGTATGACACCAGCCACTGGAGAGTTTTCCCCCTGATTCCCATTGACTTCAATTTTACTAGGGCTCCTTGCTGCCACACTCGGTCAAATGCTGCCTTGATGTCAAGGGCAGTCACTCTCACCTCACCTCTGGAATTCAGCTCTTTTGACCATGATTGGACCAAGGCTGTAATGAGGTCTGGAGCCGAGTGGTCCTGGCGGAACCCAAACTGAGCATGGGTGAACAGGTTATTGGTGAGTAAGTGCCACTTGTTAGCACTGTCAACGACACCTTCCATCAATTTGCTGATGATTGAGAGTAGACTGATGGGGCGGTAATTGGCTGGATTGGATTTGTCCTGCTTTTTGTGGACAGGACATATGCCAAATTTCATCCTTCAAAACAATTTTTAAAGGGAGTAGAAGAAACATTTCAGCATTGCAGCCAAAATTGTTTCTGTTTTCCTAAATTATTGTTTGGCAAACTGTTTTTGGGAAAGGGGGAAAACCAGAGTCCTATTCTTATGTGAAATAATGATGTTGTCGCTGGGTCAAAATTCTGGAACTCCCTACCTAACAGCACTGTGGGAGAACCTTCACCACACGGACTGCAGTGGTTCAAGATGGCGGCTCACCACCACCTTCTCAAGGGCAATTAGGGATGGGCAATAAATGCCGGCCTTGCCAGCGACGCCCACATCCCATGAACGAATAATAATTTTTTTTTTTAACATGACTTAAATCATCATGTCATATGCTTTCAAGCAAACAAAACAGAATTATTAAAATCGAGCTCAATATTTATTTAGTGGTATATGCAATGTTGATGTGCTCTAAGCCTAAGTCCTCACTTCCCATTGGTGTCCCTATAAGGTGTGCTTGTCCTACTCCTAACCCAGGGCTGAGTTTAAGTCCTCCCTGAATGGGAGGAGTAACTGTGGTGGCAAGCTCAGGTTGGGTGGTGAATCCTGTTGGGATAGTCACAGCCTTGAACGTTTGGGTAAAATGGCCTGTCAATGTCCCTACAATAACTGCAGTCATGCCTAATCATGCCATGACTGCCAACACCACCCTGCACTCAGGCACTTCATCAGTCCTTTGAGAGACCTGGCTGGAGTGAGAAAATATGCATATATCTAGAGAGGAAAGCCATCTTCTCATTGAAGCCTTCTCCTGTCATGTCCATGATGCTGGACACCAAAATTGGATAAGCTGCAATCTGCACGAGAACAGTCTGTAAGATGTCTCTGATGAGGGTAGCACCTGTCATCGCTGCTCTTTCCAAACATTCTCTCAGTCTGTCAAATCCAACAGGGTGCTAGTTGACATTAGAACCTATGAACATGGGGGTAGGTTTTATAAATTAGCGTTCCCAGTGCAGAGTTTCACGCACCGGGAATGCATATTGAGAATTTGGGTGAAGAGGAAAACTTGATTAAACTAGTCAGCACGATTTTCCATCCATTATTTGTAATGAATGGGATATTGCACAGAGTGCACTGACGTACATGCTCAATTTTTTGATATACGTTCCCGTTGTGCAAAGTTCTGCACTGGGAACACTAATTTATAAAATATACCCCTATAATAATTTTTAGTAACAGGAGAAAGCCATTTCACACAACAAACTTATTTGATCATTCCCACATATCCACGTTCAGGCCATATCCCTCAGTTTCCAGAAACACATCTAACTGTTGCTGGAAGCAATTTACATAGTCCACTTCAATGACCTTACCTGGTAATTTACCCTACAACTTTATTACCCAATGAATGAAAAGTTTCCACCTGACTTTTCTTCTTATTCCTAAGTTCCTGATTTTTAATTTGTGTCCCCTGGTATTTGAACCCCTCACCATCATAAACAATGTGCCTGGACCAGTTTTGTCCATTTCCATCAGAATCTTGAACACTTCAATTAGATCACTTCATAAGGAGTTATTTTCCAATTTAGCGCTGCCAGCAGGGAGCCTCACTCACCGGTAGTGCACCTTGGAAATTCAGGCACACACTGCACCTTGGAAATTCAGGCACACTGCACCTTGGAAATTCAGGCACAAACTGCACCTTGGAAATTCAGGCACAAACTGCACCTTGGAAATTCAGGCACACACTGCACCTTGGAAATTCAGGCACACCGCACCTTGGAAATTCAGGCACACTGCACCTTGGAAATTCAGGCACACCGCACCTTGGAAATTCAGGCACACACTGCACCTTGGAAATTCAGGCACAAACTGCACCTTGGAAATTCAGGCACAAACTGCACCTTGGAAATTCAGGCACACACTGCACCTTGGATATTCAGGCACAAACTGCACCTTGGAAATTCAGGCACAAACTGCACCTTGGAAATTCAGGCACACATGGCATCTTGGAAATTCAGGCACACACTGCACCTTGGAAATTCAGGCACACACTGCACCTTGGACATTCAGGCACACACTGCACCTTGGAAATTCAGGCACACACTGCACCTTGGAAATTCAGGCATAAACTGCACCTTGGAAATTCAGGCACAAACTGCACCTTGGAATTTCAGGCACACATGGCATCTTGGAAATTCAGGCACAAACTGCACCTTGGAAATTCAGGCACAAACTGGACCTTGGAAATTCAGGCACACACTGCACCTTGGAAATTCAGGCACACACTGCACCTTGGAAATTCAGGCACACACTGCACCGTGGAAATTCAGGCACACACTGCACCTTGGAAATTCAGGCACAAACTGCACCTTGGAAATTCAGGCACACATGGCATCTTGGAAATTCAGGCACAAACTGCACCTTGGAAATTCAGGCACAAACTGCACCTTGGAAATTCAGGCACAAACTGCACCTTGGAAATTCAGGCACACACTGCACCTTGGAAATTCAGGCACAAACTGTACCTTGGAAATTCAGGCACAAACTGCACCTTGGAAATTCAGGCACACATGGCATCGTGGAAATTCAGGCACAAACTGCACCTTGGAAATTCAGGCACACATGGCAACTTGGAAATTCAGGCACAGACTGCACCTTGGAAATTCAGGCACAAACTGTACCTTAGAAATTCAGGCACACACTGCACCTTGGAAATTCAGGCACAAACTGCACCTTGGAAATTCAGGCACAAACTGCACCTTGGAAATTCAGGCACAAACTGCACCTTGGAAATTCAGCCACACACTTCACCTTGGAAATTCAGGCACAAACTTCACCTTGGAAATTCAGGCACGCACTGCACCTTGGAAATTCAGGCACACACTGCACCTTGGAAATTCAGGCACAAACTGCACCTTGGAAATTCAGGCACACACTGCACCTTGGAAATTCAGGCACACACTGCACCTTGGAAATTCAGGCACAAACTGCACCTTGGAAATTCAGGCACACACTGCACCTTGGAAATTCAGGCACACACTGCACCTTGGAAATTCAGGCACAAACTGCACCTTGGAAATTCAGGCACAAACTGTACCTTGGAAATTCAGGCACACATGGCATCTTGGAAATTCAGGCACAAACTGCACCTTGGAAATTCAGGCACACATGGCATCTTGGAAATTCAGGCACAAACTGCACCTTGGAAATTCAGGCACACACTGCACCTTGGAAATTCAGGCACAAACTGTACCTTGGAAATTCAGGCACAAACTGCACCTTGGAAATTCAGGCACACATGGCATCTTGGAAATTCAGGCACAAACTGCACCTTGGAAATTCAGGCACACATGGCATCTTGGAAATTCAGGCACAAACTGCACCTTGGAAATTCAGGCACACACTGCACCTTGGAAATTCAGGCACACACTGCACCTTGGAAATTCAGGCACACACTGCACCTTGGAAATTCAGGCACACATGGCATCTTGGAAATTCAGGCACACACTGCACCTTGGAAATTCAGGCACACACTGCACCTTGGAAATTCAGGCACACACTGCACCTTGGAAATTCAGGCACAAACTGCACCTTGGAAATTCAGGCACAAACTGCACCTTGGAAATTCAGGCACAAACTGCACCTTGGAAATTCAGGCACACATGGCATCTTGGAAATTCAGGCACACACTGCACCTTGGAAATTCAGGCACACACTGCACCTTGGACATTCAGGCACACACTGCACCTTGGAAATTCAGGCACACACTGCACCTTGGAAATTCAGGCATAAACTGCACCTTGGAAATTCAGGCACAAACTGCACCTTGGAATTTCAGGCACACATGGCATCTTGGAAATTCAGGCACAAACTGCACCTTGGAAATTCAGGCACAAACTGGACCTTGGAAATTCAGGCACACACTGCACCTTGGAAATTCAGGCACACACTGCACCTTGGAAATTCAGGCACACACTGCACCGTGGAAATTCAGGCACACACTGCACCTTGGAAATTCAGGCACAAACTGCACCTTGGAAATTCAGGCACACATGGCATCTTGGAAATTCAGGCACAAACTGCACCTTGGAAATTCAGGCACAAACTGCACCTTGGAAATTCAGGCACAAACTGCACCTTGGAAATTCAGGCACACACTGCACCTTGGAAATTCAGGCACAAACTGTACCTTGGAAATTCAGGCACAAACTGCACCTTGGAAATTCAGGCACACATGGCATCGTGGAAATTCAGGCACAAACTGCACCTTGGAAATTCAGGCACACATGGCAACTTGGAAATTCAGGCACAGACTGCACCTTGGAAATTCAGGCACAAACTGTACCTTAGAAATTCAGGCACACACTGCACCTTGGAAATTCAGGCACAAACTGCACCTTGGAAATTCAGGCACACACTGCACCTTGGAAATTCAGGCACAAACTGCACCTTGGAAATTCAGCCACACACTTCACCTTGGAAATTCAGGCACAAACTTCACCTTGGAAATTCAGGCACGCACTGCACCTTGGAAATTCAGGCACACACTGCACCTTGGAAATTCAGGCACAAACTGCACCTTGGAAATTCAGGCACACACTGCACCTTGGAAATTCAGGCACACACTGCACCTTGGAAATTCAGGCACAAACTGCACCTTGGAAATTCAGGCACACACTGCACCTTGGAAATTCAGGCACACACTGCACCTTGGAAATTCAGGCACAAACTGCACCTTGGAAATTCAGGCACAAACTGTACCTTGGAAATTCAGGCACACATGGCATCTTGGAAATTCAGGCACAAACTGCACCTTGGAAATTCAGGCACACATGGCATCTTGGAAATTCAGGCACAAACTGCACCTTGGAAATTCAGGCACACACTGCACCTTGGAAATTCAGGCACAAACTGTACCTTGGAAATTCAGGCACAAACTGCACCTTGGAAATTCAGGCACACATGGCATCTTGGAAATTCAGGCACAAACTGCACCTTGGAAATTCAGGCACACATGGCATCTTGGAAATTCAGGCACAAACTGCACCTTGGAAATTCAGGCACACACTGCACCTTGGAAATTCAGGCACACACTGCACCTTGGAAATTCAGGCACACACTGCACCTTGGAAATTCAGGCACACATGGCATCTTGGAAATTCAGGCACACACTGCACCTTGGAAATTCAGGCACACACTGCACCTTGGAAATTCAGGCACACACTGCACCTTGGAAATTCAGGCACAAACTGCACCTTGGAAATTCAGGCACACACTGCACCTTGGAAATTCAGGCACAAACTGCACCTTGGAAATTCAGGCACAAACTGGACCTTGGAAATTCAGGCACACACTGCACCTTGGAAATTCAGGCACACACTGCACCTTGGAAATTCAGGCACACACTGCACCTTGGAAATTCAGGCACACACTGCACCTTGGAAATTCAGGCACAAACTGCACCTTGGAAATTCAGGCACACATGGCATCTTGGAAATTCAGGCACAAACTGCACCTTGGAAATTCAGGCACAAACTGCACCTTGGAAATTCAGGCACAAACTGCACCTTGGAAATTCAGGCACACACTGCACCTTGGAAATTCAGGCACAAACTGTACCTTGGAAATTCAGGCACAAACTGCACCTTGGAAATTCAGGCACACATGGCATCGTGGAAATTCAGGCACAAACTGCACCTTGGAAATTCAGGCACACATGGCAACTTGGAAATTCAGGCACAGACTGCACCTTGGAAATTCAGGCACAAACTGTACCTTAGAAATTCAGGCACACACTGCACCTTGGAAATTCAGGCACAAACTGCACCTTGGAAATTCAGGCACAAACTGCACCTTGGAAATTCAGGCACAAACTGCACCTTGGAAATTCAGGCACACACTGCACCTTGGAAATTCAGGCACAAACTTCACCTTGGAAATTCAGGCACACACTGCACCTTGGAAATTCAGGCACACACTGCACCTTGGAAATTCAGGCACAAACTGCACCTTGGAAATTCAGGCACACACTGCACCTTGGAAATTCAGGCACACACTGCACCTTGGAAATTCAGGCACAAACTGCACCTTGGAAATTCAGGCACACACTGCACCTTGGAAATTCAGGCACACACTGCACCTTGGAAATTCAGGCACAAACTGCACCTTGGAAATTCAGGCACAAACTATACCTTGGAAATTCAGGCACACATGGCATCTTGGAAATTCAGGCACAAACTGCACCTTGGAAATTCAGGCACACATGGCATCTTGGAAATTCAGGCACAAACTGCACCTTGGAAATTCAGGCACACACTGCACCTTGGAAATTCAGGCACACACTGCACCTTGGAAATTCAGGCACACACTGCACCTTGGAAATTCAGGCACACGTGGCATCTTGGAAATTCAGGCACACACTGCACCTTGGAAATTCAGGCACACACTGCACCTTGGAAATTCAGGCACACACTGCACCTTGGAAATTCAGGCACAAACTGCACCTTGGAAATTCAGGCACACACTGCACCTTGGAAATTCAGGCACACACTTCACCTTGGAAATTCAGGCACAAACTGCACCTTGGAAATTCAGGCACACACTGCACCTTGGAAATTCAGGCACAAACTTCACCTTGGAAATTCAGGCACACACTGCACCTTGGAAATTCAGGCACACACTGCACCTTGGAAATTCAGGCAAACACTGCACCTTGGAAATTCAGGCACACACTGCACCTTGGAAATTCAGGCACACACTGCACCTTGGAAATTCAGGCACACACTGCACCTTGGAAATTCAGGCACACACTGCACCTTGGAAATTCAGGCACAAACTGCACCTTGGAAATTCAGGCACAAACTGTACCTTGGAAATTCAGGCACACATGGCATCTTGGAAATTCAGGCACAAACTGCACCTTGGAAATTCAGGCACACATGGCATCTTGGAAATTCAGGCACAAACTGCACCTTGGAAATTCAGGCACACACTGCACCTTGGAAATTCAGGCACACACTTCACCTTGGAAATTCAGGCACACACTGCACCTTGGAAATTCAGGCACACATGGCATCTTGGAAATTCAGGCACACACTGCACCTTGGAAATTCAGGCACACACTGCACCTTGGAAATTCAGGCACACACTGCACCTTGGAAATTCAGGCACAAACTGCACCTTGGAAATTCAGGCACACACTGCACCTTGGAAATTCAGGCACACACTTCACCTTGGAAATTCAGGCACACACTGCACCTTGGAAATTCAGGCACAAACTGTACCTTCGAAATTCAGGCACAAACTGTACCTTGGAAATTCAGGCACACACTTCACCTTGGAAATTCAGGCACACACTGCACCTTGGAAATTCAGGCACACACTTCACCTTGGAAATTCAGGCACACACTGCACCTTGGAAATTCAGGCATACACTGCACCTTGGAAATTCAGGCACACACTGCACCTTGGAAATTCAGGCATACACTGCACCTTGGAAATTCAGGCACACACTGCACCTTGGAAATTCAGGCATACACTGCATCTTGGAAATTCAGGCACACACTTCACCTTGGAAATTCAGGCACACACTGCACCTTGGAAATTCAGGCACACATGGCATCTTGGAAATTCAGGCACAAACTGCACCTTGGAAATTCAGGCACAAACTGTACCTTGGAAATTCAGGCACAAACTGTACCTTGGAAATTCAGGCACACATGGCATCTTGGAAATTCAGGCACAAACTGCACCTTGGAAATTCAGGCACAAACTGCACCTTGGAAATTCAGACGCATACTGCACACAATTTTCCAACCACTCAAAATTAATGGTTGGAAGAGTCAAGTGCAACGTGAGCCTGAAATTCCAATTTGCACTTCAAGTGGGCAAGGCACCCACCAGCAATGCTGTCAGAAAATTACTCCTAAAGTCTACTTTTTTCTAAAGAAAACAAACCCAACTTTCTTAATGATTCTTCGTGTTAAATTCCCAATACCAGGGCTCATTTCTTTGATCACCTATGTACGTGCTCAAAGGCACCAATAACTTTCTCATCGTTATCAGAATTGCTCACTGTAAGAAAAGCATTATACAAGCTTTCTACAATATTGGACCAATTACGTGTGGTCCTCTTGCTCATCAGTTTAAGCGTGGTGGACGTTGCCACCGCTGAGTTTGCGCCAATATCTGTGACCAATTTCTAGGCCATTTTCTTTGACCAATTTCTAGGCCATTATCTGTGACCAAAACATTAATATAATGCTATATAAGCCTGCTTGATGTCAAAATGGAGACTTTTTCATTTGTGACAAATATCACAGGAGCTACAACTTTGTATGGCATGAAAACTGCAAAGCTAATCTTAGTGCTTATATGAAGGGAGCTGAGAAGATTATCATGGCCCAGTCACAGGCCTACCCCCTGGCCGAGCCTTGCACCGGCAAATGGGGAGGAAAGGGAAGCACGGCTATAGGCTTGAGAGACCTGCAGCTGTGGTTAGGGTTGCCACCTGTGGTTGGATGTATTCCTGGAGGTTTCATCACATGACCGCCTGCCTCCAACCGCCCCGCCCCCACACTCCTACTATTGGTCACCCGACCTATCCATCCTCATGGTGCACCACCTTCCCCCATCAATTGGAAAGTGAATAGACTCTTCATTATCCAATTGGATGATTCTTGATTGTCAGTCAATAGCCTTTTCTCTCCTTGTCCAATATTTTTACAACTAATAAACAAAAATGTTCAAAGAATTTTTTTTTTAAAACAATTTTTTATTGCCCTTTGATTTTTCTTCTGGCTTTGCTCACAGCAATGTCCTGGAGATTAATCTTTACTTCCTGGAGATTCCAGGGCAATCCTAGAGGGTTGGCAACCCCAGCTTTGGTCCTGCCCACAAACCTCAAGGCTTTCTGACTGTGGCAAGATAGCAGCAGCCAGAAGGCCCCAAGAACTAAAGATCTGGTGGGTGAGTAGCCAAAAATTTTTAAATTGCAGTGCGCATACTCTTCTACTTGTTGTTGGTTCACCCCAAGCTCCGCCCCTCTGGGGAAGCCCTGGAAATCCCAAGGCAACCTAAAGGGGGCATAACAGTCTCCGCTTTCTTTTTACTCACCTTTGCTCCTGGGGAATAGGAGTTCTTTACAGGCAAAGGTCAGGAAAATCAGTCTTATTGAATTATTCAGACCAAGAAACCTCAACTGCAGAGACCTACATCAAGACTGAACTGAATTTAGAACCTAAATTGCAGTGACCACCTGTATATCATGTCTCCATTTTCAATGTTCGACTATGATAGTAAAGACGATTTTAAAAGTACATTTTAAATTTCATACTTGGTTATCCAATATATAATACCTAATTCCTGACAGTCTGTGCAAACAATTTTTGGTTGCGTAGTTGGTGGGAAAGGATATGTTTATTCCTATCAAGCTATCAGTGAGTGAGTGTATGTGATCCTCTAATCCACAGTGAACTATTGGTGGTATGCATCTATATCTCTGACTGGTTATATGGCCTTATCTATAGTTTGACAAAGCTGTCAATACTGTGCCTTCTGAAATCAAAGCTCTAACTTCAACAGTTGCTACTGAGGGTCTCTTTCCCTGAGGATAAGTATGAGAGTGGTATGTGGAATTATGACCTAATCATCCAGAGCAAAGACAGAAGTGAAGTCTGAATAAATTTGACTAAAAAATTACTCCTTAAAATGAGTTACTATAGAATGTCAAGTTCAAAGTCAAGTTTCAAAGTTGGTAAAGGTCTCAATAGACAATGGGACCTACATGTTACACATGAGTGAATATTTTGCATATATCCTTCAAAAGATAATAGCAGCTGTTCAAAGGGGATATACTTGACCGTGAGGTCGGTGAATTCCTTTAATAGTGGAGATGAAAGTGATGCTTTTTTTCTTTCACGAATGCCCTTAATTCTCAAAAGCAGGAAGGCTAAAGAATCATTGTTATTTTACTGCCAGAGAACTTCTGCAGTTTTAATAAATCTGTCAGTGCTACATGAATGTTACATACTGCAGACAAGTTTACGTGCTTGAGAAAACCTTTCTTCAGGGGACTGATTTATTTATTTATTTATTTTTATTCGTTCACGGGATGTGGGCGTCGCTGGCGAGGCCAGCATTTATTGCCCATCCCTAATTGCCCTCGAGAAGGTGGTGGTGAGCCACCTTCTTGAACCGCTGCAGTCCGTGTGGTGACGGTTCTCCCACAGTGCTGTTAGGAAGGGAGTTCCAGGATTTTGACCCAGCGACAATGAAGGAACGGCGATATATTTCCAAGTCGGGATGGTGTGTGACTTGGAGGGGAACGTGCAGGTGGTGTTGTTCCCATGCGCCTGCTGCTCTTGTCCTTCTAGGTGGTAGAGGTCGCGGGTTTGGGAGGTGCTGTCGAAGAAGCCTTGGCGAGTTGCTGCAGTGCATCCTGTGGATGGTGCACACTGCAGCCACAATGCGCCGGTGGTGAAGGGAGTGAATGTTTAGGGTGGTGGATGGGGTGCCAATCAAGCGGGCTGCTTTATCTTGGATGGTGTCGAGCTTCTTGAGTGTTGTTGGAGCTGCACTCATCCAGGCAAGTGGAGAGTATTCCATCACGCTCCTGACTTGTGCCTTGTAGATGGTGGAAAGGCTTTGGGGAGTCAGGAGGTGAGTCACTCGCCGCAGAATACCCAGCCTCTGACCTGCTCTCGTAGCCACAGTATTTATATGGCTGGTCCAGTTAAGTTTCTGGTCAATGGTGACCCCCAGGATGTTGATGGTGGGGGATTCGGCGATGGTAATGCCGTTGAATGTCAAGGGGAGGTGGTTAGACTCTCTCTTGTTGGAGGTGATCATTGCCTGGCACTTATCTGGCGCAAATGTTATTTGCCACTTATGAGCCCAAGCCTGGATGTTGTCCAGGTCTTGCTGCATGTGGGCTCGGACTGCTTCATTATCTGAGGGGTTGCGAATGGAACTGAACACTGTGCAGTCATCAGCGAACATCTCCATTTCTGACCTTATGATGGAGGGAAGATCATTGATGAAGCAGCTGAAGATGGTTGGGCCTAGGACACTGCCCTGAGGAACTCCTGCAGCAATGCCCTGGGGCTGAGATGATTGGCCTCCAACAACCACTACCATCTTCCTTTGTGCTAGGTATGACTCCAGCCACTGGAGAGTTTTCCCCCTGATTCCCATGGACTTCAATTTTACTAGGGCTCCTTGGTGCCACACTCGGTCAAATGATAATGAGTAGTGTAACAATCTTTACGTATCAAAGTTTGACCTGGTTAAACATATGATGTAATCATGTACATTTTTATATTCTTGCCATTTGTATGTGAAATTGAAAGCCTTTGAAACTGGGTTTTTAAGCACATTAAATGGCCAAATTTAAATAGCTTCTTCTATTCTTTAAAAAGGATGATGGGAGCATCAAGGAGAAAGAAACAAATACTAAGTAGTTTTAAAAGAAAATAGGTTTAAATAAATAGATTATATTAGTTGAAGAAAAGAAAGAAAATATGGAGTAGGAGGAGAAAATAGAAGAGAGAGCAGGCAGATGTAAAGATTTTAATTGTATTTTGTTTATTTTTGAAGGGGAAGTTTAAAGTACTTCTGACATTTGAGTAGCTTTCTTATTGTTTGAAAAGCACTTTATAAATGGAAGTTCTTTCATTAATAGTTGTTTCAGCACCATGATTTATAAGCTGATAATATGATATCCAGCTGTCCCTGGAACATAAACATAAACTTAAAACATAAGAAATAGGAGCAGGAGTAGGCCATACGGCCCCTCGAGCCTGCTCCACCATTCAATCAGATCATGGCTGATCTTTGACCTCAACTCCACTTTCCCGCCCGATTCTCATATCCCTTGATTCCCTTTGAGTCCGAAAATCGATCTCAGCCTTGAATATATTTAACGACTGAGCATCCACAGCCCTCTGAGGTAGGGAATTCCAAAGATTCACAACCTTCTGAGTGAAGAAATTTCTCCTCATCTCAGTCCTAAATGGCCGACCCCTTATCTTGAGATTATGCCTCCTAGTTCTAAACTCTCCAGCCAGGGGGGACAGCCTCTCAGCATCTTCCCTGTCAATCTCTCTGAGAATCTTATATGTTTCAATGAGATCACCTCTCATTCTTCTAAACTCCAGAGAGTGTAGGCCCATTCTACTCAACTTCTCCTCATAGGACAACCCTCTCATCCTAGAATCAATCTAGTGAACCTTCGTTGCACCGCCTCTAAAGCAAGTATATCCTTCCTTAGATAAAGAGACCAAAACTGTACACAGTACCCCAGGTGAGGTCTCCCAAAGCCCTGCACAATTGTAACAAGATTTCCTTACTCTTGTACTCCAATTCCCTTGCAATAAAGGCCAACATACCATTTGCCTTCCTCATTGCTTGCTATACCTGAATGTTAATGTTCTATGTTTTGTGTACAAGGCACCCAAATCCCTCTGGACACCAACATTTAATAGTTTCTCACCATTTAAAAAATATTCTGTTTTTCTATTCTTCATACCAAAGTGAATAACCTCTCATTTCCCCACATTATACTCCATCTGCCACCTCCTTGCCCACTCACTTAACCTGTCTACAGCCCTTTGTAGACTCTTTGGGGGAAAAATTAGATGAGAGCCATTTTTGGGTGGGGGTAGCGTGATCCGCTAATACCCCGTGCCTGATGGTCCCTGCGCAGGCAGGACGAGACTTTCGTCAGGCCTGACGACTTACCTGCAATCTGTGATGGAAATCAGCGTTGAACGAGGATTCCATCCAATTTGCACTTTCCACCAGCAGGTGGAGCTCCAATCTCTTAAAGGCAGGTTGTCTGTTAGAAATCTCTTAAAGGTAGCTGGTACCTGTTATTTGCTGAAAATAACAGTCTGCTGTCTGCACGGAGTCTGAATGGAGATCAGACGTCACACATGCAAAACACAGATGCAGCTCCCGTCCCTATGTTTAAAAACTGATGAGTTATGTTAAAACATTGAATAAAGGTCAGGCATCACTAAATCACACATCCTCGAATCTGCATGCCAGAACTCACCAATCTGTCCATCTGAGTTGCTACCAGGCCTGTGAGAGTGCATGCACCAAAGTTCTCAGATGATGCACTAGAGGCCTTGGTGCAAGATGTGGACAGAAGGAGGGACATCCTATATCCGAAGGGGAGCAAAAGGCCCTCCAGACTGATACGAAAAAGGCAGTGGGAGGCAGCGGGGGACGAAGTCAATGCCAGGCACACAGCATCATGAACATGGATGCAGTGCAGGAAAAAGTTCAATGCTTTGACATGAGTGGTCAAGGTGAGTGAGATCAACTGTCAAGTGGTGTGTCCTACAAACTGCACCACGCACTACACCCCCATCACCCACATACCAACAAACTCTTTCAATCAGTACACAATTCTTCCAATCAGATGCTTCCTCTCACTCTTACACATTACCACTGTTGCAAGCCGCCCACCCCCAACTCACAGTCCACATACACTGGCAGCTATTCAACCATGTCAGGCACATTGCCCAGACACACATCCCGCCTTCTTGCAGGAGAAAGTGGCGTATATTAGGAGACAGCAAGTGGCAGTGGCATTTAACCCCTCAAGCCTGTTCCGCCATTCAATGAGATCATGGTGGTCCTGTGACCTAACTCCATATACCCGTCTTAGCCCCATATCCCTTAATACTCTTGGTTAACAAAAATCTATCAATCTCAGATTTAAAATTAACAATTGAGTTAGCATCAAGTGCAGTTTGCGGAAAAATGTTCCAAACGTCTCCCACCCTTTGCATGTAGAAACATTTCCTAACTTCACTCCTGAATGTCCTGGCTCTAAATGTTATGCTATGTCCCCGCATCCTAGTATTCAAGTATAGGAGACCTCCAAAAACAGTTACAAATGTCTCAGCAGCCAGAAGCAAAAACCCAGCCACTAACCTGGACATTTTGTATGGTCCCTTTAAATAGCGCTGGTGGGGAACCACCAGGCACTCTAAGGCACGTTCAGATGGTCGGGGTTAAGACTGTGCGTTGAGTTGAGCGTTAAGTGTTAAAATGATGTCTAGCACTTTAAATCAGCCTTGCACACTGATTGTTTCCATTTTCTCCTTACTTTACATACAGCGAGCATTCATTATCTGCGCCTGCGCTAACACCTATGCCAAGATGGCATCCAGCGCATGTCACACTGGAAATGTGCGTGCGCATCCAAGACGCCATCTTGGATGTCAGAGAGGCCGTGTCGCGCCGAAACAACAGACGCTACATGGCCCAATTTAGCGCCCCTCGTGTCCTCCTCACAGCTTACTTTCCCACCTACCTTTGTATTGTCAGCAAAGATGGATACATTGCACTTGATTCCTTCATCTAAGTCACTAATATAGACTGTAAGTTGAATTTTGAAAGCTAACAAAACCCCTTTGAGGAAACAGATAGGAAGGGAGGGTAAGAGGGGGAAAAGAAGAGGGAAAGAGGTTGAGGGTGAAGTGGTTCTGACCTCTTGGCACCCACCCTTGGGGAGAGTGGATAGGAATAGGGGAAAGTAAATGAAGCGTTAAGTGTGAGATGACAATAGAGCAAGGGCAAGGGAAGAATACTGCAGTTGAGTGAGTCATTCATAACGGAAGAGGTAGGAGTAGTGATGGGAGTGAGGGAATGGTAGAAAGGCCTGGTGAAGGGGTAGACAATGTGATGAGTGTGAGGGGGTTGGGCAGGCATGAGTAATTGGGAGAGGGGATTGGGAGGTAGCTACTAAGAGCCACCTTTTCCCCATATCCCCACCCTAAATGCAGCCTGCAGCCATTTGTGGCTTGTTTCCTCACCATGTGCAAGGAAATCCATGCCATATCACCCACCACCTCCCACCCAAAAGAGAAGAAGAAAAGAAGTAAAAGACAGAGAATCAGAAGAGGACAGAGAGGGGAGATTTAAGAGGTGAAAGCAGAGAAGGCAAAGAGAGAGATAGAAGAGAAGAGACAGAAAGAAACAGCAACATAAAGACAGAGACCAGTAAGAGAGTGACCATATTCTCCAACTTACTGTATGAAGCACCACAGGAGTTCAAATAGTGTGTACTTATATATTTGTGTTCATCAAGGTGAGGGATGTAATCACTGGAGGTGGCATCCTGTGTCAGTATGAGGTTAGATATATCATAAACTAGCTGGAAAGAAAAACTCTTTCTACTTACCTGCAACATTAGAGTAGTATCATCTACTCCATCAATGTTAATTTTTAATTCTCCACACCCTCTGTCCTTGTGCCTTCTTGGTGCAGCAGCTACATGACAATTATTGGCAAATTATGTTGCTGTGAACTTGGGCTCTTTAGATGCTAGATAGAAACTATCTGAACTCGTCCCACGTAAGACCCGGATAGCTGATAAAAGAAGACTTTCACATAGTTAATCTGGATTGGATTTAAACGCTTATCCCAGAGCTAAAAGAACCCAGGGCAGTACCTTGTCCTAAGTGGTCAATATTAAGTAAAATTAGATGCACACTGGGTTCTGTTCATATATGATGAAACAGCACCCATCCACCATCTTTCCCTTTATTTTGAATAAACACCTATGACAGTTATATCATATGCAAAGCTTGATCTTCTTTCAATACATTTAAAGTATAATAAGATCTACATAGCATTCCTATATGCATTTGGGATTTTCTGATAAAGTTTGACAATTTACTTTGTATTTACCACTAAACGTGGCTTTGATCGCCTTATAACAAGGAGTAACCAATCAGGAGTGTGTACAAACTGGACATTAATTGGATGGGCTCAATTTCCCACTCACCGGAATGAATGGCGGCTGATCCCACTGGGGATATAAACGATGAGAATGTCTAGGATATTTCCAATACACTCTGATCCCACTGGGGATATAAACAATGAGAAGGTCTAGGATATTTCCAATACACTCTGATCCCACTGAGGATATAAACAATGAGAATGTCTAGGATATTTCCAATACATTCCGATCCCACTGGGGACATAAACAATGAGAATGTCTAGGATATTTCCAATACACTCTGATCCCACTGAGGATATAAACAATGAGAATGTCTAGGATATTTCCAATACATTCCGATCCCACTGGGGACATAAACGATGAGAATGTCTAGGATATTTCCATTACACTCTGATCCCACTGGGGACTGTTGACCGGAGGTCACCGGTTACCGTTATTGGCTTAGTACAAAGAGGAGAAGAGTCAATTCTCTCTTAACTCTCAATTCGCTTTATTCACATCGTTAGATAATATACATATAGCTTATACGTCTGGTTAGATTTGGACATGCAGTTTGCACCAGGTTATACAGTTTTATACCCAAACTAAAATCTAAACACACACCCACTAGGTTTCTCTGACACTCCCTGAGTGGTCACAGAATATAAAGGCTAATACCCAAAAAGGAGAGCTGACGCTGGCCAGGCGTTCCGTTCTCTCTCTCTTTCGACGTTGTCTCTACGTCCCTGACATAGGTTCTTCCACTTCCGCGATGGTTGGTCTCTAGAGTCTTCGCTGGCTCCACGCCCGAGATTCTTCATTCTTATTCTGAATCTTATCTCTTCAAGCTGTGCTGTCTCTCTCTCCCGTTGGTTTAGGCTTGCTCACCTAGTTCGTGTCTTCTCCTCATTGGCTCTGTCCCAAGGACTTAGGTAGCATTACCTCATTACTCCTTTTCTAAATAAGGACTTGTGTCTTATCACATCTCCTTTGTCTTTCACAAAACTTAGCTAATTCAAACCGGTTCCAGCCAGCTCAGGCCAGCGACTGAACTCAGCTTACTTCAGTTCAAAAGTTGCTTTTGCCTGTGTGTCAGCAGTTCGGAATCTCAGGTTACTTCAGTTCAAAAGTTGCTTTTGCCTGTGTGTCAGCAGTTCGGAATAAACTCAATAGTTTCTGCAGCCCCTGGCCAACAGGACATAAACGATGAGAATGTCTAGGATATTTCCATTACACTCTGATCCCACTGGGAGATGCAAGATGGTATCGTTATGTGAAAAATAAATAGGACTAAAGGAAATAGTAATAGATTGTTCAATGAATTAGTTAAAATACTTAAAGGTAGAGTTAAACAAATTGCTTTGATACAGCATGAATCTTCTATCTAATCGTGAGAATCCTAACAGAAACTCTCACTTATTTTCCATTTATGTAGAAATAGTAATTTTTTTCAAAGCTTTTCCATTATTTCATGAGATTTCTATACTAATACCATTGGAGCAGAGATACCAAAAATAAATTGTGGCCAAAATGCAGTTTGGAGCTACTATTCATTCAGAAAATGTTGAGGAAACGCAAGTTACAGTGTCACCCATCTGAATACCCTGAAGTACCTGATCAGTGAATTCAGAAGATATCCGTTCATTCTCAGGTGAAACTAGAGTCATCCATCTGTCAGCAGTCAAAGCCTGGTGTCATCTGTTTGCTCTCAGATGGAGCTCACACACAGACCTTAGTGAAAGCTGAAGCTAAGCTAGTCTTGGATGAAAAATCAGTCTATTCTTAAGTGGTGACATTAGATTTGAGCCACAGCAAAAAGATAGAAGCTCTGCCCTGTTCACTTGATGCACCTTAGTGTTTCAGTGCAGGAAGGATGTGATATGCTCAGGCAACATAGGTTAAAAGCTGAGTGTGTGGGAGATTCAGTGGAATTATAGATTTCACCACTATTCTTTCAACTCCACAAGCTGGATTTGATCCCTCTATGGACAAACATCTCTGCCTTTACTCTCTAACTACACTCATACATGAAGAATAGCCACTTGGGCAAAGTAACAGAGGGCTGGTAGTGCTTACCTAACTGTCCTATAACAAAGGCCAGCGCTTTCTGGAGCAGACAGAGATAAAAAGGAGAATATTGGAAAAAAATACCTGAGGTGCATCTCACAATTTGGTTAGTCCTGTTCATATGGACCAATTACCTTCAATGGGCGGTCAATTTCCATCTTTGTTAACTGAAACCCTTTCATTGTATATATATTATTCAGATTTCCTGTACCAAAGTATTTTTTCTCTACCTTTATTTCACATATTTATTTATTATTTCCTATTTTTTCAGATACTTTTAAATGTTGTCAAGCTCCTAGTCACCTGGCCACAAAGGTTCATGTTATCAGTAATTTTTATAACATTACTAGAAGTGCACTTTGTTGTATCATTTATGAAGTATGAAAGGTTTTCCTGAATTTGTTGAAAATTCTCATTTTCTTTAACAATGTGGCAGTTATGGTAATATTTTGGGAAGTTCAATGTAAAAAGATGAAGGTGTATAGTGCATTAATCCTAAACTTTACTTGGAGAGGGTCAACTCAACCCTTCCCTCCCACCACCATTTATATAGTTTCAGCTCTTTCTGCAAAGTCAACAGGTTTGATCATTATTATATAGATTAGGTTTTGTGTGTGGTTAAATCTACTTAAATGTAGAAGGTTTTAACACCTTGTGGGGATTTGTCTTCAAGTTATTAGCAAGAAGTACAAATATGTTTATATATGGTTTGTTTTACCTGAGCATTGAAAAGAAAATGTAACACAATGGAAGTTAACTAAATAATTTCTGTTCTCGATTTCTTCTGGTACATTTTCGAAGGAAGATATTCCAGTAACAGCTCAACTCCCCGGACCAAGTCAATGATAATCCCTTTAATTGCATGTTGAACATGCCATCTCAAACAGAACTTAGCTAAAATGACTTTCAGAGAAGATTAATTCTGTAATTTATTGTCCTGAAAGAAAACTTTTAGATTAAGCATTGGAATCATTCCAGTTTTTTTATTCAGTGCTAAAAGATAGCTCATTACTTTGCTGAATACGGATTTAGCCTCTTGACATGTTTAGGAACACATTGAAGTTAAAATCTACCTCATGGTAGCTTAGAAATGATAAAAAATAAAAGGCCCACAATAACATAGGGGGAATTTTAACCACCCATTGACGGGCAGGAGAGGGTCGGGAGGGTTAAATCTGTAAATATGTGAAACTCAACCTCAACACACCTCGAACACATCTACTTCTGGTTTAACTGCGGCGGGTTTGAGGGGCACCCGAGTAACCCGCTCTGGAGAGGCGGGTCAGTGATTATACTATTTAGATGAGGCTCCGTTCCTCAGATTTTGAGAGCCATTTGAATTTAATGGCTGCGGGCTGGGTTTAGGGCATAGGAACAGGAGTAGGCCATTCAGCCCCTCGTACCTGCTCCGCCATTTGATAAGATCATGGCTGATCTGTGATCTAACTCCATACACCTGCCTTTGGCCCATATCCCTTAATACCTTTGGTTGCCAAAAAGCTATCTATCTCAGATTTAAATTTAGCAATTGAGCTAGTATCAATTGCCGTTTGCGGAAGAGAGTTCCAAACTTCTACCACCCTTTGTGTGTAGAAATGTTTTCTAATCTCGCTCCTGAAAGGTCTGGCTCTAATTTTTAGACTGTGCCCCCTACTCCTAGAATCCCCAACCAGCGGAAATAGTTTCTCTCTATCCACCCTATCTGTTCACCTTAATATCTTATAAACTTCGATCAGATCACCCCTTAACCTTCTAAACTCGAGAGAATACAACCCCAATTTGTGTAATCTCTTCCAGGGCTCAGGAAACCCGATAGCGAAAGGAAGGCGGGTGCTGACAGATCCAGCAGGAAAGTGCTTTTTAGAGCACTGCTTGTAGGCCAGGGAGAGCAGGAGTGCTTCCCCCGGCCCCTCAAGCAAATCTTCTGCCGCGATCTTCCGACTGCCCGCGATCTTCCAACCACCCCCGTGATTTTCCGACCCCCCTGTGATCTGCCTATACCCACCATAGTGCCCCGATCCTTCCCTCCCTCCCTCACTCCCTCACTCCTCAGTACCACGCTCCAATTCCCCCACCCCCACCCCATCCCACCATGCCCCAAACTTTTTCGATCGCCAAAGACCGTCTCCAGCAGGCCCCGGCTGCGGCCTTCTACAGCTGGCTTTCTCACCCAACAGCTGGCCAGCCTCTCAATCTGGCTGGCTGCTGGGCAGGATAATAAAATTCTAATGAGGTCCTGCCGTTAAATTCAGCTGGATCTCCGCATTCCCCGCATTTCAAACATGGAGCCCTGCTCCTTCCCCACCTCGCTGTAAATACCAGAGCCATAGGGCTTGATATTGCCAGGGCTGTGGGTTCGCGGCGGGGGGGGGGCGCTATTGGGCGCGTAGGTAACGTGCCCGGCGAAATCAGTCTGCCACCCGCCCGAGCGCAGCCTAATTGGATCCACTTACCTGCTCTTCCGGGTTCCCCACTGCTGATCTGTGCGTCGGGCGGGCTGCGCATGTGCAGTAAGATCTGTCAGCTGGAGGAGCTCTATTTAAAGGGCAGTCCTCCACTGATTGATGCTGCAACAAATAGAAAAAATTACAGCATGGAGCAGCCCAGGGGGAAGGCTGCTCCCAGTTTAATGATGCCTCACTCCAGGTATCATTAGATGGGGTGAGGAGGAGGGGAAGGACAGAGATCTTCCCCCAGCGGGCGGGAGGAAGCGGTCTGCCTCTGCCACCAAGAAGGCCTGGCTCGAGGTGGCAGAGGAGGTCACCAGCACCACCAACATATCGCCCACCTGCATACAGTGCAGGAGGCGCTTCAATGACCTAAGTAGGTCAGCCAAAGTGAGTACACTTACTCATTCCCCTACACTCCATCTGCCACATCACAGCCCCCACCCCACATCTACTTCTGCACTGCCAACACTACTCTGTCGCATCACCCCTCACACCCACTCAAAGCTCATCCTCATCTTACCTGCACTTACTCACCTCGTAAGTACTCATCCCGCCATTACCACTCAACCCAATCCTCATACAATCTCATGGCTCTATCTCATACTCACCCTCTGATGCATCTCTTTCACGGTCAGCCTCACTCAACCTGCCACTACCTGTGCTGCAGCCACAGGGCATGCATCACATATGTGCAGTAGGAAGCGTAAGGCAAACGTGTCGTGAGCATGAAGGGGATACACAAGGGTGTTTGAGGGTTTGTCATGGTTTTTACTTATATTTAATTTCTGACCAACTCACATTACATATATTGTCACCACTACTGCCACGTCTTTGCGAATCTTATCTGGTTTGTGCAATAATGCCCTTTCCTGAGGATCACAATGAAGACCCACAGCTGATGCCACCCATTATGTCACTGCAGAGTGGGTGTAGGTGTATTTGCAGGGCTCTTTTGTGCAGACGACTGAGAGATGTCGGCGATGTCCCCGGTGGCACCCTGGAAGAATGCGGAGGAGAAGTTGTTGAGGGCAGTGGTGACTTTGACAGCGACAGGTAAGAAGATGGTGCTCGGGCCAACCGGGAGCAGCTTGGCATGAAGGAGGCTGCAGATGTCCACGACTACATGTCGAGTGACTCTGAGCCTCCGTGTGCACTGCTGCTCAGAGAGGTCCAGGAAGCTGAGCCTCGGTCTGTGGACCCTGTGGCGAGGGTAGTGCCCTCTGCGACGCATCTCTCTCTGCGGTTGCCCTCCCTCCTGCTGTGCAGGTGAATGTGTCACAGCACTCTGTTGTGGAGCTCCACGTGTCAGAGGTGGACGGCGTGGCTGGTGAGGCTGGTGAGGCTGGTGAGGCTGGTGATGCTGTTCGCCCTCCGAGGAGGTCATGACTGCAGCTACGGCGGCCCCCATCCGGAAGATGTACATCTGAGGGGGTCCACAAGGTAGGTACATGTCTCCGGACCCCGGGGTAAGTGTGCAAGTTGGTGAATTTGATTGTCAGGAGGAGGGTGGTGGAGGCCAAACTTTGTCCCAAGTGACAGAGTGGCCTCCTGCAATGAGTGAGGGTCTCCCCCCCGCCTGTCAAATGGACCTTTGCAGCTGCCACAGGCTGATGGCTGCAACACGTCCATTTCAACTGGGAGTGTTTTCTCCAGTACGGGAAACAGTCCCAGTTGTCTCTAAAATCCCACTCCTCCTGACATATTCCCTTAATCAGGTCTGTTAATGACCTGAAATACCTAAGTAAATATTGTCAAGTAGCGCCCCGCTGGCTTTAATTGCCTGCGGGAGTCCCACATGCGGGAGCTGGGCGCGCACATCGGCGCGTCTGTGGGGAACCCGGAAGGTTGGAGCCGGGCTCCGGACCCGCTCCGGGATTCCCCGATTTTCGGAGCCCCCCAGCCAGGAACGCACCCGATAGCGGGTGCTAAAATAGAGCCCATAATGTCTGGTAAATAATGAAATCTGCATCTCTGAAGTCCATTCCAGAAGCTGATATGTTATTTAAGGAGATGTTCAAAGAAAAATTATTTTAAAATGCTATCTTTTTAGCTGATTACCTAAATGTTTGAGTAAACAACAACCAAAACACATTTGATTCTACAGTTCTGATGACGGCTCTCTGTCTCAAACACCAAACCTTTCTTTTTTCTCTTTCCGATGCAGGTTGACCTGTGTTTCCAGCACTTTCTGTTTTTATTTTGGATCTCCACTATTTTCTGGGTTTTTTTCATCTATAATTTATTGTGCTGAGTCCACTTTCCCAGACGCCTCTGTCTTTCTGTGTGTGTTCTCTACATCAATGTGGCATTAGGGACTGTTCCAAGATTAGATCAGTAAAATCACTGTCTGATGAATGATACTAAACTGAGTGTATTCACTAAAGACTAGTGCTCTAGTGCTTGTATCATCCACTGAGTGATAATGGACTAGATGTTCTGAGTTTCAGGAATTCAGCATTGGGCAGAAAAGCCCGATGTAGGTGGTAAATGTAATTTTTAGTGCTGCGAATGGCATTTCACGCATTCCAATATAGGCCTAACATAATAGTAAATGGTTTCCACCAGCGAGCTAATTTAGACAAATGTTAGAGGGCTGATCCAATTAACTGAGGTACAACACTACAGCCATATTCCAATATTTTAAAAGGCATACAGTGCAATGGTATGAGTCACAGTTGAACTAAGTTTAATAGTTCTGGCAAACTTAATGCAGGATGACAGACTTGAACAAATGTATCTTATACCTTTGCAGCTGCTATTGTGTTGTCTGACAATGAACAAGAAAAAGGGGAGCCAGATAACACACTAGCTAACAGAACTAGGCTAACAGAAATTACCTTGCTGACCAGATATATGTGAACTGTTGCTACAGATTTGGGGGAGCAAGGCATTATCTCCAACCACTCTGTTCATGGCAATGAAATTCATTATGGTAACTTTTTAGCTCCTGGATTATTGAATGCACCAGGAGGAGGCTATAGTGGCATTTGTCAAGGTATCACTTGCATTGTTCTTTGAAACTGACAGATTCATTCATTTTTCCAACAGCAGTGAGAAAAAATTAGCTGAACATCAAAAGTTCCATGCTATTGCTGTCTTTCCCAAAATGCTGTGCAAAATAGCCATACCAATGTGGTGGAGGTACAGATACCATCAATCAATCAATCAGCTGTAAACATACATCAGCTATAAGTACTTATATTCTTTCTATATGCAGGTCATCTGCTTTGCCTACAAGTATGGTGCCAATTTTCCTGGTCCCTCTCTGCTCTGGCACTGAACAAGATCAGTGCATCCAAAATGCACTGCACCCATCCAGGTTCAGGTGTGCCTGAATTTCCTTTCCTGGGCCATTAAAACAGCAAGGGCCATCCCAAGAGTGACCTAACCCCTGGCTGGTCCTAGTGCTGGCCTTGGGGCAGCCTGGCTGCTACTGGACCCTGTGGACCAAAGATCTGATGGATGCAGCAAAAAACCTGTAACCTCACCTTTGAGTTCCTTTTCAGCTTGCTGCTAGGTCCCCTCAAACCTTCAATCTGAAGAGCATCCCAGTGTAAGTCATCCCCACCAGCTTCATTGGTGCCACATGGCTGTGTGAAACAGGGAAGTGAGGTGGAAGGTGCTGGTAACACCCCTTCCCACCTCATTTGGATGGGTTTGTTCACCCTACACCTACTGCATGTGCATTCCTCAGTCTACCCATCTGGGAAAGCCCAGAAATTCCCAAGGCAATGCAAAAGGGGTGAAGACTCAGCATATGAGGTCTCCACCCCTTTTTCCACTCAAGGAAAATCAGCCCCTTTATTCCTGAAGCTAATGCTTGGCTCCTTTATCCTTAACCAGTCTTATACCTTGAAGCACCATGTTTACTTCAATTAAATCACCAATTGTAAAACTGATATCTGTGGTCTGGCTTAAAACTAAGCTTCATGACCCCATTACACCATCCAAAATGCCAGCCAAAGAGAGGTATAATCAGAGTCAAAAAACAAATATGTTCCATTGCCGAGCAAGTGCTTGGCTTTCTTAAATTATAGCAGGTGCTTTGATCACTCTGGTGGTGCCTGCAGTATATACCATTCAAGGTGTGTAAACTCCTTTCAATGTACTGCAACGGCATAAACTTTTGAATGTAAGTGGCAAAGCTTTCATAGAGTGAGGGACAGACTCCAGCTAGGTATAGAGAGGATGTCCGCTAACAGAATGGGACGATGAGGTCTTATTGGCAAGAGAGATTTGTGACAATGTTGTAACATGTCATTTTCAGTTGAGGGAATCTTGCTAGTATGACTTTATTCAACCATCTCTACTTGATAAAACTTCTGGTAACTGCTAATCAATTCAGAAAATACCCTATTATTAAGGTTTAACGCGCATCAAGGCAGATAAATCTCTGGGACCTGATGAAATGTATCCCAGGACGTTATGGGAGGTTAGGGAGGAAATTGCGGGTCCCCTAGCAAAGATTTTTGAATCATCGACAGCTACAGGTGAGGTGCCTGAAGATTGGAGGGTAGCAAATGTTGTGCCTTTGTTTAAGAAGGGCGGCAGGGAAAAGCCTGGGAACTACAGACCGGTGAGCCTGACATCTGTAGTGGGTAAGTTGTTAGAGGGTATTCTGAGGGACAGGATCTACAGGCATTTGGAGAGGCAGGGACTGATTAGGAACAGTCAGCATGGTTTTGTGAGAGGAAAATCATGTCTTACGAATTTGATTGAGTTTTTCGAAGGGGTAACCAAGAAGATAGATGAGGGCTGTGCAGTAGACGTGGTCTACATGGACTTTAGCAAAGCGTTTGACAAGGTACCGCATGGCAGGTTGTTACATAAGGTTAAATCTCATGGGATCCAAGGTGAGGTAGCCAATTGGATACAAAATTGGCTTGACGACAGAAGACAGAGGGTGGTTGTAGAGGGTTGTTTTTCAAACTGGAGGCCTGTGACCAGCGGTGTGCCTCAGGGATCGGTGCTGGGTCCGCTGTTGTTTGTTATTTATATTAATGATTTGGATGAGAATTTAAGAGGCATGGTTAGTAAGTTTGCAGTTGACACCAAGATTGGTGGCATTGTGGACAGTGAAGAAGGTTATCTAGGATTTCAACGGGATCTTGATAAATTGGGCCAGTGGGCCGATGAATGGCAGATGGAGTTTAATGTAGATAAATGTGAGGTGATGCATTTTGGTAGATCGAATCGGGCCAGGACCTACTCCGTTAATGGTAGGGCGTTGGGGAGAGTTATAGAACAAAGAGATCTAGGAGTACAGGTTCATAGCTCCTTGAAAGTGGAGTCACAGGTGGATAGGGTAGTGAAGAAGGCATTCGGCATGCTTGGTTTCATTGGTCAGAACATTGAATACAGGAGTTGGGATGTTTTGTTGAAGTTGTACAGGACATTAGTAAGGCCACACTTGGAATACTGTGTACAGTTCTGGTCACCCTATTATAGAAAGGATATTATTAAACTAGAAAGAGTGCAGAAAAGATTTACTAGGATGCTACCGGGACTTGATGGTTTGACTTATAGGGAGAGGTTGGATAGACTGGGGCTTTTTTCCCTGGAGAGTAGGAGGTTAAGGGGTGATCTTATAGAAGTCTATAAAATAATGAGGGACATAGATAAGGTAGATAGTCAAAATCTTTTCCCAAAGGTAGGGGAGTCTATAACGAGGGGGCATAGATTTAAGGTGAGAGGGGAGAGATACAAAAAGGTCCAGAGGGGCAATTTTTTCACTCAAAGGGTGGTGAGTGTCTGGAATGAGCTGCCAGAGGCAGTAGTGGAGGCGGGTACAATTTTGTCTTTTAAAACGCATTTGGATAGTTACATGGGTAAGATGGGTATAGAGGGATATGGGCCAAGTGCAGACAATTGGGACTAGCTTAGTGGTATAAACTGGGCGACATGGACATGTTGGGCCGAAGGGCCTGTTTCCATGTTGTAAACTTCTATGACTCTTCCATGACTCTATTGCATTTTTGTTTCACTAAACAATGTCAATAAATCGATCAAATATAAAACATTAAGTGAAGCATCATTCATTGCCAAAACTTTCAGTGCAGCGATGTTCCTGTTGTTTGTATTTCAGTATGTTAACCCCTGTTCTTCTCCTCATCAAATGCTGACGCTTTCCCAATGCTGCCCATTGTGATTTCACTACAGTAGCAATCCAGCAAAGAGAGAAGTCACATCCAAATGGGGTTGTGCACTTTGGGATGTGAGATGATGGAGGGAATTGTATTCTCTTGTCTGTGTGTCAGGTCAAGGAATGCCTTGAGCTGCTTTCCATGGGGTTATCCACCCTTATCGGCAGGTCACAAACTTGAGACATTGTGCCCAATTTTTCTTCCCATTTCACTGGCCCCCTTCCCCGTTCCCCCCCACCCCTCAATCACCACCACCATCCCAGAATTAGTCGAGTGATACGTCTTGGAAAACCGCCTGACTGGATTGTAGCTGAACCTAGATGAATTTCTAGGTTCAGCTCATTTGCATGGCCTGATCTTCACCTAGGTGGGAAAATGCCCTTGTGAATGGGCGGCACCCCAGATCGTCGGGGAAGTTGTGTGTTGTTGCAGGCAGCAGCATAAGTGTCTGCAGACCTCAAGGCCTTTTGACTGCTGAATGAACAACAGCTAGTTGACCTCCAGCCCGCTATTCCTCTTTATTCCTCCTTGCTAGCCTAAATGAAATTAAAACTTATTTCGCTGCAGGTCTAAAGAGGCGCTGGCAACCACATT
The DNA here is from genome assembly GCF_035084215.1 of Heptranchias perlo. NCBI lineage: Eukaryota > Metazoa > Chordata > Chondrichthyes > Hexanchiformes > Hexanchidae > Heptranchias > Heptranchias perlo. The sequence continues at coordinate 57,032,230 of NC_090328.1, read as the reverse complement.
TCCAATCTTCTTTCTCTGAGGGATGCTCTTTTTGGATGTCCATTAGGCAGAAATCCAGGAAAAAGACACAGAGATTTTGACATTGCTCCCAGTCATTCACAGGAAAGTTAAATGCTCCCACCTGTTTCAGGCTGAAGATGTACCAGGCAATGCCAGGTTTGCACAGTCATGGTTTATTTAAATCATGTTGAACCTGCCTTAAAGATGTGACCAATGACCTGGGAGCCCACCTTTCCTCCACATATGTCTGAGATATATAAAGCCCAGAACCTGACATGATTCTCTTTAATACACATTTCTGCACTGCAGTGCTGTATCCTCTGTACCTCCTTGGTGGTGATAAAGCAGAATGTGTTAATGCAAATGCTTGATGATGTGGAGCTTATGCTTTGTGTTGTTTGTTGTGCAGTGAATTGTGTTGTTTCTCCTTTAATTCCAGATGGTCTAGATTCATCTGTGGAAAATAAAAAACAAGAGAAAGGATAAATTAGAAGTGTGTTAGTAATAAATATGATTTATATTAATTGAAACCTGGGTTCCATATGAAATAACGAATGATATCTGCATTTGTACAGTCTTCTTTTCCTATCAATAGATCACATTTTGATTATAGAATACAGTCTACTGGGAGACGTATATACATGCAAAATCTAACCAGAGTGAGCATTGGTACCCTTCCAAAGCACTTTTTTTTCGGGTTTGAAACTCCTTCATCCCTTCAGGCCCTCCTCTAATTGATATGCTGGCTAAGAGTTGTAGATTTGCTTTATGCCATTGAATTTCTATCTGCTTTTATGCCCAGTATACTATTTGTTCCAGATTAAACAAGGAAAGGGCTCCGTGGTGGGCCCCTTTTCCTCTCCTCACACTTGATACACTGACCTTTTTCTAGGTATCAGCCCAGGCTTAAAAAGAAATTTGAGCTTCTGATCTAGAGGGCACTTCTTCTCTCTTTAAATGAGGTCCTTCCTCTTCTAGTGTCCTGCTGAGGCACCACCATATCTTGCACCTTGCAATGGTGGGCTCCTCGGTGGTGGAGATCCAACCCATGGTCGACCGTCCATTCTTAAACAGACCCTAGGGAACAAACTGGGCCAGGATCATGGAATCGTAAGGCAGCAAGCAGAAGTCCTGCCCCAACCTTCCTCAGGAGGTTAAGGAAAATCCAGCTTCCCTTCTCAGCCTCCATTTTGTTACACAGTTTTGAGGGATTCATGCTAGCTTCAAACGTCACTGACTTTCTAGCCCTAGAAGCCAATTTTAACTGTGGCCGTCTGGCATAAATGAGACACTAGCAGCCTGAAAATGGCATTGGGTCACTTACTGCCCCATTTACACTGGGGCTCCAGCCATCGTCCTAGGGGCCTTTAGATAGGCGGCCAGAGCACCACATTTAACATACAAATCAGGCTCCTATGATGTACATAGGAGCCCAACTGCAATTTTGAGGTATAAACGGTGGAGCGTGCACCAGGCACACTCTGCTCATTTGTACCCAGCACTGAGCAGCCTAACCAGCGATCCTTAAAGGTGCCACTGGAGGCTGCTCAAAAAAACGGCCCTAAACTATTTTCATCTTTTCTTTTTGTGTGAAGAAGAATGTTGTTCCTGGTTCCACATAAATACCCCGGCCCTCTGACAGCCCATGCTTGCACCTCATACCAACCCCCCACCCCCCCCAACCCCAATATCACCCTCCAGGCCCAGATTCCATGTAGGACCTGGACGATTTCACACCCTCCGCAACCAGCAAGCTCCATTACAGCACCGGTTTGGTCGACACTTCCCTTCAGATCCAAGCAAATGAGTTCTAGGCCTCAAAATGGAGCAATCTGCCTACCGACCAGCCGTTACACGGCAATTGTTAAAATCAGCTCCCCAGACCCTTCCATAACAAAAGCGACAACTTGCTCTGAAACTCTGTATCAGATTCTAATTTCTAATTAGCTCTGCCAACAGTGTTATTGGCAATGTTTCCGTGTGGTGATTTAGAAAGGTTATGGGCTTCCCATCTGCTTTGCTCAATGACTTCATAGTGATGATTGGTGCTATTCGATAAATGGGTGTGTTAAATGACTGCTGACGGTATGTTGAGATGGAATAGATTTGAATATTCAGCATTAAAGCCTCAGGAATAAATCTAAGTGGTCAACATAAGAAAACTGTCTAAAGTACTTTTACACCCTACAGTCTGGATATCTGTCTTAGTGCAGTCACTAATTTACTATCAATTACAGCATGTTGCCACTAGCAATAAGTATCTCTTCTAGTGAATATTTCCTCTCCATAATCTATACTTATTGGTAATATTGCGTTAACTGAATAATGCAAGTGAACCAAACTGTCCCATTTTCTTTTTTGGGGGGAGGTCAGGACTGAATAGCAAAGTGAATGAAATCACTTCATTTCCTTTTGGGGTTTAAATATAACTGCCACTGCATTATACTGATAATTGTGTATTTTTTCTATGTTTGCATGAATATGAGTTTACTGTTAAACATACAACTATTGGGCCACATTGAACACAGTGCAGCTAAATTATTTTAAAAATGTGCTTCTCCCAGTTATTATCCATCTTATTTAAATTGTGCAGTACTCTGATATTAAAGTGGTTATAATAATAATTGCATTTATTACAGTTTGCATGATATTTTGCCTAATTAATTGACATTGAATAAACCATCTCTTACAGGCATACACTTTGAAAATGAGGACCCAGACAATAAAAGACTGCCACATATCCAAAACACCAGCGAAACCAGAAAGTACAGGAAGCAGGGCGGGGGTTTGGGGTCAGCATAAGCGTCTTGTAATTCTCTTAAAATAAAATGCTTTCCAAGGGTAATGCAGAATATAGGGAGAGGCTTCCTGAGTATAAGAGTGAAATCTCCTAATATTATGGGATACCCTCCGTCAACATCCATTATTATGTTTTCCCCAAACTTATTGGAATCATACAATTTCTGAGACTTCGGGAGTAACTTTGACCTAACTAAGTTGAATACCAGTGAGGGTGTTGACACCTTGGGGGAGTGCAGTCATGAGCAAATCCACGGCACCGTGGAAGACTCGGCTGCACAGAGGGGGCAAAAGGAATGCAGTTGTTATAGGGGATTCGATAGTCGGGGGATAGACAGGTGTTTCTGCAACTGCCGATGTGAGTCCCACATGGTTTGTTGCCTCCCTGGTGCCAGGGTAAAGGACATCACTGAGATGGTGCAGAACATTTTGAGAGGGGAAGGGGAACAACCAGAAGTCATGGTCCATGTGGGAACCAATGATATAGGAAGGAAAAGGGTTGAGGTCCTGCACCAAATAGTGGGAAGGAGATAGAGGAGCAAATTTGCAGGCGAATTACAGAAAAATGCAAGAACTATAGAAGAATGATAATGGGGGATTTCAATTATCCCAATATAGACTGGGACAGTAACAGCGTAAAGAGCAAAGAGGGGGAGGAATTCCTGAAATGTGTACAAGAGAACTTTCTGGATCAGTGTGTTTCCAGCCCAACAAGTGGGCAGGTGGAGCATGTTTCAGTGGAGGATTTATTTGGGGCACAGTGATCATAATATCATTAAGTTGAGAATAGTTATGGAAAAGGACAAGGAGCAATCAAATTTGAGAATACTTAACTGGAGGAGGGACAATTTCAATGAGTTGAAAAGAGACCTTGCCCAGATGGATTGGAATCAAAAATTGGCAGACAAAACAGTAATTGAACAATGGGAGGCCGTCAAGGAGAAGTTGGTTCGGGTACAAAGTAGATACATCCCTACAAGGGGGAAAAGAAAGGCATCCAAACCTAGAGCTCCCTGGATGACTAAAGATATAGAGATTAAAATGAAACAGAAAAAGGAGGTTTATGACAAATGTAAGGTTCATAATACAGTAGAGAACCAGGCAGAATACAGAAAGTACAGAGGAGATCTAAAAAAGGGAATAAGAGAGGATATGAGAATAGATTAGCGACTAACATAAAAGGGAACCCAAAAATCTTTTATAAACATATAAATAGTAAAAGGTAGTCAAAGGAAGGGTGGAACCAATTAAGGACAAAAAAGGAGATCTTCTTGTGGAGGCAGAGGGCATGGCTGAGGTACTAAATGAATACTTTGCATTGGTCTTCACTAGAGAAGAGGATGCCGCCATTGTAGCAGTAAAGGAGGAGGTAGTAGTGATATTGATAGTATAAAAATAGATAAAGAGGAGGTATATAAAAGATTGGCAGTACTCAAAGTAGAAAAGTCACCTGGTCCAGATGGGATGCATCCGAGGTTACTGAGGGAAGTACGGGTGGGAATTGATGAGGCTCTGGCCACAATTTTCCAATCCTCCTTAGATATGGGGCCAGTGTCGGAGGACAGGAGAATTACAAATGTTACACCCGGAAATAGTGGGGAACCAAGGGTCTAATGAGAGTAAGGACCTTAAAGTAATTAAGATTAGTAAAGAAAAGGTACTGGAGAAATTAATGGGACTAAAAGCTGACAAATCCCTTGGACCTGCTGGCCTACATCCCATGGTTTTAAAAGAGGTGGCTGCATTGGTTTTAATCTTCCAGAATTCCCCAGATTCTAGAATGGTCCCCGTGAATTGGAAGATAGCAAATGTAACCTCACTATTCAAGAAAGGAGAAAGAGAAAAAATAGGCCAGTTTGCCTCATGTCAGTAGTAGGGAAAATGTTAGAATCTATTATTAAAGACGTAGTAACAGGGCATTTAGAAAATCATAATATGATTAGACAGGGATTATTTAGGGATGGGCAAGAAATGCTGGCCTTGCCAGCGACACCCACATCCCATGAACGAATAAAAAAAAGAGTCAACATGGTTTTATGAAAGGTGTTTGACAAATCTATTGGAGTTTTTGAGGGTGTAACTAGCAGGGTAGATAAGGGGGAACCAGTAGATGTAGCATATTTGGAATTTCAAAAGGCGTTCAATAAGGTGCCACAAAAGAGGTTGTTACACAAGATTAGGGCTCATGGGATTGGGGGTAATATATTAGCGTGGATTGAGGATTGGTTAACGGACAGAAAAGAGAGTAGGAATAAATGGATCATTTTTGGATTGGCAAGTTGTAACTAGTGGAGTGCTGCAAGGATCAGTGCTTGGGCCTCAGCTGTTTACAATATATATCAATGACTTAGATGAGGGGACCAAGTGTAATGTATCCAAGTTTGCTGATGATACAAAGCTAGGTGGGAAAGTAAGCTGTGAGGAGGACGCAAAGAGGCTGCAAAGGGATAATATTAAAGACATGTTGGTATTCCGAGGGATTTGGGTGAGCTTGTACACGAATCACAGAATGTTAACATGCAGGTACAGCAAGTAATTAGGAAGGCAAATGGTATGTTGGCCTTTATTGCAAGCGGATTGGAGTATAAGAATAAGGAGTTCTTGCTGCAACTATATAGGTGTCTTGTGAGACCATACCTGGAGTACTGTGTACAGCTTTGGTCTCCTTACCTAAGGAAGGACATACTTGCCTTAGAGGTGGTGTAATGAAGGTTCAGTAGAGTGATTCCTGGGATGAGAGGGTTGTCCTATTAGGAGAGATTGAGTAAAATGGGCCTGTATTCTCTGGAGTTTAGAAGAATGAGAGGTGATCTCATTGAAACGTATAAAATTCTTGGAGGATTTGACAGGGTAGATGCTGAGAGGCTGATTCTCCTGGCTGGAGAGTCTAGAACTAGGGGTCATAGTCTCAAGGTAAGAGGTTGGCCATTTAGGACCGAGATGAGGATAAATTTCTTCACTCAGAGGGTTGTGAATCTTTAGAATTCTCTACTCCAGAGGGCTGTGGATGCTCAGTCGTTGAGTAAAATCAAGATTGAGATCAATGGATTTTTGGCCACTTAGGGAATCAAGGTACATGGGGATCGGGCAGGAAAGTGGAGTTGAGGTAGAAGATCAGCCGTGATCTTATTAAATTGCGGAGCAGGCTCGAGGGGCCGTATGTATTCCTGCACCTATTTCTTTTGTTCAAAAAAGGGGAGCGGGATAAACCCGGCAATTACAGGCCAATCAGTCTAATGTTGGTGGTGGGGAAACCTGTACAGATAATAATCCGGGACCAAATTAATTGGCACTTGGAAAAGTATAGACTAATAAATGAAAGTCAGCATAGATTTGATAAAGGAAAATCGTGTTTGCCTAATTGATTGAGTTCTTTAATGCAGTAACGCAGAAGGTTGATGAGGGTAGTGCGGTTGATGTGTATATGGATTTTCAAAAGGCATTTGATAAAGTACCACATAATAGAATTGTTAGCAAAATTAAAGCACATTGGATTAAAGGGACAGTGGAAGCATCGATAGGAAATTGGCTAAGAGATAGAAAGCAGAGAGTAGTGGTGAACAGTTGTTTTTCAGACTGCAGGGAAGTGTACAGTCGTGTTCTCCAGGGTTCACTATTAGGATCACTGCACTTTTTAATATATATTAATGACCTGAACTTGGAAATGAAGGGTAGAATTTCTAAGTTTGCAGATGACACAAAACTCAGAAAACTAGTAAACAATTTGGAGGATAGTAACAGACTTCAGGAGGACATAGACGGACTGTAAAATGGGCAGACACATTGCAGATGAAATTTAACGCAGAGAAGTGTAAAGTGATACATTTTGGTAGGAAGAATGAAGAGAGGCAATATAAACTAAATGGTACAATTTTAAAGAGAGACCTGGGGTGCACATACACAAATCTTTGAAGGTGGTAGGACAAGTTGGGAAGGCTGTTAAAAAAGCATATAGGATCCTTGGCTTTATTAATAGAGGCATAGAATACAAAAGCAAGGAAGTTATGCTAAACCTTTATAAAACACCGACTAGCCCTCAGCTGGAGTATTGCATTCAATTCTGGGCGCCACACTTTAGGAAGGATATCAAGGCCTTAGAGAGGGTGCAGAAGAGATTTACTAGAATGGTACCAGAGATGAGGGACTTCAGTTATGTGGAGACACTGAAGAAGTTGGGGTTGTTCTCCTTAGAACAGAGAAGGTTAAGAGGAGAGGTGTTCAAAATCATGAATGATTTTGACAGAGTAAATAAGGAGAAACTGTTTCCAGTGGCAGAAGGGTCGGTAACCAGAGGACACAGATTTAAGCTAATCGGCAAAAGGCAACATGTGGAAACAATATTTTACGCAGCGAGTTGTTATTATCTGGAAAGTACTGCCTGATAGTGTGGTGGAAGCAGATTCAATAGCAACTTTCAAAAGGGAATTTGTAAGGCTATAGGAAAAGTGCAGGGGATTGGGACTAATTGGATAGCTCTTTCAAAGAGCCAGCATAGGCACGATGGGCTGAATGGCCTCCTTCTGTGCTGTACCTACTCTGATATTATGATAACTGGCCCGGTGGAAAACTCACGCGATCAGATTGGCTTCCCATTTTACACACCGCACGATTTTACTTTCCGTTACTACTTCTGTTAGAATAATGGACGAAGGAATTTCCTGAAAATGTGTTGTGTTTAAATGTTAATGGGGCAGAACTTGCGCCTGAAATAACGGAGAGCTCAACAGCGCTCTCTGTTTTTTATGGCGAATCAAAGAAGCAAGTTGCCACATTTGCATATGCGCAATAAAATGCGCAAGTCGTGAAACTGCTCCTATCGGTTCACTGACGATATGACAACTGCGAATTAAAGGGCCATCACACGCTACAATCATAGAAATCACTGAAAAATCGCAAACTTGCTCATTCGCACAGCTGGAATGTAACTAATTAAGCCACCAAAGGTACGCTTGAAAATACCAGGTTTAAACTAAGCGTTAAAAGAACAATAACTCTTTATGACTGCCAAACAACTAAACATTAAATTTTAAAAATGTGGAGTCTCATATTACTGCTTATTTTAATAGTTTTTGGTCATTAAAAAGAAGTTAAAATTTAAAATTTTTACAATTTTATTTACTTTTCCCTTCTGTCTCTTTAATTTAATTCAATTATTTCTTTGGCATTTTATTTTTAAAAAATTGTTTACAATACCTTCCAGAATACTAACTTTAAATTAATAAAGTCTGCTTGCCTGCTTGTGGGCGTGACTTCTCTTCCTGACAGATCTTGTGGGCATGTCTTCTATTATCACAGATATTTCCATGCAAATAAACCTAAGCTATTCAGAGGCTGGGTTGATTGTGCACAATTCTTTAAAAGTTCAAAATTACGCAAGTCGACTCCACAGAGCCCACAGTAAGTACATTTGTAAATTTATTTCGCAGGAGCTACAGCAATCGTTGCCACACTCTCTGCATAAGTTCTGCCCATGTATTTCCATAGCGTAATTTCAAGGCTCAAACGCCTGTAAGCACTTCAGCAGTTTCAATGTCGAGGCACATATAATGATTAAGGAATTGAGGGGGCTAAATTGTGCAGGGTAGCGCCCGTTGTGTAGGTGCTACGCAGACTCCTAAGCATGAAAATGGCATCCAAGATGCACGTACACACTTCGGGTGTGACATGTGCAGGACGCCATATTGGTAAAGGCGTTTGCGCACGCGCACTTAACGAGCGCCGGCAGCATGTAAAGTAGGGAAATTATGCGGTAGATCAGTGTGCAACGCCGATTTAAAGGGACAGATGCGATTTTGGAACCTCGCACAGCTGAACAGGTCTTAAATACCAAGAAGGACCCCCAGACCAGTGCTATTTAAAGGTATTAAGGGAAATGATGCTAAGGCGGATATATGGAGTTAGATCACAACCATGATCTCATTGAATGGCGGAACAGGCTTGAGGGGCTAAATGGCCTACTCCTCTTCCTATTTTCCTATGTTCCTATAATAAAGTTTTAATACTCTACAGGGAGTGGGCTGGCTAACTGACAGACAACAGCAAGGACACTAGCAGAGTGGCAGGGATGGGACAGGAATGCTATCGTCCTGAGAGAGGACAGCAGGTTCATGTTCCATGGAGCCACTGCCACTCGCTGCCTCTTGTTATACGCCACCTTCTCCTGCAAGAAAGTAGGGCATGTCTCAGTGAGTGTCCTGCAAGATGTTTGGGTGATGTGGCTATCGTGGTTGAATAGCTGCTAGTGTGTGTGACCTGTGAGTTGTGGGTGTGCGGCTTACAACAGTGGTAATATGTGAGGGTGAGATGAAGTATCTGATTGGAAGAGTTGAGTACTGATTGAAAGAGTTTGTGTGTCAGTGGGTGATGGGGGTGTAGTGCATGGAGCAGTGGGTGTGGCTAGTGGTGCAGTTGACAGGAGATGCAACTTGACAGTTGAACTCACGCACCTTGGACACTCGTGTCAAATCATTAACTTCTTCTGCACTGCATCCATGTTTATGGTGGTATATTCCTGGCATTGACCTCGTCCCCTACTGCCTCCCACTGCCTCAGGAGCATATGTTTGGAGGGCCTCTTGACCTCCCACCCACAATGAATATAGGATGCCCCTCCTCCTATCCACCTCTTGTGCCAAGGCCTCTAGTACACCATCAGTGAACCTTGGTGCATGCACTCTCGCAGGCCCGGTACAAACTCAGATCGGCAGATTGGTGAGGTCTGACGTGCAGATTGGAGGATGTGGGATGTAGTTGTGAGCAACCTTTATTCAATGTTTTGGAAGAGCTCAACAGTTTGTAAACATAAGGATGGGACCTGCATCTGCGCTTTACGTGTGTGATTTCTGATCTCCATTCAGACTCCATTCAGACCTGTATCTTATATTTTGAAAATATAAGAGTCCCGCAAACTTTGAGCAGCCAAGTTGCTGCTCATTAAAAATTCCAGATTTCCCATCATCACCATGCTTCACTATATTGCAGTACAGATTCACTTCACCATTGACTTCCACCACTTCCTGCAGCCACAATGCACCTCCCCTTTAATAGGTGCAGGCTGCCTTTAAGTGGTGCTAGCCACCCCCGATATCTGGGCCCCCTGCTAGTGAGCGGCCACTCAACACCGCAGGTAGGGCTCGCTGCTCGCAGCAATCAGGTAAATCACCAGGCAGCACGAATGTTACGTGCTGCCTGCATCGCAACCACTGGCCACAGGTTAATCGTGCACCGCGATCCCAGTGCCCATTTGCGGAGGTTAACCAATTTAACCCCCTGAGAGTCTATGCATCTAAAGTTGTGAATATTGATTTGTATCACTGGTTTGAAACAGAACTAGAGATATTGGGGGATAAATTGGTTTTGCGCCAGTTGAGTGGGAAGTGGACCTGGAACAAGGACCAAAGATGAAGGCCGAGGCTCAGTCCAAATGGAGCCCAGGCCTCATCTCTGCAGATGCCAATTGTGTGTCAGGGCCTTCCCAAAATCACCTGGTCCATAGTTCAGTCCTGGGAGAGGGATGGAGAGGGGAGACAAAAGTCAGGGGAAAATGCGCGGGCAGACAGCAGCCTACAGTGTTGCTCCTTCTGGCTCCGCATTAAGATGTGAATAAAGAAAAACTTACCTGCTCTTCGGTGGCCTCTAATGGTCCCTTTAAGGACCGCCGTAGACCCAGAAAATCTGAGCAAAGCACGTGCAGAGCCTGCTCCACCCAGTTTTTGCCCAACTTGGCATCGGGATTAGGCCCCAGGCACTTCTGGAGGACCAGTTGCGGGTGATCCTGTCTGGAAATGAGTCTCCGCCACATGCACTTCGCACCCAAAAAACAGACACGATGAGAATCAATTTCTTCCCCATTATTTTTATGTGACAATAAAAAATGGATTAAAATGAGGCACTCAGGAACATTACTGAATATGTTTAACTTTGATTCAACTAGTTAAGCCAAGAAAACTATTAAGAAAATGCAATTTAGATGCTTTATGTACGGTGAAGAACTGTTCTTTCCAGCATTAATTGGAACATCGCAAGTCATGCGATGTTCCAATCACGCAAAAGCATTAAAAACTCTGGAGACATTATAAAAATATTCTACTGCAATAACAATGAGAATACATTTAGTTTCTGATCATGAAAGGCAATAAACAGGTAAAAATAATGAGGAACAAATGTAACTGGCACATTGCCATCGGCAACACCAACGGCAACAGCCACACTGCTCGATTATTTTAACAATTTACTTTGATAGATTGCATTGCACAATTAATGCACGGTACAATGGGCTAGATTTTCCTCCGTTTAAGAGTCACTGAGGCTTAAATTCAACATCATTGTTCCTGTGTTACTGCTGGTCCAGAGGGGTTTTGGTACTTTTTCCACTTCTATTCCCGTACTATGCCAACAAAAGCCTGCCTCCGCCATTAAAATCCTTGTGCAATGAGTGTGCAACATACTATACTCAATTTCTCTGTTTAAGCACCAGATTATCATCCCAAAAATTACTGGAAGCTCTAGCAAACCAGAAGTGCTGCTCAGTGCTCATCTGGGACTAATTAGCTTGTTTCATCTGTTTGCTGAGCTAACTACTTGTTAACTACCCCTAACTATGACATAACTAACATTAAGATAGAAACAGAATCCATTTGGATTGAGATAAAAGATAAGAAGGGATCAATCACACAAATAGGGGTATACTACAGACCACCTAATAGTGGAAGGGAAGTGAACGAAGAAATATGTAAGCAAATCTAATAATGGGAAATGAACTAGAGCAGATAAGAGAAGTAAGTGTTGGGGAACATTTAGGCAATGGTGATCACAATATAATAAGATTTAAAATAATGATTGCGAAAGACAGAAGTAAGACAAAGACCGAGGTAATAGATCAGACAAAAGCTAATTTTGAGGGGATAAGAATGGAACAAGGGAAGGTAAACTGGAAAAGAAATTGACGAAGAGATAGAACAGCAGTGGGAAATATTTAAAAAGTTCAGGAGAAATATTTTCCGCTAAAAAAGAACAAACTAGCCAATAATGAAACACCATGGATGAATAAAGAAATAAGGTCAAAATTAAAGCTAAAGGAAAAGGCATACACTAAGTACATAGACAATAAAGGAGAGGATGACAAAAGGGAATACGAAGAGGTTAGGAAAGGAGTCAAAAAAAACAATTAGGAAGGCAAAGAGGAAATATGAAATTAAATTGTCAAAGAATATAAAAAGAAATAGTAAAGTATTCTACTGACAAAGCAAAATAACAAAAGAAAAATCAGAAATAAAAACAGAAAATGATGGAAAAGCTCAGCAAGGGAGGCAATATCAGAGGAGAAAGAAACAAAGTAAACGATTCAGGTCGAAGACTTTTCATCAGAAATGGAAGAAGTTAGAGTTAAAGTTTAAAGAAAAATCAGGATGAGGATAGGGCCACTAAGGGATGCACAAGATAAACTCACAGGTAATGACAGGGAAATGGCAGAAATATTGAATAGTTACTTTGCCTCCGTATTTACCAGGGAGACAAGTAGTGTGGATATAACATTAGAAGAAGAGATCAAAAAAGATATATTGACATTAAAGATAGAAAGGGAGGAAGTAATTGATAAACTAATAAAACTTAGAGAGGATAAAACCTCTGGTCCGGATGGATTGTATCCGCACATATTAAAAGGAGTTAGGGAGGAGATAGCAGAGGCATTATTACATATATATAAAAAATCATTAGAAAAGGGAATAGTGCCAGAGGACTGGCGTACAGCTAATGTTATTCCTATATTTAAAAAGGGAAATACAACAAATCTTTGGAACTATAGACCAGTTAACTTAATGTAGGTGGTAGGAAAGAAAATAGAATCTTTACTCAAAGGTATAATAGAAAACCATCTAGAAGCTGAAAATATAATAAAGAATAGACAGCACCAATTTCTAAAGGGACTATCATGCTTGACCGACCTTATTGAATTCTTTGAAGAAGTATCAGAAAGAGTAGACAAGGGTAATGCAGTCGGTGTAATATATTTGAATTTTCAAAAGGCCTTCGATAAGGTACCACATATTGACTCATGACTAAGGTCAGAGCATGTAGAGTCAGGGGGTGGGTAGCAGAATGGATGGCAAGCTGGCTACAAAACAGAAAACAGAGAGTATGGGTTAAGGTTGTTACTCAGATTGGCAAAAGGTGGGAAGTGGTGTTCCGCAGGGATCGGTGCTGGGACCACTGTTGTTCACAATTTACATTAATGATTTGGATTTGGGAATCAGAATTACAATTTCAAAATTTACAGACAACTCCAAATTGGGGGACATAGTTAATAATGAGGAAAAATGTGACAAAATACAAATAAACATGCAGAATGGGCGTGTAATTGGCAAATGAATTTCAATATAGATAAGTGTGAGGTCGTGCATTTTGATAGGAAGAATAAGGAGGCCATACACTATTTGGATAGTGAGAGTCTAAATGGGGTAGAGGAGCAGAGGGATCTGGGGCACAGGTACACAAATCACTAAAAGTAGCGACTCGGGTTAGTAAGGCCATTAAAAAAGTAAACCAAGCACTGGGGTTCATTTCTAGAGGGATAGAATTGAAAAGCAGAGAAGTTATATTAAACTTGTATAGAACCTTGTTTAGGCCACACTTGGAGTACTGTGAACAAATCTGGTCTCCATATTATAAAAAGGATATAGAGGCACTGGAGAAGGTGCAAAAAAGATTCACAAGGATGATACCAGAACTGAGTGGATGTACTTATCAGGAAAGATTGAAGATTGAGCAGGCTGGGGCTCTTTAGAAGTCTTTAAGATTATGAAAAGGTTTGATAGGGTAGACGTAGAGAAAATGTTTCCACTTGTGGGGGAGTCCAAAACTACAGGTTATAAATATAAAACAATCATTAATAAATCCAATAGGGAATTCAGGAGAAACCTCTTTACCCAAAGAGTGGTAAGAATGTGGAACGCGCTACCACAAGAAGTAGTTGAGGTGAATAACATAGATACATTTAAGGGGAAGCTAGATAAGTACATGAGGGAAAAAGGAATAGAAGGATATGCTGATAGGATGAGATGACGAGGGGTGGGAGGAGGCTCGTGTAGAGCATAAACACCGGCATAGACCAGTTAGGCCGAATGGCCTGTTTCTGTGCTGTACATTCTATGTATTTCATCCAACATTGTCATGACACTAAGTGTGGTGATTAAGATAACAGTGGTACTCAATTTCTTTGCTCCAGATTCTTTTCAGGCTACATTTGGGGATATGTGCCAAATATACCAACCAGCAGTCGACCACTGCATAAAGCAAGCACCTTGTTTTGAAAATCTGATTAGTTTATCTTGTTTTAAATGTATGTTGCACAACAGCAGGAAAGGTTGTTCCAGTTTACAGATGACATGATTTCCCCAGGTCCAGGGGGCCATTGATGAACTCCATGTAAGTATCTGTGCTCCCTCACAGACAACAAACTATGTAAACAGATAACTCGCTGAATGTGCTGATTGTATGCGATGTCAGGCACATCATCATGCACGTCAATGCATGCTGCCCGGGAAGTTGCAATGTGGTCCATTCTGAACTGCAGATCTGTACACATATCCATCACAACATAGAGATGCAGCTAGTGGACTCTTCCCACTAAGCTGTGGAAAACCATAAAGAAATGCCTGACCAAATTAACTTTCTAATACACCTAAACCATAAAGCTGAAAAGCATGATGGATAAGTTGACCATGTTAGCTGACCAGCTGAATATAATAGAAAGCTTATGTTATTAGTTCTCAGCAAAGACACACAGAAGAGCTATTGTCTGCTTATGAGATAACTGTCTGACTAACAGAAATGAATGACCATATAGCCTTGAGACTGAGTACAGAACTGATAATAAAGACAGTTTCTTAGGGGAAAGGCACTTTCCCAGACTTTGTTTAAGAATCACGAGGCAGTCATGAGTGTTGTGGGAAAAAATCACCACTCGGAGTCAGACTTAAAGATTCAACATGCAGTTTATTGGACAAAGCTTTGGGTGAAGAACTGGATACTCCGCAGTATCGCAACTACCTCCTCAACTTTAAAATGGTTGTCATGCTTTTTTATACCTTTGAAATACAGATTTTCAGTAGCTTTTACATCATTAATCTTGATTACACACATTAACCAATTAAGCCCGCATGGCAACAACGGACTGTTTACACATTAACCAATTAAGCCCGCACAGCAACAACGGACTGTTTATATATTAACCAATCAAATTAAAACAACTGTTATCACCTTAAGACAGTATGCCTTTGTTTCACGCAGTCTGGTTCTATAGTTTTATCAGTTCGTTGTGAAATGTCTTTTGTATTCCCAGACTGTAAGCCAGTTTTGGAATGTACAAACTCAACACTTTTAACTGTCTTTCCCACAGTCACAGAATCCATTTTGTTTAGTAGTGTCCATTTTGTTAGTAGTCAAGTGTTATGTTTAAGCTTTAATTAGGGTTAGTCCAATCTACACAAAGCGCATTTCAGTGTGGTTTTAGGGTAAAGACCATCGTCATGTACCCAATAGTCACTTCATCGTTGCCTTTAACCCAACAGCCCAAATTTTACGCTAACAATGAGGAACCAGAGGGTGGGTTCCCTATTTTTGATTGACTAACCACTTGAACCAATAAGAATGTACATGTACGCCCATATTCTATGATAGACAGACATTACTAATTTAACTGTATAAATATGAACTGTCTTCCTATGTACAGCGAAGAGGTTGTCTAACCATTGTCTTAGACACTCTTCCCTTGAGCTCAAGTTTCTTTTAATTAAAATTCTTACTTGTCTGAAAATAAGTTGTGTATAATAGGTAATTAAGTTTTCGACAAAGCCACCAGCTAAGAAACTTTCCTGGATGCCTCATTGATCATTAGATGCTCTACAAACATCCTTCTTTTAACTACTAGATCTCTAAGATCCGGGTGCCATGGCTTCTTAGCTGAAGGCAAGCATCTACTGGCCCTCCTGAGCAATACAGCTGACCCATCCTCGTCACTCATGCTCTGTGCCGCACCATGCGATTCGCATCACTAACACTAAATAATCCCTCATGAGTGGGTGTCACTTAGCTGATGCTTGGTATAGAGGAAAGGAATAACACAGTGCACAGTAAACAGACTGTAGCTGAGGTGATTATAGAGGGGAAGAGAAGGTGAGGGCCCTGGTTCCTGTGGCATCTGCTGTTCCTGATGTTACTGACATTCACCTGGAAGGAAATAAAAATACAAGATGTTGGCATACACGCTGTAAACAGAAAATGTTAAAAGCAATTTCCAAACAAATTGAAGATTTTAAACCTGACAGTCATTTATGCTGAGATTACAATTGGGTAATAGGAGTTGAACTGATACAAAGACTTTCCTGATCAACCTGCAGCTACCATGTCCCCTCCTGCATCTCTGTCTCCCATGGATTTCCCTGTCTGCCTGCCCAGAAGCTCCAGGGCTCCCTCTTCAAAAGGGGTGAGGGTCTGTAGGTTTGGGAGGTCTTCCCTCATTGGCACACCTCTGTCTCGTATTGTTTGCAGTCTTCTCCTTCAAGAGAGAGGTACAGGATGTGAATATTCATTGCCAACCATTCACTAGGAGCGCAACGTAGATGCTTGTGAGAAGTCCTTAATGGGGGCGATTGGAATGCACAATTGAACCTAATACATCTGTGAGATTTTCACATCATTTGTGCATGTGAGGGTGTGAGTTGCGGAATATTTGCAGGGAAAGAAAGAGGTTGTGAAGGGTCTTGTGCTTCCTCAGGTAAGATTTTAGGAAAGTAAAACATGGTGTGGAATACTGGGATGACAAGGTGGGTGACACTACTGCTCATGCATTCAACCTTGGCATAGAAAATAATTAACACTAGTCCTCTTACCTTGGCTGACCTGGTGAAGTCATTAAACTTTTTACAACATTGACCTGCTGTGCGTAGGGTTCCAGAGGTGGCATTCATGCCTCTGCCATATCTTTCCGCTGGGCCTGGACTGCAGAATTTGCTAGTTTCCTGTCTTTAGTTCAAAGAGACCTACAAACCTTCTCCTTATCTCCACCAATAATGGCACAGAGTAATCAAGGACTGTCAGCATGGATTTGTTAAGGGAAGGTTGTATCTGACTAATTTGATTGAATTTTTTGAGGAGGTAACAAGGTGGGTAGATGAGGGTGGTGCATTTGATGTAGTCTATATAGATTTTAGCAAGGCTTTTGACAAGGTCCCACATGGCAGACTGGTCAAAAAAGTACAAGCCCATAGGATCGAAGGGAGAATGGCAAGTTGGATCCAAAATTGTCTCAGTGGCAGGAAGCAAAGAGCAATGGTCGACGGGTGTTTTTGTGACTGGAAGAATGTTTCCAGTAGGGTTCTGCAGGGCTCAGTACTAGGTCCCTTGCTTTTTGTTCGAAAGGGGCCAAGAGCAGTTTGGGTCCCATTCTCCTGGGGCTCTCCTCCACGAGGCTGCTAAGCATTTTTCCCCCCATTACTGTCCAATCTCAACAACTCTCAATACTGCCAAACTCTGCCTCCAAACGCCTAGAAATTCCCTCCCTTTTGGACCCCAGCAACCCCCTCCCCAAACTTTCCCTCCACTTCTAGACTTAGGATTTCCCCTAAGTGCTCACAAACCCATAGGCTGCACTCCAAGAACTCTCAGATCCCAAAACTGTCCCCCATTGCTACCAATCCCTGAGGATCTCCCAGCCCAATACTCCCAGATCCCAGAACCCCTCCCTCAGTGATTCCAGATCCCAGGCCTAATCCAGTTTTCCAGTACCTTCCTCCTTGGTGTTCCTGCAATCCTAAGACCCCTCAAGTGCTGACACACTTTGTAACATCCCCCCCTCAAAATACTGCTGGATCTTGATAACGTATCTCAGTGCTCCCAGATCCTCGGCCCACCCCAATACTGAGAAGTCAGTGCCCCTGGTAATACCACTTGGCATGACCACTGTTCTTGTAAAATCTCCCATTCACTGTGATCAATGCCATGGATGACCTGCTAGGTTTTTTAAAAAATTACGGCCTAAATTGCGTGTCCTCTCAATCTTCTAATCTTCAATTAAAAGAATTTCATTTTGTCTTTCTTCCTAATTTAGATCTCTAAATCCTATAAAAATCCTAATTCTTCTTCCCTAAATATCTCTAACGGATCAATGTAAAGCTTCAACTTAGAAAAGGACATGTCAACCAAAGTGCTGCTCGCCATTTACCAAAGCTAGCCCTCTAATGGACAGCAAGAAATCTTTGTTTGTATTGGCGTAGTGTAGTTTGGCCTGTTTGTGTACTTTCTGTTTTATATTTTATTATTGTTAATGAAATTTTTAAAAACTGCTGTTAGTTTTATCTGTTGTACATTTCTCTACAGAGGCAGCAAGCCCAGCCTTAAACTGACAATCGTTATATACACAAAAATGTCCATTTCACCTTTTGCAATGTTCCATGTTACAGTGAGCCTTGTTCAACTAAATAAGTGGTTTGCACAGGATTTGAGAACAGAAAGCATCAAGGTAGAAGCTACAGTATATGCCCCCATTCTTGTTAAAATTTGTATGGAAATAACATAACTTATTTTATAGAGTTTCAATGGTATAATGGACTTTTCATTCCAATATAACAGCCAACATTGTGACAATTTTATATATATAAATATATATATATACACCTTAATTTTGTAGGTGTTTTATTGAGTCTTGGAAATAACACGCTTGCTGAATAGCTAAAGAGTCATTCGTGCTCTGTGATTCACTGGTTAAACAATAGCATATTGGGCAAGCTCATGAATTAAACACTTTAAAGCATTTTAAAGGTAATAACAACTAGTCATCTCTGGAGAAAAGTGAGAGGTGACTCTTATAAGAGATTGTCTGCTATTTCCAGCTCTAAGTGCAGACCATAGTTCACAGTTATGTTGTACTTTACCATAGCAGCAAATGTACCTTCTTGCTCCAAGTGGTGAGATCTGTATTAACACATTTGTCATGGTGTGGTGGTGAGGCCAGGCCACTATCCAATATGGTGAAAGGGAGGGGCATAATGTGTGGTAATATGCCATTTTGACTACCCTCTCAGCACTGGTTTGTCTGAGATGGGTAGAATATATGAAGTTTCTGTGTGATGCGCTATGTTCACCAAGTGATTTTGAACATCTTCGCACACAATGCTACACATGCAGTTTGTAAGGATTTGCCTCCATGCTTCTCCTCAACCCTTCTCCGGTCCTTTTTATTTAGCTGGCAATCTAGTCCTTCCTCTCAGGGTCATTTTGGATATCCCACACTGCCAGCATACATGCAGGGGAATATAGAGTATGAGTGAACCTCTATATTGCAATCATTCTTATTAAATATTTTTTAAAATCTTTTTAAAAATGCCATATTTTGTGCAGCCATATAATACATAAGTTTGACATTAGTGAGTTATCGCGGCTTCCTCATATGCGGAATAATCGGCTCATTTCATTGCTCCGTAATATACATTTATATGGAAACCAATCGAAGGAGGAGCCTTGAACATGCCGGCAGAGGGCTGGAGATTTTTTGTGAGCCCAGGGAGAGCACTGGCTGTGAAACACTCTGAGATGTCCTAAGGACTTGAAAGGCACATTTAATTGAAAGTTCATTCTTCTTTCGGTTCTTTTTTGTTACCTTAACATGAGGAATATATATTCACAAAGCAAATAAATACTGTTTAGTGGTTTATTTTGAACAGGCACAACACAATTTTCCAGTGTTAAGGTAGTAGAAGGAATACAAAAACACTAATGTAGTCATTTAGGAATTTGATCTTTTCACATTAGCTGCTTCTTTACCTGCACTTTATCTATATGGAAAATGTAATTATGAGACATTTCAAGGGTAAAATTTTCATGTGATGATCAAGACTTCAAACCATCGTAGAAGAAACATTATGGAATCGATTAGTAAATTAATATTGCAGCAAATTAGGAGAGGGAGAAGTTTCTTGAATCGCTTTATGTCAACTCGTAAGTAAAAATCTTTGCTAACAGTATATAGTGATCGATACAATTTCAAAACTGTGTGCCAAGTCTGTAGACCCGAAGGCTGAAAAATAGAACAGATAAATTAATATTAATTATTTTTAAAGGTTGAAGCACATCACTGAGCTTTCATACCAGAGATCTAACCTCGCACTGACAGAGTGTCAAATAGCAGCAGACATTATTTACAGGCGGTTTCATTTTGTTATTTTTTATTAAAAAATAACAATTATTTCAGAACTTTGGCACAGAAGAATGTCACCTTGATACATGAGAAAAATTAACTTATAGCGGAAGGTACCTGAGCTGTTGCCGAGAAATCAAAGATTGCGCTGTAAATTCAGATAATAAGGTGAAAACCTTATTGTGTAGTAGCTGACTAAGGGCATAGGCTGTAAATCTCTGAAAGGAAGATGGAATCCTGCCAGAATATAAATGCTTCATCTTTCACAAACTCGTGCTTTCGGTTGCTCATTAAGAAGACAGAATATAAAGCAAGCCTGCACTTCTAGTTGGCAATCACTCAGGGGAACGATGGCCAACTGCATTTCATTAATTGGTTTCTGGAAACAAATCTTCCTCTTGCCAGGTGCTTGGGTCATTTCATTTCTTTATGATATTCAAGAGCAGACAACTGCCCTCAGGACCTTATGCTGCAACTTGTGCTTCCATATCACAGCAATACCGAATTTAATTAATCATGGCGGTATTCTTAATAAATACTGTAGTGGAATAAAATTGTATGCTTATTTTTAAGATCTTCAACAAGCAAACACATAGAAATCACCTGGATGAAATCAACCTCAATTTTAGCTTGCAGTTCGGCCCTATATTCACATCTATTAAATTAATTTCTATCAAGTCACAGGTTTATCAATTTGCAAAATTAATTGTTTAGTAGGTTCTTTAATGTCCTATGGTAGTATGAGAATCTTGGATGGAACCTGGACCAAATATACTGAAGCCTGGGCTGGGATACCCTTGTGGAAATGAAAACCGTCCTAAATCACTAACATTAAACAAACATCACTCAGTATTTTTAAAATCTAATTTTGTACAATTAAATTTATAGACAAAATAATTGATAGGATTCAGTACATAGCTCACAGGAATCCTTGATAAACCTTAACATAACAAAACCGTACCCATGAAATTTGTATTTTGCCCATACTATTTCAATTAGTTAACCTGTAACTTAAATGGATGGTTGCATAGTTTAGTTTAGCTCACCACAATTTGCAATAATGTGGTGATTTCAAAGAACCCAGAAGAATGTATTTAAATACATTGGGAATAAATTGGACTTTTGCAAAATGCCCCATCAGAATACATAACTCCATTAACATCTTTATTGGTTAACATCAACTGTACTTTGTATAACATCAAAATAGATTTCAGTAATGCTTGTTTTTCTTATCAATATATGAAATAGCTCCTTCCCTTTTTTAATACACATTTATAGTTATAAGAATTGAGTATACTCAGAGGCAACTGATAACTGTAATGAGGACAGATGCCCCTTAAAGTTGGCCTTGTGGTTGCAGGAAATATCGAAAAACTGGGGCACCAATGTCCAAATCAAAGCTTTTCCTGAGCTGATGTGATAACCAATCTTTGGCATTGAGTTACCAGCCAAACAGAGCTTAAATATCTTTTGGAATCATAGAATCATAGAAAATTTACGGCACAGAAGGAGGCCATTCAGCCCATCATGTCCGCGCTGGCTGAGGAACGAGCCACCCAGCCTAATCCCACTTTCCTACATTTGGTCCGTAACCCTGCAGGTCACGATTCTTCAGGTGCACATCCAGGTATTTTTTAAATGAGTTGAGGGTTTCTGCCTCTACCACCCTCTCAGGCAGTGAGTTCCAGACCCCCACCACCCTCTAGGTGAAAAAAATTTACTCATTTCCACTCTAATCCTTCTACCAAGCACTTTAAATCTATGCCCCCTGGTTATTGACCCCTCCTCTAAGGGAAATAGGTCCTTCCTATCCACTCTAAGACCCTCATAATTTTGTACACCTCAATCAAATCACCCCTCAGCCTCCACTGTTCCATGAAAACAACCCCAGCCTATCCAATCTGTCATCGTAGCTAAAATTCTCCAGTCCTGGCAACATCCTCTTAAATCTCCTCTGTACCCTCTCTAGTGCAATTACATCCTTCCTGTAATGTGGTGACCAGAACTATGCGCAGTACTCCAGCTGTGGCCTAACCAGTGTTTTATACAGTTCCAGCAATAACCTCCCTGCTTTTATATTCTATGCCTCGGCTAATAAAGGAAAATATTCTATATGCCTTCTTAACCACCTTATCTACCTGTCCTGCTACCTTCAGGGATCTGTGGTCATGCACCCCAACGTCCCTCACTTCCTCTACACCTCTCAGTATCCTCCCATTTGTTGTGTATTCCCTTGCCTTGTTTGCTCTCCCCAAATCTTTGGATCATAGATGCGAACTTGGGAAGGGTGAACATGAGAGAGGGTACTGAAGTGGAGGTGGCAATGCAGGGAGTGATGACAAGGTGGTTTGCTTTCACTGCTACTCCATGAACCAACCCCATAAGCATTACAGCAGTCCTGGAAGGAGATGAAGGCCAACTTGATGCTACAGCTGGCTGACTCGTATTTTGGTTGTGCTAATCCTGTGGTGCACGTTGGCAGCTGGTGTCTTTACAACAGATGGCACAGCTCTGTATCTTGTTCTCTGCTGACCTTGACCCTCCTATGACACTTCTTTTTTAAATTTGATTTTGGAAGTGCGGGATCACTGAAAGCTCCCCTTAACGTGCTAATTATTGGAAATATTGTTTGGGACTTTCCTCGGAGCTGCTCCCACTCCCAGAAGTGCATCAGAATCCCAGTTTGCACACGTGAACAGGATTTCCGCCACACATCCGGCAAGGTTATGGCAGTGGAACAGTTGCAACTCCGAGAAAAATCCCTTCTTTGTTAATTAATTTGAAGAAAATGGAAAAAAGGCAAACATTTTAAACTCACATCACACAGCTAGAGCTCACACTGCACAAATCACAAAGGAACGGCCAGTACCATTAAACTCATGACTTTCCTTTATTTACCTAATTAACTTTCGTAATTAAGTTTTAATGTATGGTAGAAAGAGTATACAATATGGAAACTCTTGGGATGTAACTTTGTACTCCGGTGATGATGTTGACCCTATTTCATTCTGACTTTTCCTTTTCTGTTATTGGGCCAGCCTACTTCACTAGATCATCATCATTTATCCTCAGAATCACCCCTCAGGTACAGGAAATGTGTCTCACCTTCAAACTGTTACCTGAATCATTTGCTTCTGATTTCTATGCGTTCGTCAATCATTTGTTATTTCAGGTTGGAGTGAGCAGAATACTATGGATGCAATGGGGGGAGGGGGGATTATCAACTGCTGGTAACCCGTTTCCTGCCTAAAAAACGGGAGGCCGGAGGCAGGAAATCTGGTGGACAGCTTGCCCGCCATTTGCCCGCCTGATTCGATTTTTCAGTTAGGCCTTCAATTGGACACCCGGCACTCCTGCCCAAAACAGGTGGAAAGCTATTTAAATATGCAAATTGGGGTCCTGCACTGATCGTAGGATGCCGATTTTAATGTACAGTGGACGGAATATGTACCTGGTGTTGTGTGGCCTAGCCAGCAGTCCTTAAAGGGGCTGCTTGAGGCCGCTCAGGAAAGGATGGGGGTTATATTGGATAACCCCTGAAACCAGGCGCAGGGGGTCACGGTGCACGATTAACCCTTGCCCGGTCGTTGAGATGCAGGCAGCACGTAATATTCGTGCTGCCTGGTCATCTACCTGATATCTGCAAGCAGCAGGCCTAGCTGCGCTGTTGAGTGGCTGCTCACCAACAGGGGGGCCCCGATATCGCACGAGTGGAGAGCATCACGTAAAGGCAGCCTACACCTCTTAATTGCAAAATATAAGATACGGATCCGCACGGAGTCTGAATGGAGATCAGACATCGCACACATATACCAAATATGCAGGTCCCGTCCCTATGTTTACAAACTGTTGAGTTACGTTAAAACATTAAATAAGGGTTGCACACTACTAAATCCCACATCCTCCAATCTGCATGCCAGACCTCACCAATCTGCTGATCTGAGTTTGTACCAGGCCTGTGAGAGCGTGCACCAAGGCTTTCTGAAGATGCACTAGAGGCCTTGGTACAATAGGTGGACAGAAGGAGGGGCATCCTATATCCGCAGGGGGGCAAGAGGTCCTCCAGACTTATGCTCCTGAGGCAGTGGAAGGCAGTAGGGGATGAAGTCAATGCCAGCCGCATAGCACCACGAAGATGGATGCAATGCAGGAAGAAGTTCAATGATTTGACATGAGTGGATAAGGTGAGTGAGTTCAACTGTCAAGTGGCATGTCCTACCAACTACACCACTAGCCGCATCCACTGCTCCACGCACTACACCCCCATCGCCCACATACCAACAAACTCTTTCAATCAGTACTCAACTCTTCCAATTAAATGCTTCCTCTCACCCTCATACATTACCACTATTGCAAGCCATAACCTACAACTCACAGGTCACACACACTGGCAGCAATTCAGCTATGACAGGCACATCACCCAAACATCTTGCAGGACACTCACTGACACATGTCCCACTTTCTTGCAGGAGAAGGTAGCGCATAACAGGAGGCAGCGAGTGGCAGTGGCTCCATGGAGCATGAACCTGCTGTCCTCTCTCAGGATGACAGCATTCCTGTCCCACCCCTGCCACTCTGCCAGTGCCCTTGCTGTTGCCTATCAGTTAGCCAACCCACCCCTTGTAAAGTATTGAAACTTTATTATAGAAACATAGGAAGATAGGAAGAGGAGTAGGCCATTTAGCCCCTCGAGCATGTTCCGCCATTCATTGAGTCATGATTGATCTGTGACCCAACTCCATATACCCGTCTTAGCCCCATATCCCTCAATAGCATTAACAAAAATCTATCAATCTCAGATTTAAAATTAACAATTGAGCTAGCATCAACCATCGATTGCAGAAGAGCGTTCCAAACTTCTACCACCCTCTGTGTGTAGAAGCTTTTCCTAACTTCAATCCTGCAAGTCGTGGCTCTAATTTTTAGGCTATGTCCCCTAGCCCTAGTATTCAAGTAGAATCATAGAATCATAGAAGTTACAACATGGAAACAGGCCCTTCGGCCCAACATGTCCATGTCGCCCAGTTTATACCACTAAGCTAGTCCCAATTGCCTGCACTTGGCCCATATCCCTCTATACCCATCTTACCCATGTAACTGTCCAAATGCTTTTTAAAAGACAAAATTGTACCCGCCTCTACTACTGCCTCTGGCAGCTCGTTCCAGACACTCACCACCCTTTGAGTGAAAAAATTGCCCCTCTGGACCCTTTTGTATAGAAGACCTCCAAAAACAGGTACAAATGCATCAGCAGCCAGAAGAAATAATCTAGCAACGAACCTGTAAGTCTTGCATGATCCCTTTAAATAGCATTGGTGGGGAGTTCTCCATGCTGTTTAAGACCTGTTCAGCTGTGCGAGGTTACGACAGTGCGTTGGCTGGAGCGTTGAGTTCCAAAATCGCATCTGTCCTTTTAAATCGGCGTTGCACACAGAACTACTGCATTTTCTCCCTACTTTACATGCAGCCGGCGTTCGTTATCTGCGCATGTGCAAACTCCTTTACCAAGATGGCATCCGGTGCACATCATGCTAGAAGTGTGCACACGCATTCTGGATGCCATTTTGGGTCCTTAGGAGGCCGCATAGTGCCTACAAATTGGGCACTACATGGCCACAAAAATCTTCCGGCCTGCTGCTGGCCTCCCAGGTCTGTTGCCCCCACCTCCAACGGGCCCTACCTGGCTCTGTGCATAAGTCGACCAATTTTCCATCATCTGAAACTGGCAAGCTGCAATGGAGCGCCCATTTGGAGCCCGCAGCTTGCCGGTAAAATTCAAATAAGGCCCAAACCTGAAAGTGGCACTGACTTTGCGCCTGTTTTAACCGAAGTTGAAAATCTCCCCGCAATGTTTGTAAAATCAAGAGAGCAAAGGTGGGTTTGCCTGGTTTTAGCACCAAATTAGCACCCATTTTTTATGGGTTCCACCCCACAGCACCCATTTGGTGCCCAGAAGCACTGCCCGTGTTTTCCCTTTTGCCAAGTTTCACATCCGCACTTTATTTGCATCTCTTGGGGAAGGGATTCCTATTTAATTCCCGTGTTAGTGAGGTCCAGATGACATGGGGGGGTAATTATAACCTAACCTGCCGGCGGAATCGTTTCAGTCACCCATTTTGAACTCCACCCAATTTTATTTAGATTCAAATGACCCCGGTTGTGATCCAGGACCCATTGGGGTCAAAACTGTCTTGGTCGGTAATGCAAAACGAGCACTAGCAAATCGGTAGCCCATTTTACACTATGCCCCAACAGGCTGCCGATTTGCTATGTCCCATTTTGCCCAGTACGAATTTAATCCCCATTTTCCTGTATTTACCCTGGGTCCAGGTCAGGTGCTACTTGTTCCCATATAAATTGAGTGAAACGAGACAGGTAAGTTACTACTTTGAGCGTTGTCAGTAACAGAAGCCATATTAGGCATGTAACTTTAAAGATTTATATACAAAGGTAAAGAAGAACTGCATTGGGAAGATTTTTAGTGTGTTTTAAGGAGGCCCCGTGACTGTTCCATTTACAACTCAGCTATCATACCGGGCCTAATAGGTGTGCCTTTCAGAGTCCCTCTTTATCAATGCTGAGTGGATGAGGAGAAAGAAGATGTTCGATATCAGGGTAGTGAAGCAATATCAGAGAAGGAAGTGCTGTGTCTGTATCCCTGTAACTGCACCTGGTGCATGTGGAGACTGAGATTTTCCAGGGAGGCAGTCAGTGCAGTCTGTGACCTCCTGACGAAAGGCGCAGAGCCACGGTGCCATCGCCATAAAAGTGACAATGGCACAAAACTTCTATGAATCAGAAAGTTCTCAGGGGGTGACAGGGGCCATGGCAAACATCAGCCAGTTAGCAGAGCCCCATTCTATAGCTCAAGTCATGGATTCACTGCTCCAAGATGTAGACACAGCTATCACATTTAACACTGATCTGCTGCACCCCCCCACAAAAAAAAATCCATAGCCCTCTCAAACTCCAACAAATGACCATAATAAAATGAAACGGAACTGTGAGTACTAACACAAAGAACCATCATTCACAGTGCTCCAATACTCTTTATTTACATGTGAAACTATCTATGTGCCTCCCTCTAATGCCTTTTCCCACAGTGCTTGCTCCTCCTATAACTCGGTTTTTGTTGTTCTCTATCAGGTCATCAGTTGGAGTTAACAAACTGATAGAATTCATCAGGGTCCCTTTAAATAGTTCTGGTGGATGTATCCCTCTCGACTGTTCCCGCCAAGGATTTGTAGACAGATTTTAGAAGGGCGAATCCAGCGTTTTGGAACTTGAAAATGTCCATATGATCCTGAAACAGACGCAGGATGCTCATTTACAGATACATATTAGGCGTCTACCAGTTTCAGGTGGGCGCCCAGGATGATCAAAATGCACCTGATTCAAAATGGCACCGGGCACAATTCCAGCAGATGTCCAGCAAGCGAGATCCCCGTCCAAAATTTGGAGGCCTTGTGCCCACTTTCCCAGCACAACACCACGTAAGTTGAAAATCGGGCCCAGTATTTCTGAATTGGGTGACCTTAAAGTAATGTTAAAAAAATCTCAAACATTTTAATCACGGTAAAATCTCAGAGTCACTTTTGTTAAGTCACCAATACTTTTCAGGTAGGGTTGCCAAACCTCCCGCTTTGCTCGGGAGTCTCCCAAAATCGGCTATTTGTCTCCCAGGTGCTGCTGCTGAGAGAAAAGTTCGTTTTATGGGCACTGCAGCTAATGAGCTGTTTGCCCCCTGCAGCTTGCCGCACTTCCAGTGAAGTTATGATGGTATTGTTCCAAACCCGATTGTCCCCCGATCTTAATAGGATCAGTTCCGTTTGTGATTTTGGGGGTCCTTATGGCGGATGTCCCTATCCAGAATGGGCTACGTATCAGAATACGCCCCATCCATTTTAGTGGAAACCGGCATACAGCCGCAGAAAGGGGCAGCTAGTGCAGCAAGTTTGTATTCATTTATTGATTATACTGACAACTTCACCAAATATGCAACAACCAGTATTGACTAAAATGCAACAATACTCTGGTAATCTGTTATAATTATGGTGGATAAAGCATATTTACTCTTATCTATCACAGACTTCACACTACACAAGTAAGTATGTCAGGTGAATTCAGTGAGTTGTTTTCCTTCATTCAACATAGAACAAATTGTCAGTTAAAACCTTGCATATCAAAAAATCCACTGAATGCACTAAATATAATGTCATAGGAAAATGTTACATTTCAAGAAAGAGAATTTCAAAATTGTAGAGAAGCATTTAAATTTATTCTTGGAAGAAAGGTAAAGATTTTCTTCAAGATACAGCTAATGGCTTCAATGGGCAAATTAGCAAACATTTAGGAAAGGTCAGACTGCTGTGATGCCTGAATGATAAAGATGATTGCATCATAGAACACTCCCATCGTAGATCAGCCTAGGTATGTATAGCTATGGTGTGTTCATAACAACATAAGAACATAAGAAATAGGAGCAGGAGTAGGCCAATCGGCCCCTCGAGCCTGCTCCGCCATTCAATAAGATCATGGCTGATCTGATCCTAACCTCAAATCTAAATTCATGTCCAATTTCCTGCCCGCTCCCCATAACCCCGAATTCCCTTTACTTCTAGGAAACTGTCGATTTCTGTTTTAAATTTATTTAATGATGTAGCTTCCACAGCTTCCTGGGGCAGCAAATTCCACAGACCTACTACCCTCTGAGTGAAGAAGTTTCCCCTCATCTCAGTTTTGAAGGAGCAGCCCCTTATTCTAAGATTATGCCCCCTAGTTCTAGTTTCACCCATCCTTGGGAACATCCTTACCGCATCCACCCGATCAAGCCCCTTCACAATCTTATATGTTTCAATAAGATCGCCTCTCATTCTTCTGAACTCCAATGAGTAGAGTCCCAATCTACTCAACCTCTCCTCATATGTCCACCCCCTCATCCCCGGGATTAACCGAGTGAACCTTCTTTGTACTGCCTCGAGAGCAAGTATGTCTTTTCTTAAGTATGGACACCAAAACTGTATGCAGTATTCCAGGTGCGGTCTCACCAATACCTTATATAACTGCAGCAATACCTCCCTGTTTTTATATTCTATCCCCCGAGCAATAAAAGCCAACATTCCATTGGCTTTCTTGATCACCTGCTGCACCTGCATACTAACTTTTTGATCTTCTTTCAGTAGGACCCCCAGATCCCTTTGAACTGCAGTACTTTCCAGTTTCTCGCCTTTAAGATAATAACTTGCTCTCTGATTTTTCCTGCCAAAGTGCATAACCTCACATTTTCCAATACTGTATTGCATCTGCCAAATCTCCGCCCACTCACCCAGCCTGTCTATATCCCCCTGTAGGTTTTTTATGTCCTCCTCACTCTCCACTTTCCCTCCCATCTTTGTATCATCTGCAAACTTTGATACGTTACACTCGGTCCCCTCCTCCAAATCGTTAATATAGATTGTAAAGAGTTGGGGACCCAGCACCGACCCCTGCGGAACACCACTGGCTACTGGTTGCCAGTCCGAGAATGAACCATTTATCCCAACTCTCTGCTTCCTGTAAACAATTTTACAACACCAAGTTATAGTAAAACATTTACCTGAG
Source organism: Heptranchias perlo (assembly GCF_035084215.1). Classification (NCBI taxonomy): domain Eukaryota; kingdom Metazoa; phylum Chordata; class Chondrichthyes; order Hexanchiformes; family Hexanchidae; genus Heptranchias; species Heptranchias perlo. Next base: position 57,002,641 of record NC_090328.1, on the reverse strand, counting down.
GAAGGAGGAAGCCTCCGAAAGCTTGTAAATTTCAAATAAAATCGTTGGACTATAACTTGGTGTTGTAAAATTGTTTACAATTGTCAACCCCAGTCCATCACCGGCATCTCCCCATCTCTGCTTCCTGTTAGATAACCAATCCTCCACCCTTGCCAGAATATTACCCCCAATCCAGTGATTCTTTATCTTGAGCAATAATCTTTTATGTGGCACCTTGTCGAATGCCTTCTAGAAGTCTAAATACACTACGTCCACTGGTTCCCCTTTATCCACCCTGTACGTTATGTCCTCAAAGAACTCAAGCAAATTTGTCAGACATGACTTCCCCTTTGTAAAGCCATGCTGACTTTGTCCTATTAAATTATGTTTATCCAAATGTTCCGCTACTGTCTCCTTAATAATAGATTCCAAAATTTTACCCACCACAGATGTTAGGCTAACTTGTCTATAATTTCCAGCCTTCTGCCTACTACCCTTTTTAAATAAGGGTGTTACATTAGCAGTTTTCCAATCTGCCGGGACCTTTGCCGAGTCCAAGAATTTTGGAAAATTATTACCAAAGCATCCACAATCCCTACTGCCACTTCCCTCAAGACCCTCGGATGTAAGCCATCAGGTCCAGGGGATTTATCCGCCTTGAGTCCCATTCATTTACTGAGTACCAATTCCTTAGTGATTTTAATCGTATTTAGCTCCTCCCCCCCTAGAGCCCCCTGTTTGTCCAGTGTTGGGAAATTCTTAGTGTCCTCTACCGTAAAGACTGAAACTAAATATTTGTTCAGCATTTTTGCCATCTCCATGTTTCCCACCATTAATTTCCCGGTCTCATCCTCTAAGGGACCTACGTTTGCCTTAGCCACCCTTTTTCTTTTTATATAACTGTAGAAACTCTTGCTATCTGTTTTTATATTTTTTGCTAATTTATTTTCATAATCTATCTTCCCTTTCTTAATCAATCCTTCAGTTACTTTTTGCTGTCTTTTGAAGACTTCCCAATCTTCTATCCTCCCACTAAGTTTGGCGACCTTATATGTCCTTGATTTAGTCGGATACTGTCCTTAATTTCTTTACTTAGCCACAGATGGCTGTCATTTCTTTTACACCCTTTTTTCCTCAGTGGAATATTTTTTTTTTGAAAGTTGTAAAATAACTCCTTGAATGAACACCACTGCTCATGTACCGTCTTTCCCTTTAATCTATTTTCCCAGTCCACTTTAATCAATTCCGCTCTCATACCATCATAGTCTCCTTTATTCAAGCTCAGTACACTTGTTTGAGAACCAACCTTCTCACCCTCTAATTGGATATGGAATGTAACCATGTTATGGTCATTCATTCCAAGGGGATCCTTAACTAGGACATTATTAATTAATCCTGGCTCATTACACAGGACCATGTCCAAGGTTGCTTGCCCCCTTGTAGGATCAGTTACATACTGCTCAAGAAATCCATCCCTAATACACTCAATAAACTCTTCCTCAAGACTGCCCTGCCCATTTGATTTGTCCAGTTAATATGACAGTTAAAATCCCCCATAATTATAGCTGTAATCTGGTAGATGCATACACCTCATTAAGCCTGTGCTTGGCAGGTGTATGTGGCTGCTATAGAGGTGTCATGATCCAGGCCTGAAGAGGGTAGCCTTGGTCTCCTCGGATGCAACTTTGCGTTTTCCTTTGTGGGTCAAATAATGTGGGTGGGTGGGGGGGTGATGGGCAGTGGATTGCTTTAAAATAAAAGCACAATGATTGCTGCCTGAGAAGTGGGCACTGAGCTGCATGATCCTGGGCAGAGGATCACAGACCTGCTGCACATCGATGGAATTAATGCTCTTCCGGTTCATGAATGCACAGTTATTGTATCCGATCAGCCCACTCCGCCAGGAGAAGTGCAGTACGGTAGGCTTTAAGTACACGCAAGTGAGGATGCCCAAATCCCATCACAAATTGGAGTGAACGGGTGGAAGCATTGCGCCAGTGGGGGTGTTTCAGCAGTGCCTGATCTGACAAAAGCCCGGAATGTCAGAGTGGCAACATACCTCTCCAACAGTAGAGAGAGGACCCAAGGAGGAATCAACAGAAATGTAATTTTTAAAAAATCCTCAGCTCCTCAGGGAGCTATTGGGGGATTTAATTTACCTATTTATGGCAACAGCTGTGGGGCCTTTCCTGGGGTCTCAGTGGGAATAACACCAGCTGAGTTCCACTGAGGCCTTTAAAGAGCATTCTTGGTGGAATTTCTGAGGAAGCCTGGGAACTCTCCCAGACATGTTCCCTTGACGTGGGGGACAGGTAGAAGGTCTTCTCTCACCCCTGCAATGCAATTGACAGATTCTTTTCCATGGGACAAAATCCCAATAGAGCCAGATTCTGCCCCTTTTTCCGGCCCCTGTATACATGCCAGAGAAGCACCCAAGGCCCAAACAGAATTTCAAGCCTAAAAGGGTAGATATTATGAATTTGGATTTCTGGCAAGAGACTTCACCTGCTGGGAGCCCATATTAGGAATTTGAACATTGAGTCAGTGAGCTGGCTGAGTTTTCTCTCCAGAATGTCCGCTGATCTTTGCAACCAAGTTTTTTCTATGCACTGGTGGTGGGCGTAGCTCCGTACAAGTTCCCATACAGTCAATCTTGCAAGGTTGCGTTCAGTGGCACTGTGAATTAGGTGTGCTGACTTTCACGTTCAATTCTCCAATCTGTGCTCCTACCAAGCGAGGCTCCATGCCGGGAGTAAAAACGTGCAAAACTTTTCCTATACTGTAAATGGTAACTGGTAACCTGTTATATAAAAATACTACCTTTCAGTGTAGCTGAGTGGCTGACGATGTACATATTTAATTCATAGTCTGTACAGAAACAGAGCACTTAAAGTGCTTACAATATCAATTATGACTACAGCTTGATGGATGGTCGGAGGGAATGATCTGTTATTGTTTTGTGTTACTGTTCAGCAGTCAAGGTGCTGAAAGACAGATGTTTAGTATGTGGGTTGGAATGTTGTCACTCAAAATAAGATAAACGAGACGATGGAAAAGAAGGAATCCGTAAAGTGGCTCCATAGATGCCTTGTTCAGAGAAACAAGTATCTTGATAATATTAGTGGGCACACAGTAGAACCAGGGACTCACTGGAAGGCTGCCCATGATTTTGAAATGGCTATTACTTTGAAGCTTTGAGATAACTCAATATTTAGCTACTCGAACACTGCTCAGCATCTACTAATCTCCTAACTTCCAGATAGTACCCTGTAGATGTCCAGGCCTCTGGACACAATGCCATGGCACTCATGAGCCACCAAGGCTTTGACTCCATCAATGTCCAGATGGTCAGCTGGACAGCAGCAAGGGGTGTCTATTAGTGAAAGTAGTTATCAATCAATGCATTTTGCTCCACTCTGCCTGCCTGCCCATCAGATCAATCTATGTAGGCCTCCATCTGCTTCTCCTTTTCCTGGTGCTCTGCATCTTATGATGGCTAGATTGTGAAGCATGTAGCACATAGTGATAATCCTGTTCACCTTTGCTGGACTGTACAACAGCATCCCTCCTCAGTTGTCCAAACAATGGAAACTTTGCTTCAGTACGTTTACGATCTGCTGAAGCTGTGGTGATGGCAAAGGCTCCATTGTGTCGGTACTCTGCCTCTATCTGGAGTTCCTGATGGGCATCATGAGCCAGGGCTGAAGAAGATAGCTCTGGTGTCCCAAAAGCCATGCGTTCATCCTGTTATGCCCCTCCAATATTTGGTGCAATGTGGATGGAAAATTGTGAGAAGCTTGTGACCAAATTTGTTCTTCTACCCTGTCAAATTCTTACACCGGGCACCTGAAGCTTCATCCTCCTCAACCAGATCATGTATTATGATTGGAATACCCAAAGAAATTCCTATCTTCCGACCTTGCTCTCCCAGCACTTTGTGCAGCAGCAGCAATGGCCATGGCTGCAGGAATGGACTGTTATTAAAATGTAGGCTGCAGCAAAAAGGAGCAAAGTTAGAGGCGTCCACATATATGCAACAAGTGAAATATACAACAGGAATTCCCAGTTGACCCAAAACTGTGAATTAAACAGCAATCTGTGGACAAATTCAACCCCCTCTTAAGTAAATTCCTAAAGCAGGCCAAACTAGCTTCCCAAAGAAGCACCATTTCTTATGGATGAGGACTGTGCTGTGGTCATTAAGAAATTTGGTGTGGAATCTAATTGGAACAAATTTGTTGTGGTAAATGGGGTTTCACAAGCCTGCAGTATGGGCAATGTTAAATTGTCAAAATCACCCCTTGAAAAATTGGGCGTGTTACGATTGTAGGTCAGAGCTCCAATTTCCTGACCAATGCATAGCACCAAGAAATCCTTGGAAAATCAGTGCTACAATGTAAGCTAATTCCCTACAGGGAAGTGGGGAAGAGGAGACGCCAACCAACCCACCCACCCATACAATTCTTGTAAACTTCCTAGTTGCTGAGTGGTATTGGCACAAGGTTGGGAATAATTCTACTGTCCCCTCCTTAGATAATAAGCAAAGAAAAATAATTCTAAAATTACATAGAAGGCAAAAATATAAAAGTTAATAATGAAAGTTGAATTTGTTTAATTTCCAAGACATGGAAAATTTAAAATTTTAATTTCTTCTTTCAATTCCATTTATCATTTGTTTTATTGTCTTGTGTATAATTATTGGGCAGAACTAATTTCAAATGGTCATTGAGAAAGGAATTCTGTAACTTTTACTGAAATAAGTTCTTTAAGTTAACTACTCAGCTATATGCATTGCTTGAACCTCAGCCCATAGATTTCCTCAGGATATATTGTCACCTTGAATAATTACAGAGGAAGAAACAGATCTGATTGAAATTTTTTTAACCTTAATACAGGCACCAGATTGATCCACCTACTGACAAAATGTCCTCCAAAGGTTAAGCAATTAACAGAAATCTACCTGTACCCTGATGACCTACGTATTTCTCTACTTTGTCTCATTTTTGAAATAACTTAGAATCTTCACGATACAGAACGAAATGTTCAATAGCAAAACAGGCGGTGATAATGTATGAGTTGTTGGCCTGTACATTGGCCTTAAAATAGCATCACAATTTGCAGTAGGTATTTTGTACAACATTATGAGATCTGATTTACATCACATTTCAGTATAAATAGGTAGCACCCCTCCTCTTGTCATGGAAGTAGAGGCACACAGAAAACAAAATCTTGGTAACCATGATGTTGCTGGTTGGCAGTAAATTCTGAAATAAAAATTTTAATGGGAAAACTCTTCAAAGGTAAAGTATACAATGAAAATTAAACGATGCTTGACAGTGTGCTCAAAGCCCCAGTGCACACTTGGTATTTAGAGGATGTCACACATCTAAATGTCTTAACACTGCTTCTCCATTGTAGTGGACTCCAGCTCTTCATTGATTCTCTGTAAAGTACATCTCGTATTTCATGTAAACTTGGAGACCTCTTTCTTCTGTACTTTGAGGTTAAATTTTATCAGCAACAAATTGTATTGATGGGTTCTTCAGGGAAGGTTCTGGCTGAGCAGATTACCCATTTATTACAGTGTGCCCTGTAACACCTTCTGTTGACAGATGATCTACACCACCAACACAGAGGTATAGATCTCACATTTTGAAGTACTGCTGTGCAGTGGCATCTGAGCTAAGAAAAGCAGATTCATTTACAAGAAAACCACATATGCTGCTGTGCTGTTAGATCTCTGGTTTCCACTCACACATTTACTATGATCTGGGAGTAAATTTCAATCCTCAAGAACAGGTGGGTTGGGGGCAGTTGGGCAGTAAAAATACTCCGTTTTCGTAGCGGGACCACGTCTACTTCCAGGTTTGACCCAGGCGCGTTTGGATGCGCACACACTTCTGAAACCCAGAAGTCCTGCCGGCACTTGAAGTCGGTGGGCCGATATTTAAAGGGCCAGTTTAATTATTTAAAGTACTTAATGCTATTAACTTTTTGTGTATTGAGTTACACAATCCATTTTAACTGCTTCTGAACGTGTCTCCCGTGGCCTCTGAAACACGCCATGGAAACGGAGGCGAGTTGCAGCCGGCACCCATTTGGACCTTTAAACCAATGATTGACACGTGAACAAAAAGTGAGTTTTTGCAGCAGGGCAATCAGTTCTCTCAGACAAACCTTTGGCTGGGAGTTCTTTGTGCTTAGGCTAAGATTTCTTTGTTCACACTGAGAATTCTTGTGTTCAGACATATTTACCTAGATTTTGGAGCCCCTCAAACTGACAACATCAGGTTGGCGGGTGCAATGGATTTATTTTACAGGCGCATCACCATCTGGGCCAGGCACGGCGTGCAGTTCTGGGAGCTGCAGGTCCACCATACAATGGTGCGCCACAAGAAGAGCATAGAGGGGACCAAAGGAGGGGCTGAGGTTGCAGGAGGCACTACCCACGTGAGAGGGTGTACAGGCAGAGGTAAGCTTCCTGGACCTCTCTGAGAAGCAGTGCCTACGCAGGCTCAGATTGAGTCGCCAGGTGGTCACAAACATCTGCGCACTCATTCATGTAGAGCTTCTCCTGGCTGGGCCTAGTGGCCACGCATTGCCCATCGCACTCAAAGTAACCATTGCCCTCAATTTCCTTGCCTCTGGATCCTTCATGGCCACCACTGGTGACATCTGGAGGGTCTCTCAGTCATTTGCACATAAGTGTATAAACTAGGTCACGGATGGCTTGTTTGCCAGGACATCCAACTACGTCAACTTCCCCCGCGACGACATCAGCCAGACTGAGAGGGCAGTGGGTTTCAACTCTCTGGCTGGCTTCCCACGGGCCCAGGGAACAATTGATTGCACACACGTAGCAATCCAAGGACCTGCACATGAGCCAGGACTGTTCATCGACCGAAAGGGATATCATTCCATCAATGCCCAGCTGGTTTCTGACCACCGGAAGAGATTTCTACAGGTGTGTGCCAGATTCCCTAGTAGCTGCCATAATTCCTTCATTTTGCACAAGTCCAACATTCTGGCCCTCTTCCACACAGAAGACAGACTTAAGGACTGGCTTCTTGGAGACAAGGGATATCCCCTGCAGATGTGGTTCATGACACCTGTGAGAAACCCCGCCAACGAGGCACAACAGCAGTACAACGACAGTCAAATCATCACCAGGTCTGTCATTGAACAAGTCATAAGATGCTCTCAGCCTAGGACCTCTGGGTTTTGGAGCCCGTCAGAGCCCTGCCAAAGACCGCTCCACCTGCACCAGTGCAGGGGCAGACTCGGCCATCGGGAGAGGAGGCAGCATTGCAGGTACTGGTTGAGGGGGGGGCGCCAGGTGAGATGTGGGAGCGCTTTGAGTGGAGTCCCCACTTCCATGTCCCTTTTCGCCATCACCTCTCTCCTGGGACAGGGCCACATCACTCCTACCACTCTGCTGGACTGCGCTTGCAGCAGATCTGTGACGTGTTCGAAGGCCACAGTAAAAGTATCTGTCTGCCTGTTTATAGCTGCAGACATGCTGGCATTCAGAGTCCGCAACCTCTCCGCTATTATGGAGAGTGTGCATGGCATGTCTTCCAGTACCTTGCAAATGTGTAGCTGTACTTCTATCAGTCTCATTCTCAACAATGGCCTCTGAGATTCAGCGTCTGCGTCCAGCTGAGCAGAGCTTGGAGAGCAGTGCGCCCACAGACATGGACTCTCCATAGCTGCCCCTGCCATCAGTGTCTGCTCGTGCAAATTTGTGAGTGGTGAATCACCAGGTGACAACCCAACTATCTGCCTAACAGGACCCACTGAAGTACCAGTATCTGCGCTGGTGCATGGCTGGATATGATGTGACAGTGCCTTCTCAGAGGAATGGAGCTCCCATGAGGAGTTGCCCTCTTCCATAGCGCGTGTCTCCTCATCAATTCGTGAAGGCCTTGGAGGAGAACATAAAGCGATATTAACAATCATCGCAGAAGTTAGTTTGCAATGAGCATCCTGAGGTGTGAAACAGGTCAATCATTGATAATGTCAATTCACGATGTGTATGAAGGATGCTAAAGTTCTGTCACCAGACATTTGCGGGTTGCCAGTCTTGCCATCTCCAACAGCCAGGCATCCCACCATGCGGCTGAGCTCCAAGGCCTCCTCCTCTGCCCCTGTCAGGGGCATTATTTGTGGTGGCCCCCCTCCAGTCCTACTCCCCTCGGGTGCATTTTGCACTCTCTTCTCCTACAAGGGGAGAAAGTACAGATGTGTGAGTGAGTGACGGTGACGGGGTCACCCGATGGATGCATTACTTTGGGCGAGGCTGCCCATGGAAGAGATACATCAGAGGGTGAGTATCAGACAGATTCATCATATTGCATCAGGATCGGGGTGAGTGGGAGTAGAGAGTTCACAAATGGGGAGATGAGAAAGTGCACAGAAAGTGAAAGTAAGTTGATAATGAGACTTAAGCGGGTGTGAGGAGTGATGTGATGGAGTAGGCTTGGCAAGTCAGAGTGAGAGGAGAGGTAATGTACACCACAGGATGCAGGTGAATCAGTAACTGTACTCACTTTTCCGGACCTGGTTAGGTCAATAAAGTGCTTCCTGCACTGCACCCGTGACCTTGCCACCGCGCTCCTGCTGCTCAGCTCCGAGCCTGGTCTTCTTGGCGGCAGAGGCAGGGCGCTTCCTCCGATCAGCCTGGTACAGTATCTCCCTCCTGCTCCTCATACCGGCGGTAACAACTCAAGAGAAGAGTCGCTAAAGCGGGGCTGCCTTACTCCTTTGGTGCTCCAACTTTGCAAATTCCTCCTTTCTCCCTCAAAATCCATGGCCCTTTAAATACTCCAGTTCCCATTATATCATTCGGGTGCGCTGTACACCCGCTGTGCAGCTTAGAGACGCGAAACCCGGAAGTTACATTAAGGGCCTTCAATTGAGTCGTGATCGCTCAAGCCAACGCATGGAAAATTTTTCCGGGTTTCCCACATGACTATTCGCCCCCCACCCCGGCTGAGTACCTGCTACCAAGTTAAAATTATGCTCCTGGTATCTGCTATGTCAGTGGTTATTTTACGGGTGACGGAGGAGGGGGAGAATTCATCCAACATTTTTGAACAAAATTCTCTGAGAGGACACTCCTAAAAATTCTATCTGCAAAGAATCATGATATCGAAGCAGTAGTGAATTGTACTCAAATTGACTGCCTTGTAAATCTCTAAATGCTTTGTGGGTAAATGCTCAGTTGTTGGTGATCCATACAGACCAGGAAGGTCCTGGATTTGTTACCAGAGTTAGCTGGTCTCAGCTAGGATGGCATTTGGGACACTCAAGTTGACCTCAGCACTTCTGACTGCTTCCACCAGTGAAACCAAAGCCGGTGTGAGTCAGTGGCTTCAGGAAGGAAGGGAGAACATCAATGGAATTAATTTTTACTGCCCCAACTACTACAAACAAGCTATTGACCTATCCATGTGACTTTCTTCCTACTTTAAATAACACAAGCTAGCATCGAGGCAAAACATGCAGGGGTACATTTTCCAAAACACTGCGCCATCAACATGGCCTCACAAGCAGCAGGGGGTTTATCGGAAAACCAACAGGTGCACGTCCTGCAATTTTCCATCCATTGAAATCAGGCTCCACACTCCACACCTGCAGTTTTGTATTAAGTCTCCCAGTGAGTGCAAGACCCCGTCTGAAATGTGATGTAAATCAGATCTCATAATGTTGTACAAAATACTGCAAATTATGATGCCATTTTAAGGCTAATGCACAGGCCAACAGATAGCAACTCGTACATTATCACCGCCTGTTATGCTATTGACTGGTGACGCACGGTCTCGGAAAACTTTGCCCACTGATGCCCCACTGCAGCACCACAGCATCCACTTCCTTAGCAGTGGTGCATTCCTTCTTGATGTGCAGGGATCCTGCTGGGAGCCCACCCTGCATAGTTAAACAGCCCTGACCCAGTGAAATGGGCCCAGGTCACGGCGGATTGGGGCAGCAGGTGGAAATCCTGCCCCAACTATTCTTAAGCAGCGAACCCAACCTGGAGAAAAATCCAGGCCCACATTTACTGTTAAAGCCACATAACCAATCACATTCCCTTGTTAAACAGAGATGAGAGGTTAAAGGCAGGGAAAAAGGGTTAAAAACCTGGGTCTTTTTTCACTGGATCAGAGAAAGATAAGGGGAAATCTAATAGTTGTTTACAAAATTATAAAAGATTTTGAGTTGATAAATGGTAAAAGATGAAAGAAACTAGTTGGTGAATCAGTAACAAGGGGACATAGACTCTTGTCCCTCTATCCACTCACTCACTCATACACAGACAGGCAGATAACTATAAAAAAATCACATATGTATATTCCAATACAAGTGCTGTTTGAAGGTTGTCGGGAATTTCCTCGACGGTTCTCCCAATCAGCCGCCGCAACTTTGGCAGAAACCCTGGCTAGATGCCTAAACAGGGTTTCCGCCGATCTTCCGCCAATGTTACAGCAGCTGATCAGAAGAACCCCTGAGGAAATTCCCGTCGGGTGTCTCTTGAGTCAGCATTATGACATGCGTTCCTCTTCTGTTTTTGTAGGCCTGGAAGAATAGTTGTTGGCACTGCCAGTGATCCTGGCCGAGCCAACACTTCACTGCACCTTGCATTACTGAGCAACTTTTGCAAATACCAACACAGGATTTAAATAGAGAGCTTGAGGAGATGGCACTGAGCAAGTTACAGTGCATTGAGGAGCAGCAAGAGGTGGTGGTAGAGGAAAATCTGAGGTGGTAGAGTATGGTTCCTTCCTCAACTCACCTCATAAGGTTTGCATATAAAACGAAACTAATGCCTGAGTAGGATTATCTACAAGAGGCAATTGAGTCTGTCAAAAAAACCCTCCGAGGCCTGGCTAGGAGTGTATAGCGGCCCACCAGCTGCAACTGTGCAGTTGGGTAGGAAGGGTTCTCAGCCCTACAGTCTATAATGGAGCATGCAGCAACTTCAGGGGCATCTGCAGCAGGGATCCCTGGGAACAAGGTCCTAAACTCAGTCAGAATACTTCTTGTGAATGCAGTCTGTAAGAGGCTATCTTGTTCAGCTTCAACGTGCTGCGGATTGGATGGCATCTCAGGAACTTATCTGAATGGCTCTTCGATGGGCAATTTGTGCACCAGTTTTCTTAGTGGCGCTGAGGTTTCTTCAATGGTATCCTCGAGGTAAATGTTTCCATTCTGCTCTGGTCTTGATTACAAGTTGGCCTTCTCCCCCTCCAAGGTTAGGCCTCTTTATATTGCTAAGTTGTGGAACGTGTAGCAGATGACAATGATCTTGGAGGCCCTGGAGGAGGGCTGCCCCCTAATCTGTCAAAAAATCTGAAGCACTGCTTCATGATGCTAATGGGATGCTCTGTATTACTCCTGGTAACTGCATAGGCTTCATTGTACCTATTCTCTTTTCCGGTCCATGACTGATACAAGGATCTCATTACCCAAGGCTGAAAAATGTAGCCTTGGTCTCTGAGGAACCATCCTTGTAGTCGTCTTTCACTTTCAAATGAGCCTGGCACACATCATTGTCTTAAAATGAAAGCATATGGCAGCTTCCTAGGAAGCAGCTACTATCTGCCTGATATGGCATTGCTGGACACTGACTAACCCACTTTGATGGAGTAGGAGCCCTTTCTTCTCATGTAAGCCATTGAATTGTGTCCAAAGGCCCAGATGACCCAGGTGATACCAATGACCTTCTGCACTTCAGTGCAGCGTGATGGAATTGGGCAGCTTGGTCCAGCTGCTGTTGCTGCTCAGTGGGAAAGGAAATGAAAGCATTGACCCCCCTGAATGAAGCATCAGTTGTCTGTTTGCCACATACGTGGACGGCAAATTGACTGATACTGCAGATGTCCCCCGTGCTAGCCTAGAAGGAGCCAGAGACATAAAATGTGGAGATCTGTGATCACCTTGACTGCCAATGCCATCACTGTGGTGGAGGTTGCTGCATTGTCTGCATGAAACAGATGGCACATCTCTGTAACTGCCTATCTGCTGAACATGAGCCCATGAGGGCAGCATTCCTCAGTTATTGCGAAATAGCAATGTCTGAGACTCTAGATGGCTTAATGGTTAGTGCAGTGACTGCCTGTAGTGCCATCTCATATTCCTTCTTTGTTCCTCTTCATCCTCATCCATTAAATCAAATAAGAGAGGAGCACTGAAAGTAATACTTACAGTTTAAAAGTGTGTGGCAAACAAAAGCAAATGTACCCTGCGCTCCCAGATTATTGGACCTCGGAGGGCACTACAGTAGTGTAAGCTGGACTGGCTGGCTGAAATTTGGGGCAGAACCTGGTTCTGCCAAGTCTCCTCTCCCTTTTTGAACACCCTGAAATTCTGCTGGAAGTAGGGAAGGGAACTTCATGTGAAACCTGCTCCATGCAGAAATCACGGTGCATGTGTACTTGTGTTTGAGGAAAAGATCCCGGCGAAAGCAAGGCCCAATCACACTGAAAACAGCAGTTTCAAGGCAACTTTAAAATTGTACATTTCTTGAAGTTCTTCAGCCAGAATGGTCCCCACCGATGGAGCAGCAAGGTTCTACGGAGAACTTCCTGTCTCCCCACAAGGCAGATGTGCAAGAAATGCCAGAAATAGTGCTGGCAGCAGCCCCCTCTCTGCAAATCCCAGGATTTGAGATGGGCGGTATGGCAGGTGGAAGTTTTGCCCCGCTGCACTTCCATTGCCAGGGCAGGGTCCCACAAGGTTCGGGGACTGCAGCTTTAAGAGATTAGTCGCTGACTATTAAGTGTAAGAACACGGCTAGCGTTTAACATCCAGTTGAAAAGAGCGGCATTGATGCACAGTATGTGTGGTGCATGAAAACAGGAAAATTGCAGGCTCCCCTTTAAGGAGTGTTAATGAGCAGATTTATTCTAATGTATTATGCATTCTGTGTGAGACTGCGCACTGACACAGGGAAGCAGTGTAGGGAGTTCAAGAGCTGCACTCAGTGGCCAGGAAGCAAGTAAATTCATAGTTGTTGGGCTACCAGCATAAGGACTTACACTAATGGACTGGATAAAAAAAGATAATGGGGGTAATTTTACCACCCGCTATCGGGTGTGTTCTCGGCGGGGGGGCCCCGAAAATCGGGGCATCCCGGAGCGGGACCGGATCCCGTCTCGATCCCGCCCACTTCCGGGTTCCCCATGGACGCGCCGGCGTGCGCGCGCAGCCCCCGCTGGTGGGAATCCCACAGGCAATTAAAGCCAGCGGGATGCCACTTGACAGTATTTAGTTAGGTATTTCAGGTCACTAACTGACCTGATTAAGGGATTATGTGGGATTTTAGAACAAAGTGGGACTGTTTCCCACACTGGGGGAAACACTCCCAGGTCAAATGGACCTGTTGCAGCTGTCAGCCTGTGGCAGCTGCAAAGGTCCATTTGACTGGTGTGCGGGGAAGAGACCCTCACCCATTGCAGGAGCCCACTCTGTCACTTGGGACAAAGTTTGGCCTCCACCACCCTCCTCCTGACAGTCAAAGTCACCAACTTGCACACTTACCCCGGGGTCCAGAGACATGTACCTACCTTGCGGACCCCCTCAGATGTACATCTTCTGGATGGGGGCCGCCGTAGCTGCAGTCATGACCTCCTCGGAGGGCGAACAGCATCACCAGCCTCACCAGCCTCGCCATCCATGCCGTCCACCTCTGACACGTGGAGCTCCACAACACAGTGCTGTGATACATCCACCTGTACAGCAGGAGGGAGGGCTACCGCAGAGAGAGATGCGTCGCAGAGGGCACTACCCTCGCCACAGGGTCCACAGACCGAGGCTCAGCCTCCTGGACCTCTCTGAGCAGCAGTGCACACGGAGGCTCAGATTCACTCGACATGTAGTCGTGGACATCTGCAGCCTCTTTCATGCCGAGCTGCTCCTAGCTGGCCCGAGCACCATCTTCTTACCTGTCGCTGCCAAAGTCACCACTGCCCTCAACAACTTCTCCTCCGCATCCTTCCAGGGTGCATCCGGGGACATCGCCGACGTCTCCCAGTCGTCTGCGCAGAAGAGCCCTGCAAATACACCTACACCCACTCTGCAGTGACACAATGGGTGGCATCAGTTGTGGGTCCTCTTAGTGATCCTCAGGAGCGGGCATTATTGCACAAACCAGACAGGATTCGCGAAGACATGGCAGTAGTGGTGCCAATATAATATGCAATGTGAGTTGGTCAGAAATTCAATATAAGTAACACCCATGACAAACCCTCAAACAACCTTGTGCATCCCCTTCATGCTCACGACACGTTTGCCTTACGCTGCCTACTGCACATATGTGATGCATGCCCTGTGGCTGCAGCACAGGTAGTGGCAGGTTGAGTGAGGCTGGCCGTGAAAGAGATGCACGAGAGGGTGAGTATGAGATAGAGCCATGAGATTGTATGAGGATTGGGTTGAGTGGTAGTGGCGGGATGAGTACTGGCGAGGTGAGTAAGTGCAGGTAAGATGAGGATGAGGTTTGAGTGGGTCTGAGGGGTGATGTGACAGAGTAGTGTTGGCAGTGCCGAAGGAGATGTGGGGTGGGGGCAGTGATGTGGCAGACGGAGTGTAGGGGAAAGACTTCGTGTACTCATTTTGGCTGACCTACTGAGGTCATTGGAGCGCCTCCTGCACTGTATGCAGGTGGGCGACATGTTGGTGGTGCTGGTGACCTCCTCTGCCACCTCGAGCCAGGCCTTCCTGGTGGCAGAGGCAGGCCGCTTCCTCCTGCCCGCCGGGTGGAAGGTCTCTGTCCTCCCCCTCCTCCTCACCCCATCCAATGATACCTGGAGTGAGGCATCATTAAACTGGGAGCAGCCTTCCCCCTGGGCTGCTCCATGCTGTAATTTTTTCTATTTGTTGCAGCATCAATCAGTGGAGGACTGCCCCTTTAAATAGAGCGCCTCCAGCTGACAGATCTTACTGCGCATGCGCAGCCCGCCCGACGCGCAGATCAGCAGTGGGGAACCCGGAGGAGCAGGTAAGTGGCTCCAATTAGTGAATTGTCTGCTACGATCGCGCGGGAAACTGACTAATTTCACCGGGCGCGTTACCCACGCGCCCGATAGCCCCCCCGCCGAGAACCCGCAGCCCTGCTAACATCGGGCCCAATCAGTCAAAATCCTGATTTCACCAAGCTCCAATCTTCTGCCTACAGAATAGAGACACCCGACCCCCCATGCTATTAATTCATGTTCAAAATTCAAATTTAGTTGATGCTTTTGTTACCTCCAGACTCGATTATTTCGATGCTCTCCCGGCCAGCCTCCCATTTTCCGCCCTCCTTAAACTTCAGCTCATCCAAAACTTTGCTCCCTGTATCCTAACATGCACCAAGACCAGTTCACCCATCACCACGGTGCTCGCTGACCTACATTGGCTCCAGGTCAAGCAATGCCTCAAATTTAAAGTTCTCATCCTTGTGCTCAAATGCCTCCATGGCCTCGCCTTGCCTCACCCTTCCCTATCTCTGTAACCTCCTTCAGCCTGTAATCCTAAACTGTCTTACTGCAGTTTGTTTTAAGTTGTGTCTGCCGGAAAACTGCTGAAAAAAATCAGAGAGAAACAAAGTGGATGCATGTCCATATATGGGTTAAATGGACTACAGTGTTTTTGATTGCCAAAGGTGGATGATATCATGGTCATGTGGATACCCCATGGAATTGGGAGTATATGAAGAACTGTCTTAAGGGGGAAGGGGAGAACAGGAGCAAAGAACAAAGGCACAGATAGTTTCAACACATGATCGCCTGTTCTCCAAAGGATTGGGATAAAATCCATCTTTTGTACTTACAGCCTTGTTACTGCTTGTAGCTAATTGTACTGTAATCATTAAAATTATTTATACCACCACATTTGTTGTCTTGTCGAACTGATCTACAAGTCCTACAATCTTCGAGAACTCTGCATTCCTCCAATTCTGGCCTTTTGTGCATCCCTGATTTCTTTCACCCCTGCATTGGCGGCCGTGCCTTCAGCTGTCTATGCCCTATGCTCTGGAATTCCCTCCCTAAACCTCTCTGTCTCTCTACCTCTCTCTCCTCCTTTAAGATGCCCCTTAAAACCTACCTCTTTGACCAAGCGTTTGGTCACCTGACCTCATATCTCTTTATGTAGCTCAGTGTAAATTTTGACTGATAATGCTCCTATGAAGCACCTTGGGATGTTTTACTACGTTAAAGGCGTTATATGAATGCAAGTTGTTATCTGAAATAATAACATTTAATAGATAATGAAGGACTCAACAGGAGTATCCTTAACTAAAATAGTGCAGTTACACATTTTCACATCAAAATTTCCACGTAAATTGAAAATATGGAACTAAAATCAGTTGGCAAGCAGAAATTCGTACCTCATCCAGGTCTTCCATATTTATTTGCCCTTTGGCCGTGTATAATTTGATTGGCAGCTAGGACAAAGCTTTTGCATCTTGGCTAATTTACAGAACAAACAACTGGTGCTGTAGTTAACTTGCCTCCAAGTCTCCATTTTGAAGTTGAGAAAGGAAAATCCATTTAACTCGAGTTATTTCAAAACAGTATGACATAAAATACTGAAGTTTTGCCTATTTGGTACAAAATAAAAACATTGACTTCCTCATAGTGCCATCTGAATGACTGTACTCAGAACCAGCTCAATTGAATAATTACCATCCTATTACCTAACTGTAAATTAAATAATTGAAAAGCAGAAAAAACATGAGAGGAGTGTCAACAAACATTTTTTGAATTCATTTGGCGGTTAAAGAGTCCAGGGACTGTTAACAGTTTTATCAACAATATGAGGGCTAAATTAGGCCACATAGCGCCCGTCATGTAGGCACTACGTGGACACCTAAACCCCAAAAATGGCGTCCAAGATGCGGGCGCACACTTCCGATGTGACGTGAGCAGGCCATCTTGGTAAAGGTGGGTGCGCACCTAACAAACGCCGGCAGCATGTAAAGTAGGGAGATTATGACACTAATAAGTATACAACGCTGATTTGAAGCAGCAAGCGGCATTTTTGAACTCCCTGCTCCAGCCAACGCACTGTACTAACCTCGCATGTGCGAAAACAAATGTTGCAGGGCATGAAGGACCCCCCCACTCCCACCAATTCTATTTAAAGGGACCATGCAGGAGTTACAGGTTAGCTGCTGGATTAGTTATTCTGGCTGCTGGTACAATTGCGGGTGTTTGTGGAAGTTTCTTATATTGGAGAAAGTTGCAATACTCTATAGAGAGTGGTCTGGCAGATTGTGCAGTACTGTTAGTGGCATTTAAAATAGTGCGCTGACCAAAGTTGTTGCCAGAAATGGGTGGCCTGCTAGGGCTTCCTCTGGGATTTAAACATGACTGGGATCATGCAGAGAGGCCACGCAAAGCAGGACAAGCTGCCAGAATAGGGAGAAGGAGGAGGAGGAGGGGGAGCAGGGCACTCAGCAGGAGGCCATATCCAACAAGGGCCTTCAGGGCCTAATTCTTTTACTTCAACTTCAACAACGACCAGTGCATCTGACGGCTGCGGTTCACAAAAGAGGTCGTGACTGAGATTTGTCAACTGCTGCAGCCACAACTGCAGCCTCGGAGCAGGGCAAGGACAGCATTGCCTGTGGCTGTCAAAGTAACCGTGGCACTTAATTTTTATGGCTCTGGCTCATTTCAGGCTGCTGCTGGAGATATAAGCAACATCTTGCAGTTTGTAATGCACTGCTGTATAAGGGAGGTCACTGAGGCTCTGTACACACTCAGAAGCAGATTCATCACGTTCTCTCTTGACAGAGACAAACAGCATGAGTGAGCACGAGGGTTTGCTCACATTGCAGGCTTCCCCATGGTGCCATGCGTGCTCCACATCTGAACTCGGCCATAATCATGAACAGAAAGGGATTCCATTCCTTCAATGTGCAGCTGGTCTGCGACCACACGCAGTGCATCATGCAGGTCAATGCCCGCTATCCTGGCAGCAGTCATGACTCCTTCCTTCTGCAGCAGTCCAACGTGCCATCTATAATTCAACTAGCATGGCAAGTCAAAGGCTGGCTACTGGGTGACAAGGGTTATCCCCTCATGAGGTGGCTCATGGCTCCAGTCCAGAACGCACGTTGAGTACACCATAAGTGTCCTTAAGCAATACTTCTACTGCCTGGGCCACTCTGGAGGATCCCTGTAGTACTCAGCCTAGCAGGTACCAAGATTTGTCATTGTATCCTCCATGCTGCACAACCTGGCCATTATGAAGGAACAGCCCTTGCCACCGCCTATCCGACCAGAACCTGAGCAAGAGGCAGAGGAAGAGGAGGAAGAAGCAGAGGAGGGTGAGGAGGAGGAAGAGAGAGAAGAGGAGGCGGGGGAGGCGAAGGAAGTGCAGCAGGAAGTGGAGGAAGAGACAGGGAGGCAACAAGACAGACAGGCTCTGTCTGCCAGGGCTGTGTGTGATCAGATTATTAATGAGCGATACCAGTAACCTCAATGACACTTCCCCATTCACGAACAGTCCCACACTTCTTACCTTTCTACTCCCACATGACCATCAAATTGTTCTCCTTGTGATTACACATTGCTACCTCCCTCAGCTCATCGCAGAAATAAAAACCACCACCAAATGCAAATTCAAATTATAAATTAACACATGAAATGACTGAAACAACATGAGACTATTCACCCTTGTACATTCCCTTAGTGCCTGTCATTCGTGGCCTTTTCCTTTCCTTGTGCTCCTACGAGGTGCATCCCCAGTGGCTGGAGCATGGGTGGTGGAAGGTTGCTGACCTTCAATGGAGGAGAGTGCAGATGGATTTGGAGGACGACCTCGCCCTGGGCCTAGAGGACTCGGCTTCAGACTGCACCATCTCAGTCTGGACTGCAGCAATCTGGCCTGGTTGGCTGACAGGCAACAGTAAGGGCACTGATGTAGTGGCAGGGGTGGGAGCAAGAATGCTGTCACCCTGAGAGAGGACAGCAGGTTCGTCTTCCATGGAGCCACTGCCACTTTCCCAGGGCGGCACTCCAGCAATCCTGGTGATCTGCTGAAGAACAGTTTGCTGGACTGCTGTGATGCCCTGGAAGCCCCGTTCCACACTGGAACCCAGAGCCAAGATAGCAGCAGTCTGAGCTTCCACAGCAGCAGTCAAACCTTGGATGGATGATTTTTATGCTGCAATGGAAGCTGTGACATTGGTCATCAGAAACTGCATCATGGTGGGTTCCACAAGGTACACTGATGGAGGTGACTACCCGTTCCATGTGGGAAAGGATGAGCTCCAAGCTCTGCGCAAAGACGTGTGCCAAGTTGGAGTTGGACTCCTCCATGCTCCTTGACATTGTGCGCAGGCTTTCTGGCACACTTTCCAGTGCACCAAGCATTTGGTTGTGTACGCCCATCAGCCTTCTTCTGTAGCCTGGCCCATCGAAGTCCTCATCTGACTCCTCGGCAGCAGAACTAGTGTGCGACCTTGCCCTCCGGTGAGCTGACACCTGTGTATCCATTATCCTTGCCCCGGCTCCTGCGCACTTGTGCCTGGTGTCTCACCATGTGCAGATCCCTCCTCTAACCTAGCCTCTAAAGTACCTGCAGTGTCAGTCTTTGACCTGGTGGCTGCGAGTGTAAGATCAAGTGATGGTGTGTCTGCACCATCACCGTCATTTTCCTCTGCCTCCTCTGACTGTGACAGTTCCAGTTCTTGGGTATCTGAAATGACAAAGGGACAGGGTGTTGTGGTGAAGGGAGAAGAGAAAGTAAGACGTGTGTGCTCACACCATCTGCAACACGTGAGTCATAAAAGATTGTGGGATGAGGGAGAAGTGAGAAGGGAGAAGGAGGATTAGGTATGCAGAGACCCTCATCATCGATACCTCCAGCACCGCCAGTGACCACGGCTGCAACAATGGCCCATACAATGATCGACAGTACGGTGTCCTCTTTGGGGGTGAAAACGTGGAGACTGCACCTATCCTCCCCCAGTTCTTCCCTGCTGCCTGTTGTTATGCGCTACCTTCTCCTGCAAGAAAGACGGAAGTGTGTCAGTGAGTGTCCTGCAAGATATTTGGGTGATGTGGTTGTCATGGTTGAATAGCTGTCAGTGTGTGTGACCTGTTGGTTGTAGGTGCACAGCTTGCAAGAGGGTGAGATGCAGCATCTGATTTGAAGAGTTGCGTGCTGATGGAAAGTGTTTGTTGGTAGGTGGGTGATGTGGGGTGTAGTACATGGAGCAGTGGATGAGGCCAGTGGTGCAGTTGGTAGGATATGCCACTTGACAGTTAAATCACTCACCTTGACCACTCATGTCAAATCATTGAACTTCTTCCTGCACTACATCTATGTGCGCGGTGCGATGCTCCTGGCATTTCCTTTGTGTGCGACTTCCTCCCACTATCTCTTCAGCATTTGTCTGGAAGGCTTCCTGCCCCACTGCGGATAAAGGATGCCCCTCCACGCCTACACCTCTTCCACCAAGGCCTCTAGTGCATCGTCCAAGAACCTTGGTGCACACTCTCTTGCAGGCACTACCATTCCTCACTTTCCTGTAGCACAGAGTTAGCTGACAAACGAATTCCAGATCTCCCTATAGCCACAGTGCACCGCCCCTTTAAGAGGTGCAGGCTGCCTTTAAGTAGTGCTAGCCACTCCCGATATCAGGGCTCCCTACTGATGCATGCAGCCACAAACAGTGCAGGTAGTGCTGGCTGCACACAGCAATCATGTATATCATCGAGCAGCACAAATGTTACGTGCTGCCTGCATCTCAACCAACGGGCGCCAGTTAATCGCGCACCGCGATCCCAGTGCCCATTTTCAGGGGTTAACCAATTTAACCCCCCATATCTCTAGAAATATTTTCATTCAAATGAATTATGCAATCAAGGGTTAGCAACAGACAGATGTTATAGGATTTATTTAATTTTGAGGGTAGCTATACCTGATAGCACCATATTGACGAGTGGCCATGCAGTCATTCAAGTGACACAGTGATAGAAGCAGAGTTTTCATATAACAGCAAATGGGGAAAATTTCTCTTTTATTTTATGTTTTATAATAAGATGTTGAACTACATAGCCTAAACAATAGAATATAAATCAGAGGAGGTCATCACCAAACTCTATAGTGGTCTTAAATACTGTATCCAGTTATTATTCAAGCGCTGGAAGCAGTGCAGAGAGGAGCAATGAGGTTGATCCCCAGTATCAGGGGTCTGAGTTATGAGGAAAGGCTGGAGAAACTTGGGGGCCAGTGCTCCCGAAACAGGCAGGAGCCTTATTTAAATATTCAGATCAGGGCACTTTGCCCGTTCTAAAATCCTGACACAATTTTCGCAGACCAATGGGTAAGGTGGGCATTACGCAGGCACTACCCATTGTTCCCTGGTGTGGACAGTGGTTCTTAAAGGGATCACCACAGGCCATTTTTGTGCAGCTAGGAGGATATGCCGGTCCCTGTGCTCCCTCCCCCACTAAAATTGCCTCCCCCCCCACAAGGTCTGTACTCTCAGCCGGTTCGCTGTAGGAGCTGGCTGGTGTGCTATCCACATTACTTTGATGGCATCCATTCCCAGGAAGTTTAAGCCAGAATCATTTCAGTGGTGGATAATGAATGTCTAATTACAATCCCATTGGCTTTGTAAGTACAGCAAAATTGATCAATTAGCATCTCGTTAACAAAGAGGAATTTTCCAGCCTTCTGACTAATGGTGAGATCCTTAAATGTCCTCTGTAATCTTTGAACCGATCATTCAGCTTCCGTCTACAAGGTCAGTTCGTAAATTCAGATTCATTTTGTTAAGAGCTACTTATTTAAAATGGACTCACTGACCCAAACATTTCAGAAATTCTCATGCTAACTTCGGTGTGCAATAAATGTAAATTATTGTTCCTTAAAACCAACTTGTCCACAATCTATATTTGAAGCACATACATTGAGTAACAGTAGAGAAATTGAAATATTTTACAATTACGAAATAGGGAACAAATGAAACTTGATGTTTGCAAATATGGATTAATTAGGAGCAGAACGCTTTACCCCAAGATCATTTTATTATGTGTTTTTATAATATGTAAGAATTTTATAGGAAAACCTATCTGAATTTAGCAAAATTACTCTATGTATAGTCAAAGCTATGTAATGATCCTTTTCTATTGTAATCAGGTAATATTTGGGGGTGGGGGGCGATAATGTGATTCCCGTCCAGGCACCTCGGCACTATGACTGCTGACCAATGTGAGCTGCACACGCCTGTAGCACTGAGAGCTGACCCCACTCTATAATACAAGGTCAGCTCATTACCATGTTATCACAGTGTTCCACCTGATACACCAAGAGCATACTG
Organism: Heptranchias perlo; assembly: GCF_035084215.1. NCBI lineage: Eukaryota > Metazoa > Chordata > Chondrichthyes > Hexanchiformes > Hexanchidae > Heptranchias > Heptranchias perlo. Next base: position 56,980,341 of record NC_090328.1, on the reverse strand, counting down.
CAGTTAATGGGTGTTATACTTGATGCCAGCAGCTCCTAAAGGGCTGCTGGTCACCCTTAAAGAGTTAATGCGACTCATGTTGAAGCAAGATCATAAATCAGAACATTTGAGAAAGCAGCTTTGCAAATCTTGTTGCGGAAAGTCTTTTTGGAGCAGAGGGGCACCTCCACACAAGACCAGTGCTTAAGCCATGTGGATGGAGGGGGTTCAAAGGGCCAATGCTGTCTCACCTGCGCCATGAGCCTGGGAGCAGGTGAGGAAGAAATCTTTTGGTCTCTCGAAGTACTGCTCACATTTGCTTAATTTTACAAGGGTAAATTATAATATATTGTAAGCTCGGTGCAGCATCACACCACAAATTGCATTTTGGTAGCTCAGTATCAGCAGTACTTGGAATCATTTGCGACTGGACGAGCTGCTGAGGCTGAGTTACTCAAGCCGCCTGTGCAGTTTGGGAGCATTTATGGAGGATTCCACAACCTGCATCATGTTTATGAATGCCCAAACAAGCTACCGACTACCAGAGAGATTGTGGCTATTCCTGGGCCATTTGGAGGCCAGCCGCCCCACCCCCCGCCCCCCCAACTTTCTTCCTCACCTTGGCCAAGGTCCTAAGCTCAGACATAGTTTCCATCATAAATACCCTGGTTGAATCTTTAGAAATCTGGGACGTCAATCTCCAGCATTTTGTCTTATCCAGATGCACTATGCTGGGGAATTAGATCGAGAAAAACAAGTTGCTCAGATTTTATGCTATAAAATTTTAGGTCCACAATTCCAACTGAAACTAAAAATTGCAGAATAGTACCAACTATATTTGACGTTTGCTTTTTCAGCACATTTTACTTGCACACTGCAAATGTGATATGGGTTGAAACTTTGGGGACAATGAAGTGAGCTGGAGAAAGATTTTGAAGTGGTACAGAAAATGTGCAAAATGAAGTGAGGTGAGAATTCATGAGCACATGGTGGGAGAAGCATGGAAATCCAAACTGGCAAAGGGGAGGATAAAATCTGCATAGGAGGAAAGAGTGGAGATTTAGACACACTAGGATGAAAAGGACAGAACGCACCACTGAGAAAGATAAAATGTATGAGAGATTAAACTGTTCATAGTAGAAAGTGCCTGGCAAGGACAAAGACGCAGTATAAAAATGTGTGACACTATCAACAAGGCAAAGCTCATGGTGAAACACAGAGAAATAAAAACTGAATTAATTTCAATTCATCTGCAAAAAAGATGGAATTGAGAGCAGAAAAAGGCTGGTGCAGAGATTGTGAGATGGACTGACCAGGAAAGGGCCATGCTTGTAATACAGAATAAACAGGATAAAAAAACAGACGAACTCAGTATGTGTCCAACCTAAGAGGACGGGAAATCCATAGACTGAAGCCAAGTAACAGAACCTTAGACAGACTTTGTTACTACTTACTTTTAAAGTTATTTTCTCCTCTTTCCTGGTCTCCAAATGCAACATAAGACCTGCATCTGGGCGAGCAGACACTGCCAGAACTCAAATGTTCTGCTTTGAACTAGGAGATACGGAACAATGGCCAGGTGATGACGCCACCTCTACGTTTTCCTTCCTTTGGTGCATCCACCCAGACCCTATAACCTACAATGTACCAGTGACCAATGACAGAATTACTTCATTATGTAGGTGGAAGAATATGAGGGCAATTTTCAAGAAGCGTCCAAAATGGCAGCGTTTGGCTGAGCGAATGCTCTGCCCACCTGGTGGTGCTGGTGTGAGGCCCGAACCATTTTGAAGCCTCGTTAACATGCCAGCGGGGAGCTGCGGGCAGCATGCTGCAGCTCGCCGGTAATGGGTGGGCAAGAAATTGTCTGGCTCCCATGTTGAGCCGGCTGACAGGTCATGCCTGGGAGGAGAGGAATGAGGTGATCCCAGGGCGGGGCCTCGAACGAGCCAGCAGCTTTTTGGGGCCCAACAAGAAAAAATGAAAAGTTTCCTGGGCCGTTTTTTTCACTAACACCAGCGGTCCTTAAAGGGATCGCTGCTTAGACCACTCAACACCTGGTACAATGGGCGGAGTGCACACTTGCACCTGAAAATTGCAATTGGGGTCCTACAGCCTACGTAAGACCCTCCTGCCTGCCTCCTGCTGTTTCAGGCAGGCGAGCTGTTCGCCCATTTACAAGCTCGTCTGGAAATTGCATCAGGCAGGCCTTGGGTATCAATGGATGGCCGAGGTGCCCCCCATGACCCCCCCATCCCACCCCTAGATTTTCAATTGCTGGCCGCCCCTTTTTCAGGCAAGAAATGGGTGCCGGCTGTTAAAAATTGTCCCCTATCAATTATAACACAGAGTTAACTAATAGTTACAGCTTTATGACAATGAATGAAACATTAGGGCATAGAATAAAATAGTTTTACTCCATTCAACAAACGACATTCACTTTTATCACACTATCAATTGAATTATCATTGAATTGATATTGTGCACTCTGTCTACAGTGTTGTGCACTAGATGTTTATCTCAAATCATACACTTTCAAACCATTCAAATGTCGATGAATGACATAGATTGAGTTGTAATCAGTGGCACATCACTGGCCTCAGTGGCTGGTTCAGAACAGGTGAATGCCAAATTGGTGCCATTTGAAGAACAACTGGTCTTAAAAAGCTGTCATTATAACTGAAAAGTACCTGCTGTCTGTTACAATGGAATGCATTCAATTTCATGAATTTGTCTTCAATTCTTTTAACAAAAAACGCATAATTTTTTATAGAAACAAAATATGAGGCAGTCCAATCGCATTATTGTTCAATGACTATTGTTCAATATGTGCATGAAGTATGAAGGTAAACTGTTAAATAAGGCAGTTTAGCAAGAGGATAATGCTTCTTTAAAACATAGATTTTGTATATATTGAAGGACAACTAAATCTAACAAATAATCCTGTTAATGTGGATTGTGTTCTCCTCCAGATCAAGAGCGAGAATATCAGTTTAAGACCTGAAATCTTTTCCTGAGTAATACCTGTCAGATTATTAATCTGATTATCGCAGATGTTGCAAGACTTCAATGTAAACAGTAACGTATTGATAAATTAACATTTAGAGGACTATCAGTTTTTTGCTACTGAGATGTATTAGGGATGGGCAATAAATGCCGGCCTTGCCAGCGACGCCCACATCCCGTGAACGAATAAAAAAAAAGTGGTTTTGATGTAAATGTAAATATTTTTCTAATGTTACACAGAGTTACACGGGGCTCGATTTTAAAACAAAAGTCTAGCTGCGTTGGGGGCGGGGGGCAAAGAAAATCGGCTTTTCGAGGAGCGGGCAGAATTCCCGGCTCCAAGATGCCGAAGAACACGCACAACCCAGAGCCATCCGGGTGCACACGCTGTTCCCGAACCTGGAAGTCCCGTCGACTTTCGATATTTAAACCAGCAATCCATCCACTTAAAGTCGTTAAAAAATGACTAAATATAACTTGCAATGAAGGCAAGCGAATTCAACGCTGCCTCAATGTGTTTCCCGTGCTTTGTGAAACACGCCATGGGAATTCATCGGGTTTCAGCCAGCAGCCATTTGGACATTTAAATCCCTGTTTGACAGATGGGGATAAAAGGTGAGTTATTGCAGCAGGGCACTCAGTTCTCTCAGACAAACTTTTGGCTGGGAGATCTTTGTGTTTAGACTGAAAATTCTTGGTTTTCACTCAGAATTGTTCTGTCTACACATATTTACCAACTTTTCGGGCCCCCTCAAACTGACACCATCAGGATGGGGGGGGGGGGGCGGCGCCATGGCTGCATTCACCAGTACATCCGAGGACAAGGAACATCACCATCCTCGCCAGGCACAGCGTGCATTTCCGCCACTTGCAGTTCCACAACACAGTGCTGCACTAGAGGCACCTGCACAACAGTTCAGAGGGGAGCAACAGAGAGAGTGACATCGCAGGAGGCACTACCTTCGTCAGAGGGCCTACAGACCAACGCTCAGATTCCTGGACCTCTCTGAGGAGCAGTGTATACGGGGGCAGAGAGTGAGTCGCCAGGCAATGGGTGAGACGTGGGAGCACTTTGAGTGGCATCCCCACTTCCATGTCCCCTTTCGCCATTATCCCTCCCCTGGGCCAGGGCCACATCACTCCTACCACCCTGCCGGATAACAGTTTGGAGGACATGTATCATGCCTCCTAAGGCCAGTTGTAAAGTTTTTGTCTGCCTGTTTAAGGCGGCAGAAATTTGCTCACCCTGAGTCCGAACGGCCGTTGTCAGGGCCTGAATGGACTCATTTGTGAGCCGTGCTTGAAGCTCAATGGAGGCCAGCCTTCTCTCCATCGCAGACATTCCCGCGCATACCTGCGACACTATCTCAGACATTTCCACAGTTACGGGCGACACTATTTCAGACAGTTCCTCATGTCCCTTTGACACTATCTCAGAGATTCCCTCACGTACCTGTGCCACCATTCCACTAATGCAAGAGTTGGACTCCTCCAACCTCTGCACTATTGTTGGGAGTGTGCATGGCACCTGTTCCCGTACCTCACAAATGTGCTGCTGTCCCTTGATCATTCTCCTTTTAAAGGATGGCCCCCGTGGTTCAGCATCTGTGTCCAGCTGAGCAGAGCCTGGAGAGGAGTGCTCCCACCGACGCCGACTCCCCACAGCTGCCCCTGCCACCAGTGTTTGCTCGTGCTCACTTGTGTGTGGTGGCTCACCAGGTGTCAACCCAACTAACTGATGACCAGGACCCACCGAGGTGTGAGTATCTGCGCTGGTGAATGGCTCGCTATGATGTGACGGTGCACCCTCAGAGGCCGGGAACTCCTCTGAGGAATCGCCCTCTGCCATCACTGTGGTCATTGAATGGCCTGTAAGAGAACAGAAACCAATATTAAGCATCATCACAGATATGTCATGTTGCGATGAGCATACTGAGGTATTCAACATGCCGATCATTCTTAACATCAATTTATATTGTGTGTAATGAATGTTAAAGTTGTATCACCAGACGTTTGTGGCGTGCCAGTCTCGGCCTCCCCGACGGACAGGCACTCGAGGGTGCGGCTGATGTACAGGGCCTCCTCCTCCGCCTCTGTGAGAACCATTATTTGTTGTGGCCCCCCTCCAGTCTTCGCCCTCTCCCGTGCATTTTGCACTCTCTTCTCCTAGAAGGGGAGAAAGTACAGACGTGTGAGTGAGTGATGGTGAAGTGGTCAGCCAATGAGTGCATTGCTTTGGGTGAGGCTGACCGTGAAAGAGGTGCATCAGAGGGTGAGTATCAGACAGAGACATCACATTGGATCAGGATTGGGGTGAGTGGTAGTAGTGGAGTCACAAATGGGGAGTAAGGAAGTGCTCAGGAAGTGAAGGTAAGTTGAGGATGAGCCTTAAGTGGGGTAAGGAGTGATGTGATGGAGTCGTCCTGGCAGTGGTGGGGGGGCTGGTGGGTGATGTGCATCACTGAATGCAGGGAATCAGTAAGTGTACTCACTTTTGCTGACCTAGTTAGGTCATTGAAACGCTCTCTCTGCTGGACCCAAGCGCGGGATATGTTGGTCCTACTGGTGACCGCCTCTGCCACCTCGAGCCAGGCCTGGTGGCAGACGCAGGGCACTTCCTCCTGTCGGCCGGGTAAAATAGTTCCCTCCTCCTCACCACGACCTGTAGCACCTCAAGTGAGGCATCGCTGAATCTTGGAGCAGTCTTGCCCCTATGCTGTTCCTTTGGGTCTTCTTGCTCCTTGCTCCAGCAAAATCCATTGAAGCAATGGTCATTTAAATCTAGACCCTCCACGTGATAGCCTGTCATGTGGGCTCACAGTCCACCCGCTGCGCAGCTTTTGAGCGGCAAACCAGGAAACAAGATTAATGGCCACCAATTAAGTCGCAATCGCGTGGGGAACAGTAAGTTTTTATTATTCGCGTTTGCCGCGCGCATATTGACAACCTCTCCCCACCCCCCGCCATCCTGCCGCCCTTTTAAAATCGTGAATTCGTGCCCCTGGAGTCTACAGCACAGAAACAGGCCATTCAGCCCAACTGGTCTATGACAGTGTTTATTCTCCACACAAGCCTCCTCCCACCCCTCTTCATCTAAGCCTATCGGCATATTCTTCTATTCCTTTCTCCCTCATGTGCTTATCTTAAATGCATCTATGCTAGTTGCCTCAATTATTCCTCATGGTAGCGAGTTCCACATTCTTACCATTCTTTGGGTAAAGAAGTTTCTTCTGAATTCCCTATTGGAGATATTAGTGACTATCTTATATTTATGACCTGTAGTTTTGGGCCCCGCCACAGGTGGAAACATTTTCTCTACGTCGATCCTATCAAACTATATCATAATCTTAAAGACCTCGATCAGGTCACCCCTCAGCCTTCTCTTTTCTATAGAAAAGAGTCCCAGCCTGTTCAGCCTTTCCTGATAAGTATATCCTCACAGTTCTGGCACCTTCTCCAGTGCCTCTGCATCCTTTCTATAATATGGAGACCAGAACTGTGCACAATACTCCAAGTGTGGCTTAACCAAGGTTCTATACAAGTTTAACACAACTTCTCTGCTTTACAATTCTATACCTTGAGAACTGAACCCCAGTGCTTGGTTTGCTTTTTTTATGGCCTTATTAACCTGCATCGCTACTTTTAGTGATTTGTGCATCTGTACCCTGGGAACCCTTTCCTTCTCTAACCCATTTAGATTCTTATTATCCAAGCAGTATGTTGTGTCCTTATTCTTCCTACCAAAATGCACCACCTCACACTTATCTATATTGAAATTCATTTGTACATTACACGCCCATTCTGCAAGTTCATTAATGTCTTCTTGTATCTTGTCACATTCTTCCTCAGTATTAACTATACACCCCAATTTGGTGTCGTCCGCAAATTTTGAAATTGTACTTCTGATTCCCGAGTCCAAATCGTTAATATAAATTGTGAACAACAATGGTCCCAGCACCAATCCCTATGGAGGGAAAGAACACCACTTCCCACCTTTTGGCAGTCTGAGTAGCTACCTTTAACTCCTACTCTCTTTTTTGTTTTATAGCCAGCTTACTATCCATTCTGCTGTTTGTCCCCTGACTCCACATGCTCTGACCTTAGTCATCAGTCTACTCTGCGGTACCTTATAGAAGGCCTTTTGAAAATCCAAGTATATTACATCTACTACATTATCCTTGTCTACTCTTTCTGTTACTCCTTCAAAGAATTCAATAAGATTGGCCAAGCATGAACTTCTCTTTTGAAATCCCTGCTGACTATTCTTTATTATATTTTTGGTTGCTAGATGTTTTTCTACTACATCTTTGAGTAAAGATTCCATTATCTTTCCTTCCACCTATATTAAGCTAACTGGTCTACAGTTCCCTGGACTTGTTCCTTCTCCCTTTGTAATTATAGGAATCACATTAGCTGTCCACCAGTCCTCTGTCACTATTCCCTTTTCTAATGAATTTTTATACATATATGTGCCTCTACTAGGGGTTTTATCCTCTCTAAGTTTGATTAGTTTATCAATACTCTTTCTCCTTTCTATCTTAAATGTCATTATATCTTTTTTGATCTCTTGTTCTAATGTTATGCCCACCATGTTGATCTCCCTGGTAAATACATGTATTTAGTAACGTAAATTGATCCTTTGTGGTTTAATTTTCAGAAGATCTGAATTGGGCCCAATTTGGTTAGTTCTGGCTAATTTCTGTTCTAAGTGAACATAAGAACATAAGAATATAAGAAATAGGAGCAGGAGTAGGCCAATCGGCCCCTCGAGCCTGCTCCGCCATTCAATAAGATCATGGCTGATCTGATCCTAATCTCAAATCTAAATTCATGTCCAATTTCCTGCCCGCTCCCTGTAACCCCTAATTCCCTTTACTTCTAGGAAACTGTCGATTTCCGTTTTAAATTTATTTAATGATGTAGCTTCCACAGCTTCCTGTGGCAGCAAATTCCACAGACCTACTACACTCTGAGTGAAGAAGTTTCTCCTCATCTCAGTTTTGAAAGAGCAGCCCCTTATTCTAAGATTATGCCCCCTAGTTCTAGTTTCACCCATCCTTGGGAACATCTTTACCGCATCCACCCGATCAAGCCCTTTCACAATCTTATATGTTTCAATAAGATCGCCTCTCATTCTTCTGAACTCCAATGAGTAGAGTCCCAATCTACTCAACCTCTCCTCATATGTCCGCCCCCTCATCTCCGGGATTAACCGAGTGAACCTTCTTTGTACTGCCTCGAGAGCAAGTATGTCTTTTCTTAAGTATGGACACCAAAACTGTATGCAGTATTCCAGGTGCGGTCTCACCAATACCTTATATAACTGCAGCAATACCTCCCTGTTTTTATATTCTATCCCCCGAGCAATAAAAGCCAACATTCCGTTGGCCTTCTTGATCAACTGCTACACCTGCATACTAACGTTTTGATCTTATTGCACTAGAACCCCCAGATCCCTTTGTACTGCAGTACTTTCCAGTTTCTCGCCTTTAAGATAATTACTTTCTCTCTGATTTTTCCTGCCAAAGTGCATAACCTCACATTTTCCAATATTGTATTGCATCTGCCAAATCTCCGCCCACTCACCCAGCCTGTCTATATCCCCCTGTAGGTTTTTATGTCCTCCTCACTCTCCACTTTCCCTCCCATCTTTGTATCATCTGCAAACTTTAATATGTTACACTTGGTCCCCTCCTCCAAATCGTTAATATAGATTGTAAAGAGTTGGGGACCCAGCACCGACCCCTGCGGAACACCACTGGCTACTGGTTGCCAGTCCAAGAATGAACCGTTTATCCCAACTCTCTGCTTCCTATTAGATAACTAATCCTCCACCCATGCCAGAATATTACCCCAATCCAGTGATTCTTTATCTTGAGCAATAATCTTTTATGTGGCACCTTGTCGAATGCCTTCTGGAAGTCTAAATACACTACGTCCACTGGTTCCCCTTTATCCACCCTGCACGTTATGTCCTCAAAGAACTCAAGCAAATTTGTCAGACATGACTTCCCCTTCGTAAAGCCATGCTGACTTTGTCCTATTAAATTTATTTATCCAAATGTTCCGCTACTGTCTCCTTCATAATAGATTCCAAAATTTTACCCACCACAGATGTTAGGCTAACTGGTCTATAATTTCCAGCCTTCTGCCTACTACCCTTTTTAAATAAGGGTGTTACATTAGCAGTTTTCCAATCTGCCGGGACCTTTGCCGAGTCCAGAGAACTTTGGAAAATTATTACCAAAGCATCCACAATCCCTACTGCCACTTCCCTCAAGACCCTCGGATGTAAGCCATCAGGTCCAGGGGATTTATCCGCCTTGAGTCCCATTATTTTACTGAGTACCAATTCCTTAGTGATTTTAATCGTATTTAGCTCCCCCCCCCCTAAAGCCCCCTGTTTGTCCAGTGTTGGGATATTCTTAGTGTCCTCTACCGTAAAGACTGAAACTAAATATTTGTTCAGCATTTTTGCCATCTCCATGTTTCCCACCATTAATTTCCCGGTCTCATCCTCTAAGGGACCTACGTTTGCCTTAGCCACCCTTTTTCTTTTTATATAACTATAGAAACTCTTGCTATCTGTTTTTATATTTTTTGCTAATTTATTTTCATAATCTATCTTCCCTCTCTTAATCAATCCTTTAGTTACTTTTTGCTGTCTTTTGAAGACTTCCCAATCTTCTATCCTCCCACTAAGTTTGGCGACCTTATATGTCCTTGTTTTTAGTCGGATACTGTCCTTAATTTCTTTACTTAGCCACGGATGGCTGTCATTTCTTTTACACTCTTTTTTCCTCAGTGGAGTTTTTTTTTGAAAGTTGTAAAATAACTCCTTGAATGAACACCACTGCTCATGTACCGTCTTACCCTTTAATCTATTTTCCCAGTCCACTTTAATCAATTCCGCTCTCATACCATCATAGTCTCCTTTATTCAAGCTCAGTACACTTGTTTGAGAACCAACCTTCTCACCCTCTAATTGGATATGGACTGTAACCATGTTATGGTCACTCATTCCAAGGGGATCCTTAACTAGGACATTATTAATTAATCCTGGCTCATTACACAGGACCAGGTCCAAGGTTGCTTTCCCCCTTGTAGCATCAGTTACATACTGCTCAAGAAATCCATCCCTAATACACTCAATAAACTCTTCCTCAAGGCTGCCCTGCCCAATTTGATTTGTCCAGTTAATATGATAGTTAAAATCCCCCATAATTATAGCTGTTCCCTTATTACATGCCCTGACTATTTCCTGATTAATACTTCTTCCAGCAGAGTTGCAACTATTAGGAGGCCTATATATTACGCCCACTAGTGTTTTTTTCCCCCTTATTATTCCTTATCTCTACCCAAACTGTTTCATTATCCTGATCCTTTGTCCCAATATCTTTTCTCTGTATTACAGTAATTCCTTCCCTTATTAACATAGCCACCCCACCTCCCCTTCCTTCCTGCCTGTCCTTCCTGATTGTTAAATAACCTGGCATATTTAATTCCCAGTCGTTGTCACCCTGCAGCCATGTTTCTGTAATGGCCACAAGATCATACCCATACGTAGTTATTTGTGCCGTTAACTCATCCATTTTGTTATGAATGCTACATGCATTCAGATAAAGAACTTTCAAATATGTTTTGTGACACTTAGTTCCTGCTTTATCCTTTTTTAACACTTTACCTTTTACTCCATACCTTCTGTCCCTTCCTGACACGCTTTCCACTGTCTCCCTGCTCAGGTTCCCAACCCCCTACCACAGCTTTGATGCTGGGTTAATCGCCTTACGCCTTCGAGTTTTTATTTTTTCTGTCGTGCCTAAAGTACACTTTCTTTCCGCTGCTCTACGCTTTTCCCTTTCACTTGTTCTTGAACAACTGTTTGTACTATTTATATTGTAGATTTCCCTTGGGTCTTCCCCTCTCTTGCTGCTCTCAATTTTATTCCCTTCTGACTCCCCGCTCAGGTTCCCATCCCCCTGCCACTCTAGTTTAAACCTTCCCCAACAGCACTAGCAAAGACCCCCGCGAGGACATTGGTCCCGGTCCTGCTCGGGTGTAACCCGTCACGCTTGTACAGGTCCCACCTTCCCCAGAACCAGTCCCAATGTCCCAGGAATCTAAATCCCTCCCTCCTACACCATCCCTGCAGCCACGCATTCATCCTGTCTATTCTCCTGTTCCTATACTCACTAGCACGTGGCACCGGTGGTAATCCTGAGATAACTACCTTTGAAGTCCTGCTTTTTAATTTATCTCCTAACTCCTTAAATTCACCTTGCAGGACCTCATCCCTTTTTTTACCTATGTCGTTGGTACCAATATGGACCACGACTACTGGCTGTTCACCCTCCCCCTCCAGAATGCCCTGCAGCCGCTCCGTGACATCCTTGACCCTAGCACCAGGGAGGCAACATACCATCCTGGAGTCACGTTTGCGGCCGCAGAAACGCCTGTCTGTTCCCCTTACAATTGAATCCCCTATCACTATAGCCCTGCCACTCTTCTTCCTCCCCTCCTGTGCAGAAGAGCCACCCGTGGTGCCCCGAACCTGGCTCTTGCTGCATTCCCGTAATAGGCCATCTCCCCCAACAGTATCTAAAGCAGAATATCTGTTTGAGAGGGAGATGGCCCCAGGGGACTCCTGCTCTACCTGCCTAGTCCTTTTACTCTGCCTGGCGGTCACCCATTTCCTTTCTGCCTGCGTACTCTTTACCTGCGGCGTGACCACCTCACTGAACGTGCTATCCACGATAGTCTCAGCATCGCGGATGCTCCACAGTGAGTCCACCCGCAGCTCCAGCTCCGAAAGACGGTTCACCAGTAGCTGCAGCTGGACACACTTCCTGCACACATGGTCGCCAGGGACACTGATAGTGTCCATGACTTCCCACATAGTGCAGGATGAGCATATCACGGGTGCAAGGTCTGCTGCCATGACTTGCCCTTAGACTCTCCGACTCTCCTCCCGCTCTAGGTCTCTCCTTTTATACTGTGCTCACCTCTCGGACTCTCCTGCCTCACCTGTGACGTCGCACAGTAGTTGTCTCTTATTGCAGGTCTACTGCTGCTTTTTATTCCCCAATCTCAGACTTCAAGGTAGATAAATCTCCGGGACCTGATGAAATGTATCCCAGGACGTTATGGGAGGTTAGGGAGGAAATTGCGGGTCCCCTAGCAGAGATATTTGAATCATCCACCGCTACAGGGGAGTTGCCTGAAGATTGGAGGGTAGAAAATGTTGTGCCTTTGTTTAAGAAGGGCGGCAGGGAAAAGCCTGGGAACTACAGACCGGTGAGCCTGACATCTGTAGTGGGTAAGTTGTTAGAGGGTATTCTGAGGGACAGGATCTACAGGCATTTGGAGAAGCAGGGACTAATTAGGAACAGTCAGCATGGTTTTGTGAGAGGAAAATCATGTCTCACGAATTTGAGTTTTTTGAAGGGGTAACCAAGAAGATAGATGAGGGCTGTGCAGTAGACGTGGTTTACATGGACTTCAGCAAAGCATTTGACAAGGTACCGCATGGTAGGTTGTTACATAAGGTTAAATCTCATGGGATCCAAGGTGAGGTAGCCAATTGGATACAAAATTGGCTTGACGACAGAAGACAGAGGATGGTTGTAGAGGGTTGTTTTTCAAACTGGATGCCTGTGTCCAGCGGTGTGCCTCAGGGATCGGTGCTGGGTCCGCTGTTATTTGTTATTTATATTAATGATTTGGATGAGAATTTAGGAGGCATGGTTAGTAAGTTTGCAGATGACACCAAGATTGGTGGCAGTGTGGACAGTGAAGAAGGTTATCTAGTATTGCAACGGGATCTTGATAAATTGGGCCAGTGGGCCGATCAATGGCAGATGGAGTTTAATTTAGATAAATGTGAGGTGATGCATTTTGGTAGATCGAATCGGGCCAGGACCTACTCCGTTAATGGTAGGGCGTTGGGGAGAGTTATAGAACAAAGAGATCTAGGAGTACAGGTTCATAGTTCCTTGAAAGTGGAGTCACAGGTGGATAGGGTGGTGAAGAAGGCATTCGGCACGCTTGGTTTCATTGGTCAGAACATTGAATCCAGGAGTTGGGATGTCTTGTTGAAGTTGTACAGGGCATTGGTGAGGCCACACTTGGAATACTGTGTACAGTTCTGGTCACCCTATTATAGAAAGGATATTATTAAACTAGAAAGAGTGCAGAAAAGATTTACTAGGATGCTACCGGGACTTGATGGTTTGACTTACAGGGAGAGGTTAGACAGACTGGGACTTTTTTCCCTGGAGAGTAGGAGGTTAAGGGGTGATCTTATAGAAGTCTATAAAATAATGAGGGGCATAGATAAGGTAGATAGTCTAAATCTTTTCCCAAAGGTAGGGGAGTCTATAACGAGGGGGCATAGATATAAGGTGAGAGGGGAGAGATACAAAAGGGTCCAGAGGGGCAATTTTTTCACTCAAAGGGTGGTGAGTGTCTGGAACGAGCTGCCAGAGGCAGTAGTAGAGGCGGGTACAATTTTGTCTTTTAAAAAGCATTTGGACAGTTACATGGGTAAGATGGGTATAGAGATATGGGCCAAGTGCACGCAATTGGGACTAGCTTAGTGGTATAAACTGGGCGACATGGACATGTTGGGCCGAAGGGCCTGTTTCCATGTTGTAACTTCTATGATTCTATGATTCTATGATTCTACTCTCAGGTCCACTGCCGCTCTGGGGAAAAAGTTAGGAAAAGCAAGGCAAAGCAGCACCTCCTTCCCCCACTTCACCGAACTCCCACACTCACCAAACTCTCAGTTCACACTGTGTATCCGCACACTGTGCTGTTCGCACTGACAGGCCCCTGTATTTCTACAGTTGAGACTCAGATGAGTCAGGCCTGCCCCACCTTCAAGTACCAGTTGAATCTAGCTAACCAATTAACTTGCTACAGCAGCTCTCTCTGCTGAAGCCTGACAGAAACTTAAAAATTTAAACTTTATCATTGAACTTAAACAGTTAATAGCAATTGAACTTAAACAGTTGGGAGCAATATGCACTAGATTTTAAAGAGATTAACCCTTAAACTCCCACAAGAGATTAACCCTTAAACTCCCACACTCACCAAACTCAGTTCACACTGTGTATCCGCACACCGTCTGGTGCAATTTATTTTTTTAATTATTTGTTCACGGATGTGGGCAACACAGGCAAGGCCACATTATAGCGCATCCCTTTATGTTGCTACCATGTATGTTACACCGGTGTTTGAAATGTGTTGAGTATTGATAGAGCAGAAAGATAACGTTACTGTTGATAGTCCCATATTGAGCTTGAATTGGGAGTCAAATGGGATGAAAGCCTCTGCTTGCTAGATGAAATGGGTTTGAGCAATCTAACTTCAATTCTTCGGGTGATAGCCAGCATAAAACTGCTTATAAAGTGGTACTAATTGGACCAATATCAGCAATCTCGCTCAGAGAAGGTGTGGAAAATGGAAATATCACACTGACATAGTCAGAATTCTGCTCTGAAACAGAAAATGCAACAAACATTCAGCAGGTCGGTCGGCATCTGTGGAGAGAACAGACAAGTTAACGATGCAGGTGTGTTAGAATGTCAAAAGAATACAGATACACAGCATTTAAAAAGGAACAGAACAGAATGGGCTAAAAAGTGACCGAAGGAATTCAATGTCAGTAAGTGTGAGGTGATAAATTTAAGTAAAAGAAAACAGCAGTAATTATACTCTGAATAGAAGCAAACTCAGTTTTACCACAAGAGGTATAGAATATAAAAGCTAAAAGGTAATTATGAGCCTATATAAAACCTTAATGAGACCTCAGTTTGAGGGTTGTGTGCAGCATTGAGCTCCACATTATAGGATGTGGATGGAATGAGGAAATAAAACTACAAAGAAAGACTTGAAAAATTGAGACTTTTTTTATTAGAAAAGCTCACATCACGGGGTGATAAGCTAGAATTGTTTAAAATTAGGAAAGGATAGGACAAGGTAGATAGAAGCAGATAGTTTCCAGTAGTTGAGGGACCTAGAGTGAGGAGCCATAGATACAAGATTAAATGTAAGAACTTTGGAAGAAACTTTTTTACACAGAGAGTTGTGAGGCTGTGGAAATCATTTCAGGGTTAGTGAGGCAGAAACACAGAAACACTCTTAAAATTATTCCTGGGAGTAAATAGGTGTAACTTATGTGTAAGCATTCACCCTTGTAAATGTTTTTTTGTATGTTGTGGGCTTGTTAAGCAGCAAATAACAGAGCACAGCAAAAGAGATTGACAGGAGTAACTCATTTGTTTTAGTCCACACAGCAGTATGGGCATGTGAGAAAAATTGAACTCAACGACACTGTTTTCATCAAATAGTATTTGTCAAATCGTTTTTTCTGCTTGGGGAGTGAGAAGATCCAGAAAAGCCATAATTCAATGTTGTCACAATGACATACATGTGTAGGTCATATGATGATACATTTAGTATGATTTATATCATTGTACTGTGTTTGCAAACAAAAAAGATCTGCCTAGCACGTTTTCATGCCCCTTTAACAAAAAGGTAAGTACACTGAATTTCTCCAAACTGTTTAGGGTGAAGTAGAAAATAATAATAGGATTTGGCAGAGTCAACATGGATTTATGAAAGGGAAATCATGTTTGACAAACCTATTGGAGTTCTTTGAGGATGTAACTAGTAGAATAGATAAGGGGGAACCAGTGGAACTGGTGTATTTGGATTTTCAGAAGGCTTTCGATAAGGTGAACAAAGTTAGAGCACATGGAATTGGGGGTAATATACTGGCATGGATTGAGAATTAGTTAACAGACAGAAAACAGAGAGTAGGAATAAACGGGTCTTTTTCAGGTTGGCAAACTGTGACTAGTGGGGTACTGCAGGGATCGGTGCTTGGGCCCCAGCTATTCACAATCTATATCAATGATTTGGTTGAGGGGACCAAATGTAATATTTCCAAGTTTGCTGATGACACAAAACCAAATGGGAATGTGAGTTGTGAGGAGGCTTCAAGGGAATAGAGATAGGCTAAGTGAGTGGCCAAAAACATGGCAGATGGAATATAATGTGGAAAAATGTGAAGTTATCCACTTTGGTAGGAAAAACAGCAATGCAGAGTATTTTTTCAATAATGAGAGATTGGGAAATGTTGATGTTCAAAGGGACCTGGATGTCCTTGTATATGAGTGACTGAAAGTTAACATACAGGTGCAGCAAGCAATTAGGAAGGCAAATGGTATGTTGGCCTTTATTATAAGAGGATTTCACTACAGGAATAAAGATGTTTTACTGCAATTATATAGACCCTTGGTGAGACTGCACCTGGAGTATTGTGTAAAATTTTGGTCTCCTTACCTAAGAAAGGATATACTTGCCATAGAGGGAGTGCAACAAAGGTTCACCAGACTGATTCCTGGGATGGCGGGATTGTCATATGAGGAGAGATTGAGTAGACGAGGCCTGTATTCTCTAGAGTTTAGAAGAAGGAGAGGTGATCTCAGTGAAACATAAAAAATTCTTACAGGGCTCGACAGGGTAGATGCAGGGAGGATGTTTCCCCTGGCTGGGGAGTCCAGAACCAGGGGTCACAGTCTCAGAATAAGGGGTAGGCCATTTAGGACTGAGATGAGGAGAAATTTCTTCACTCAGAGGGTGGTGAATCTTTGGAATTCTCTATCGCAAAGGGCTGTGGAGGCTCAGTCATTGAGTACATTCAAGTACATTGAGTACTTGTGCTCCAGAACTAGCTGCACCTCCAGCCAAGCTGTTCCAGTACAGCTACAACACTGGCATCTACCCGACAATGTGGAAAATTGCCCAGGTATGTCCTGTCCACAAAAAGCAGGACAAATCCAATCCGGCCAATTACCACCCCATCAGTCCACTCTCAATCATCAGCAAAGTGATGCAAGGTGTCGTCGACAGTGCTATCAAGCAGAACTTACTCACCAATAACCTGCTCACCGATGCTCAGTTTGGGTTCCGCCAGGACCACTCCAGACCTCATTACAGCCTTGGTCCAAACATGAACAAAAGAGCTGAATTGCAGAGGTGCGTTAGAGTGACTGCCCTTGACATCAAGGCAGCATTTGAGCGAGTGTGGCACCAAGGAGCCCTAGTAAAATTGAAGTCAATGGGAATCAGGGGGAAAACTCTCCAGTGGCTGGAGTCATACCTAGCACAAAGGAAGATGGTAATGGTTGTTGGAGGCCAACCATCTCAGCCCCAGGACATTGCTGCAGGAGTTCCTCAGGGCAGTGTCCTAGGCCCAACCATCTTCAGCTGCTTCATCAATGACCTTCCCTCCATCATAAGGTCAGAAATGGGGATGTTCGCTGATGATTGCACAGTGTTCAGTTCCATTCGCAACCCCTCAAATAATGAAGCAGTCCGAGCCCGCATGCAGCAAGACCTGGACAACGTCCAGGCTTGGGCTGATAAGTGGCAAGTAACATTCGCGCCAGACAAGCGCCAGACAATGACCATCTCCAACAAGAGAGAGTCTAACCAACTCCCCTTGACATTCAACGGCATTACCATCACCTAATCCCCCACCATCAACATCCTGGGGGTCACCATTGACCAGAAACTTAACTGGACTAGCCATATAAATACTGTGGCTACAAGAGCAGGTCAGAGTCTGGGTATTCTGCGGCGAGTGACTCACCCCTTGACTCCCCAAAGCCTTTCCACCATCTAAAAGGCACAAGTCAGGAGTGTGATGGAATACTCTCCACTTGCTTGGATGAGTGCAGCTCCAACAACACTCAAGAAGCTCAACACCATCCAGGACAAAGCAGCCCGCTTGATTGGCACCCCATCCACCACCCTAAACATTCACTCCCTTCACCACCGGCACACAGTGGCTGCAGTGTGTACCATCCACAGGATGCACTGCAGCAACTCACCAAGGCTTCTTCGACAGCACCTCCCAAACTCGCGACCTCTACCACCTAGAAGGACAAGAGCAGCAGGTACATCAGAACAACACCACCTGCACATTCTCCTCCAAGTCACACACCATCCCGACTTGGAAATATATCGCTGTTCCTTCATCGTCGCTGGGTCAAAATCCTGGAACTCTCTTCCTAGCAGCACTGTGGGAGAACCGTCACCACACGGACTGCAGCGGTTCAAGAAGGCGGCTCACCACCACCTTCTCAAGGGCAATTAGGGATGGGCAATAAATGCCGGCCTCGCCAGCGATGCCCACATCC
This sequence comes from Heptranchias perlo, assembly GCF_035084215.1. Classification (NCBI taxonomy): domain Eukaryota; kingdom Metazoa; phylum Chordata; class Chondrichthyes; order Hexanchiformes; family Hexanchidae; genus Heptranchias; species Heptranchias perlo. The sequence goes on along the minus strand of NC_090328.1, from coordinate 56,962,144 downwards.
CGTGAACGAATATAAATAAAAACAGAGATAGATAGATTTCTAGATATTAAAGGCATCAAGGGATATGGGGATGGTGCAGGAAAATGGCGTTGAGGTAGAAGATCAGGCATGATCTTGTTGAATGGCAGAGCAGGCTCGAGGGGCTGGATGGCCTACTCCTGCTCCTATTTCTTATGTTCTTATGTTCTAAGTATAAAGGGCATTCAGTATCGAAATGGATAACAGAGAATTGTAAAGAAATTACAGATCGATCACTTTCTAACTTTGGGTACATTTGCTGTTTCCTTAGCCAAATCCAAGAGCAAAAATGGTTTGTTGCAGTTCAATTTTTCCCTGCTCAGCATCTGACAGTACCTTGGAGAATTGAGATAATCTGCTCAGCCAGATGGAATTACCTTCCGTGGATGTTAACGTAGAGAATGACCTACCCAGCAATTCATTCTGATGGAGATCCCACAGCTGAATAGTAAAAGACAATAACATTCCCGATACAGAAACTGATCAGGAAAGATGGTTATTATGAAAAAGAATGCAATGATATCACCTCGACTCAACTCAAATTAATTGTACTGATTTCTTACAAAATTACGACAGAAGCCATTTACAAATCCCTGAGTTTGTTTTCATCAGGCAGTCAGATAGAGACTGGGAAACCCAAAATCAATTAGCAATTATGCGTATCTCAATTCCGCATAGATTGTTCTGACTATGCTTATATTTTACCACAAGCAGGTCATTCATCACCTTCACACTCCTTATATATATACTGTATATTAGAACATGAACTGTAACAAACTGCTTCTCCTTCTGGATTTGGCTGAGGAAACAGTATGTGTGCACAGCATAAGTATGTGGTAAGCAAAATTCAATATATTACATACAGCTATGGCAGGTTCTGTTCCACTTCAGTGCAATACTTGTTACAAAATATTTATAAAAAGCTGCTACATTCTTTTAAATGGTACTGACATATATAAAAAGTAACATAATTAAATGTTTTGCTCTGTCCTGAAATAGATTACACATCTATTGTAATATTTAATTTCTACTGGGGAGTGCAATGGCGAACCAGCAACTTAAGTACAGTAATGAAATATTGAGTATTAATGGAAAATTAGTTATTGCATTGTTTATCATGTGACTAGAGAACGTCAATATTCATAGTTAAATACCCAATTCACTGCCCTACTGCCTTCAAAGATGAATACTGTCAATGATAATCTTCATAACTTTAAACTTGATTTTTCAACAATTCTCGATGGCTCTCAACAGAAATTATTGAATCACCAGATCCAAATTATAATGGCCTTCCCACAGCTTTTTATAGATAACATCAGGACAAAACCATACATTTGGTGGCCAGAATAAAAATTAATCACGTTTTATTTTATTTGGGCTGTGCGCAGCCTGATAGAGAGCAATATTTAAAGATGCACAATATCTTCTGCAGAAGATATTGTGCATCAAAGAAAGGTGTTTGACTAGTTGTGAAGAAGAAATGACTCTTTCATTAATCAAATTTATTTTATCTCTAATGAAAATGTTCTGAATCAACCTTGTATGATTTATATCTCCTAAAATCCTTTTGACCTTGCAAAGTAATTTTAAAAATCTTTAAATATTGCTCTTTATTATATGTTATTCTCACAGAACACATCCCAGAAGCTGATGGTACCTTATTGTGATGCTATTGAGTATGGCTAAGTAACAGTGTGCTGCTTATGATTATATTAGCCCAGAATTTGCTGGAGCTAGGCATCTCCCAGCATACTCCATTTGATAGATTTGTTCCTTCACCCTTCAGCTCAAAATTGTTTGCACCGCAAATTGCTGGAAGTGTGAGCTGATAACAGGGCACCTGGGTCCTGAGTGAAGGATGGGACCAATAGCGTATCTCCTTAACCAATGAGATTTAAGGATAGAGAAAGAAACAGAGGAACGACAGAGAAGGAAATAGCGTGAAGTTGAGTCAAATCAGGTACAGAAAGAAAATATAAGAACATAAGAAATAGGAGCAGGAGTAGGCCATATGACTCCTCAAGCCTGGTCTGCTAAAATAAAGAGAGGGGAAGAAAGATTGGATTAAGAGGGAGAGACAGAAAAGAAAAGAAAGTAAAAAAAATTTTAAATTTAAATTTTAAATACCTCTAAGAACAATTCACTACCTGCAGGAATGAGACACCACAGTTTCAATTATTCTCTTTCTGGGCTGGAGAGGTTGAGTGACATTGCAGGAATAGAAATCTTGTCATTAAAATGATGCTTGCATCGTTAAGTAGCAGCCTGTAGGGAAATCCTGCTTTTCCAGTGGTTCGTGGACCCGGACAATAGTAGTCAAAGAAAGTCACCCTTTCGCAGTGGTTTCGTTAATCAAAAGTGATTATTTAATGATTTAACAATTCATACAAGCATGAAGCAAAGTAAGCAATACATAGAACACTACTCTATCAGTTTGCACTTATGCAATATTTACTGGTTTAAAAGTTCACACAAATATGAAGCAAAGCAAGCAATACATACAACCATAAACCAAGGATTTCAGTCTCAAGGTGGAAGAGTGATCAACTCTCTGTAGGCCTTGACGTTTCTTCTTCTTCTTCTTGAAGTTTCTTCTTCTTATTGAAGCTCCAGCTCTTCTGACTGCGGTAGGCGAAGCTTCTTCAAGCTCCTCCGACTGCAGCTCCTCCGATTGTTGACTCTCCAACTGTTGACTGCAGTTCCTCCGATTGTTGACTCTCCAACTGTTGACTGTTGAAGCTTCTTCCAGTTCCTCCGATTGTTGACTGCTTAAGCTGCTACGATGTCCTATCTTTATATGATTTTTCAAGGGCTTTTTGTTTATCTCAGATCTTCTTATCCATGTGAATCCAGGTGCAGTTATCTTTCCCAAGTATTTTTTTATTCGTTCATGGGATGTGGGCGTCGCTGGCGAGGCCGGCATTTATTGCCCATCCCTAATTGCCCTTGAGAAGGTGGTGGTGAGCCACCTTCTTGAACCGCTGCAGTCCATGTGGTGAAGGTTCTCCCACAGTGCTGTTAGGAAGGGAGTTCCAGGATTTTGACCCAGCGATGATGAAGGAACAGCAATATATTTCCAAGTCAGGATGGTGTGTGACTTACATAAGACCATAAGAACATAAGAAATAGGAGCAGGAGTAGGCCAATCGGCCCTTCGAGCCTGCTCCGCCATTTAATAAGATCATGGCTGATCTGATCCTAACCTCAAATCTAAATTCATGTCCACTTTCCTGCCCGCTCCCCGTAACCCGTGCAGGTGGTGTTGTTCCCATGCGCCTGCTGCCCTTGTCCTTCTAGGTGGTAGAGGTCGCGGGTTTGGAAGGTGCTGTCGAAGAAGTCTTGGCGAGTTGCTGCAGTGCATCCTGTAGATGGTGCACACTGCAGCCACGGGGTGCCGGTGGTGAAGGGAGTGAATGTTTAACAATTCATACATGAAGCAAAGCAAGCAATACATTCAGCTCTACTCCACCAGTTATGCGCTTATGCAATATTTACTGGTTTAAAAGTTCACACAAGCATGAAGCATGAAGCAATCTCAGCACTGTTTTTTCAACTTAATTGCCTTGAGAACTGAATTGTTATGGGAATCTTTATATTTATTGTGAGAACCGAATTTCTTTTGAGAACCAGAAGCTTCTAGAAGGCTCTTAAGGCTTCTGTCTATCGTTCTTATCAGGTGTTGTTGAAAACTGAAGCTTGTTGAATTTTTCTGCAAAATTGAAGTTTAATCTGATATCCGAACGTACAGTTTTAAACTGATGTCCAAATGTCCAAAAGAGCAAGTTAAATTCACATGCTCAAAAATATAGTGTCCAAATGTAATTTTCAAATACTTTGAATTCACAATATTCAAAGGGATTTTAATCACAATATTTAAAAGGGTTTTAACCGTTGCCCTACAGTCCCTCCTCAAGTGGGTCTGGCTGATCTTCTGACTGGTCCACTTCATATACCTTGGGCATTGTCCTTGGTTGTTAGGTTGTTTTTTTATTGGTTCCATTTAGGACGGGTTTGCCTTGACATACGCAAAAAACCATGTTTTCGGATTAAATGTCGCATTATACATAAACAAATTATCATAACAAACACTAGTATACATTGCATACAGATTAAAGCCATACTAATTATTCTATAAGTGCATTAGTTGGTTCCGTCTTCACCATGTTGTGTGACTGTGCCAGTATGGACCCAAGACTTAATGACAATGGAAGAATAGGGTGACCAAAGGATGGTTTTAAACTACAGAAGTAATCCAGAAAATGGTTTCCTTTACCACTTCTCAGTCTTAATCTCCAACAGCCCCCAGTTACCCCATATCTATGGTCCCTATCTTTTTGGCATCACATACCACCCTCGAGACATTTGCTCTTTAATTTAAGTTTCATTTGGCCAATATCACATATTATGATGGAGACAAAGACAATCATAATATATTGTTCTGAAAACTACAGTGTACAGTATTATCAAGAAATCATGGACTTAAAAGATCCTCCAGCTTTCCTTTTACCATTATCCACCTTGTGGATATTATTTCTCCCCTGCCCTCAGTTGTCCCAATTTCATGGTTAGCTCAAAAGAACGTAACCTTGAATTTTTAGAAATCCAAATTCTATGTCCTTCTTTACTTTTAATTAGTTGGTTTCTCAATGGAGCAGGTGTCAGTGCCTTGAACCTATTTCAGTATAGGCAAGGGCACAAACATCTCCAAGAGAAAGCTATCAATTAATTACTCTCACCTACACTTTCCTGACTTTCACTAGAATGTACTTGTGGGTGCACTCACACATCTTTCAATCACCTAGGGCAATACTCCTAGGTCCCTTTTGGTGGTGCACTATCTCTGCTTCTGTCACATACCTTCAATCACTTTCCCTTACCATTTTACACATCCCATTAATCACCATTTCATCTCATTCATGACCCCTGGAGAAACTTTACTTATACAATATTATCATTAACCCTTAAAATACAAACTAAATGTTCCTAACCTGGTCCAAGTTAGAATTAACACACTTTTGTTTATTTTACTTAACCTCTTCTTGGACCTTTTATTTCTCAAAATATCCCGCTATATTGTGCTTGATTACAATGATGTCATTTCAAAATTATCCCAATTCTAGAGAGCAGTATTATTGAACTGACAGGACATGCCAATGTTCAATTTTATTTCCCCAAAATATTTTCTTCCTTGATACACAGCATTGGGCAGGAACGACTTAGACTGAACTCTTTTTGTTCCAAGTAAAATTTGATCAACCCCTTAAACTGCAGGTAAATGTTTCCCTTCTCGAGCACTTGAACAGCAACTCGTATCAATTTATCTTATCAATTCCAATTTCAGAAACAAATCTTGCCCAGGTTTGGTGGTTTTACAGTAGAGATAGAAGTGCTTTTAATTACTTTTGGATGTGACTCCTATATCCACCCCCCCTCCCCCATTCCCCCTCCCCCCCCCCCCCCCCGCCACCTACTCGAGCATTTTGTCTCGGAAAAGAACAAATAACTCTGCAGATAAGGTCCCAAACTCTTAACACCTCTGGATCGCTTCTTAGACAAACACTTTTGTGACCCCAAAAACTGTTTAAAAGAAAAGAAAAACAGAAAATCCAATGTGGCTCTTCTTGAGAACCCAAGGGATTAAAAATAACAAACAATTCATTAATTTCTTACTGTCACCCTTTATCCCGGGTCCAGAGAGGGCTCCACGCACGTGTCTGTGGATGGATCTGGCACCTCACTCCAGGAGGAATCGGTGGGAAAGGGGGCACAGAAATTATGTCCAATATGTTTACCTTTGGCAATGCAAAGGTTGTTATTTGGTGAATTAACCTTGGAAGGGATTAATTTGTACTGACCACCCCATGTGTATTGCCCTTGTACTTTTTTTTAGCTGATTGACATGGATCCATTTTTCTTTTTCCCTTTGCAGGGCTGCTTTGTACACAGATGGACTGGCTTTATCCACAATGGGATATGGTCCAGAAAAGCGAGCCTCGAATGGCCCTGATGATTGGTATGTTTTTACCATCACTTTTAGTCCCACGTCACATTCTGCTGCTTTGACTTTGGTGTCAAAATACATTTTGTTGACCTTTTTAGATTGTCTAAAATTAGCGGCTGCAGATCTGTTGGTCACGTAATAGCCATTAATGCCAAGGGCTTCAGTTGGTCCCATGTTTTGTGGGATTGTCCAACCAACTTCTTTAGCATTATTTTTAATGCTCGTTTCATTCTCTCCACTATGCCTGATGAGGTAGGTTTATGGGAAATATGGAATCTTGTTTTGATTCCTAACAGCTGCAGAGCGGCTTGCTATTAGTTACCCTCCCAGTAAAATGGCTTCCCTGGTCCGAGTCGATGGATTTCAGAAGTCCCCATCTGGTGAATATGTGGTTCACCAGAAATGTGCTGTTGCACTGGGGGTCAGAAATGCTTCTACCCACTTTGACAATGTGTCTACGTAAGAATGTGTCAACACTCCTGCCTTTTTTGGACCTTTGTGGTGGTTTTGGTTGGCCACCCTACAGTGATGCTTTTTTCTGTCATACACCAGACTTCCTTCTATCACCGTGAGGAAATATCTACTTAAATTAAGAAACTTAAAAATGTTATACACTTGACATAAAGCACTTCAACAATAGCACTAAATTTCAAAGAATTATCCCTTTAACTGAAACAAACTCAACAAAACATGTTCAGAAAAGCATGGGCAAGACTGCCCCGCTTCTCTGTACTATCTTCCAAGGTCTCTCTCTCTGTCTCTCTTTTTAAGCTAGCAGCCGTCTGGACCCACAAACCACTGGAAAGGCAGGATTTCCCTACAAGCCCTAACTTTCTGCGGAGAGTTTGATTAGTTTTAATAGCAAAAATGCAACAATTTCTTGAAACTAATGGGGAGGTTGACGGTGAGCTGCCATTTTCACAAGGCTAACGGCAGAGTGGATCAAATCGTCCAGCAATTAGTGGTGATTCTCAAGTGAAGGCCCATCTCTTCCTCGCCACAAATTGCTGGGTTTTTCACACACTAATAAAGGCGTGTACATTAAACACGCCATTATTTTCCCAGCAAATTCTGGGCCATTGTGTAATCGCAAATGTCTCCCATAGAGGAAGCTAGTCATAGAGGTCATGCTGTAAGCCCCCTGACAGAGTCATGGGTGGTCAACTAGTTAAAAAATAGTTACTGCTCAAAAAGCCGGCACAAGCATGATGGGCCGAATGGCCAACTTCTGTGCTGTATAATTTTATGATTCTATGAAAAGGACAGAAACAGTGATCTTAGAAAATAAATGAATATTATTCGACCCTCAAATCCACACACGAGTAGTATGTTCCAGTTACTATGAATTTGTGCTTGATCATAACAGCTTCTGAAAAGAAATGTAACCTTCTGATATTATTCGCCCTACTGAGACAAGAGCATTTATTGATTGCACAAAAATGCAAAGATAGCAGCAGAATATAAAATACAAGTTTACCACTGCCCCAGGGTACAGTTATTGGTTTGTAATGTAATATGGATGAGTGAAAAATAATGGGATAATTTATTAAGAGTCAGAAACATATAAATGGCAGCAATGATAAATTTATTCAATGAGCTTTCAATCTGCTGAAATTTCCTTCTGCTAAACTGCAAAGACTTCACCATTTGAAAACTGAATTTATTTTACACCTTCTAGGGCAGCAATAGAGTTGGAAACAAGCACTCCCGGTGATATAAATACTTAGGCAAGAAAATTGCTACGACCTGTTCCTGTTCCGCTGCGTAGCTTCACTGGAAGTGCAGTGGAAAACCCGTTTATTGGTGTAAACCGCATTTCTGCTGCACTTCTGGTGCCATTGTGACAGTGGAGTGGGAGCAGCTCTGAGGTAATTCCTGGTTTTTATCACATTTTAACTAAAGTGGAATTTTCTTGCATTTATCATTTGATTGAAAATGTTTTGACTGTTTCCTCTGTGTTATCCTTCGATGCCACTAATCATCCCAAACTGAAAGGACAGGAAGGCAACCTCCTTTGAGGCGTCTATGGATGGAGCTGTAACTAGCTGGCAGGAGATGCATGAGAACAAACTCAGGTGATTCTGTCCCTGATTTTCTCTCCCTTTCCTAAAGGGAAGCATTAACAGGGCCTGAAATTCCAAAGCACAATCTTGGGAGAGGGAGGAGTGGGGGGAGACTCAATTTGGGGTTGATTCCAGCTGGCCACTCCTCACAGCAGTTTGGTGGCTACCTCAGGAATTCTGGCCAGCTTGCACCTCCCTCCTGCCAGTGGATCCCACATAGGCTGAGAGCAGGCATGGGTTCTGTTCTGGGCCTTCTAAAGGCCCCAAAGAAATGAATGAGCAAAGACAATCGATCCTGGAGGGAGTGATTACCTTTTAATGCATGCCCTTAATACCTTTGACGTCCTCGTAAGGGCCTTGGGCTTCCTGCCTTGGAGCAAGAGGGGGCTGCTCCAATTTCTCAAAGTGGGTTAATCGTTCTGTTGTACCTCAAAAGATATGGGCCGTCAGTCCCTAGTGTGTAAATGATCCCATCCTCGAGATTTGGGACAGGGTCATGGGAAAGCCAAAGCAGCAGGCATCAGTCCAACCTTAGTGCACTTCCTTGCCACCCATAAAGGTCTATGAAATGTTTGGCTCATAATTTCCACCTTGACACCCCCCACATAGTATGAAATCAAAAATTCACCAAGTGAGGAGCCAAAATACAAATCACCATCAGTTCACTCCATGATATATACGGCCTGGATTTTCCACCACAAGATCACAAGATAATTCCAGATGTGGAAGACTATTCAGCCCATCTTAGTTCATCCATCCATTGTGATCCTAATGTCCCCCATTGTAGCATCCAATTGTTTCTAAAATGATTCCAGCATCTGAAAGTTTGTTCCATATGCTGTTCACTCTCTGTGTGAAGAATAATTTCCTGATATTAGTCCTAAAATTACCTTTTACTAATTTGAACTTGTGTCCCTTTCTTCTACTCCTGCAATTTAATTTAATTTAAAGTAATATTCCAGGTTTACTTTTCCCACTCCCTTAACAATCTTATATAAGATCACTTCCTGGACTCCTCGTTTCAAGGCTGTAAGGCTGAAGTTTCTCTAGGCTTTCTTCATTACTCACACCTCTAACACTAGGGATCAGCTTTGTGGCTTTTCTCTGCACTGCCCCCAGCACTTGAATGGCTTCCTTGTTTCTTGGTGACCAGAACTGGATGCAGTATTCAAGATGCAGTCTGACTAGAGCACTGTAAAGTTTGATCAACAGCTTTGAGTTTAATTACAGTGAAACCTATAAATTAGGAACACCTAAGGGACTGGCATCAGGTGTCCTTTATTTGCAAGTGTCCCTATTTTCAAAATGGCCATTGTATGTACAGTGAATTATTTGGGACTGTCAATGAGTGTTCCTTTTTTGTAGATGCCTCTCTTTTGGTGCTGTCCCTTTGTACATGTTTCACTGTAATAGTTTTCCATGTGGAACTTTGTCAAAATATGTCAATGATCCTTCTATGGTAATTTTACCGCAAGATGTGCACTGGGAACGCACTTGTTCCTACTGGCGTGATCCTGTCAGATTTTCCTCCGTGGACCCTATTAACATTAGTACCACCGCCACCAATCCCCGCACAGCGACTCAATGCCAGAAAGAGGTTCACTGACCTCACCAGGGCAGCAAAGATAACAGGAGGAAGTTATTCCTTGTGGCAATGCATTACAATAAGCATGTTATTGGAAACCAGGCAGGTAGGGCTAAATTTCCCCCACCAGTGGACAGTTCAGAGAAGAGCTAAGAGACTGATACCCATCATCAGAGGACTGAGTTATGGGAAAAGACTAGAGAAACTTGAACTATACATCCTTGAAAGAAGGTGGCTGAGACAGGACCTCCTGGAGGTATGTATATATTGGTAAAAAGTGTAGAAAAAATGAATTCAAACTATTGGGGGCGATTTTCAACTGCCAGCCATCCGTTTCTTGTCTGAAAAATGAGCAGCTGGCAGTTGAAAATTTGAGGGGGCACCTTAGCCACTCGATTGACGTCCAAGGCCCGCCTGATGCAATTTATAGGTAGGCCTGTAAATGTGTGAGCAGCACGCCGACCTGCTTAAATTTGAAAATATGGGTCCTATTGTGGGTTATAAAATTTCCCACTTTCTTTTTTCAGTTTTCCTCATCTATCATTGGTCCAGCTCCCTTCACCTTTGGTGAAAGTGAAAGTGCAACTGTGATTTTAAGAATGGAAATTCTTATTCTACACTGACCTCTGAGAGCTGAAAGCATTCTGTTGCCTTAGTCTGCCACCCACACGCTAACTGGAGTCATTACATAAAGGGCCCTGTACTGGTTTCTATGGCAATGACTGAATGATAAAATAAAAATTGACAATTAAGGTGTACAGATGTGTTTGTTCTAGAGAACCCTGAGATTAAATTGCAAACTACATTATGTACCATAAATAAATAGAACATAACATAGTTTATTTTAGACAAAGAAAATCAAAGAAATTAGTAGGCAGACATTATGCAACTATTAATAAATATATTTCTTCAAGTAGTGGTGAAGGTTTGCTCCTTCAGTGGAACAAACCTAAGGCCCAGATTTTCCTGGGGACTTTATCTACAAAGTAAGGACCCTTGAACAGCACAAAAGGAAGAGGAAATTATGGAATAAGTGACTTACGGCATTAATTATGCCACTCCATATTTTCCTGGGACTTTTGCGCCACTTCACCATTAGCCTTGCTGAAAACGGTGTTAATTATCATAGCTCTGCCACATTCAAAACCGCAGCAATGGCAATTTTCCTTCAATCGCGCTGGGTTTCTTGCCACTACAAGCACGCTGATAAGGAAAGGGGCAGAAACCACAAAATGAAATGCGGAACAGATTTGTACTTGTCAGGTGCTAAGTTAAAAACAGTTGAGATCCAATAGGGTAGGAAGGACTGTGAATGCAAGCATTGTTGTCATACACCTATCAGACATAATCTGCAGCATTAAAACTTTTATTAAAGTTGTTCCACTGTCTGTGTTGTTCCTGCTCTGTTTTACAACAGATGAGACGTACAAAATTATTTTTTGGCGCAGGTCGGCTCTGAAGAAATATTAACTAAACATTTTGTTTTCTATTGAAAACAAATTCATTTCCTTGAGTTGGCAAGGAGACAGTGCCAGAGATTGTGCTACTAGTGGTTGAAGATGATTTTCTGGGTTATTAATTAGGGTGCATTTACACCTATACCTACCTATAACCTATCTTTAAAAGGTCATCATTCAACAGCAATGAAGTGAGCTGGATTTAATCTGTGGAGTCTGGATATACAATGGGCTCGATATTAGCAGGTCGGCGGGTTCTCAGCGGGGGGTCAACTGGGCGCATGGGTAACGCGCCCGGTAAAATCGGGGTGCTCCGCACGCAATTACAAGATAATTGGAGCCACTTACCTTTGCTTCCAGGTTTTCCGCGGCGGGCAGACTGCGCATGCGCAGTAAGGTCTGTCAGCTGGAGGAGCCCTATTTAAAGGGGCAGTCCTCCACTAACTGATGCTGCAGAAAATAGGAAAAATTACAGCATGGAGCAGCCCAGGGGGAAGGCTGCTCCCAGGTTTAATAATGCCTCACTCCAGGAATCATTGGATAGGGTGAGGAGGAGGAGGAGGACAGAGATCTTCCCCCCGGCGGGCGGGAGGAAGCGGCCTGCCTCTGGAACCAAGAAGGCCTGGCTCGAGGTGGCAGAGGAGGTCACCAGCACCACCAACATATCGCCCACCTGCATACAGTGCAGGAGGCTCTGCAATGACCTAAGTAGGTCAGCCGAAGTGAGTACACTTACTCATTCCCCTACACTCGGTCTGCCACATCATCGCCCCCACCCTACATCTCCTTCTGCACTGCCAACACTATTCTATCACATCACTCCTTACACCCACTCAAAGCTCATCCTCATCTTACCTGCACTTACTCACCTCGCCAGTACTCATCCCACCACTACCACTCAACCCAATCCTCATACAATCTCATGGCTCTATCTCATACTCACCCTCTGATGCATCTCTTTCACGGTCAGCCTCACTCAACCTGCCACTACCTGTGCTGCAGCCACAGGGCATGCATCACATATGTTCAGTAGGCAGCGTAAGGCAAACTTGTCATGAGCATGAAGGGGATGCACAAAGGTGTTTGAGGGTTTGTCATGGTGTTTACCAATATTTAATTTCTGATCAACTCACATAACATATTATATTGTCACCACTACTGCCACGTCTTTGTGAATCTTGTCTGGTTTGTGCAATAATGCCCTTTCTTGAGGATCACAATGAAGACCCACAACTGATGCCACCCATTGTGTCACTGCAGAGTGGTGTAGGTGTATTTGCAGGGCTCTTTTGTGCAGACGACTGAGAGACATCGGTGATGTCCCCGGTGGCACCTTGGAAGGATGCGGAGGAGAAGTTGTTGAGGACAGTGGTGACTTTGACAGCGACAGGTAAGAAGATGGTGCTCGGGCCAACCGGGAGCAGCTCGGCATGAAGGAGGCTGCAGATGTCCATGACTAGATGTCCACGGAAGCTGAGCCTCGGTCTGTGGACCCTGTGGCGAGGGTAGTGCCCTCTGCGAAGCATCTCTCTTTGCAGTTGCCTTTCCTCCTGCTGTGCAGGTGGATGTGTCACAGCACTGTGTTGTGGAGCTCCACGTGTTAGAGGTGGATGGCGTGGCAGGCGATGCTGTTCGCCCTCCGAGGAGGTCATGACTGCAGCTACGGCGGCCCCCATCCGGAAGATGTATGTTTAAGGGGGTCCGCAAGGTAGGTAAATGTGTCTGGACACTGGGGTAAGTGTGCAAGTTTATGCATTTGATTGTTAGGAGGAGGGTGGTGGAGGCCAAACTTTGTCCAAAGTGACAGAGTGGCCTCCTGCAATGCGTGAGCGTCTCCCCCCCACCTGTCAAATGGACCTGTGCAGCTGTCACAGGCTGGTGGCTGCAACAGGGAGTGTTTCCCCTGTACGGGAAACAGTCTCAGTTAATTGCAAAATCCGATCCCTCCTAAAATATCAGGTCAATCAGGTCTGTAAACGACCTGAAGTACCTGTTCAATTACTTTAAGTGGCACCCCGCCGACTTTAATTGCCGGCGGGAGTCCCACATGCGGGGGCTGCGCGCGTATGTCAGCGCGTCACTGGGGAACCCGGAAATGGGGCAGGTTGGAGCCAGGCCCTGGACCCGCCCCGGGAATCCCGGATTTTCGCAGCCTCCCTGCCACCAACACACCTGATCGCGGGTGAGAAAATAGAGCCCCATAACTGTATTCACTAGTCCTTCAGGCAGCCATGGCTGTTGTAGTGAATTTAGGGTAACATCATGGCAATTGACATTTATCTGGGACTAATTGCATAGCTTTTTCAAAAAGCTGGCACAGGCACAATGGGCTGAATGTCCTCCTTCTGAGCCATATGATTATATGATCCTATGATTATCAGAAAGGGTCCAAAATATGTTAAATGGACATTACTGGAAGATGACAAATATTTTTGAAGGGTTCAGTTACAATGTGCAGGGAAGGATAACACTCTTAACATTGTTTTAGTTTTAAATTATGATTCCTATTATCATTAGTCACAACTAATTGAGGAAACCACTTGCACTTTAAAAAATATTTAATGGCTTGTTGTGTATATGAACAATTTTGAAATACTCGAGAAGGCTACAACATGAGAACAAAGTAGATTTCAAACAAGAGTATCAAGTTGTAATGCTTGATTCCCGGACTTTTATATACTGAAACAGACATTACTAAAAAAAATCTGTTAAGATTTATTCAATAGTAAAATATTCTGCTGGAAAACAATGGCTGTGCCACTTCTGATTCGCCACTCGCTGCAGGGTATTTAATTAGAAATGCAGGAAAATACAGAGGAAATTATCAACGGCTAGATCAGCGCACTAAACGGCAAAATTTACACTGTACATCACTGATCGCACCGTTGCAGCAAAATCTGGGCCTATATTTTTTATAGCTTTGAACAAAATGCATTCAGGATGCTATTAACCTGGTCTTCCATTAGGAATGTTGTTGCAATTTTTAAAAATTTGCTGTAAATGGGGTTTCCGCCGCACCTCTGGAGAATGTACAGCGGTGGTGGAATGGGAGCAGCTCCGAGGAAATTCCAGGCCAATATCATGTTGCTGGTGCACTCACCAGCCAGTCTAGTGTGCTCTACGCACCATTTTGAACAGTGGGCTGACCAGCGGCGTGTGCATTATTGTGACTTTGCACAGGAAGAAAAAGGAACTCAAAGATACTGATTGTTTATTCATGTTCGTACCTGGGGGACCCGGTGGATGCCAACTTCAGTCTGTGCTTTAGCTAAAAGTACTTCACATATGATGAATTAGTTTGAAGTACAGTGACTTATGTAGGCAAACGCAGGAGCTGTTTGCGCATTGCAAGATCCCACAGCCAGCACTGAGATGAATTTAATGTCTTATTTGAAGGACAGCGCCTCCAACAATTGACCTCCCTCAATACTGCACTGGAGTATCAGCACAGATTTTGGGGCTGAATATCTTTGGTTCTACTCCACAGCCGTAAGTGTGGCAGAATGGGAATCCTGCTGCTCCTGTGACTTTTGCTGTTAACCCCATTATAGTATCTTTAAATATTTCCAGTGGGTGCCTGAACCAATATGGGTGCAACTTCGCATCCTGCTAAGGCGGGACAAGGAAAACGTCACACTCGGGGGACCAGCCAAATATTTTTCATTCCAAATATTATTGCAAGGGCTTCACATTCGATCTGTGAATAATTGGTCTCAGATTAACTCAGGGTATGGGAGGTGAATGCTATCGGTCGCTCGGAGCCGTCAGGATATTGGTGAGAAATTGCAGCTCAAACACCCACTTGAGACAGTTCAACTGATAAAACCAGTGGCAAATTAGGGTCATAATGTCCCAATAATGGTGCACTTGCTATTAAAATCTTTAGCCATTCAAAACTACCCTGACAGTCTTTTGACAACTCCCACTTTACTTTCTTACAAAGGAGTCTGCTCAATGGGTATGCAACCGTCGACATATTTAGTCTAAACGAATTTAGGCATCCGGGTTGGGAATGGGCTCAGGAGCCTCATTTCAATACTAAAATTATGTCTGCTCTCATTTCAGGCGGCCACCAGGGCCACCTAAAAAAAGGCCCCGATCAATTTAGCAGTGGCCTGAACAACCATGCAGATCAGGCACAAGTCCCTGCCCTGCAAAATTGGTTATCATTTCACGCCTGGAAAACAGGCGTATCGATCTTGAATTTAGACCCCATTGTCCTTCAAACAGAATTTATAAGCTTTGAATAAATTGCCAGAGTCTAATTGGAAGTTAATGCATAATGCAATCTTGGCTCAGCAGAGCTACTGACAGATTTTTATATTAGGAATTGCAAAATGAGTGAAAATATCACTGTCTTGGCTATGCCAAAGCAAAGTGACTTTAGGTGGCAGAAGCCAAGATCTTTTTTTCTATTTGCTCCTACCAGACATGGACCTTATGTCACTCAGTTCGCACATTTGCATTAAAAAAGGCCCAAAACCAAGGTGTGCAGTAAGTATGATAATCTTTACAGTGAAGAAAGAACATTTTTGATTGTGTACGATGGAGAAAATTGTCCAAGTTCAATTTCTTGGCACAGAGCCTTGCTCAATGGGAGGGCAAGCTGGATAATTTGAGCGTAGTGATCATCACGCCTACAAGTGGCCTTACCAAATTATCCAGTTAATTTTAATGACCAGAAGATCAAGAGGACCACGAATTGGTACACTGACCTCTGTGCACAATAATCCAATTCGCTCTCCTATCAAGCGAGAACACTAACTTCTAACATTTACCCCATAAATGTTTCTGTTATTCAACTTACTATAATGATTGCTGTTGATTAATTTTTAAGATAATTGTAAAGGGACAATATGCATTTGTGATGAAATTGAATTTTTTAATTGCATACAATTATTTTATTTGAGTTCAACTTCACTTTAACCTTCCAAGTAATTAACTAGTGACAATTTGAGATTTATTATTATGAGATTTATTGCTTACAATCTCTTTGTGACATCTGATCAAAAGGGTTGTGGCCCCTTCGCCAACACAGAGGTCAATGATTTTTGGAAAGGTCATCCTCTTCCAGTTGCACATCTCAGTGATTGGTTGAAGGCAATCTAGCCCTTTGTAGACTTTTTCATGTAAGAAGTAATCCAAAGTGTGGAATGCCTTGCTGCAACTAACAATCATTGCTGAATTGACTGCAGTATTCAAAAAGGCATTGGGTAATTACTTAAAGACAAATGTAAAAATGTGTGCGTAAAAAGCGGGAGCAAGATTTGTTTGGGGAGAAAACAGTAAAATGAGTCTGTGTGAAATCAACCCCCAAAAGTCAAATTCAACAAATTTCCGTTCTGGCTGTATGATGTTGACTAGGTGGGGAGGGGTTTTTCTTGGAGCCTAATATGGCTTTATCCAATATTAAAATTTCATTCAACGGCAGATTTAGCCAGCCTCCTCCCCCGAAGCATATTTTCTCATTATTATTTTACCCACCAGTTTTTTGGGCTTACCACTAACAGAGACATTGGGCTCGATTTTCGCACCCGTGATCGGGTGCGTTCACGACGGGGGGCTGCAAAAATCCGGGATTCGCGGAGCAGGTCTGGAGCCCGGCTCCAACCCGCCCACTTCCGGGTTCCCCAGTGACGCCATTAAAGCCGGCGGGGTGCCACTTAAAGTACTTAAACAGGTACTTCAGGTTGTTTACAGACCTGATTGACTTGATATTTTAGGAGGGATAGGATTTTAAAATGAACTGAGACTGTTTCCCGTACTGGGGGAAACACTCCCAGTTCAAATGGATGTGTTGCAGCCATCAGCCTGTGACAACTGCAAAGGTCCATTTGACAGGTGGGGGGGGAGACCCTCACTCATTGCAGGAGGCCACTCTGTCACTTGGGACAAAGTTTGGCCTCCACCACCCTCCTCCTGACAATCAAATGCATAAACTTGCATACTTACCCCAGTGTCCAGACACATTTACTTCCGGATGGGGGCCGCCGTAGCTGCAGTCATGACCTCCTCGGAGGGCGAACAGCATCACCAGCCTCGCCGGCCACGCCGTCCACCTCCGACATGTGGAGTCCCACAACACAGTGCTGTGACACATCCACCTGTACAGCAGGAGGGAGGACAACCGCAGAGAGAGATGCGTCGCAGAGGGCACTACCCTCGCCACATGGTCCATAGACCGAGGCTCAGCTTCCTGGACCTCTCTGAACAGCAGTGCACACGGAGGCTCAGAGTCACTCGACATGTAGTCGTGGACATCTGCAGCCTCCTTCATGCCAAGCTGCTCCCGGCTGGCCCGAGCACCATCTTCTTACCTGTCGCTGTCAAAGTCACCACTGCCCTCAACAACTTCTCCTCCGCATCTTTCCAAGGTGCCACTGGGGACATCGCCGATATCTCTCAGTCGTCTGCACAAAAGAGCCCTGCAAATACACCTACACCCACTCTGCATTGACACAATGGGTGGCATCAAGTGTGCGTGTTCATGGTGAACCCCATGAAAGGGACCTATTCCACAAGCCAGTCAAGAATGGGCAAGACGTGGCAGCAGTGGTGATAATAATATTTATTGTACATGTGAAAGAAAACAAATATAAATAAAAAACATGACAAATCGTTAGACACCCTTGTGCATCCCACTTGTGCTCACAAAACCTTAGCCTTACGTTTACGGGAACTCCTATGTGGTGCTACCCCTGTGACTTCAGCAGAGGTGGTGGCAGGTTGATTTTGTCCATGCCCTGACTGATGCCCTTTGGGTTTCGGTGCCTGTGAGGGCCCCTCCAAAGACTGCTCCACCTGCACCTGTGCAGGGGCAGACTCGGCCACCTGGAGAGGGGGCAGCATTGCGGGTACTGGTTGAGAGGGGGGCAACGGGTGAGACGTGGGAGTGCTTTGAGTGGCATCCCCACTTCCATGTCCCCTTTCACCATCATCCCTCTTGTGGCCCAGGCCCACATCACTCCTTCCACCCTGCTGGACGGCAGTTTGGAGGACTTGTGTGAGGCATTGGAAGGCCAGTTGTAAAGTATCTGTCAGCCTGTGTAAGGCGGCAGAATGTTGCTCACCCTGAATCCGAACGGCCGTTGTCAGGGCCTGAATGGACTCGTTGTTGAGCCGTGCTTGACGCTCGAGGGAGGCTAGCCTTCCCTCCATCGCAGACATTCCCGCACTTACCCACGACACTATCTCGGAGATACCCTCCTGTACCTGTGCCACCATTCCACTCATGCAGGAGTTGGACTCCTCCATCCTCTGCGCGATTGTGGAGAGTGCGTGTGGCACCTGTTCCAGCACCTCGGCAATGTGCTGCTGCCCCTCGATGACTCTCCTTTTCATGGCTGGCCCCCAGGATTCAGCATCTGGGTCCAGCTGAGCAGAACCTGGAGAAGAGTGCTCCCATCGATGCGGACTCTCCACGGCTGCCCCTGCCACCAGGGTCTGCTCGTGCTCACATGTGCGTGGTGACTCACCATGTGCAAACCCAACTAAGTGAGGACGGGGACCCACCGAGGTGTATGTATCTGCGCTGGTGGATGCATGGCTCAGATGTGACGATGGACCCTCAGAGACCGGCAGGTCCTCTGAGGAATCGCCCTCCGCAGTCACGGCGGTCGCAGATGGCCCTGCAAGAGAACAGAAAGCAATATTAGGCATGTGGACAGATGTTGAGGTGCTTTAGATGCCAAGTGATGCTAAGGTCATTCGCTATCATGAGTGCTGAGTGTTAGCTTTCTGTCACCGGCCACTTGTGCAATCCCAGCCTCGGCGTCCGCCACGGACAGGCACTCCAGTGTGTGGCTGATCTCCAATGCCCGCTGCTCTGCGTCTGTTAGTGCCACCTGGTGTGGTGGGCCCCCTCCGGTCCTTGCCCTCTCCCGGGCGTTCTGGCATCTCTTCTCCTATCAAGGCAAAACACAGAGGCATGATTGAGTGATGGTTGCATGGTGACCTGCTGCATGTATTGGTGTGGGTGGAGTTGAGCGTGAGGGAGATGCATTGGAGGGTGCGTGTGCAACACAGCCATGAGATTGTATGAGGATTGGGTTGTGTGGTAGTGTTCGAATGGGGACAGGGGCGGTGAGTACGTGCAGGCAAGGTGAGGATGATAGTTGAATGGATGTGAGGAGTGATGCGAGAGCGTTGTGGTGGCAGTGCAGAAGGGGTTGTGTGGTGGTGGAGGTGATGTGGAAGACGGAGTGTGGGAAAATGCGTACGTATACACACTTTGCCTGACCTGGTTAGGTCATTAAATCTCTTCCTGCACTGGACCCAGGATCGTGGCACATTGCCGCAGCTGGTGACCTCCTCGGCCACCTCCAGCCAGGCCTTCTTCGTGGTGGAGGAAGGGCACTTCCTCCCAGCAGACGGGAGAAAGATTTCCCTCCTCCTCCTCACCCCATCCAGCAGCAGCTGGAGTGAGGAGTCTGAAAATCTTGGGGCAGCCTTCCCTCAAGCCTGCTCCATAGTTCAGAATTGGTTGTTTGCTGCAGGATGAGCCTTGGTGGACTGCCCCTTTAAATAGGGCTCCTCCAACTGACAGAAACCCGGAAGCAAAGGTAAGTGGCTCCAAATAGCCTGCAATTGCGTGCTGAGCACACTGATTTCACCAGGCGCGTTACCCACGCGCCCAGTCAACCCCCCGCTGAGAACCCGCTGCCCTGCTAATATCGAGCCCAATGTTCAATTTGTTTGTAAACGGCAAGTGGCTCATTTCCAAGTTACTACGGTAATTCATTTGCATTACCTCGGCTTAGATAGAGTAGAACAGCTTAATTTATAGCCAACAAATACATTACTTGATGAAAGTAAAAAAACAATAGCATTATATTAGCACTTTGATTGTAAGTCAGTGAATTAGTTATTGATCCAATCCAAAAAGCTTCTAGTCTTTAGCAAATCTAGCCCTGTGTGGGGGGAGGGGGAGAGAATCTGGATCAATCCTGATTTCGGCTGTAGCTTTGACTTCAAAATTGTAGTTTTAAGACAGCTCTACACATCCCTGAATGCTGGTAATACTCATGATCCTTATTGTACCTGAAGTCACAATACAATGATAACGAGTTTGGATGCATCACCGTATTAAACCTGAGATCAGTTAATAAACCTGTACATAAAGGGCATGATTTTAGCCCGGAACCAGGAAGGGGGCGGGGGGGGTGGGGGATGGAATTCCTGACAGAAAACCTGGAAGGATGGGTTTCCCAGACTTCCTTACAATTTTGACATAAGGACGTTGGTTTTTTTTGCTGGTTTCCCGTCCGAGTGGGACGGGAGAAGAGCCAGGAATAGGGCGTGTTCAGGTAAGTGTTAGGTAGGGGAGTCATCGGGAGGGGGGGGAATTCGGGGGTCATCGGGGGGTGCTGTCAGTCATCAGGGGACTGTCAGTCACCAGAGGGGTCAATCATGAGGGGGTCGGGGTCGTGGGTCATCACGGGGTCAGAGATCGGGGGGGGGTCGCTGCAGGTCGTCTTGTTGGGCCTGGAGGAAGCAGTCCTGCTCCTCCGGGCCCACAAGCTGTGCTATAAAGGCACTTACCTGCAGTTGCGGGCCTCTCGCCTCCTCTCACACGGCATGATGGGGAATCCCGGTCCCCAGGGGCTAAAATCAAAAAAGCTTTGAAAATGGAGGCCTGCAGTTGGTTGCCCACCCCTCGTCCCGCCCCAGTGAAAACCAGAAATGGGCGGGTTGAAGGCAGGTTGGGTCGGGTTTTAGATTTTTGCAATTGTTACTGCCCCCACCCCGCGCCCAACCCATCCATTTGTCCAGCCTAAAATCATGCCCCTAGTGTCAATACACTATTAAGGGGATTATGTAGGTCTTCAATGAATGTATCACCACTATGAGTTCATCCCTAATTAATAAATGTGTTGAAACAAACTAGTCTAAGTCTAAAACAAACCAGATGCTAACTGGTTCCTTTTGACTTCAGTTAACATATTTTGGGATTCATTGAACAGGCTGTACCCTTACCACTGTTGATCATGACCAAGAGTTAAACACATTGCTCTTCACAGAGTTCCCACCCACATACTTTTCTCAGTATTTGCAAAGCAAAAAACATATGAGCCCCAAAATTCCTGGGGAAGCCTATGGGGGAACGCAGATGGGGATGGAGCAGGACTTTCACTGTCGAGGACCTTGCCCCAATGGAAATCGCAGGTTTGAGACACTCAGTATAACTCGGGTGGGAGCCTACATCATTTCTGGGGAAATTGGGACAGGAAGGAGCGAGGAGGAATCGCACCGTGGCTCTTTGCTGCAGCATCAGTGGGCTTCGGATCTGAGAAGCCATGATTAAAAAATTGCTGATAAATGGATTCAGGCTCCTTCTGCTGTTATAAGCAATTCAACCAATCACTCTGCAATCGATTACATTGCAAAACTGGCCTGGGAGTTCAAGAAACTCCCCCCGCCCCACAACCCGAGCAATATTTTATGTCAAGGACTCCTAGGTGTTCCTGGCATCCAACCTTGCTAAGCACATAAATGAGGATTTTTCCTCTTTTATATTGGATTATAATAGGCTCACCCACAAATTGGCAGGTGTAAAGTAGGCCTGCCCCCAAAAGTGCTGGAATTTCAAAAAGGGCGGGAAAGAGGCAGATCCCAGCTGGATCCAGATTCCATCCCAAATTCTGGCCCACCTGCAGTTACTGCCCCACCCCAGTCCTAAGAATTTTGGAACCATAGGGCCGGATTTTGCTGTGAGCAGCACCGTTCCTTAGACTCACACTTACCCATTGACTTTCCATGAGGTTTTACATGGCAAGTTGCTGTCAGTGGGAGATCCATTCAGCACGGCACCCTGTACAGGGCATCTGCGACCCGTGTGAACAGGGCAAGCAACTGTGTGTCTCCTTAACCAATCAGATTGAAGAATCGTTAATAAGCCGCGCAGTCTGAACCAGGAAGTGTAAGTTAGAATAAGAACATGAGAACATAAGAAATAGGAGCAGGAGTAGGCCAATCGGCCCCTCGAGCCTGCTCCACCATTCAATAAGATCATAGAGTCATAGAGTCATACAGCACGGATAGAGGCCCTTCGGCCCATCGTGTCCGCGCCGGCCATCAGCCCTGTCTACTCTAATCCCATATTCCAGCATTTGGTCCGTAGCCTTGTATGCTATGGCATTTCAAGTGCTCATCCAAATGCTTCTTGAATGTTGTGAGGGTTCCTGCCTCCACAACCCTTTCAGGCAGTGAGTTCCAGACTCCAACCACCCTCTGGGTGAAAAAGTTCTTTCTCAAATCCCCTCTAAACCTCCCGCCTTTTACCTTGAATCTATGTCCCCTTGTTATAGAACCCTCAACGAAGGGAAAAAGCTCCTTCGTATCCATCCTATCTGTGCCCCTCATAATTTTGTACACCTCAATCATGTCCCCCCTCAGCCTCCTCTGCTCCAAGGAAAACAAACCCAATCTTCCCAGTCTCTCTTCATAGCTGAAGCGCTCCAGCCCTGGTAACATCCTGGTGAAGATCATGGCTGATCTGATCCTAACCTCAAATCTAAATTCATGTCCAATTTCCTGCCCGCTCCCCGTAACCCCTAATTCCCTTTACTTCTAGGAAACTGTCTATTTCTGTTTTAAATTTATTTAATGATGTAGCTTCCACAGCTTCCTGGGGCAGCAAATTCCACAGACCTACTACCCTCTGAGTGAAGAAGTTTCTCCTCATCTCAGTTTTGAAAGAGCAGCCCCTTATTCTAAGATTATGCCCCCTAGTTCTGGTTTCCCCCATCCTTGGGAACATCCTTACCGCATCCACCCGATCAAGCCCCTTCACAATCTTATATGTTTCAATAAGATCGCCTCTCATTCTTCTGAACTCCAATGAGTAGAGTCCCAATCTACTCAACCTCTCCTCATATGTCCGCCCCCTCATCCCTGCGATTAACCGAGTGAACCTTCTTTGTACTGCCTCGAGAGCAAGTATGTCTTTTCTTAAGTATGGACACCAAAACTGTATGCAGTATTCCAGGTGCGGTCTCACCAATACCTTATATAACTGCAGCAATACCTCCCTGTTTTTATATTCTATCCCCCGAGCAATAAAAGCCAACATTCCATTGGCCTTCTTGATCACCTGCTGCACCTGCATACTAACTTTTTGATCTTCTTGCACTAGAACCCCCAGATCCCTTTGTATTGCAGTACTTTCCAGTTTCTCGCCATTAAGATAATAACTTGCTCTCTGATTTTTCCTGCCAAAGTGCATAACCTCACATTTTCCAATATTGTATTGCATCTGCCAAATCTCCGCCCACTCACCCAGCCTGTCTATATCCCCCTGTAGGTTTTTATGTCCTCCTCACTCTCCACTTTCCCTCCCATCTTTGTATCATCTGCAAACTTTGATATGTTACACTCGGTCCCCTCCTCCAAATCGTTAATATAGATTGTAAAGAGTTGGGGACCCAGCACCGACCCCTGCAGAACACCACTGGCTACTGGTTGCCAGTCCGAGAATGAACCGTTTATCCCAACTCTCTGCTTCCTGTTAGATAACCAATCCTCCACCCATGCCAGAATATTACCCCAATCCAGTGATTCTTTATCTTGAGCAATAATCTTTTATGTGGCACCTTGTCGAATGCCTTCTGGAAGTCTAAATACACTACGTCCACTGGTTCCCCTTTATCCACCCTGTACGTTATGTCCTCAAAGAACTCAAGCAAATTTGTCAGACATGACTTCCCCTTCATAAAGCCATGCTGACTTTGTCCTATTAAATTATGTTTATCCATTCCGCTACTGTCTCCTTAATAATATACTCCAAAATTTTACCCACCACAGATGTTAGGCTAACTGGTCTATAATTTCCAGCCTTCTGCCTACTACCCTTTTTAAATAAGGGTGTTACATTAGCAGTTTTCCAATCTGCCGGGACCTTTGCCGAGTCCAAGAATTTTGGAAAATTATGACCAAAGCATCCACAATCCCTACTGCCACTTCCCTCAAGACCCTCGGATGTAAGCATCAGGTCCAGGGGATTTATCCGCCTTGAGTCCCATTCATTTACTGAGTACCAATTCCTTAGTGATTTTAATCGTATTTAGCTCCTCCCCCCCTAAAGCCCCCTGTTTGTCCATTGTTGGGATATTCTTAGTGTCCTCTACCGTAAAGACTGAAATAGTGAATGCAGTGTCAAAATCAAGTACAAAAAGCGAAATAAAGAGAGGTAAGAAAGATTGGATTAAGAGAGAGAGAGAGATAAAAGAGACAAAAGGAAAAAGTACAAAAATAAATTTTATTTAAATTTTCTTTTGAAATGTCCAACAATAATTAAAAGTTAAAAGAATGAGACTCCACACTTGTCAAAGTTAATTTTCAGTGCCAGAGGGGTTGTTTGGCTGTAATTAAGGCTTAGCACGCCGTTAAAAGGGTGCCTCCACTGGAATGGCCCAGCCCTAACTTTTTTTGGCGAGTTTAGTCCATATATATGAGGTAAATATAGGAATGTCACGCCGTTCAATACATGTGAATGGGGAGGCAAACGGTGAGATGCCGTTTTCGCGGAGCTTTTGGAGGAGCAGGGCATTTTGGACAGCAACTTCCGGATTTCCACGTTTAACTGCGCACATGCAGTCGCTGGAATTTGCTGTCCGATTTGCAAATAAATAACAGTGAGCACTGTTAGCCTCACCATTATTTTTACAGCAAAATCCATCCCAATAGTGTTTAAATCAATAAAAACTTGTGTAACAATTTCTTACCTGCTTTATTGATGGCATTGAATGTAGTGGCTAATCGGGCCGTAATGTTGGACAGAATTACACCATGAAACACACAGTAAGCATCCAGATTACAAAATACCCAAGTAAATTGTCTGATTTTCTTTCCCTTGTTGTCCGTCTCCAAGAGGATTTCAATTTGATATTTTATACAAGGACCTTGATCTGAGATGCAGCTTTACATACCTGCTTCTCTGATTGGGGCCTGTTGCATTTTTGTGAGCATTAAGAATCATTCTATGCTGCAACAACTGATTGATTTTAAGATGCTATAGTTATTGGAAAATAAAATTTTGGAAAATATTTTTATTAATATAAAAAGCAAAAAAAGAAGGTTCTTGGAAAAAAGTCATTGAACATATCTAAATCGTAGCAGATAATGAAAGGATTCAATAGCCCAATTCTGGGAAATCTGTTATTACATTTCAATGGTGCAGTGTAGTTTACAGCCGACACATCATCATAATCAACAATGACAACACTAAATATCAAAATACCTGGTCTGACCGCCGTGGGACTGGAGAGTGAATGTATGTGAGCCTTCTCCCATTCATCAGCTGTAACCTTGGCAAAAGAGCTATTTCTCCGAGGTTTCCAGGGCTCTATGGTCAAAGTTATGTTGGGCGAGTGGGAGAAGCTCCCTGGAAATTCACCCCCTTAATGTCCTCACTGTTGGTCATATCTTAGGGACAAATTTTAAAAAAACATTTCACTACTACAGCCAACTCACCTTTTCATGCATAATAGTATTGTATTGGGCTATTTTAAGTTGTGTGTAAATTTCATATATGAGAAAAACAGTTAATCTCTGTGTGTTAGATTATCATATATCTCCTTTCACTCCATTTTAAATCAGGTATATTTCTTCACTGAAAACCCATTTTAATTGGCATGCTATTGCCATGAACGAAAGAAAGAAAAAACATGCAATTACTTACTTTCATAGAATCATAGAATGGTTACGGCACCGAAGGAGGCCATTCGGCCCATCGAGCCTGCGCCGGCTCTCTGCAAGAGCAATCCACCTAGTCCCATTCCCCCACTCTTTCCCTGTAGACCTGCAATTTTTTCCCCTTTAGGTACCTATCTAATTCCTTTTTGAAAGCTACAATTGACCCTGCTTCCACCACCCTTTCAGGCAGTGCATTCCAGATCATAACCACTCGCTGCGTAAAAAAGTTTTTCCTCATGTCACCTTTGGTTCTTTTGCCAATTACCTTAAACCTGTGTCCACTGGTTCGCGACCCTTCCACCAGTGGGAACAATTTTTCTTTATTTACTTTGTCTAGACCCTTCATGATTTTGAATACCTCTATCAAATCTCCTCTCAACCTTCTCTGCTCTAAGGAGAACAATCCCAGCTTCTCCGGTCTATCCATGTAAATGAAGTCCCTCATCCCTGGAACCATTCTAGTAAACCTTTTCTGCATCCTCTCTAAGGCCTTCACATCCTTCCTAAAGTGCGGTGCCCAGAATTGGACACAATACTCCAACTGTGGCCAAACCAGTATTTTATAGAGGTTCAACATAACATCCTCACTTTTGTACTCTATGCCTCTATTTATAAAGCCCAGGATCCCATATGCTTTTTTAACCACTTTCACAACCTGTCCTGCCATCTTCAACAGCCTGTGTACATATAACCCCAGGTCTCTCTGCTCCTGCACCCACTTTAGAGTTGTACGCTTTAATTTATATTGCCTCGCCTCGTTCTTCCTACCAAAATGTATCACTTCACACTTTTCTGCGTTAAATTTTATCTGCCATGTGTCCGCCCATTCCACCAGCCTGTTTGTGTCCTCTTGAAGTCTATCACTATCCTCCTCACTGTGTACTACATTTCCAAGTTTTGTGTCATCTGCAAATTTTGAAATTGTGCCCTGTACACCCAAGTCCAAGTCATTAATATATATCAAGAAAAGCAGTGGTCCTAGTACTGACCCCTGGGGAACACCACTGCATACCCTCCTCCAGTCTGAAAAGCAACAGTTCACCACTACCCTCTGTTTCCTGTCACTTAGCCAATTTCGTATCCATGCTGCCACAGCCCCTTTTATTCCGTGGGCTTCAATTTTATTTTCAAGCCTATTACGTGGCACTTCATCAAACGCCTTTTGGAAGTCCATATACACAACATCAACCATATTGCCCTCATCAACCTTCTCTGTTACCTCATCAAAGAACTCAATTAAGTTTGTCAAGCATGATTTGCCTTTAAAAAATCCATGCTAGCTTTCCTTTATTCATCCACACTTGTCCATGTGACTATTAATTTTGTCCCAGATTATTGTTTCTAAAAGCTTCCCCACCACTGAGGTTAAACCGACTGGCCTGTAGTTGCTGGGTTTATCTTTACATCCTTTTTTGAACAAGGGTGAAACATTTGCAATTCTCCAGTC
This sequence comes from Heptranchias perlo, assembly GCF_035084215.1. NCBI lineage: Eukaryota > Metazoa > Chordata > Chondrichthyes > Hexanchiformes > Hexanchidae > Heptranchias > Heptranchias perlo. The sequence goes on along the minus strand of NC_090328.1, from coordinate 56,934,882 downwards.
CTCCGGCATCACCCGTGTCTAAGGGGGCTTGAAGTACTTTGAAGTACAATGACTGCTGTTATGCGGAAAAAGACTCAGAAAGATCCCACAAACAGCAACGCGATGAATGACCAGCTTTTGGTATTGGTTGAAGAGTGTTGGCTAGGACACCAGTGATCTCCCTGTTCCTCTTCAAATACTGCCATAGAATCATTAACGTCCACTTTAGCATCTCATCCAAAGGACAGTACCTTTAACTGCGCAGCATTCAGTACTGCTCAAGTTCTGGAGTGGGGCTTGAATCCCCAAAATTCTGATTCAGAGAGAGCTATCACCTGAGCCAAGTTGACCACATATAATTACAGTAGAAACGTGTCTATTTCTGGGGATTGGATTTGCAGTAGCAGAGCATATTGTCCTTTCACCTGGGTTCGAGTTGAGTGGGAACTGATGAAATAAGTCTGCTTACTCTGCTGGCTGTAAGGGTCTAATGTCAAATGAGTTTGGACACTTTTAAGGGAGTTCCTAGCATCCAACCATTTCGGACCCTCCCCCAACCCGCCCATTTCCAGTTTACGCCGTGGCAGGATGAGGGGCAGGCGACCAACCTGCTCCCAGGAGGTGGGTTGGTGATTAAAACCTTTCAAGGAGGCTGCGGGCCTCCATTTTTTCAGAGTTTCCGATTTTCACCCCAGGGGACCAGGATTCCCTGCTTTCTCTTTCACTCCACGTGAAAGGAGGCGAGAAGGCCCGAGGCTAACAGGTAGGTGTCTTTCTGGCACAGCTTGTGGGCCCGGAAGAGCAGGAGTGCTTCCCCCAGGCCCAACAAGCCTACCTGCAGCGACCCCCCAACGATTGCAGACCCTCCCCCCTGATCTCCGAACTCCCCCCAACGATCGTGGACTCCTAAGCCCTGATCCCCCCACAATGATCGCGGACCCACATCCCCGATCACCCCCCCCCCAACAATCGCGGACCCCTGCAATGGCCCTCAATCCCGACATCCCCCCCGTGACTGACCCGCGATCCCACCCCCATGACTGACTCCCCACCATGCCCCTGGCTGGTCTCCCGTCTGACTGAGACCAGCCTATCAGGCTGATCAGTTGGACAGCAAACCGACAAAAAAAAAGACGTCCTTACGTCAAAATCGTAAGCATGTCCGGGAAACCCGTACTTCCGGGTTTCCCATCCACAATTTTTGATCCCCCCCTCCCTCCCTGGCTCGGAATCAAAATCATGCCCACAGAGTTTGTTGGGCTCTGGGGTCTATCTGAATATTCAGGATCCAAAGTGACATCCTTGAAGTAAAGAAATTGAAGCTTTCATTGTTGTGATCCACAATTCTACCAAGACATCAGGCTATCATTCTTCTCATATCTTTCTTGTATTGTGCTTTCTTAGATTCTGATGAAGAACCAAGACCGGGCCCAACCCCGACACACCATTCTAAATTACCAAACATCAGTTCAGGTCCACCATCCTCACAAGGGAGTTAGATAGGGAAGTGCAGCTGAACGACTTGGCACAGGTGAGCAGGAGGGAAGGAGAGGAGATGGATGAGGAAGGGGAAGCCGCTTGCTGGAGGATGAGGGTCTCCCCCTTACCCCAGCCCCTGATGTACATGCCCCTGCTTTTAAATGCAAAATGCCTGAGCCCCAGTTTCCTGTATTTGTCCCAGGTGAGGTCAGGTGCTGCTTGCCCACATATAAATTGAGTGCTATGAGCCAGATAAGTCACTGTTGTGAAAGCTATCAGCAATGGAAGCCATATAAGTTGTGTTTGCAGATTTATATACAAAGGAGAAAAGGTATTACAAACATGCCTTCATTATAACTTCATGGCATGTAGCATTCATTTAAAGTACTGGCATGGGCCTTCTGCTCAATGCCTGCTCTGGTGTCAGTGTGTACATAACTCAATAGGATGAAGACTAAAGGATAATTGTACTACAGTCCCTGAGCTGGGGTCAGGTCTCCTACTTCCCCATTCCTGCTTCTTCTCCAAAGTTCCATTGCTGTATTTGGAGGGCCTGCTACACAAAAGTGGAGAGAGAATGCAGGCTTCCTGGTCCACCACCATTTCTCATACTCTCTTACTATCTGCTCTCTTCTCCAGTGGTATGCATTGCGTGGAATTTTCTTCCCCTCAGCCCTGCCCTTCAGGTATCAGGGGCTGTGTTTGGAACTGACAGAAGTTTTGCCTCAATCAAGCCTCTGCGGAAATTTTCAGCAGGCAGGATTCTGAGTGGAGATCAGGCATCCTTAGGCCTTGCCCGATATCCCACCTTCGATTGGCCATTGGGTTGCAGTTTTCACCGATAAACAAACTGTATTGTGGAATCTGATCCTAAAACATCAATAAAAGCCATGAAATTCAATACAAAAAAATGGAGTTAATTTATTCAGTCACCTTAAAGCAGTGTCCTTTTGGTTGTATGTGGTTTTTAGAGTTGTCAACATTTTTGGGAGTGTGTCTGCTTTTTTCAAGCTGTTCATCAGCTTTTTCAAGTTTTGTTGGTTGGTATGTGAGTGCTCAGGCCTACACGGGCTGCTGACCTTCCTCCCCTGCAACTGTGTTGTGGATGAAACATTAAACCAAAGGCTCTGTGTGCTGCTCAGGTATACTTAAAAAATCACATGGCACTATTTCAAGAGCAGCTGGTTGGTTTTTAGCTCTCAACCAACACCACTTGTCACTCATCCCATTGGTGTTCATGGACCTCGTTGTGCGCAATTTGGCTGCTGCTCTTGTCTTCAACTGCAATTAAATGACGCACAATGACAAAAACATCACTTAAAGACAAGGAGGGCTGAATTTCCACTGGGGTTCTCCCGCTTATCAGCTGTAACTTCGATGAAAGAACCATGGAAATCCCGGAAAAGCAGTGTTTTTACGCCAATTTTCCGGGGCTTCTGCAGTTCTTTTGCCAAAGTTATGGTGGACAAGCAGAAGAAGCCCCATGGAAATAGACCCGTGAGATTTCTACCCATATTAGTATGAACTCCTGCTAATGCTCTTTTAAAGCCACGGATAATTGATTTTGCAATTTTTCAGTTGATAGAGCAAATTGGAACAAACCATGTAGCAATCTGTTACGTAATTAAAATAACAAACATCCTCTCACTCTGAAGCTGTATTTCTTTTCCGCGTTAACTCCTTATTTGATTCAAAATGTGTTCACCCTCACCAGCTTTTATAATCCTCACCTTCAGGGTTTCATCAATATTTACTTACTCTATGCCCTGCAGTTTAACAAATTTTCTAAAATATATGGAGGGGGTTAAATTGGTTAACCCTTGAAAATGGGTGCTGGGATCACGGTACGCGATTAACCCGCGCCCAGTCGTTGAGATGCAGGCAGCATCGTGCTGCCTGGTGATTTCAGTGATTGCTGCGTGCTGCCAACCCGACCTGCACTGTTGAGTGGCTGCTCACCAGCAGGGGGCCCAGATATTGCGAGTGGCTAGCAGCACTTAAAGGCAGCCTGCACCTATTAAAGGGGAGGTGCACTGCAGCTGCAGGAAGTGGTGGAAGTCAATTGTGAAGTGAATCTGTGCTGCAATATAGTGAAACATGGTGATGATGGGAACTCTGGAATTTTTAATGATCAACAATTTGCCTGCTCAAAGTTTGCGGGTGTCTTATATTTTCAAAATATAAGATACAGGTCTGAACGGAGATCAGAAATCACACACATAAAACACAGATACAGGTCCTGTCCTTATGTTCAAAAACTATTGGTTTATTTTAAAACATTGAATAAAGGTTGTTCACAACTACATTCCACATCCTCCAATCTGCACGCCAGACCTCACCAATCTGCCGATCTGAGTTTGTACCAGGCCTGCGAGAGTGCATGCACCAAGGTTCACTGCTGATGCACTAGAGGCCTTGGTACAAGAGGTGGACAGAAGAAGGGGCATCCTATATGCGTAGAGGGGGGGCAAGAGGCCCTCCAGACATATGCTCCTGAGGCAGTGGAAGGCAGTGGGGGACGAGGTCAATGCCAGTAGCATAGCGCCAAGGACACGGATGCAGTGCAGGAAGAAGCTTGATGATTTGACACGAGTGGTCAAGGCGAGTGAGTTCAACTGTCAAGTGGCATCTCCTACCAACTGCACCACCAGCCGCATCCACTGCTCCACACTGTACACCCCCCATCACCCACATACCAACAAACTCTTTCAATCAGTACTCAACTCTTCATCTCACCCTCACACATTACCACTGTTATAAGTCGCACACCCACAACTCACAGGACACACACACTGGCAGCTATTCAAGTATGACAGCCACATCACCCAAACATCTTGCAGGATACTCACCGACACAAGTCCCGCTTTCTTGCAGGAGAAGGTGGTGCATAACAGGAGGCAGCAAGTGGCAGTGGCTCCGTGGAGCATGAACCTGCTGTCCTCTCTCAGGATGACAGCATTCCTGTCCCACCCCTGCCACTCTGCCAGTGCCCTTGCTGTTGCCTATCAGTTAGCCAGTGTTGAAACTTTATTATAGGAACATAGGAAGATAGGAACAGTAGGCCATTTAGCCCCTCAAGCCTGTTCCGCCATTCAATGAGATCATGGTTGATCTGTGACCTAACTCCATATACCCGCCATAGCCCCATATCCCTTAATAACTTTGGTTAACAAAAACTATCAATCTCAGATTTAAAATTAACAATTGAGCTAGCATCGACTGCTGTTTGCAGAAGGGAGTTCCAAACTTCTACTACCCTTTGTGTGTAGAAGCATTTCCTAACTTCACTCCTGAAAGTCCTGGCTCTAATTTTTAGGCTATGTCCCCTCATCCTAATATTCAAGTATAGGAGACTCTAAAAACAGGTACAAATGCATCAGCAGCCAGAAGCAATAATCCAGCAACAAATTCGTAACTGCTGCATGATCCCTTTAAATAGCACTAGTGGGGAGTCCTCCATGCCATTTAAGACCTGTTCAGCGGTACAAGGTTAAGACTGTACGATGGCTGGAGCGTGAAGATCCAATATAGCAGCGGTCCCTTTAAACCAGCGTTGCACACTGATCTACATCATATTGTACCTACTTTACATGCTGCCGGCGCTTGTTAGGTGCACAGTGCAGCCTCTTTTACCAAGATGGCATCCTGCACATGTCACGCTGGAAGTGTGCACGTGCATCTTGGATCCCAATTTTGGGGCTTAGGAGTTTGCGTAGCGCCTACACGGCGGGCGTTACCCAGTCCACTTTAGCCGCGATGAAGATTTGGACAGGCCAACAGAAGAGGGATGATTTTACGAATGATTGCTTGGCAAAAGAACCAAAGGCGACACGAGGAAAAGCTTTTTTAGGCAGCGAGTGGTTTTGATCTGGAATTCACTGCCTGAGGGGGGTGATGGAGGCAGATTCAATTGTGGCTTTCAAAAGGGAATTGAATAAGTACTTGAAGGGGAAAAAATTGCAGGGCTACGGGGAAAGGGTGGGGGAGTGGGACTAGCTGGATTACTCTTGCATAGAGCCACCACTGGCTCGACAGGCCGAGTGACCTCCTTCTGCGCTGTAACCATTCTATAATTCAATTCTATGAATCCTGCCTGTCAGGAATGTGGAATCGTAATTCTGGGGGTTCCCTCCAATTTCTTTCTCAATTGTTTCCAGACAGATTTTTTTTTTACTGTGGGAGGTAATATCATTGATTCAATCATTTAAGAATATCTTATCCACAAAATACATGTGTGGCAAACTCCAGATATTCTGGCTATTAATGGGTCAGCATTCTAGACATTTCAAGCCCAAAACAGTGATCCATTTAGACACCATCTGGTTTGCTGAGTGATTTCTGAATTTATTTGTTAACTTCTAATGAGATGCAGATGGATGCACAATGCAAGGTTAGAATTACATTTGCATCAGCTATTACAACCATAAGTTTCGGGAGGGAACGAAATCATGTATTCCCCGTGCTTTTAGAAGAAAATTTCCTCAGGGAATCACATGATCACCAACATCTTCAATTCCAGTGCACTCTTGGAGATAATTATCATGGCACCTGCCAAACTAGCACTGAAGGGAACAGCTGTAATATAACATTAATCAGCAATACACCAGCTAGCCTTTCAATTTTATGGCTCACTAAAACCATGAATACCTAAGAAAAAGTAGCTGATAATGGGTAGCCCATGTATCCACATCATAGACCCTCCACTTTTTGTATTCAATAACATTATTAGAACTGTAGAAAGTCATTATAATTACTGGAAAATTTAACACAGAAATCCATCGCCTCAGAACATTCAAGGTAGCGCAGTCCAGTCAAAGATAAATTAGAATTATCTGGTAGCTATTTAATGGTTGGTGCATCATTGTGGTAGATGTTTAGGGGTAACTTTGCAAGGCAAGGCTCCCAATGTGACAGGACTAATGGTCAGTGACAGGGCTAGCATAATATAGGGCCAATTTTATGACTTGTGCTGCCAACTAGCGAGGCTCTACACTGGGAGCAGAGACAGGGGTAAGTTTTAACATACTGGTGAGATCTCAGCGGGGGCACAATATGCAGGTGGAAAACCGGAAAAAAATTTTTGTGTGTTTTCTTGAGCGATCGTGACTCAACCAAAGGCCCTTAATGTGACTTCCGGGTTTTGCAACTCCAAGCTGCACAGCGGGCGTACTGTGCACCCGAATGACATGCTGGGAGCTGGAGTATTTAAAGGCACATTGCAACTATGGATTTAGAGGACGAAAGGAGGAATTTAAAGACATGGAACAACTAAGGACGAAGCCAGTACCCCGGTTTACTGACACTTCACTTGAGTTGCTACTGGCAGGTGTGAGGAACAGGAGGGACATACTGTACCCGGGGGATAGAAGGAAGTGCCCTGCCTCTGCCACCAAGAAGGCCTGGCTTGAGGTGGCAGAGGAACTGAGCAGCAGGAGCACTGTGGCAAAGTCGAGGGTGACCTGCCACTACCTCTGCAGAAGCCACAGAGAAGCCACTAGATGTAGTAGGAAGAGGAAGGCAAAAGTTTTGTGATCACCAAAGATATGCACAAAGGTGTCTGACTAAATGGGATGTTTACAATTCTCTTTGGTTTTTTGTTACATTCACAATAAACGTCATACCTGTCACCATCACTGCCACGTCTTGTCCATTCTTGAGTCCCTTTCGTGAAAGTGCCCTTGCGAGTCCCTCACCATGAACGGCAAGACTTGATGCCATCCATTGGGTGCATTTACAATGGGTGTATGTGTGGTTATAGGACTGTTTTGTGCAAATAGAGGTGGGTGGGGGCTGGTGTTGGTGGTGGTGCTCGTTCCAGGTGGTCTGAGTACTTCACTAGCTTCACTTTGCAGATCTCCTTATGAGAATCTATCAAATATGAGTGTCTCCCTGGCATCACGAGCAGCCAGATGTGCCACTGCTCTGCTGATGAGTTGCCCATCCTCCTCCTCTTCCTCCTCATCCTCCTCCTCATCTTCTTCAATGTTGATGGCAGGTGGGATGCTTCTTGAGCACATGGGACCTCATCCACTTTTCTATTAATTAATGGTGTGCAGAATGCAACACGTCTATTATTCTACATATCCTCGCTGGTGAGTACTGAAGGGATCCCCCAGATCGATCCAGGCGCCTGAAGCACATCTTGAGCGTTCTGATGGCTTGTTCAGTGACAGACCAGGTGGTGATGTGACTGTCATTGTACCGCTGCTGTGCCTCGCTGGTGAGGTTTCTCAGAGGTGTCATGAGCCACGTCTGCAGGGGGTATCCCTTGTCTCCAAGGAGCCAGACCTCAAGTCTGCCTTGTGCGTGGAAAAGGGCTGTGATGTTGGATTTGTGCACAATTAAGAAATTTTGGCAGCTGCCAGGGAATTTTGCATACACCTACAGAAACCTCTTCCAGGGGTTGCAAACCAGCTGCACATTGATGGAGAGATATCCCTTTCGGTTGATGAACAGTCCTAGCTCATGTGCAGATCCTCAGATTGCCATGTGTGTGAAATCAATTGTGCCCTGCCCTGGGAAGCCAGCCAAAGAGTGGAAACCCACTGCCCTCTCAGTCTGGCTGATGTTGTCACAGGGGAAATTGATGTAATCGGACACCCTGGAAAAACAAGCCAACCGTGACCTGTCATATACACTTATGTGCAGAGGACTGAGAGGTCCTGGTGATGTCACCAGTGGCGCCCTGGAAGGATCCGGAGTCAAAGAAATTGAGGGCAGTGGTGACTTTAACTACGGCGGGCAATGTGTGGTCACTGGGCCCATCCGGGAGCAACTCTGCATGAAGGAGCCTACAGATGTCTGCAACCATCTGGTGACTCAATCTGAGCCTTTGTAGGCACTGCTCCTCAGACAGGTCCAGGAAGCTCAGCCTCTGTCTGTAGACCCTCTCACGAGGGTAGTGCCCTCTGCGACCTTGGCCCCTCTGTTGGTCCCCTCTCTGCTCTTCTGCAGGTCCCTGTGGTGCACCTCTCTCTTGTGGACCTGCAACTCCCAGAACTACAGGCCGTGCCTTCCGCGGATGGTGATGTGCCTCCTCCTCAGATGTACTGCTGAATAAATCCATTGCACCCCCCACCCCATCTTGATGTTGTCATTTTAAGGGAGTCCAAAATATAGGTAAATATGTCTGAACACAAGAATTCTCAGTGTGAACCAAGAAATCTCAGACTAAGCACTAAGAACTCCCAGCCAAAGGTTTGTCTGAGAGAACCGATTGCCCTGCTATAAAAAAATCACCTTTTATTCATGTCTAAATCAGTGGTTTAAAGGTCCAAATGGGTGCCGGCTGCAACTCGCCTCCGTTTCCATGGCGTGTTTCAGAGGCCACGGGAGACACGTTCAGAAGCAGTTAAAATGGCTTGTGTAGTTCAAACCAGAACAATTTAACATCCTTAAGTACTTTAAGTACCTCAATTGGCCCTTTAAATAACAAAGCCGGTGAGACTTCTGGGTTTCAGAAGCGCGAGCGCACCAAGATACGTCCGGGTCAAACCCGGAAATTGGCGTGTTGGAGCCGGGATGCACTCCTGCTCCCGAAACTGACAATTTTCACTGCCCACCCGCCTCCAACTCACCCGTTCTTCAGGGTTAAAATTCACCCCACAGTGTCAGAAAATTACCATTATATTTTATTTTTCCTGCTACCAAACATATTTAGATAAGTAAAATAATTGATTCAGTCTGTCCTCCCGAAACTTAGGGTTGTAATAGCTTATGCAAATATAATTCTAACCTTGAATTATGCTTCCATCTGGGTCTCATTAGAAATTTATAAATAAATCCAGAAATCACTCAGCAAACAGATGGTGGCTAATATCTGAAGTTTACCACACATGTATTCTGTGGCTAAGATATTCTTAATTGATTGTATCAACTATTGTGCCCCCCACAGTAAATAAAAATCTGTGTGGAAAGAATTCCGTAGTTTGAGAAAGAAATTGGAGGGAACCCCCAGAATCCTGATTCCACATTACTAGTTAGACTGGAAATGCATTGCAAGTTGACCTCCAAAAAGTTGAGGCTGTTTTTTTTTAATCAAAGATTGCAATAATCACGATGTGATAATGTTACTGTCCATTTACCATGTTGAGTAGTTTGGTTCTTCTGATGGTAATGCTACTTCTAATGTAGTTACTTCATTTTACACATTGAATCAACCTCAGTCATAAGAAACCTCTCCTCATTCTTCCTACCAAAATAAATTACTTTACACTTCTCTGCGTTAAATGTCACTTGTCTGCCCATTTCACCAGTCTGACTATGTCCTTCTGAAGTCTTGATGTGGAGATGCCGGTGATGGACTGGGGTTGACAATTGTAAACAATTTTACAACACCAAGTTATAGTCCAGCAATTTTATTTTAAATTCACAAGCTTTTGGAGGCTTCCTCCTTCCTCAGGTGAATGTGGAAATGAAATCCTCGAACCTATCGCATTTATAAATCACAGAACAATGCCTGGTGATTACAGATAGTCTTTTCAACTGCCCGTTGCCAAGGCAACCAAAGTGTTCAGACAGATAGGTGTTACCTACAAGGCCACCGAATATACAAATGGCCAGAACTAAAAAAACAGATGATGTGGAGATTCCAATTAAAAAAACAGCGAGAGAGGCAGAAACATAGAAACATCTGGAAGGAAAAGACAGCAATTGACCCGTTATATTAAAAACAGATAACATTTGTTCGCTGGTGGGGTAACGTGTAGCGTGACATGAACCCAAGATCCCGGTTGAGGCTGTCCTCATGGGTGCGGAACTTGGCTATCAATTTCTGCTCGACGATTTTGCGTTGTCGAGTGTCTCGAAGGCCGCCTTGGAGTACGCTTACCCGAAGGTCGGTGGCTGAATGTCCTTGACTGCTGAAGTGTTCCCCGACTGGGAGGGAACCCTCCTGTCTGGCGATTGTTGCGCGGTGTCCGTTCATCCGTTGTCGCAGCGTCTGCATGGTCTCGCCGATGTACCATGCTCTGGGGCATCCTTTCCTGCAACGTATGAGGTAGACAACGTTGGCTGAGTCACAGGAGTATGAACCATGCACCTGGTGGGTGGTGTCCTCTCGTGTGATGGTGGTATCTGTGTCGATGATCTGGCATGTCTTGCAGAGGTTACCGTGGCAGGGTTGTGTGGTGTCGTGGACGCTGTTCTCCTGAAAGCTGGGTAATTTGCTGCGAACGATGGTCTGTTTGAGGTTGGGTGGCTGTTTAAAGGCGAGTAGTGGAGGTGTGGGGATGGCCACAGCGAGGTGTTCGTCGTCACTGATGACATGTTGAAGGCTGCGGAGAACATGGCGTAGTTTCTCCGCTCCGGGGAAGTACTGGACGACGAAGGGTACTCTGTTGGCTGCGTCCCGTGTTAGTCTTCTGAGGAGGTCTATGCGATTTTTCGCTGTGGCCCGTCGGAACTGTCGATCGATGAGTCGAGCGTCATATCCCGTTCTTACTAGGGCGTCCTTCAGCGTCTGTAGGTGTCCATCGCGTTCCTCCTCGAACTTCCCCGGAGCGGAGAAACTACGCCATGTTCTCCGCAGCCTTCAACATGTCATCAGTGACGACGAACACCTCGCTGTGGCCATCCCCACACCTCCACTACTCGCCTTTAAACAGCCACCCAACCTCAAACAGACCATCGTTCGCAGCAAATTACCCAGCTTTCAGGAGAACAGCGTCCACGACACCACACAACCCTGCCACGGTAACCTCTGCAAGACATGCCAGATCATCGACACAGATACCACCATCACACGAGAGGACACCACCCACCAGGTGCATGGTTCATACTCCTGTGACTCGGCCAACGTTGTCTACCTCATACGTTGCAGGAAAGGATGCCCCAGAGCATGGTACATTGGCGAGACCATGCAGACGCTGCGACAACGGATGAACGGACACCGCGCAACAATCGCCAGACAGGAGGGTTCCCTCCCAGTCGGGGAACACTTCAGCAGTCAAGGACATTCAGCCACCGACCTTCGGGTAAGCGTTCTCCAAGGCGGCCTTCGAGACACTCGACAACGCAAAATCGTCGAGCAGAAATTGATAGCCAAGTTCCGCACCCATGAGGACAGCCTCAACCGGGATCTTGGGTTCATGTCACGCTACACGTTACCCCACCAGCGAACAAATGTTATCTGTTTTTAATATAACGGGTCAATTGCTGTCTTTTCCTTCCAGATGTTTCTATGTTTCTGCCTCTCTCGCTGTTTTTTTAATTGGAATCTCCACATCATCTGTTTTTTTAGTTCTGGCCATTTGTATATTCGGTGGCCTTGTAGGTAACACCTATCTGTCTGAACACTTTGGTTGCCTTGGCAACGGGCAGTTGAAAAGACTATCTGTAATCACCAGGCATTGTTCTGTGATTTATAAATGCGATAGGTTCGAGGATTTCATTTCCACATTCACCTGAGGAAGGAGGAAGTCTCCGAAAGCTTGTGGATTTTAAAATAAAATTGTTGGACTATAACTTCTGAAGTCTGTTATTATCCTCACTGTTTACTACATTCCTGAGTTTCGAGTCATCTGCAAACTTTGAAATTATGCCCTATATACCCAAATCCAGGTCATTTGCCAATCTTTGATTCCAATCTACCTGAGACAGATCCATTTTCAACTCACTGAAATTAGCCCTCCTCCAGTTGAATATTTTCACATTTGATTTTTCCTTTTCCATAACTAAACCTAATGATATTGGGATCACTGTTTCCCAAATGCTCCCCCACTGAAACATGTTCCATCTGCCCCACTTCTTTCCCCAGAACTAGATCCAGCACTGCTTCCTTCCTTGTTGGGCTAGAAACATACTGATCAAGAAAGTTCTCCTGTATACATTTCAGGAATTCCTCCCCCTCTTTACCCTTTACATTGTTATTTTCCTAGTGTATATTAGAATAATTTAAAGTCCCCCATTATCACTACTTTAAAATTCTTACTTCTTTCTTTAATTTGCCTGCAAATTTGCTCCTCTTTCTCCTTCCCACTATTTGATGGCCTATATTATATGCCCAACACCATGATAGCTCATCTATTGTTCCTTAATTCTAACCAAATAGATTCTGCCTTTGAACCCTAAAGTACATCATCCCTTTCTAGTTCTGTAACAGTATGTTTGATCAATATTGTACCCCCCCTCCTTTTATTCCTTCTTATCTTTCCTGAATATATTGTAGTCAGGAATATTAAGTGCCCATTCCTCCCCTTGTTTGAGCCAGGTCTTAGTCTTGCCACCATATCATAATCCAATGCGGCTGCTTGTGCCTGCAGCTCATCAACCTTATTTACCACGATCCATGCATTTTCGCACATGCACTCCAAACTCACCTTAGTCTGCCTCGCATTTCCCCTTGTCTGATCCCTCCTAGTTCTGAATTATTCTTTATTCTAATGCTGTTTGTCTCTCCCAGTCCCCTGTGCTCCTTGTATCTCCTCTTTAATGCTTCATCCTGGTGCCCCTCCCCCAGCCAAATTAGTTTAAACCCTCCCCCACAGTACTAGTTAACCCCCCTGCAAGGACATTGGTCTCAGCCCTGTTGAGGTGCAACCCGTCCATTTTTTACAGGTCCCTTTTATTAGTCCTTTAATGACTGCCCATTTTCTGAACTTCATAATTGATGGTTTTCATTCCTGCATGTTACTTGTTGATTGATATGGCACCTATTTGTTCAGTTGTGATTTATCTTTGACCTATGAATACAAAATTAAGCACAAGTATGACATCGAAATTTGAATGAGTTACATTGTGACACTGAAATATGGTACAGGAAATGTGATGGACAACTGGAAATGCACATAATCGTAAAGTTTATATATAATTACTAGTGCATCTCCTGTGACATTCCTCATAGTGAGTCAGAAGTTATGCAGTTGTAATGTGGGGTAGTAGGGTGTGGAAGTGGGGGAGATATGCCCATTTTCAATGAAAGAATTTTGAAAGAGGTTTATGAGAGATCTCCGCAGAGACTGAATTGTTTCTTGATTAGTTCCTGGAAAATAAATACTGTAGAGACGGTTTAAACCTTGCCCATCCACCCAGCAGAAACTGCTCCCCACCTTCAAAAGCCTCCCAAAAGCCTATCTCCCCAGTCCACTGCTTTATGAAGTCTCTTTTATTTAGTAAAGGTATTATGTAGGTAGACTTTGTTGTTGCTTTTGTCAGTCAAGATTATAATTTCTAAAAAAGTGTAAGTACTGAGAAACGGTGGCCTCATTTAAAGAGCCAATGTTTCTGAATGTTTTTTTTTTCTAAAGGTTTGACCCAGAAGACTGAATAAGACTACTACCCTACCTCTTACTGAATTTAACAGGGACTGTAATGTACTCAATGCTGGATGTGAAAAGCACTCCCCACTGTCAAAAATGGGCCTGACCAGCCATCGGCCTTAGTGACTTATGGTAGGTGTATCTTTAGGTTGCAGTCAGCTATGTGAGACCCCTGCATTGGGAACCAGCGGAACTACTGCAGGTCTCGCGTAGTATAAAAGCAGCTTAAAATTCAAACTGTACAAAGGATTCTCATTAACGTGAACATGTTTTAGTTCATTCTGTCAATTTCAGTCTTCTTACATTTTTTTCAAACTGAGTGTTTACCTTTATCTTCACATCCTCCAGGAATAATGGATTGAACGAATTACTGAGACGAATTGTTAGAGTGCATAATTATCATTAATAGTGATTAACCCAGCAATGATTTAAGCATCGACCCTTTATGGTAATTCAGCCTCTTCACACTGCCGGGCAGAGAAACTCTTCCAAAGCACTACTACCACAGATGTCATTGGCACTCACTAACAAAATAAAGATATTCAAAAAATCATATAAGGCGCACAGAACAGAATAAAAGGATGTTAATTTTAATTGGAATTTTTAGTAACTGCTTGGCTTTTAAAAGGGACCCTGACAGTGAGATTTTGTGCTTAATGTTCACTGTTACATTTATGGTTCCTTAATTTGAGATTACTAATTTTATGTAGGTTGAACTGGAAATACAAATAGTGACCACATATTGCATGGCAACACACCATATTTAACTGGTGACTGATGATTATCATCAGCTTCAGAATGCCATAGGGAGAATATATAATATTAATCAGAGATTCCCATTCTAAGAAAAGTCTGGTGCTTTTCATCCTAGCACTTGATTATTTCCCTTAATAGTTTACAATGAATAAATAATACAGATGTTTTAGTATTTCTGGAGACTATTTTTGTAATTTGCTCCCCATTTTCTGCTCCATTTCCTTATATCCTGTTCACTGACATATATGGTATAGTCTGTGACATTTGGTCAGGTTGCTGGGAGGCACACTTGATGAGTATAAGGAAGTAAAATGATCTTTTCTTTCCAGCTTTCCTCTTTTCTTCCAAACGAGCCAGCTGGGATTGAATGTCAGTCTAAGCTAAAGTTCAGTGCTCCGGTAGTGTATCTACCCACCTGCCTCACAAAATTAACACAGAAATAGTTCAAGAATTATTGGTACTACAGCATAGCGTCTTACTGATAACAGTCAACACGTGACAAAATAGTTGGGTAAATTTTCCTCTTCAGTTACACTGGTAAACTAATAAACCAGCATATCCTGGATGCGTGGAGGAGAAAAAAATCAGGCGTGGAGCCATTCCATCGACTCCCACCACCCGATGTCACTTCCAGCATTTTCCACCGGAAGTGATGTTGGGCATGTAATATATCGGCCTAAATATGGACGGGTATTTGTAATAGGACATAAATAAAAGATGATATCATACAAAGTATTTCCTGTCATTTGCACTTTGGCAGTCACTAGATCGCCTGAGACTGGGTTTCCTTGGTGATCTAGAATCTGTGGCTATATTTTTGTCTTTCTTAGAAGAAATTTTTTTCCATGGTTTTTTCCCTGAAATTAGTGCCCACAATTTTAAATAGTGCTCACAGCTGCTTTGATCTTTCGTCCTGAGTCATCTGCGAATTCACTACTCTTAACACCCACATATAAGCCAATGGGCACAGATCTGAAATTATGCTGGTTTCCCGCATTTAGTAGCCTAAATCACCTACTGATCCTTTTACATTGAGAAAGTTTTGCTAAAAATACACAAGTCCATCACCATCTGTAATGAGAAGAGGCAGATTAATCTTTCTTTTTGGTCAGCCCCATTAATGATCTCAGCTAGTTTCTGGTTTCCAACTCTGACAGAATGTCTACAGTTGGACTGCCCAACTTCTGGATGAGTTGGAATTTGTATGCGATGGAGCTTGGGAGGCCAAGGAGGGCATGTGAGAAGTCAAGCTTGGAGGTGACAAACCTAACCAAGGATTATGCTTGAGTTAAGAACCAGGCAATAACATCTTCACACACCTGTCTCCCTGGCTTCTGTGCTTGGATAACTGCTAGTGGCTGCTGCTCGTCATTCAGCTCCATGATGAGGCCTCTGTCTGCTGTAATATTGTGCAGCATGCATCATACAATTACAATTCTTCCCACCTTCTCTGAAGCATATGGTAAGGGCCTCCTGATCATCCAGCAACTTAAGGATTGCCTTAGCACCCCAGATATCTGCTTGATGAGGCTCCTAGTTTATTCCCAAAGCATGTTACTCCCATCTGACCCCAGGATCACTGGGAATTTCTGTCCCAGGCTACCGGCAGAAGGGTCAGGAAAATGAGGTGCAGCTGTGTGTCTGGCCTTGTACATCTGGTCGGCAGCAGAAGGTCCCACTTTGATCCTGGGTGGGGTTTTGAAATTTTTAAGAATGTTTTCAGCCTGCCCTGAAACCCCATGGACTACGTAGGTAGAAATACTCTTATTCCTTTAGTAATCCCTTGTTCCATGGTGTTACAGTGTTACTCAGGACGACACCTTCACTGTCACCCCAAACTTGTTCAACACTTCGTATGTATTGGACAATTCCAGTAACTCAGGGATTCCCTGCAACTGTGAATCCCGTCTCCCTCTGATGCCCTTGTGGATAATCAACCACTTCTCTCTTTGCTCTGAACTGTCTAGTACTGACTCTTGGGTGACCACATTCTGGAGACTATGATCCAGAACCCCCTCATCTTCTCTGATGCTGCAGAGAGTGGCCGATTGCTCCTTGAGCAGAGATCCTCTGCTCCAGAATCGCAATTTGAGCCTCAACTCCCACTAGCAATAAACTCTCACAAAATCAGACTCCTCTTACTTACTGAAGAAAAAAGAATCTTGCACAACAAGGCTGAACTCCCTTTAAAGCTGAATGCTCACTAAGGCTAAACTTCACATTCTTCAGGCCTTTCACACTCCACTGGCTTCCTGCAGCTTCAGATTCCCAAGTCCAAATCATTTCTATGTTCTGCGACATGCTCCATGGGTTTGTTGGTTCTGTAAGCGCCTTTTATACCCTCCCAAGCTGCCCTCTCTTAGTGTTGAACTCTAATATAAGTGACAGCATTTACGGAACCCACTCAGTATGTCTGAAGGATACTCTGTACAATTCACTTCTGTCAGTGTTGTGCTGATAGATTTTCTAAGTCCTATTTTGAATGGGACTAAACAACACAATTTTCCTTTCTTTTCCAGACTGCCAGTTGGTTCATGGAAATCAATGTCTCCCTCATCAAAATGAAAGTCTCCCTCCATTGCACAGTTTTATATGCTTTCAGCTCATACCCTGTGACACTTAAACAGTAATATTGCAATAATAAAGTTATTGAAAAGTCAGAAGTAGCTCTACTATTATAATATTAATGCCACACTAGAAAGATAAGTCTAGAGCATACTAAGAGTTTAAGATCTTTTTAGCTATCAAAGTGAGAAAATAAACTCTTTTATTGCTATATCTAAAGATGAAGACAGCAATCTCTCACTTAAAACCTACATTGACCGCAGGAGATTAATAACTAGACTGTAGTCACGCAAACTGAATCTGAACCAAAGGGAACTTGTGTATTTTCAGATGCACCTGAAATGGTCCAATATATGTTTATTTAGGTATAGAAATTCAGTTTGAGACTCATCTCTAATAAATTAAATATTTTGATGCAGCATTGATTTGGTCAACAATCTAGATGATGAGACAAAATATATGCAATGATAGAAAACATGAGAAATTTGGGTCTATTTTCCTTCTTTAAAAATAAGTATTAAAGTTCATCCATTTCTGTTTGTGAATAGCATTGAACTTCAAACTGGTGGTACAGCTAGCTCCGTGCTCTCACACAAAGCACATTAGTTCTCCACATCATTACTTTCAAAGGCAAAGTATATTAATGTACTTGGAAATATATCGCCGTTCCTTCATCGTCGCTGGGTCAAAATCCTGCAACCCCCTTCCTAACAGCACTGTGGGAGAACCTTCACCACACAGACTGCAGCAGTTCAAGAAGGCGGCTCACCACCACCTTCTCAAGGGCAATTAGGGATGGACAATAAATGCTGGCCTCGCCAGCGACGCCCACATCCCATGAACAAATTTTTAAAAATGTACATCTGGGTTTCCTCAAATCGGATTTGTACCCCATAAATTTGATAATTTCACTCAAGAGAAATGAGCCAATCAGTACCTATCTGCACTGATGTTCATTTTCTTATTCTCAAGCAGTTAATAAGCTGCTTAATCACCAACTCTTCTAAACAAGTCATAAATACGGCTGAGCACTGAGGGAACCACAGGCAATGGCTGCTCATACCATTCAACATAGGGTTGTTAGGACACAGAATTAGTGGTGGAAGGAAGAAATTATAACGGCTTTCAAAAGGAAAGTGCTTAAATATTCGAAAACAATTATTTTAAATGGGTAGAGAAAGGGCAGGGGAGTATGCCAAAGTGGAAAGCTCTTTCAGAGAGTCAGAACAGACACAGTGGGCTGAATGGCCTCCTCCTGTGCTGCAAATTTCTATTATTCTATTATACATGGCCTACTATGCCGAGAGTCGAGCTCCAGCTCCATTGAGCCAGATGGGCTTTAAGCTCAGAGACAATGGGGCCGATTTTTGGATGGCTGAGCGGGTGCGTTGGGGGCGGGGGGCGCCGAAAATGGCGGAATCGCAGAGCGGGTTCGGAGCCCAGCTCCAACCCGCTCACTTCCGCTTTCCCCAATGACGCGTTCGGGTGCGCGCGCAGCTCCCGCATGCGGGACTCCCACTGGCAATTAAAGCCGGCGGGATGATAATTTAGATAGTTATTTAGCTAGTTGAGGTACTTGACATAGAATCATAGAATCATAGAAGTTTACAACATGGAAACAGGCCCTTCGACCCAACATGTCCATGTCGCCCAGTTTATACCACTAAGCTAGTCCCAATTGCCTGCACTTGGCCCATATCCCTCTATACCCATCTTACCCATGTAACTGTCCAAATGCTTTTTAAAAGACAAAATTGTACCCGCCTCTACTACTGCCTCTGGCAGCTCGTTCCAGACACTCACCACCCTTTGAGTGAAAAAATTGCCCCTCTGGACCCTTTTGTATCTCTCCCCTCTCACCTTAAATCTATGTCCCCTCGTTATAGACTCCCCTACCTTTGGGAAAAGATTTTGACTATCTACCTTATCTATGCCCCTCATTATTTTATAGACTTCTATAAGATCACCCCTAAACCTCCTACTCTCCAGGGAAAAAAGTCCCAGTCTATCTAACCTCTCCCTATAAGTCAAACCATCAAGTCCCGGTAGCATCCTAGTAAATCTTTTCTGCACTCTTTCCAGTTTAATAATATCCTTTCTATAATAGGGTGACCAGAACTGTACACAGTCTTCCAAGTGTGGCCTTACTAATGTCTTGCACAACTTCAACAAGACATCCCAACTCCTGTATTCAATGTTCTGACCAATGAAACCAAGCATGCCGAATGCCTTCTTCACCACCCTATCCACCTGTGACTCCACTTTCAAGGAGCTATGAACCTGTACTCCTAGATCTCTTTGTTCTATAACTCTCCCCAACACCCTACCATTAACGGAGTAGGTCCTGGCCCGATTCGATCTACCAAAATGCATCACCTCACATTTATCTAAATTAAACTCCATCTGCCATTCATCGGTCCACTGGCCCAAGTTATCAAGATCCCGTTGCAATCCTAGATAACCTTCTTCACTGTCCACAATGCCACCAATCTTGGTGTCATCTGCAAACTTACTCACCATGCCTCCTAAATTCTCATCCAAATCATTAATATAAATAACAAATAACAGCGGACCCAGCACCGATCCCTGAGGCACACCGCTGGTCACAGGCCTCCAGTTTGAAAAACAACCCTCTACAACCACCCTCTGTCTTCTGTCGTCAAGCCAATTTTGTATCCAATTGGCTACCTCACCTTGGATCCCGTGAGATTTAACCTTATGTAACAACCTACCATGCGGTACCTTGTCAAAGGTTTTGCTGAAGTCCATGTAGACCACGTCTACTACACAGCCCTCATCTATCTTCTTGGTTACCCCTTTAAAAAACACAATCAATTTCGTGAGACATGATTTTCCTCTCACAAAACCATGCTGACTGTTCCTAATCAGTCCCTGCCTCTCCAAATGCCTGTAGACAGACCTCATTGACTGGAGATTTTGGCAGGGGTGCAATTTTGAAGGATCCTTAGCATGTTTCCCGTGCTGTGGGAAACACTCCCTGTTGGAGCAGACGTGTTTCAGCCAGCAGCCAGTGGGAGATGCAAAGGATTATTTGACAGTTGGGGGGAATACCTCATTTAATGCAGCAGGGCACTCTGTCACTTCAGACAAAGTTTTGGCTGTAACACCTTTGTCTTTCCACTCAAAATTATTAACTTATACCCTAAACTCTGCTGTGCAAACACATTTACCTACTTTACCCCTCAAACTCACACCGTCAGGATGGGGGACGCCATGGCTGCATTCATCACTTCATCTGAGGACGAGCAACATCACCAGCCTCACCAGGCACACCGTCCACCTCCGCCACGTGGAGCTCCACAACACAGTGCTGTGCCACAGGCACCTGCACAACAGCACGGAGGGCAACAACAGAGAGAGTGGCGTCGCAGGAGGCACTACCCTCGCCACAGGGTCTACAGACCGAGGCTCAGCTTCCTGGACCTCTCTGAGAAGCTGTGCATACGGAGGCTCAGAGTCAGTCGCCAGGTAGTCGCGGACATCTGCAGCCTCCTTCATGCCGAGCTGCTCCCGGCTGGCCTGAGCAGCATCTTCTTACCTGTCGCTGTCAAAGTCACCACTGCCCTCAACTTCTTCACCTCCAGATCATTCCAGGGTGCCGCTGGTGACATCACCGGGATCTCTCAGTCGCCTGCTCACAAGTGCATAAGGCAGGTCACCGACGGCTTGTTTCGCAGGGCCTCGCACTATATCAACTTCCCCATGGATGACCTCAGCCAGACGGAGAGGGCAGTGGGATTCCACACTGTGGCTGGCTTCCCATGGGTGCAGGGTGTAATTGATTGCACCCATATAGCAATACGAGCACCTCCACATGAGCCAGGGCTGTTCATCAACAGGAAAGGCCATAAACACTCAGCTCATCTGTGACCACCGCAAGAGATTCCTTCACGTGTGCACCAGATACCCTGGCAGCTGCCACGATTCCTTCATCCTCCGGGAGTCCAACATCCCACCCCACTTCCATGCACCAAACACCTTGGGGACAAGGGATGCCCCCTGCACACATGGCTCATGGCACCTCTGAGGAATCCTACCATCAAGCAACAGCGTCGATATAACGACAACCACATCGCTACCAGGTCTACAATTGAGCAGGATATAGGGCTGCTCAAGATGCGCTTCAGGTGCCTTGATCTTTCTGGGGGAACACTTCAATACACACCAGACAGAGTGGGACGCATTATAGTCGTCTGTTGTGCCCTGCACAACATGGCACAACAGAGAGGGGTGCCGCTGGAGGAGGCCCCAGCCACATCTGCCACCCACATTGAGAAGGAGGAGGAGGAGGAGGCAGAGGAGGAGGAGCAACCCATGGTCAGAACAGTGGCTCACCTGGCTGCTCGTGAGGCCAGGGAGTCACTGATGTGTGAACGGTTCTCCTAACATCAGACTGCGTGAAGAGTCCAGTCCTCACCACCTGGACAGAGGAGCGACCACACCAGCCCCCTCCCCCGCCCCCTGCACAAAACAGTGGTGCAACTACACCTACATCCACTGTAGAGTGACCCAATGGGTGGCGTCAAGTGTGGGTGTTCATGGTGAACCTCATGAAAGGGACTTATTACACAAGCCAGTCAAGAATGGCCAAGACGTGGCGGTAGTGGTGACAATAATAATATTTAATGTGCCATTAACAAAAATCAAATATGAATAAAAAACATGACAAACCGTCAAACACCCTTGTGCATCCCCTTTGTGCTTACAAAACCTTCACCTTTCGCTTCCGACTATTTCTACAAGGTGCTTCCCCTGTGGCTGCAGCAGAGGTAGTGGCAGGTTGCTTTTGTTCAAGCCCTGACCGATTAGATGCTTTCGGCCTACGCCCTCTGGGTTTCGGTGCCCGTGACGGCCCCTCCAAAGACTGCTCCACCTGCACCTGTGCAGGGGCAGACCCGACCACCTGAAGAGGAGGCGGCATTGCGGGTACTGGTTGAGAGGGGGGCAATGGGTGAGACGTGGGAGCGCTTTGAATGGCGTCCCCACTTCCATGTCCCCTTTCGCCATCATCCCTCTCCTGGGCCAGGCCCACAGCACTCCTACCACCCTGCTGGACGACAGTTTGGAGGACATGTGTGAAGCCTTGTAAGGCCAGAGTTAGTGTATCTGCCTGCCTGTTTAAGGAGGCAGAAAGTTGCTCACCCTGAGTCCGAAGGGCCATTGTCAGGGCCTCAATGGACTCATTGGTGAGCTGTGCTTTAAGCTCGATGGAGGCTAGCCTTCCCTCCATCGCAGACATTCCCGCACTTACCCACGACATTATCTCAGAGATGCCCTCACGTCCCTGTGACAGTATCTCAGAGATTCCCTCCTGTACCTGTGCCACCATTCCACTCATGCAGGAGTTGGACTCCTCCATCCTTTGCGCGATTGTGGAGAGTGCGCGTGGCACCTGTTCCAGCACCTCGCAAATGTGCTGCTGCCCCTCGATCATTCTCCTTTTAAAGGATGGCCCCCAGGGTTCAGTATCTGTGTCCAGCTGAGCAGAGCCTGGAGTGGAGTGCTCCCACCGACGCGGACTCTCCACAGCTGCACCTACCACCATTGTCTGCTCGTGCTCACATGTGTGTGGTGACTCACCATGTGCAACCCCAACTAAGTGAGGATGGGGACCGACCGAGGTGTGTGTATCTGCGCTGGTGGATGGCTCGCTCAGATGTGACGGTGCCCCCTCAAAGGCCGGCAGGTCCTCTGAGGAATCATCCTCTGCCGTCACGGCGGTCGCTGGAGGCCCTGTAAGAGAACAGAAGGCAATATTAAGCATGATGACAGGTGTTGAGGTGCTGAAGATGGCAAGGCATGTTAACATCATTTGCTGTTGTGAGTGCTGAATGTTAAAGTTCTGTCACCAGCCGTTTGTTGGGTGGCAGTCTCTGCGTCCCCGACGGACAGGCACTCGAGGGTGCGGCTCAATTCAAGAGCCTCCTGCTCCACGTCCGTGAGGACGGCCTGATGTTGTGGCCCCCCTCCGGTCTTCGCCCTCTCCCGTGCATTGTGGGCTCTCTTCTCCTTTAAGGGGAGAAAGTAGAGAGGCGTGAGTGAGGGATGGTGACATGGCCAACCGCTGAATGCATTGGTTTGGTTGAGGCCAACCGTGAAAGAGATGCATCAGAGGGTGAGTATGAGACAGAGCCATTACATTGTATGAGGATTGGGTTGAGTGGTAGTGGTGGGATGATTACTGGGGAGGTGAGTAAGTGCAGGTAAGTTGAGGATGAGCTTTGAGTGGGTGTGAGGAGTGATGTGATAGAGTAGTGTTGGCAGTGCAGAATGAGTTGGGGAGTGGGGGCGGTGATGTGGAACACAGAGTGTAAGAGAATGAGTAAGTGTACTCACTTTGGCTGACCTAGTTAGATCATTGAAACACTTCCTGCACTGGATCCAGGTGCAGGAGACGTTGCTGCTGCTGGTGACCTCCTCTGCCATCTTGAGCCAGGCCTTCTTGATGGCAGAGGCCAGCCATTTCCTCCCTTCCGCCGGGTAGAAAATCTCCCTCCTCCTCCTCACCTCATCCTGTAGGACCTGGAGTGAGACATCGGTAAATCTGGGAGCAGCCTTTCCCCTGGTCTGCTCCATGCTGCACTTTTGGTTGGTTGCTGCAGGAGCAGCATTGGAGGACTGTCCCTTTAAATAGGGCTCCTCCAGCTGACAGCCTGTAACGCGGGTGTGCAGTTGGCCCGCTGCACAGGTTGATGACGGGAAACCCAGAAGCCACAGTAAGTTCCTTCAATTTACCCGTGATCGCGTGGGGAACGGACCGATTTCACTGGGTGGGTTACCCACGCACCCAGTCGCCCCTCCCCCGCTGCTATCCCGCCTCCCTGGTATTTTCAGGGCCAATGACTTACTGCAGGAGTTATATTTGAGTACAAGATTCGGATTAGAAATGACAGCAGAATGATCTCTTGCAAACCTCAAAAAAACAGGCCGCCTGCTTCAGATAGTATGGACTGATGAGAGGTGAGGCTATGGGTGCTAAATTGGGCCGTGTAGCACCCGTTGTTTAGGCGCTTCACGGCCTCTCTGATATCCAATATGGCGTCTTGGATGCGCACACATGTTTCCAGTGTGACGTGCGCCATACGCCAACTTGGTATAGGAGTTAGCGCAGGCGCACATAACAAACGCTGGAATCATGTAAAGTAGGGAGAAAATGACTTCAATCAGTGTG
Organism: Heptranchias perlo; assembly: GCF_035084215.1. Taxonomy (NCBI): domain Eukaryota; kingdom Metazoa; phylum Chordata; class Chondrichthyes; order Hexanchiformes; family Hexanchidae; genus Heptranchias; species Heptranchias perlo. Next base: position 56,910,654 of record NC_090328.1, on the reverse strand, counting down.
CAACGCTGAATTAAAGTGATAAACACCATTCTGGGACTTAAAGCTCAACTCAAAGTACAGTCTTAACTCCGACCATCTGAACGTGTCTTAGAATGCTTGGAGGACCCCCCACCGGCACTATTTAAAGGGACCATGCAGGATTTACAGGTTAGTGGTTGGATTATTGCTTCTGGCCGCCGAGAGATTTTTGTAACTTTTTTTGGCGGTCTCCTACACTTGAGTACTAGGACGCGGGGATGTGCAGGAGTGAAGTTCAGAAATGCTTCTACATGCAAAGGATGGGAGACGTTTGGAATGCTCTTCTGCAGACGGAAGTTGATGCTAGCTCACTTGTGAATGTTAAATCTGAGATTGATAGATTTCTGTGAACCAAGGGTATTAAGGGAAATGGGGCTAAGACGGGTGTATGGAGTTAGGTCACAGGCCCACCATGATCTCATTGAATGGTGGAACAGGCTCGAGGGGCTAAATGCCACTGCCACTTGCTGCCTCTTGATATGCGCCATCGTCTCCTGCAAGAAAGCGGGACGTGTGTCTGGGTGATGTGCCTGTCATGGTTGAATAGCTGCCAGTGTGTGCGACCTGTGGGCTGTGGGTGGGCGGCTTGAAACGGTGGTAATGTGTAAGGGTGAGAGGAAGCATCTGATTGGAAGAGTTGAGTACTGATGGAAAGAGTTTGTTGGTATGTGGGTGATGGGGGGTGTAGTGCGTGGAGCAGTTGGTAGGAGACGCCACTTGACAGTTGATCTCACTCACCTTGACCACTCATGTCAAAGCATTGAACTTCTTCCTGCACGGCATCCATGTCCATGATGCTGTGCGTCTGGCATTGACTTCACCCCTCGCTGCCTCCCACTTCCTTTTGGGCTTATGACTGGAGGGCCTCTTCCCCCCCCCCCGCCCCACTGCGGATATAGGATGTCCCTCCTTCTGTCCACCTCTTGCACCAAGGTCTCTAGTGCATCAGCAGAGAACCTTGGTGCAAGCACTCTCGCAGGCCTGGTACCAACTCAGATCGGCAGATTGGTGAGATCTGGCGTGCAGATTGGAGGATGTGGGTTTTAACATAACTCATCGGTGTATACACACAAGGATGGGACCTGCATCTGCGTTTTACGTGTGCAATGTCCAATCTCCGTTCAGACTTCATGCAGACAGTAGACTGTTATTTTCAGCAAGTAACAGGGACCAGCTACCTTTAATTTCTAACCATTCTCCCTTTAAGAGATTGGGCTCCCCTGCTGGTGGAATGTGCGAATTGCATTGATTTCACGTGCAAGGCCCGGAATGGAATGCTGATTGCAGGTTAGTACTCAGGCCGGCCGAAACTCATGTCCTGCCCACGCAGGGATCATTGGGCATAGGGTAATAGCACATCATGCTACCCGCGCCCAAAAACGGCCCTTATCCAATCTTCCCCCCGCAATATCTTGTTTATGTATGGGTGAAATAAAGTTGTTCAAATAAACTGTTGTTAATTTATAATTTGAATTTAGCTGTCCATAGGATATATTTGCTGCTGTTTATTTTATACACAGGGGACAATACACTCTAGGATACCTTCACTTGTGATTGTAAGTTGACTAGACAAGAATATCACCCTTTTCAAATTGGCTCTAAATTAAAAAGGCTCCAACTGTTTCTCTGTAAAAAGGTTCAGAAAGCTCATTGGCTGATATTAACAAGCAGTGAACAAAGACTTTTCTTTTCCTTTCTGCCTTTGTTATTTACATACCATCATTTGTAAATGGAGGAAATTTAAGCTGTAACACAGTTTTTAAGGAACTCCAAGCAGAGTTTCCAGCCATGTTGCCAGTGTTACAGTGGGAGTCTTCTAGAATAGCTGTGTAAATTTGGGCCCTAGGAATTGTTGCCTTCAAATATTAATCAATGCATGGAACAGACACCCAGAGAAGGTATTTGATTCAGGATCAATTGGTACCTTTAATAGTGAACTGGATCAATATCTGTTGAGTAGCATCAAGGGTCGTAGAGTAACATGTTTTTGATATTTTACTTAATTTTCTTAAATTCAGCAAATGGACCTCATGTTCCCTATGATCTGATGAATACCTTTCTCTGCCCAATAGCTAGATAAATGATAACAAGAATTACAAAAAGAAACCCTTACATTGGCCATTGGAATGTATCACATGCTGCCACCTAATTCTACTCCTTCAAAAAACAGACTTGTCATGCTTCAAAAACTGCTCTCAAATATTTGGCACTAACTTTGCAATTTTATACATCAAATAGATTGTTTGTATTTTTTTATGTCTGTAGTAGTGCAGTAAAAGAGTTCTCATAATATTGTAACACTGATTGTGGATCTAACCTGTTCTATACCTGACCTGAGTGTAGTGTTCACAAGCTGTTAATGGAAAAAGCCCCACCCTCCAGAACAGTCCTCCCATGTGCTGATGAATACATAGACACATAGGTGGAAAAGGAGCTCAGCAGTACTTCTCGTCTCAACTTAGGATCAGGGTGACCTGCACCAATGAGCATTGACGTATGGCTGCAGTTTGTTTTTGAAAGGGCAAGCAGGGATCAAATTGTTCTGTTAAATATAGCATCTAATGGCACAGGGGCACTGAATGACGATGTTACTAGATGTACCTGTTTGATATTTTCAGCAGCTTTGAAGGAGTGCTCTGTGGTAGGATTGAATCTGCTGCATACTTACTGGCACAATATTTGTCTGCTTGATATGCACATGTCCTTGAAGCTAAACAAAAAAAAAGACAGACTGATGTATTGCGCCAACTCACAGATGTGATAGTCATTTAAAACATCACAATATTGATGAAGTACATTTAATTTTCTCTGCACCAGTGCACTACCATTTTTCCTTTTAATTGGGATATTTCAAACAGTAGTTATTTTTCATATGATGCATTCAATTTTGATGTTGATGAAGTGGGAAGTTAAAATGAAACACGGCCGACTCCTTGGCGCAGGTACAAGCGACTGGCCGGCATATCCACCCGTCGAGCGGCCAAAGTCAAAATCAAACCCTCTATAAAAATGCTACTCAAAATTAAATTATGTCTGTCCTGTAGTCGCTTGTGTTATACTTCCTTCTCATGACTAACAGTATTACGGCTGATACTAGACACTCCTGTGATAGAAAACACCTCTTTAGATGTAAATGGATCTTCTGCCTGATGTACGACAAACAATTTTTTCCAGTGTATTTCCTTACCAACTCCATCTAGTTTGAGACAAACACATAAATGTTGCCACGAATCCCTCTATGACGGTTCTTCAATGATGATAGGCTATTCCAAATATCCAGACTCTTATTGAGGAGAATTAGAATTTAGTAATTGGCTTCAGAGGTTTGAAAGTGTTGGGAATATATTTATGGTCTCAGGGAGCCCATGCTCCACTACTCGCTTTCCAGTTCCGAAAGATTCGAGTCGACCCCAATTGGTTATCGTGGCACATACTTTATTACGAAGAACAGTTTAATACACTCAGTATTTAGGCAGCAGTTTACAGAATGGATACTGGAGGCATATTACCTGCTTCTACTCTGGGTAGAGCTCGCACCTTGGCCTCTCGCTTCTCACAGTCCTCACAACCTCCACCCTCTTGGATCCTGCCTTCTGCGGACTTCTTTCCTTCTTCCAATACGGGCGTAGGGTCCTGCCAACACGTCCGCCTTAACAAACCTAGCCTACTGTTCCTGGAGGATTCCTCTACACTGAGCCTTGGTTTGAGCTGTGTCTTTATACACTGTTTAGCAGGAAGTCCTGTGGTGAGCTGGCTAAACATCCTCAGCACAGTTGATGATGCCAGACATACTCCATCATCTTGACAAAAGGGACCCTGACGGTCTGGCACCTGACCTGACATCATCGACTTGCTGAGACAATGGCAAAACATTTCCCCTCATCAATATGGATGGGTCAGTGATGCTATCTTGCTAACGACTTAATCTCTCTGGGAGCTGAGGCAATGGCAAAGCCCTTACCCAGTTGTCTCAAACCAAGAGTGAGCTGTGTCTCTAGAATGTACATCCCCCAAGCTAATCACCTTAATATATTGGGTGTCTGTGGCTATCCCCAGTAAAAGTCCCTCATACAGGCCTATGATTTGTACAATATGGTTACATGCTAAACATATTTCATGATACATACATTATGTAAAAAAAAATCTTTGGTATTTGTTACACTTGTAGCACACACCTGCATAATCTAACAAAAGTTTGCATCTTCTGGTCAGAAGTCTAAATGGTCAAAGTATAATAGCTCAATCAAAAGCAGTCCTATCAGTATTACTGCTATTTTAGAGAAACCACGGTAATTTCAGATACTTTGCCAATTTTTTTAAACCAGAACTAATAATCAAACTAAGATCACTGCTGCCAAGGGACAAAACACAACACACTAGGCTAGATATTCCAATTTTGTGGAATTGGGGCACATCTTCATTATGGTGGGACTTGCACCTGCTACAAAAATGCAAAATTGTTCTGGCCAATTTTCTACCCTTGGGGTCTCTTGAATATGAAGGGGGGTGGTCGCAGAGACTGACTGTGTCCAGCCTTAGAGGTAGTCAACACTGTTGTACAGCAGAGACCTCTGCTGGTGGTTGAAGATTTTTTTTAAAGTTTGAAAATTGCACCAAAGCCCCTTCTGCCACCATAGCAACAGTACTTGGTAGATATGAATAGATGTGCAGCACTTTTATGGCACAAATAACAGGAAATGCGCCAGATGACATATTGTCGTTATTTGAATGTCATTATAATGTGCCTGTCGATATATGGATGGCCATATTGTATATAATTGTCACTTCTGGTAGGAAATGAGAGAGGACCTTGTGGAGGGATGGCCCTCACTGCAATGTTCAGACTGAACTGCCAGTTTACTGGACAGCTGTAATGGAGTGGACCAGGCAGGGGAAGAACTCACAACAGTGGAAAGGCCTGGACCAAAAAGTACCTGAGTTTTAAGGAGGAGGAAGGATGGACGAGTCAGCAAATAGCAAGCAGCAGCCCCCAGCGCCAACACTGCAGTACCACGGGGGGGGCAGATAGCACAGCTTTGCTCTGAAAACAGGCTTACATGTCTTAAAAATTTGATATACCAGGACGGAGAGCGGGTGTCAGAGGGCACAGAGAGGGAGAACAGTTATCAGCAGAGGAGAGATGGGGGAGCATAGAGAGCAGAAAGGGTGACAAAGGCAAAGAAAATAGTGCTGGGAACCTGGCAAATATAATGAAGTAGGCTACACAATTCTCTTTGCCGTCTCTCATGCCCTCCCACTGCTTCCCCTTCACCATTCATAGTGGTTGTTCATTTCTCCTGCCCACCCAACCATGCATTTTCCAAGCCAACTGCCCATTCTTCATGGCCGCCTCACACGGCTTCCCGTTGCACCCCTTCTCTTCACTGCCTCTCACGCCTTGTAGCGACTGCACCACCAGACAACGCCATTCTGCTTCCACTCCTCCTCACCCTTGCCTCTCCTGCTCATTTCTGAGTTCCGCCTTTACACTCCATCCGCACGGCTCCTGTTTTTCCTTTGCCCGCCATCTTCCACCTCCCATCTTCTCCGCCATTCCTTCACTTGCCACTGCTCTCACTTTTCCTTTGCCTGCTGCCACCACCTCCGAGTCCAAGCTCACCAAACCACTGCTCCCTGACTGCTAAAAGCCACTAAAGTTGCCACCTCTTAAACCTACAATGCCCAACCAAAACATCATTGACTGCTCCAACATTGTCTGACCTCACCAAACGACCCTCACCGCTCCAACTCTCCACTCAAACTCCATTTCACTCTGGCCTCATTTCACCTGCTGCCTCCTCAAAAATTTACTGTGAGCATTGCGACAGAGAATTTACTAGGTATTAAGTATTTGTAAGGTTGAAGTAACAAGGTTAAGAGTTTTATGTAAGTTTTCAGAAAAAAAAATCAATAAATACAAATAGCATTCTTTCCTCTTCAGTAATGCTAGGCTAGAAATTACTGTAGGCAGTAACAGTGGGGTCTGATGCTTATAGGACTCATGGGACATTGGGCTGCCCATTATTTTAACAGAGACCTTAATTCATTTGAAATAAAGGGGTTAATGCCCCTGTTAAAATAGGGAACAGAAGAAGCTCAAAAAAATGTTAAATGTTCTTCTGCTAATTTGACAACAACCTAACCTATTTTTAATGTTTATTTCTGTTCTACAACAAACATCGATGATGTCACTACACATTCAATGATTAGATTATTGTAATTTTCCATTTTGTTCATCTTTTAATACTAAAATGAATTTTCAATTGAAGTATCAATGACTAATATGGAATATTAGACTCATTAAGTAATTTTGTTTGACACCAAACTAAATGTTTTGTTTTATTCTGATGAAGGAGTACACACCCAAAGCATTAACCTGACGGAGGGTCACTCACCAAAAGCATTAACCTAATGAAGGGGTACACACCCAAAGCATTAATCAACCGAAGGGTTACACACCCAAAGAATTAACCTAATGAAGGGTTACACACCCAAAGAATTAACCTAATGAAGGGTTACATACCCAAAGCATTAACCTGACGGAGGGTTACACACCCTAACCTAACGAAGGATTACACACCCAAATCTTTAACCTGTCTTTTCTCTTTACAGATGCTAACTGACCTGCGGTGTTTTCAGCATTTCCTGTTTTTATTTCAGATTTCCAGCATTTTGCAGCTTTTTTTCTTTTTAGTTTATTGGTTTGTTCCATTGTTCCTAATTAAAATGCCTTATCCCACAACTTTAAAAAGCTGACTGAACTCAAAAGGCACAATTTTAGCCCCCAAGTCTGGATGGGTTGGAAAAACATGTTCGACCTCGAGAAACGCGTTCGACGCAGACACACCTGGGTGCGTGCAGATCGGGAAGCCAGAAGTCCCGTCGGTAATTAAAGCCAGCGGGCCAATATTTAAACCAGTAATCAAGGCAATTAAACTTGTTGAAGTGTTTCATTTTATGTGTATTGAGGCAGGGAAAGGATTTCAACTCTGCCTCAACGTGTTTCCCATGGCAAAGGTGCCATGGAAACGGAGGCAGGTTGCAGCCGGCAGCCATTTGGCCATTTAAATCCCTGTTTGACAGATGGGGATAAAAGGTGAGTTTTTGCAGCAGGGCATTCAGTTCTCCCAGACAAACCTTTGGCTGGGAGACCTTTATGTTAATTCTGAGATTTCTTTGTTCACATTCAGAATTCTTCTGTTCTCAAATATTTACCTACTTTTTGGACCCCCCTCAAACTGACAACATCCGGACGGGGGCGGGGGGCAATGGCTGCATTCAGCAGTACATCTGAGGAGGAGGCACATCACCATCTGTGCCATGCACGGCCTGCAGTTCTGGCACTTGCAGCTCCACAAGACAGAGGTGCGCCACAGGGACCTGCAGAAGAGCAGGGAGGGGAACCACGGAGGGCCCGACATCGCAGGAGGCACTACCCACATGAGAGGGTCTATAGGCAGACGCTGAGCTTCCTGCCCTCTCTGAGGAACAGTGCCTGTGAAGGCTCAGATTGAGTCGCCAGGTGGTCGCAGACATCTGCAGGCTCCTTCATGCAGAGCTGCTCTTGGCTGGGCCTGGTGGCATCACATTGCCCGTGGCAGTTAATGTAACCACTGCCCTCAACTTCTTCGCCTCCGGATAATTCCAAGGCACCACCGGTGACATCGCCGGGGTCTCTCAGTCATCTGATCACAAGTGTATATGACAGATCTTGGATGGATTGTTTTGCAGGGCGTCCCACTATGTCAACCTCCCCAGCAACAGTATCAGCCAGATTGAGAGGGCAGTGGGTCTCCACTCTCTAGCTGGCCTCCCAAGGATATCACTCGATCACCGCGCAGCTCGTTTGTGACCACCGGAAAAGATTCCTTCACGTGTGTGCGAGATTCCCTGGCAGCTGCCATGATTCCTTCATTCTGCGAGATTCCAACATCCCGGCCCTCTTCCATGCACCAAACAGCCTTAAGGGCTGGCTCCTTGGAGACAAGGCATACCCCCTGCACACATGACTCATGACACCTCTGAGAAACCCCACCAGTGAGGCACAGCATCGGTACAATGACAGTCACATCATCACCAGGTCTGTCATTGAACATGCCATGGGAATGCTCAAGATGTGGTTTCAGTGCCTGGATCGATCTGGGGGGGCCTTTCAGTAAGCGCCAGCAAGAGTGGGTAGAATTATAGTCGTCTGTAGCGTCCTGCACAACGTCACTCAACAGAGAGGGTTACCGGCCCTATGCCTTCATGAAGCATCCACATCTGCCATCAACATTGAGGAGGAGGAGGAGGAGGAGAAGGAGGAGGACGACGGGCAACCCATCAGCAGAGCAGTGGCTCACCTGGCTGCTCGTGATGCCAGGGATTCACTCGTATTTGATATATTCTCATAAGGAGATCAGCAACGTGAGGATAGTCCAGTTCTCAGACCACCTGGAATGAGCACCGCCAACACCAGCCCCCCACCCGCACAAAACATTCCTACAACCACACATACACCCATTGTGAACGCACCCACTGGGTGGCATCAAGGCTCGCCATTCATGATCAAGCACATGAAAGGGCGCTATCACCACAGGGACTCAAGAATGGGCAAGACGTGGCAGTGGTTTTGAGAATTATAAGATTTAATATGCATGGATAAAAAAACAAATGTAAATGAAAAATATGACACTCTGTCAGACACCCTTGTGCATATCCTTTGTGATCACAAAGCTTCCTACTACTTCTACGTGGTGCATCCCCTGTGATTGCAGCAGAGGTAGTGGCAGGTTGCTCATGTTCATGCCCTGACTGCTGAGATGCTTTCGGCCTATGCCCTCTGGGCTTTGGAGCCCATGAGGGCCCCTCCAAAGAATGCTCCACCTGCACCTGTGCAGGGGCAGACTCAGCCACCTGGAGAGGAGGCAGCAGTGCGGGTACTGGTTGAGAGGGGGGTAATGGGTGAGACGTGGGAGTGCTTTGAGTGGTCCCCACTTCCATGTCCCCTTTCGCCATCATCCCTTTCCTGGGCCAGGCCCACATCACTCCTACCACCCTGCTGGACAACAGTTTGGAGGACATGTGTGATGCCTTGTAAGGCCACTTCTAATATCTCTGTCAGCCTGTTGACAGAATGTTGCTCACCCTGAGTCCGCGTGGCCGTTGTCAGGGCCTGAATGGACTCATTTGTGAACCGTGCTTGAAGGTCGATGGAGGCTGCCATTCTCTCCATCGCAGACATTCCCACACTCACCTGTGTCCTAATCCCACTAATACTGGAGGTGCATTCCTCCATCCTCTCCACTATTGTAGGAGAGTGAGCGTGGCACGTCTTCTAGTACCTCGGGAATGTGCTGCTGTCCATCGATCATTCTGCTTTTAAAGGATGACCCCCGGGGTTCAGTATTTGCGTCCAGCTGAGCAGAGCCTGGAGAGGAGAGTGCCCACCGAAGCAGACTCTCCACAGCTGCCCCTGCCGCCAGTATCTGCTCGTGCTCACTTGTGTGTGGTGACTCACCAGGTGACAAGGCAACTAACTCACTACTAGGTCCCACCGAGGTGTAAGTATCTGCGCTGGTGCACGGCTCGCCAAGATGTGACGGTGCACCCTCAGAGGCAGGGTGTTCCTCTGAGGAATCACCCTCTTCTGTCACTTCAGAGATTGAAGGGCCTGGAAGAGAACAGAAAGCGATATTATGAATCATCACAGATGTGTAATGTTGCGATGAGCATACTGAGGTGTTCAACATGCCAATCATTAATAACATTAATTCATGTTGTCTGTGATGAATGTTAAAGTTCTGTCACCAAATGTTTATGGAGTGCCAGTCTCGGCATCCCTGAGGGACAGGCACGCGATGGTGCAGCTGATCTCCAGGGCCTCTTCCTCTGCCTCTGTGAGGAACACTTTTTGTTGTGGCCCCCCTCCAGCCCTCATCCTCTCTCGTCATTCTGAGCTCCCTTCTCCTACAAGGAGAGAAAGTACAGATGTGTGAGTGAGTGAGGGTCAAGTGGTCAGCCGATTAATGCATTGCTTTGGGTGAGGCTGACCATGAAAGCGATGCATCAGAGGGTGAGTATGAGACAGAGACATCACATTGGATCAGGATTGGGGTGTATGGTAATGGTGGGGTCACAAATGGGGAGGTGAGGAAGCACTCAGGAAGTGAAAGTAAGTTGAGGATGAGCCTTAAGTGGGTGTGAGGAGTGATGTGATGGAGTAGGCTTTGCAGGACAGAATGTGAGGGGAGGGGAGTGAATGCAGGTGAATCAGTAAGTGTACTCACTTTTCCTGACCTGATTAGGTCATTGAAGCGCCTCCTACACTGGACCCAAGTGCGAGAGACGTTTCCACTGCTGGTCACCTCCTCTGCCACCTCGAGCCAGGCCTTCTTGGTGGCAGAGGCAGGGCACTTCCTTCTGTCCGCCAGATAGAATGTTTCCCTCCTCCTCCTCACGCCGGCCAGCAGCACCTCAAGTGAGGCATCACTAAACTTTGGCGCCAGCTTGCACCTTTGCTGCTCCACTCTCTTCAATTCCTCCTTTCTCCAACAAAAGCCATTGCATCAGTGGCCCTTTAAATATAGACACTCCAGCTGACAGCACATCATGCGGGTGCGCAGTCCGCCTGCTGCGCAGCTTTCAGACAGCAAACCTAGAAGCCCCATTAAGGGCCATCAATTAGGTTGCGATCACGTGGAGAAAGGTAGGAATTATTTTTCGGGTTTCCCATGCACCCATTAATGCCCCACCCACCGCTGTGACATCCCACCGGCATATTAAAATCATGCCCAAAGACAATGATCTAGATTTTCCAAATTGGTAGGTTTGGTAGGACTTCCAACTGCTGTAAGACTTCTCAGCCGATCTTCTGGCCTCAGAGTCATTAACATATTGTAGGTGGGCTCCCCGGTCTCTTGAGTTCTTCTCAGAGTTTAGCAGTGGCAGACCCCAAGCTGCTGGTGAAAGTTGAAAAATACTTTCAAAAATTCTTAATCCCTGTCCTTGACCTGTGTCATCGTTCACTCTGCAATCAATTTGCCAGGCAAGAATTCAAAACCTCCCTCCGCCTTATAGAACACTGGATGCCGGGAGCCAAAAGGTATCCATGGTACCCAATGTTATTATGACATAAATGACAGAAAATATATTCGCCCATATATGTATTGTGTGCCGCTGGGCCCTGCCTGTGGGAAATCAGGGACATGTAAAAATGGGTTAAGAAATGAGACAATGCATCTCCGACCCATTTTCCACCCCATTCATCCTAGTTCTACTGAAAAATTGGCAGAGGTTAAGGTAGGAAATCCTGGCCACTGATTCTAATCGTGTTTGCAAGGTAGCCTGCTCTTCCTCATTTGTGCTGCAAATTTTTGTTCACTACATCAGGCACAATTAATCATTTTTGCATGATATCATTTTGGTTGATTCTTTTCTTAATTTCAACATTATCTAGATGATATAACCGTTCAGATCTCATATTCAATTCAGCTTAACCTTTAAACATAACTGAAGCTATTTTACCAAAGTAATGAATTTTCACAGACTAGTGGAATGCATTTTGGCTAGTTCAGCATTCGGTTTTGACAGCTCAATATGCAGACCTTTGTCAAGAACAAGGCTGAGGCCAAGCCATCCACAGACCATTAGGAACACAGACATGCCGTGTGCACTTGTTATTATACTGTCAATAATGAGATACCTGCTTCATTGACTTGGAGATCCCCTTTATGGACTTGATGTCTATCCATAATTGGTCTACCAGGGATTGTCTCATGAAAACTATCAAAGTTTGCCTGCTTTGTAATGAATGGTAATTTTTAAAATATTTTTTCCATTGATATGAAAGTTGACATTGTTATTGGTTTTCAAAGAAGGTATTATGGTGCATAGTGTAGTGATTGTGTTACTGGACTAGTAGTCTAGAGGCCTGGCCTAATAATCCAGAGAATGTGAGTTCAAACCCTACCATAGCAGTTTAAGAATTTGAATTCAGTTCAAAAACGAAAATCTGGAAATAAAAAGCTGGTATTGGCAAAAGTGACTATGAAGCTGTCGAATTGTCGCAAAAACCCACTGGTTCATTAATGTTCTTTAGGGAAGCAAACCTGCTGTTCTTACCGGTCTGGTCTTTACTTGACTCCAGTCCCACACCAACATGGTTGACTCTTAAATGCCCTCCCAAGTGGCCTAACAAACCACTCAGTGTATCTAGGGCAACTAGAGATCTGCAATGCCCATATCCTGAGATTGATTTTTTTTAAACTTAATTTAATTTTAGGTGAATAGTTTAATTTAGGGACTACCCAGCGGCTCACCACCACCTTCTCAAGGGCAATTAGGGATGGGCAATAAATGCCGGCCTCGCCAGCGACGCCCACATCCCATGAACAAATAATTTTTAAAAATTATTAATAATATTACAATAGAAGGCTATATATTACCATTATTGATATTGACTGCTAAAGGGGGTAATTTTCTCCTTCACCACCTGAGCGTTAATCTGGCAGAGCGGATTATCCACCCGTTGTAGAACCCGCCTGATTTTCATCCCATTGATTTAAATGGAATGAATATTGACTGCGTTATACAATGGGCAGGCAAACTCCACCAGCAGATTACTGCCCGGGCAGTGAAGGTGACAATTACCCCCCGATACTTTAGGTGTTCATAGGACGTTCCTACTATTTTAATAGGGGAGCTTAACTTATTTATTTTAAACAGGTTGAATTCTCGAATAAAACAGTGAATGGTGGAAGGTCATATGAACATGTTAAGCTTTTGTCCATTAGTAATGCCAATGGTAATCTCCAGACTATAATGTTGTTTCCACTTACCACTAAAAATCATATTATTCTGGGCTGTTTGCTTTCAAACCTTCAATGATGTTGTTTGAAAAGTTTAAAAATATAAAACCTTATATAAAAGTTATAAAGTTAACCCAAACCCCCAAGGTTTTTAGGATATAGAAAAAAGTTAAATGTAATTTTAAGTATGGCAAGTATATTAGTTTCAGAGGGTAAAACATTTAAACCATGATATCCCACTTAGAACTTGTTTTTTAATATACTTGTCAGCAAATCATAAAACTCTGTTCAGAGTCGTGTGAGCATGACTTTAGAGCATTGACAAAGTAGCACAATATCCCTGAAAGGAAGCAGTGATTTTCTGTTGAACATTTGTTGGCATCAGCCTGAGAGATATTTGCCCACCGTTAACATCCTGGGGGTTACCACTGACCTGGCATCTTATTCTATAATTCTGAACCTGCACAATGAGATTAAAATATCACAGATCAGACAAGATAATATATACACCTGTCATAACCATTAGATAATTATAAACAATAAATAATCACCAGTAACATCGCTCTGGCAGCTCATGAAGTGAGAACGCTACTAGTAAATGATTAGAAAACAAATAGAGTTAAAATTCATTAAATACTTCCGTTGTTGGAAATGGAAAAAAAGATAAATGGTAGAAATGTGTTTTATTCCCAATTGAAAAATGCACGATGAAAAATTTGCCATAAAATCATATTTGAGATGTATGAAATTGTATTATATAACATGTATGGAAACCTACAAAGAGAGAGATAAATTGAATAACACCATGTGCTGCCCTGGATCCGAGTGAAATCTGCAACAACACTGACAGTAGGACTGGGTTTGTGATACTTCCAAGCTATATGCAAGACACATGCAAAAAAATCTAACTGTTATTATATCTTATTCTTATATAAGGGCAGATTTTGCTGTCTTGGCACTCCTCAGGTACAATTTGAGCAGACGTTCCCCTCTGTGCCGGGAGCTTCACCTCAGCACTGAACTTCCTCTGAGGCATCGTTAGAATATCTTGGGTCGACACTGGGCACACATGATGGCACAATATTGGGCGCAGGTCCACAGGGAAGAGGAAGTTCAGGCACCTGTGGGACCTTAAAAGAAGTAGCAGCAACTGGTGGAGGAGAAGCCCCAGGAGAGTGGCGAGAGTCATAAATAACACAAAGGAAGATGGTCACTTTGTCAGACGCCAATCATCACAGCCCTATGGCATAGCTGCAGGTATTTTTCAGGGCAGCAATCTTGGCCCAATGACTTTCAGCGGCTTCATAAATTACCTTCCCTCCATCACAAGATCAGGAGTGGGTTAGTTGGTAACTATTCTACAGTGTTTAACTCCATTCACAACTCCTCCATTATTGAAGCAGCCCATGCCAGCTTACAGCAGGGCTTGGATAACATCCAGGCTTGGGCTGACAAGTGGCAGATAACAATGTCAACAATGTAGCTACAAGAGCATGGCAAATAAATGTGAGATAATAGTCATCTCCAACAATAAAATGACCAATCACCTCCCTCTGACCTTCAATGGCACCACCATCACTGAGTCCCCCACCATTAACATCCTGGGGGTTACCACTGACCTGAAGTTTAACTGGGCCAGCAATGTCAACAATGTAGCTACAAGAACATGGCAGAGGCTGAATGCACTGTAATAAGTAGTTCCTCTCTTGACCCTTTATCATAGCATCATAGTGGGAAAAGCACAGAAGGTGGCCATTCAGCCCATCGTGCCTGTGCCGGCTCTTTGAAAGAGCTATCCAATTAGTCCCACTCCCCTGCTGTTTTGCCATAACCCGGTAAATTTTTTCCCTTCAAGTATTTATCCAATTCTGTTTTGAAAGTTACCATTGAATCTGCTTCCACCATCCTTTCAGGCAATGCATTCCAGATCATCACAACTCGCTGCGTAAAAAAAAGTCTCCTCATGATGCCTCTGGCTCTTTTGCCAATCACCTTAAATCTGTGTCCTCTGATTACCGACCCTCCTGCCAATGGAAACAGTTTCTCCTTATTTACTCTATCACAACATTCATGATTTTGAACCTTTATCAAATCTCCTCTTAACCTTCTCTGTTCTAAGGAGAACAACCCCAGCTTCTCCAGTCTTTCCACATAACTGAAGTCCCTCATCACTTGTACCATTTTAGTAAATCTCTTCTTTAAAGTCGCTCCACCATCTAGAAGGCTCAACTCAGAAATGTGATGATGGATGGCTACAGCTGCAAAACACTCAAGAAGTTCAATATTCCATTACACACCAGTGTGCCTGGCCGAGCACCAGCTCAGCCATTCCTCCTCTACAGGTCCTCTAACTGCACAAATTCTCCTCTACAAACAGTGAAATTATGCACCACACAGCTGATGCATACAAACAAAACATATGAACATACGAATTAAAAGCAGGAGTAGGCCATTCGGCCCCTCGAGCCTGCTCTGCCATTTAATAATATTGTGGCTGATCTGATTGTGACCTCAACCCTACTTTCCCGTCTACCTACTATAACCATTGACTCCCTTGTTAATCAGGAATCTATCTAACTCAGCCTTAAAAATATTCAGTGACCCTGCCTCCACCACTCTCTGGGGAAGGGAGTTCCACAGACTCACGACCCTCTGAGAGAAAAAATTTCCACTCATCTCCATCTTAAATGGGAGACCCCTTGATTTTAAACTGTGGCCCCTAGTTCTAGTCTCTGCCACAAGGGGAAACATCCTCTCAGCATCTACCCCTTCTAGTTCCCTCAGGATCTTATATGTTTCAATAAGGTCACCTCTCATTCTTCTAAACTCCAGTGTATACAGGCCCAACTTGTCCAACCTTTCCTCATAAGATAACCCCCTCATCCTAGGAATCAGTTGAGTGAACCTTCTCTGAACCACCTCCAAAGCAATTATGTCCTTTCTTAAATAAGGAGACCAAAACTGCACACAGTATTCAATGTCCTGTACAACTGTAGCAAAACATCTATACTTTTATATTCCATTCCAATGCAATAAATGACAACATTCCATTTGCCTTCCTAATCACTTGCTGCACCTGCATACTAACTTTTTGTGATTCATGTACGAGGACACCCAGATCCCTCTGTACCTCAGAGTTCTGCAATCTCTCTCCATTTAAATAATATACTGCTTTTCTATTCCTCCTGCCAAAGTGGACAAGTTCACATTTTCCCACATTATACTCCATCTGCCAAATTTTTGCCCACTCGCTTAACCTATCTCTATCCTATTTGATACTTCCTGAGGCCTGTAGAGTAGGGCCCCACCTCATCTGAACAGACAGTGGAAGTGCTACTTCAATGTGTCTATTGCTTAATCACCCAGAATTTTGGTGGAGGCATGAGCCCCATTGCATTTTCCCTCCACCTTAGTGTGGGAATTCATGATTGGTGTTAATAAGCAAGGCAGCAAGGAGTAGCTCTGGTTATTCAACAGCCATCTGTCCAGTCTGCCTGCTCCTTCAAATAGTTGAGGCACTGTGAATTTTTGCAAGATAAAAAACCATGGCTTTTGAATTTTTACATATATATTGTTGGGATGTGGGTTACACTGGCAAAATCACATTTATTAACTAACCCTAGTTGCCCTGAGGAGATCTTATTGAGTACCAATTGTTTGTACAACTGATTAGCTTTCTAGGTCACTTCAGAGGGCATCAAGAGTCAACCACATAGTGCGTTACTAGGGTCACATTTAGACCAGAGCAGGTAGGAGAGGCAAGGTTCCTTCATGAAACAATAATCCAGAAGTTTTAATGGTCATTTTTTTCTGGTGTCAGCCCACAAATTATTAGAATTATTGGCTCCAATTTCACAACTTGCTATTGTGCACTCACAACCTCTGGTTCACTAGTCCAATACCATAACCACTACACTACCATACCTGGGGTGTCTTGCAATTATCTGCACTATTCTGTTGTGGAAGAGTGCTTTAATCAACATAGTTGCATAAACAAAAATCCCTTTCTGTATAGTTTTAACATCATTTATTTCAGAAAATGTTAAACGTTGGTTAGACGTTTTAATACAGAAAAAAAAATTAGTTACCTCACAGGCTTTTCTATCACTGGACTGGAAAGGGCATAACTTAAAAACAGAGGGTGCTAAACTGGGACTTGTGGCGCCCGTTGTTTCGGCGCTACACGGCCTCTCCGACATTCACGATGGCGCCTTGGATGCGCACGCACGTTTCCTGTGTGACGTGCGCCAGACGCCATCTTGATATAGGAGTAACACTGGAATCATGTAAAATAGGGAGAAAAAGGCTTCAATCAGTATGCAACGCTGATTTAAAATGATAGACACCATTTTGGGACTTAACACTCAACTCAACGCACAGTCTTAACCCCGACCATCTGAACGTGTATTAGAGTGCCTGCAGGACTCCCACCGGCACTATTTAAAGGGACCATGCAGGATTTACAGGTTAGTGGCTGCATTATTGCCTCTGGCTGCCGAGACATTTGTAACTGTTTTTGGAGGTCTCCTAGACTTCAATACTAGGACGCAGGGACATAACCTAACATTTAGAGCCAGGACAAGCAGGAGTGAAGTTAGGAAATGTTTCTACACGCAAAGAGTGGGAGACATTTGGAATGCATTTCTGCAGATGGCAGTTGATGTTAGCTCACTTGTGAATGTTAAATCTGAGATTGATAGATTTCTGTGAATCAAGGGTATTAAGGGGTATGGGGCTAAGACGGGTATATGGAGTTAGTTCACAGGTCCACCATGATCTCATTGAAGGGTGGAACAGGCTCGAGGGGCTAAATGCCACAGCCACTTGCTGCCTCTTGATATGCGCCACCTTCTCCTGCAAGAAGGCTTCTTCGACAGCACCTCCCAAACCCACAACCTCTACCACATAGAAGGACAAGGGCAGCAGGCACATGGGAACAACAGCACTTGCACGTTCCCCTCCAAGTCACACATCATCCCAACTTGGAAATATATCACCGTTCCTTCATCGTTGCTGGGTCAAAATCCTGGAGCTCCCTAGCTAACAGCACTGGGAGAACCTTCACCATACGGACTGCAGAGGTTCAAGAAGGCAGCTCACCACCACCTTCTCAAGGGCAATTAGGGATGGGCAATAAATGCTGGCCTCGCCAGCGACACCCACATCCCATGAACAAATAATAAAAAAAGAAAGCAGGACATGTGTCTGGGTGATGTGCCTGTCATGGTTGAATAGCTGCCAGTGTCTGTGACCTGTGAGTTGTGGGTGGGCGGCTTGAAACAGTGGTAATGTGTAAGGGTGAGGGGAAGCATCTGATCGGAAGAGTTGAGTACTGATGGAAAGAGTTTGTTGGTATGTGGATGATGTGGGGTGTAGTGCGTGGTGCAGTTGGTATGAGACGCCACTTGACAGTTGACTTCACTCACCTTGACCACTCATGTCAAAGCATTGAACTTCTTCCTGCACTGCATCCATGTTCATGATGCTGTGTACCTGGCATTGACTTCATCCCCCGCTGCCTCCCACTGCCTTTTGATTATATGTCTGAAGGGCCCTCTTGCCCCCGCTGCGGATATAGGATGTCCCTCCTTCTGTCCACTTCTTGCACCCAAGGCCTCGAGTGCATCAGAAGAGATCTTTGGTGCATGCACTCTCGCAGGCCTGGTACTAACTCAGATTGGCAGATTGGTGAGGTCTGGCGTGCAGATTGGAGGATGTGGGATTTAGTAGTGTGCAACCTTTATCCAATGTTTTAACATAACTCACCAGTGTGTAAACATAGGGATGGGATCTGCATCTGTGTTTTGTGTGTGCGATGTCTGATCTCTGTCCAGATTCCATGCAGACAGTAAACTGTTATTTTCAGCAAATAACAGGTAGCAGCTACCTTTAAGAGATTTCTAAGAAACATACTCCCTTTAAGAGATTGAGCTCTCTCTGGTGGTGGAAAGTGCAAATTGCATTGATTCCACATGCAAGGCCTGGAAAGGAACATTGATGGCAGGTAAGTGCTCCCTTGGGTCCAAACATGCATCTAGCCTGCCCAGGATCCGTCGGGCGCGGGGTGTTACCATCGCCCAGAACAGACCCTTCACCAATTTTTCCCCCAGAAAGTCTTAGCATGCTTTGTTACTATTCATGATGTGGAGATGCCAGTGATGGACTGGGGTTGACAAATGTAAACAATTTTACAACACCAAGTTATAGTCCAGCAATTTTATTTTAAATTCACAAGCTTTCGGAGGCTTCCTCCTTCGTCAGGTAAATGTTCAGGAGCTCCTTGAAGCCTACGCATTTATACATCACAGAACAATACATGGTGTTTACAGACTGCCCCTGCAACTGCCCGTTGCCAAGGCAATCACCGTGTTCAGACAGAGAGTGTCTATTGTCACAGGGAAGTCTATTGTCAATTTATCCGACCACACCCTTCAAGCAGACGAAATCGAAGTTCTCAGCCGAGGGCTCAATTTCTGCCCCACTACCAAAATGGATCCCACTAGTCTCGCGGCGGACACAGAGGAATTCATCAGGAGAATGAGGCTCCGGGAATTCTACCACAAACCCCAAGATTTCAGCAGCGAACCCAATGAGACAATCGACGATCCGGAACAGCAGACAGAGGGATCCGCGGTACAGCAACCGAAGAGGAAAGAGTCAAACTGGACTCCTCCGGAGGGTCGCTGCCCTCAGCTGGACATGTATGCTCAAGCTGTCAGGAAATGCGTCAATGCCAGATTCATCAGCCGCACTCAGAAGACAGTCCAGAATATCACCCGAGCACAACGCAACGCCATCAACGCTCTCAAGACCAACCGCAACATCGTCATCAAACCAGCGGACAAAGGAGGAGCCATAGTCATACAGAACAGAACAGACTATTGCAAAGAAGCATACCGACAACTGGACAACCAGGAACACTACAGACGGTTACCCGCAGATCCGACCAAAGAACACACCCACCAGCTCAACAAACTGATCAAGACCTTCGATCCAGACCTTCAAAGCATCCTACGCACTCTCATCCCACGTGATCCCCGCGTGGGAGACTTCTACTGCCTCCCAAAGATACACAAAGCCAACACACCCGGACGTCCTATCGTATCAGGCAACGGAACCCTGTGTGAGAACCTCTCTGGATACATCGAGGGCATCCTGAAACCCATCGTACAGGGAACCCCCAGCTTCTGTCGCGACACTACAGACTTCCTACAAAAACTCAGTACCCACGGACCAGTTGAACCAGGAACACTTCTCACCACGATGGACGTCTCGGCACTATACACCAGTATCCCCCACGATGACGGCATCGCTGCGACAGCATCAATACTCAACACCAACAACAGCCAATCTCCGGAAGCCATCCTACAACTCATCCGCTTCATCCTGGATCACAATGTCTTCACCTTCGATAACCAGTTCTTTACCCAAACACACGGAACAGCCATGGGGACCAAATTCGCACCCCAATACGCCAACATTTTCATGCACAAGTTCGAGCAGGACTTCTTCACTGCACAAGACCTCCAACCAACACTATACACCAGATACATCGACGACATTTTCTTTCTATGGACCCACGGCAAGGAATCACTAAAGAGACTACACGATAGCATCAACAAGTTCCATCCCACCATCAAGCTCACCATGGACTACTCCTCAGAATCAGTTTCTTTCTTGGACACACGAATCTCCATCAAAGACGGGCACCTCAGCACCTCACTCTACCGCAAGCCCACGGACAATCTCACGATGCTCCACTTTTCCAGCTTCCACCCTAACCACGTCAAAGAGGCCATCCCCTATGGACAGGCCCTGCGAATACACAGGGTCTGCTCAGACGAGGAGGAACGCGATGGACACCTACAGACGCTGAAAGACGCCCTAGTAAGAACGGGATATGACGCTCGACTCATCGATCGACAGTTCCGACGGGCCACAGCAAAAAATCGCATAGACCTCCTCAGGAGACCAACACGGGACGCAACCAACAGAGTACCCTTTGTCGTCCAGTACTTCCCCGGAGCGGAGAAACTACGCCATGTTCTCCGCAGCCTTCAACATGTCATCAATGAGGACAAACACCTCGCTATGGCCATCCCCACACCTCCACTACTCGCCTTTAAACAGCCACCCAACCTCAAACAGACCATCGTTCGCAGCAAATTACCTAGCTTTCAAGAGAACAGCGTCCACGACACCACACAACCCTGCCACGGTAACCTCTGCAAGACATGCCAGATCATCGACACAGATACCACCATCACACGAGAGGACACCACCCACCAGGTGCATGGTTCATACTCCTGTGACTCGGCCAACGTTGTCTACCTCATACGTTGCAGGAAAGGATGCCCCAGAGCATGGTACATTGGCGAGACCATGCAGACGCTGCGACAACGGATGAACGGACACCGCGCAACAATCGCCAAACAGGAGGGTTCCCTCCCAGTCGGGGAACACTTCAGCAGTCATGGACATTCATCCACCGACCTTCGGGTAAGCGTACTCCAAGGCGGCCTTCGAGACACACGACAACGCAAAATCGTCGAGCAGAAATTGATAGCCAAGTTCCGCACCCATGAGGACGGCCTCAACCGGGATCTTGGGTTCATGTCACGCTACACGTTACCCCACCAGCGAACAAATGTTATCTGTTTTTAATATAATGGGTCATTTGCTGGCTTTCTCTGCCTTCCGGATGTTTCTGCCTCTCTCTGTTTTTTTTTCCTGTTTGTTTTTTTGTTGAATGTGTATTCGGGGGTTCTGCAGGTGACACCTCTCTGTCTGAACACGGTGATTGCCTTGGCAACGGGCAGTTGCAGGGGCAGTCTGTAAACACCATGTATTGTTCAGTGATGTATAAATGCGTAGGCTTCAAGGAGCTCCGGAACATTTACCTGACGAAGGAGGAAG
This sequence comes from Heptranchias perlo, assembly GCF_035084215.1. Taxonomy (NCBI): domain Eukaryota; kingdom Metazoa; phylum Chordata; class Chondrichthyes; order Hexanchiformes; family Hexanchidae; genus Heptranchias; species Heptranchias perlo. The sequence goes on along the minus strand of NC_090328.1, from coordinate 56,888,932 downwards.
CCTCCGAAAGCTTGTGAATTTAAAATAAAATTGCTGGACTATAACTTGGTGTTGTAAAATTGTTTACAATTGTCAACCCCAGTCCATCACCGGCATCTCCACATCTTTATTAATAGAGAGATAGAGTACAAAAGCAAGGAAGTTATTCTAAACCTTTATAATTCACTAGTTAGGTCCCAGTATTGAGTATTGTGACCATTTCTGGGCACCATACTTCAGGAAGGATATCAAGGCCTTAGAGAGGATGCAGAGGAGATTTACTAGAATGGCACCAGGGATGAAAGACTTCAGTTATGTGGAGAGACTGGAGAAACAGCAGTTGTTCTCCTTAGAGCAGAGAAGGTTAAGGGGAGATTTAATAGAGTAATTCAATATCATGAAGGGTTTGATAGAGTAAATAAAGTAAAACTGTTTCCAGTGGCAGAAGGTTCGGTAACCAGAGGACACAGAGTTAAAGTAATTGGCAAAAGAACCAAAGGCGAGATGAGGAGAATTTTTTTTTTATGCAGCAAATTGTTATGTTCTGGAATGCACTACCTGAAAAGGGAATTGGATAAATAATTGAAGGGGAAAAATTTGCAGGGTTATGGGGAAATGGCAGGGGAATGGAACTAATTGGATAGCTGTTCAAAGAGCTGGCACAGCTCAATGGGCTGAATGGCCTCCTTCTGTGCTGTATCATTCTATGATTAGAACTAGATTGATGTTTTGTTGGCTATTTTGTGCTGTAATAATTTCATTCTGTTTCCAATGCTTGTATAATTGCTAGACAGTGAAAATACTTAGGGATTGACTCACATTCACTGTTCAACACTGCCAGGCTTCAAATTGACAGGACTAAAAATGGAGTTTCCTAATCACACTGAAGACGTTGAGTAATGGATTCTTTTTGCCTTCATTTCTTTCAGATCCTAAAATAGCCCTCAACTGAAGAACTACACCACACAACAAAATTTAAAAAGTTAGATGGCTATAAATCACGTTGGATATTTTTTATATAAAATGATTTGGAAGCATACATTTTGCTGAAGTTAAGTCTTTTGAAAGTGCACATAAACTGCATTGACCTGCATTTTAAATATTTTTTTGCTCTCTTTTGCCAGCACTTAACAAGTTAGTTAGTCTACTCCTAGACATTTATTATAATGCACATTGATGATGTTTATATTTTGCTTAGCCAAGTACTTAAGATGGCATTATATCTATAATAGCAATATTTAATTGCATCTATGTCCATCAGAGGGAGCTAGTTATAGATGTGGTGATGCCATTTGTTAAACGCCTGTGTGAGTCAGCAGTAGTAAGATGTGTGTTGCTGGAAAAAACCTGAATGGAGTAAATTTGTAAAGGTGAAGTTTTCCTTAGAGCTGTAAATTCTAAACTACAGTCTGTAAGATACTGCATTTGCTGCTGTAGTGAACATGATTTCCAGTTCTGATGAAAGGTTCACTGTTTTTCTCTCCACTGATGCTGCCTGACCTGCTGAGTGTTTTCCAGCATTTTCTGTTTTATTTCTTGATTTTCTAACACTGCACGGACACTGCTGTATTCGGACCTCTATATTTCTCAGTCTTAAGGGTGCATTTGCATTGCAGCTGACACTGATATCTGTAGTTTGAGTTCCAACCAGGCAGAATCTAGTTTACATTACTTGGTTCCTGCGTGTCTGGAATCTCAGCTGTTCTATTTAGGAGAGAGCTCTTTGAATGCCTGGATACATGAATAGGGAGAGCTGTTTCCCAATGGTTGGCAACTTAAATGTTTAGAGAGCAGGAAGGTGCTGAATCTCTGCTCTTTAAACATTTCAAACAGATCAAGTTGATTTACAAATTGTTCAAGGGGTCCAGTGGACCTTCTGAGCACTTTATAAACCTGATTTGACTTCACACTAGATTTACATTCCTTGCTACTATTTGCTATTTATACCGGAATGTTTAATTTTTCAGTTAATTCATAGCAACTTTATGCAAAGTAGTGTATCAGCTCAGTGGCAGCACTGTCGCCTCTGAGTCAGAAGGTGATGGGTTCAAAACTTGAGCACATAATCTCAGCTGTGCAGTAGAGGGAGTGCTGCACTGTCAGACGAGCCATCTTTTGGATGAGATATTAAGCCAAGGTCATGTCTGCCCTCTCAGGTGGACACGAAAGACCCCATTGCACCATTCGAAGAAGAGCAGGAGCATTCTCCCGGTTTCCTGCCCAACATTTATCCCTCAACCAACACTACTAAAAAACAGTTTAATTGGTCATTTATCTCATTGCTGTTTATGGGACCTTGCTGTGTGCAAATTGGCTGCCGTGTTTCTCTACATTACAACCACACTTCAAAAGTAATTAATTGGCTGTGAAGTGCATTGGGATGTCCTAAGGTCGTGAAAGGCGCTATATAAATGCAAGTTCTTTCTTTCTAAATTGAGATTACTAAAATTAATTCGAACATTGTGATTTTTGGCAGGAAAGATTTCATCAATTGAAGTGATGTTCAAGGCAAGGATATGAGTCACTGCATTCAGACTGTCGAGAGTTTCTACTCATCCATAGTGCACATTTTTATTGTTCACTGAAGTCAAGGTGGTTTCTCCTCGAGATAGGACAGTCATCCAGCATGCAGGACAGTACAAAGGATCTCCAAACTTTGCGTGACTCATACTGCAATGCACTACCAGAGTGACCAAGAGCCATAAAACTCTACTCAACAATCCAAAAGTTTGCTTTATAACAGAATATGTAGGTTTTTGTGCTTAGTTATATTGATGTTCTGCTATTAGTTGAAATGGTGTAAAGGATTCACAAGTCTATACCCCGGTCACCCAAAAGCCAGCCTTGTTTTTGATTATCCTTTGGTTTAATTTAATTTGGTTTAACTTTTTGGGTCACCCCCTCCTAATATCTCCTTCATTGGCTCTGCATCCATTTTTGTCTGATTGTGTCACCGTGAAATGCCTAGGGACTTTTTCTACATTAAAAGTGCTATATAAATGCAAGTTTTTGTTGTATCTTGCTCACATAAATAAGCTGTACAAAACTGATTAAGGGTCAAGGATTCCTATATTGACCCAACAAATTCTGCAGCCAACAGGAGGATTATTTTCTGGGAATCACACACTACCTGCACGTTAAAGGATTGGAAATGGCTTATGTACAACATCAAACTGATGGTAGTGTTCATTTCTTTATGTGGGTACAGTCTACCACTCCTACCACTCTGGATCAAGCTATAATAGATTTAATTACAACTATATAGCTAAATGTTTCTTTGCACATTCAGGGGAATAATTAAGCCTGCACAACTTTGTTTTTCAAAAAATATACTTTATTCATAAAATTTGCAACAATACATACAATACAGCCGTCATATCACATTCCAAACGTACACAATACAGATTATACAATTTGCAGATTACATCAATGAACACATTGTGCATAATTACAGTTCATGGCACTCTAGGGTGCCTCATTGCATTACAATCAATACAGATTACTGATGACAGATTCATTACAGGTACATTACAGATTCATTACAGGTACATTACATCAATTTGAATTTTACATTCTGCTATAGGTGAACAGGGTATCTTGACCAATAGCTACTGAACATTCCAATGGTAAGGTCAAGGTACTCTCCCCCCCCCAACCTCTGTCCATCCGTCCATCCATCGACTTTATAGATAGACGTGGTGTGACTGTACATCTCCTTTCTGTCACACTTTCTCTGTTACACTTCAGGCATCTTTGTTCTCGTGTGCAAATTTCTTCCATCTGATTTTGTATTCATAAAACAGCAACAAAGCACAACTGAACAGATAGAGAGCGTACCAATCAGCAAGTAGTAAGCAGGAATGAAAACCACCAATCATGAAGTTACCGCAAACTGCATATCAAAAATGGGCAATCAGCAACAGCTAGCAGTAAAAGAGGGTAAACCAATCAAATTGCTCCAAAAATAGTGTGATTACTTTGAGCTGCTGTCTTCAATTTTGCTTTTGCTTTAAATGTATTGGTAAGTTAACATTTCTAGCATAATCTTACTCATGGGGTTTTCTCGTGGCATAAACCTGGAATACATTTTCTTGGAGAAGCATACTCATGTGTTAAGAGCTTGGTTCTTATCTAGGAATGCTTGGCTAGAGAGAGAGCTATTGGGCTCGGCTTCACTAACGCTTCTTTTGTAAATATCATGATTCCTCATGATTGGCTACTGTCCATGTTAATCACAGCTCACCTCTCTTCTCTCCAGCTTGGCTCTAGAATGCAGCTAAGGATCGTTTTCTTCTAACTCTAATGAATAGTAACAATTGTAAACAATTTTACAACACCAAGTTATAGTCCAGCAATTTTATTTTAAATTCACAAGCTTTCGGAGGCTTCCTCCTTCGTCAGGTAAATGTTCAGGAGCTCCTAGAAGCCTACGCATTTATACATCACAGAACAATACATGGTGTTTACAGACTGCCCCTGCAACTGCCCGTTGCCAAGGCAATCACCGTGTTCAGACAGAGAGGTTTTTTCCTGTTTGTTTTTTTTTTCCTGTTTGTTTTTTTGTTGAATGTGTATTCGGGGGTTCTGCAGGTGACACCTCTCTGTCTGAACACGGTGATTGCCTTGGCAACGGGCAGTTGCAGGGGCAGTCTGTAAACACCATGTATTGTTCTGTGATGTATAAATGCGTAGGCTTCAAGGAGCTCCTGAACATTTACCTGACGAAGGAGGAAGCCTCCGAAAGCTTGTGAATTTAAAATAAAATTGCTGGACTATAACTTGGTGTTGTAAAATTGTTTACAATTCTCTATTAATAAAGCCAAGGATCCTATATGCTTTTTTAACAGCCTTCTCAACTTGTCCTGCCCCCTTCAAAGATTTGTGTACATACACCCCCAGGTCTTTCTGTTCCTGCACTCCCTTAAAATTGTACCATTTAATTTATATTGCCTCTCCTCATTCTTCCTACAAAAATGTATCACTTCACACTTCTCTGCGTTAAATTTCACCTGCCATGTGTCTGCCCATTTCACCAGTCTGTCCTGCTCACTATTTACTACATCTCTGAGTTTCATGTCATATGCAAACTTTAAAATTACACCCTCTATGCCCAAGTCCAGGTCATTAATATATATCAAAAAGAGCAGTGGTCCTAATACTGACCCCTGGGGAACACCACTGTATACTTCCCTCCAGTCTGAAAAACAACTGTTCACCGCTACTCTCTACTTTCTATCTCTTAGCCAATTTTGTATCCACGCTGCCAATGTCCCTTTAATCCCATGGGCTTCGATTCTGCTAACAAGTCTGTTATATGGTACTTTATCAAACACTTTTTGAACGTCTATATACACAACACCAACCGCACTACCTTCATCAATCCTCTCTGTTACTTCATCAAAGAACTCAATCAAGTTAGTCAAATATGATTTGCTTTTAACAAATCCGGGCTGGCTTTCATTTATTAACCCATATTTTTCGAAGTAAAAATTAATTTTGTCACAGATTATTGTCTCTAAAGGTTTCCCCATCACCAACGTTAGGCTGACTGGCCTGTAATTGCTGGGTTTATCCCTCTCCCCTTTTTTGAACAGGGGTGTAACATTTTCAATCCTTCAGTCCTCTGGCACCGTCCCCATATCTAAGGAGGATTGGAAGATTGTGGCCAGAGCCTCTGTTATCTCCACCCTTACTTCCCTCAGGAACCTAGGATGCATCCCATCCGGACCAGGTGACTTTTCTACTTTGAGCGCTGCCAACCTTTTAAGAATCTCCTCATTATCTATTTTTATCCTAATCAATTTCTTGACTACCTCCTCCTTTACTGTGACATTGGCAGCATCCTCTTCTTCACTGAAGACAGATGCAAAATACTCATTTAGTACCTCAGGCATGCTCTCTGCCTCCATAAGAAGATCTCTTTTTTGGTTCCTAATTGGCCCCACCCTTCCTTTGACTACCCTTTTACTACTTATATGTTTGTAAAAGACTTTTGGGATCCCTTTTATGTAACCCATTATTCTATTCTCATACACTCTCTTTGCCCCTATTTCCTTTTTCAGTTCTCCTCTGTAATTTTTGTATTCAGCTTAGTTCTCTACTGTATTATGAGCCTCCTTTTTCTGTTTCATTTAATATAAAAGAAATTTCCATTACTTATATATAGCCTTTAAGTTTCACGTTACAGTACTATGATTACTGACACAAGTCATCAGAACACAAGCAATTTGCTGCATTTCATAAACTGGTATAAATTCACAAGGAGCAAGGCAAACTGAGTTCAAGTAAAGTTCATTTAAAGAATAACTTACCCTAATTAAAAATAGGTAATTCTCTTCTTCAGCTTTTACTATGAACTATGAGCTTGGATTTCAAGACTATCACTGCATCAGGTGTCAGCCTTGCCTCAATGATAGCACTCTCACCGCTGATTCAGGAGGTTATGGGTCCAAGACCCACTCCAGAGACTTGAGCATATAATCTAGGCTGACAATTCAGTGTAGTAGTGAGGGAGTGCTGCATTGTCAGAGGTGTTTTCTTTCAAGTGAGATGTTAAACAAAGGCCTCGTCGAATCTCTCAGGCGGATATAAAAGATCCTACAGCACTATTTGGGGAGTTCTCCTGCTGTCCCGGCCAACACTTATCTGAACCAATAGCTTCAAAAAAGATTATCTGCTCATTTATTTCAATGCTTTTTGTGGAAGCTGTGCGCAAATTGGCCGTTGCTTTTCCCTACATTACAATCATTAGCACGCTTCAAAAGTACTTCAATGTCTGTGAAGCACTTTAGGGCATCCAGAGGTTATGAAAGGCACTATATAAATACAAGTTCTTCATTTAGTTGTGATTACATGATGATGCATGTTATGATGCTTTTATCCTTGTTAATTGGATTCAGAAAATTAAATAAAAGATTAATAACATAATCAGTACTACATGAATTAATTCCTTTAACAGCACACTTTGTTTGCTGAAAGCTTTCATTAGGATATTCAGTTCTGTTTTTTGTAAAGTTATGTTTGAAATGAGCTTATACTTATTATTTGAATTGAATTTTAAGGCTAAATTCTGACCAGGCTTAAACCTGACCAGGCTTGTATCATATGGTTCATTCTGATGCCCTGCACTGGCTTCCTTGCACAAAACGACTTCTGATCTTCCCAAATACTTAATTGGAGGAGGGCCAATTTCAGTGGGATGAGAACAGATCTGGCCCCAGTAAATTGGAATCAAAGATTGGCAGGCAAAAGTGTAATTGAACAGTGGCTGGCCTTTAAAGAGGAAATGGTCCGAGTACAGTCTTGGCAAATTCTCACGAGGCAGAAAGTTGGGACAACTAAACCTAGAGCTCCCTGGATAACAAAAGAGATAGAGAGCTTGATATTAGCAGGGCGGTGGGTTCGCGGTGGGGGGTCTATTGGGCGTGTGGGTAACGCGCCCGGTGAAATCAGTCTGCCCCGCGCGCGATCGCAGGCTGATTGGATCCACTTACCTGGTCTTCCGGGTTCCCCGCTGCTGAGCTGCGCGGCGGGCGGGCTGCGCATGCTCAGTAAGGTCTGTCAGCTGGAGGAGCTCTATTTAAAGGGGCAGTCCTCCACTGACTGATGCTGCAAGAAATAGGAAAAATTACAGCATGGAGCAGCCCAGGGGGAAGGCTGCTCCCAAGTTTAATGATGCCTCACTCCAGGTATCATTGGATGGGGTGAGGAGGAGAGGGAGGACAGAAATCTTCCCCCCGGCAGGCGGGAGGAAGCGGCCTGCCTCTGCCACCAAGAAGGCCTGGCTCAAGGTGGCAGAGGAGGTCACCTGCACCACCAACATATCGCGCACCTGCATACAGTGTTCAGTTCCATTCACAACCCCTCAAATAATGAAGCAGTCCGAGCCTGCATGCAGCAAGACCTGGACAACATCCAAGCTTGGGCTCACAAGTGGCAAGTAACATTTGCGCCAGATAAGTGCCAGGCAATGACCATCTCCAACAAGAGAGAGTATAACCACCTCCCCTTGACATTCAACGGCATTACCATCGCCGAATCCCCCACCATCAACATCCTGGGGGTCATCATTGACCAGAAATTTAACTGGACCAGCCATACAAATACTGTGGCTACGAGAGCAGGTCAGAGGCTGGGTATTCTGTGGCGAGTGACTCACCTCCTGACTCCCCAAAGCCTTTCCACCATCTACAAGGCACAAGTCAGGAGTGTGATGGAATACTCTCCACTTGCTTGGATGAGTGCAACTCCAACAACACTCAAGAAGCTCAACACCATCCAAGATAAAGCAGCCCGCTTGATTGGCACCCCATCCACCACCCTAAACATTCACTCCCTTCACCACAGGCGCACTGTGGCTGCAGTGTGTACCATTCACAGGATGCACTGCAGCAACTCGCCAAGGCTTCTTCGACAGCACCTCCCAAACCCACGACCTCTACCACCTAGAAGGACAAGAGCAGCAGGCACATGGGAACAACACCAACTGCACGTTCCCTTCCAAGTCACACACCATCCCGACTTGGAAATATATCGCCGTTGCTTCATCGTCGCTGGGTCAAAATCCTGGAACTCCCTTCCTAACAGCACTGTGGGAGAACCGTCACCACACGGACTGCAGCGGTTCAAGAAGGCGGCTCACCACCACCTTCTCAAGGGCAATTAGGGATGGGCAATAAATGCTGGCCTCGCCAGCGATGCCCGCATCCCATGAACGAATAAAAAAAAATACAGTGCAGGAGGCGCTGCAATGACGTAAGTAGGTCAGCCAAAGTGAGTACACTTACTCATTCCCCTACACTCCATCTGCCACATCACCGCCCCCACCCCACATCTCCTTCTGCACTGCCAACACTACTCTGTCACATCACCCCTCACACCCACTCAAAGGTCATCCTCATCTTACCTGCACTTACTCACCTCGCCAGTACTCATCCCGCCACTACCACTCAACCCAATCCTCATACAATCTCATGGCTCTATCTCATACTCGCCCTCTCATGCATCTCTTTCACGGTCAGCCTCACTCAACCTGCCACTACCTGTGCTGCAGCCATAGGGCATGCATCACATATATGCAGTAGGCAGCGTAAGGCAAACGTGTTGTGAGCATGAAGGGGATGCACAAGGGTGTTTGAGGGTTTGTCATGGTTTTTACTTATATTTAATTTCTGACCAACTCACATTACATATTATACTGTCACCACTACTGCCACGTCTTTGCGAATCTTGTCTGGTTTGTGCAATAATGCCCTTTCCTGAGGATCACAATGAAGACCCACACCTGATGCCACCCATTGTGTCACTGCAGAGTGGGTGTAGGTGTATTTGCAGGGCTCTTTTGTGCAGACGACTGAGAGACGTCGGCGATGTCCCCGGTGGCACCCTGGAAGGATGCGGAGGAGAAGTTGCTGAGGGCAGTGGTGACTTTGACAGTGACAGGTAAGAAGATGGTGCTCGGGCCAGCCAGGAGCAGCTCGGCATGAAGGAGACTGCAGATGTCCACGACTACATGTCGAGTGACTCTGAGCCTCCATGTGCACTGCTGCTCAGAGAGGTCCAGGAAGCTGAGCCTCGGTCTATGGACCCTGTGGCGAGGGTAGTGCCCTCTGCGACGCATCTCTCTCTGCCTTTGCCCTCCCTCCTGCTGTGCAGGTGGATGTGTCACAGCACTGTGTTGTGGAGCTCCACGTGTCAGAGGTGGACGGCGTGGCCAGCGAGGCTGGTGATGCTGTTCGCCCTCCGAGGAGGTCATGACTGCAGCTACGGCAGCCCCCATCCGGAAGATGTACATTTGAGGGGGTCCGTAAGGTAGGTGTATTTCTCTGGACCCCGGGGTAAGTGTGCACGTTGGTGAATTTTGTTATTAGGAGGAGGGTGGTGGAGGCCAAACTTTGTCCAAAGTGACAGAGTGGCCTCCTGCAATGAGTGAGGGTCTCCCCCCCCCAACCTGTCAAATGGACCTTTGCAGCTGACACAGGCTGATAGCTGCAACACGTCCATTTCAACTGGGATTGTTTCCCTCTGTATGGGAAACAGTCCCAGTTGTTTGTAAAATCCCACCCCTCCTGAAATATCTCCTTAATCAGGTCTGTTAACGACCTGAAATACCAGAATAAATACTTTTAAGTGGCACCCCCGGCTTTAATTGCCTGCAGGAGTCCCACATACGGGGGGCTGCGCGCGCACATCAGTGCATCTGTGGGGAACCCGGAAGTGGGCGGGTTGGAGCCGGGCTCCCGACCCATTCTGGGATTCCCCGATTTTCGGAGCACCCCCGCCAGGAACGCTCCTGATAGCGGGTGGTAATATCGAGCCCAGAGAGCAAGATGAAGCGGAAAAAAGGGACGAATGACAGATGTCAGGTTGATAATATAAGTGAGAACCAGGCAGAATATCGAAAGTTCAGAGGAGAAGTAAAAGGGAAATAAGAGGGGCAAAGAGAGAATATGAGAATAGACTGGCAGCAAACATAAAAGGGAATCCAAAAGTCTTCTAAATAGTAAATGGGTAGTAAGAGGAGGGGTGAGGCCGATTAGAGACCATAAAGGAGATCTACTCATGAAGGCAAAGGGCATGGCCAAGGTACTAAATGAGTACTTTGCATCTGTCTTTACCAAGGAAGAAGATGCTGCCAGAGTCTCAGTAAAGGAAGATATAGTTGAGATACTGGATGGGCTAAAAATTGATAAAGAAGAGGTGCTAAAAAGGCTAGCTGTACTGAAAGTAGATAAGTCAACCGGTCCGGATAAGATGAATCCTAGGTTGCTGAGGGAAGTAAGGGTGGAAATTGTGGAGGTACTGGCCATAATCTTCCAATCATCCTTAGATATGGGGGTGGTCCCAGAGGTCTCGCGAATTGCAAATGTTACACCCTTGTTCAAAAAAGGGTGTAAGGATAAACCCAGCAATTATAGGCCAGTCAGTTTAACCTCGGTGGTGGGGAAACTTTTAGAAACGATAATCCGGGACAGAATTAACAGTCACTTGGATGATTATGTATTGATTAGAGAAAGCCAGCATGGATTTATTAAAGGCAAATCATGTTTAACTAACCTGAGAGAGTTTTTTGATGAGGTAACAGAGAGGGTAGATGAGGGCAATGCAGTTGATGTGGTGTACATGGACTTTCAAAAGGCGTTTGATAAAGTGCCGCATGGTAGGCTTGTCATCAAAATTGCGGCCCATGGAATAAAGGGGGAAGTAGCAACATGGATACAGAATTAGCTAAATGACAGGAAACAGAGAGTAGTGGTGAATGGTTGTTTCTCGGACTGGAGGGAGGTGTACAGTGGTGTTCCGCGGGGTTCGGTGCTGGGACCACTGCTTTTCTTGATATATATTAATGACTTGGACCTGGGTGTAATTTCAAAATTTGCAGATGACACGAAACTTGGAAGGGTAGTGAACAGTGAGGAGGATTGTGATAGACCTCTCGAGGATATAGACAGGCTGGTGGCATGGGCAGACACATGGCAAATTAAATTTAACACAGAAAAATGCAAAGTAATACATTTTGGTAGGAAGAACGAGGAGAGGCAATATAAACTAGAGGGCACAATTCTAAAAGGGGTACAGGAACAGAGAGACCTGGGGGTGTATGTGCACAAATTGTTGAAGGTGCAGGGGCAGGTTGAGAAAGTGGTTAAAAATGCTTATGGGATTCTGGGCTTTGTAAATAGAGGCATAGAGTACAAAAGTAAGAAAGTCATGATGAACCTTTATAAAACACTGGTTCGGCCACAACTGGAGTATTGCGTCCAGTTCTGGTCACCGCACTTTAGGAAAGATGTGAAGGCTTTAGAGAGGGTGCAGAAGAGATTTACTAGAATGATTCCAGGGATGAGAGAGTTTAGTTACATGGATAGACCAGAGATGCTGGGGTTGTTCGCCTTGGAACAGAGAAGGTTACGAGGAGATTTGATAGAGGTATTCAAAATCATGAAGGGTCTAGACAGAGTAGATAGAGAGAAACTGTTTCCATCAGCGGAAGGGTCAAGAACCAGAGGACATAGATTTAAGGTGATTGACAAAAGAACCAAAGGTGACATGGGGAGAAACTTTGTTACACAGCGAATGGTTAGGATCTGGAATGCACTGCCTGAGGGGGTGGTTGAGGCAGATTCAATCATGGCTTTTAAAAGGGAATTGGATAAGTATTTGAAAGGAAAAAAATTGCAGGGCTATGGGGATAGGGCCGGGGAGTGGGACTAGCTGGATTGCTCTTGCATAGAGCCGGTGCGGACTCGATGGGCCGAATGGCCTCCTTCCATGCTGTAACCTTTCTATGATTCTATGATTCTATAAGTCTATCCATAAGTGTTGTTCTTTGCCTAGCTAAAAATAGTCACTATACTCCAAAACTGATTCATTTTGTGGATCATTTTGAGATGCTTCAATAATGTTAAGTACTTAATGTAAGTCTCTGCTTTTTCCATTAAGAGGTGCACAAAGAAACCCTTAGTAACACTCCGATATTCCATCCCTGCCTATATACAAGTGCCTGGTCTCCATGGTCTCCATGGTCTCCTCAGTACAGCACAGTAGAGATCATGAAAACAGTAGGTGGAGGATCATGAAAGAAACTTCTTTTACAGCCTTTGAGTTACTATGTGCTTTCTTACCTAACCTAAAATAAAGTCACATGTTAATTTGGCTGTGGTTATTCACATGAACTATCTAAATCTTTTATTTCTTATATGATATATGTTATATATACATCAAAGGAATCTCTAACCTACATTATTAACCATATTACCTAACATAGATTGATTTTCAAAGAAAGCAGGATGTTTTGTACCCACTTGTACCCCAACTAATGTTTGGCTAACATTAATAAATTGCCAATTTGTTTTTATATTTATTTTATTTTGGTGGAGAACATATCTTGAAGATGTGCAGGAGATAATGACTGAGGCATCTGGCTTTATTGCGATAGGTATTGGAGAGGAGGAAGGAAAGATTAAGAATGAAAGAGATTGATTAGCGAGGCATCAAACTGAGACTGAACTGGAATAGAATATTTATAGCACTCAATTAATTAAGTAAATTGTTCAAGTCTGATTAGTTAATTGACTTTATGCAGGACTTTCACAAAGCTCCTCGAGCATCAGTAAATGGGATATGCAGCAGTAGGCTGGGGAAATGTGTCCACGACTCATATATTTAATATTAATGTTTTAAGTGAATGAATGTAGCCAATTTACTTTACTTTCTAAAGTAGCTTCGGTAGTAAATTGAAACGTTCAATATCAGTTAGTGGGAGGGGAACAGTAGGAAATCACTAAATATATTGAATTAACTCTTGATGCAAGCTGTCAAATAAGCATCATAAATAACAAGAACACACAGACCAATTTAGGTAAATGGCTAGCTAATAAAGGTTTCTGTTAAATCTATCTATAAACATCAAACTCTGTCATCTAGCATATTTTGTCCAGAACTTCACATTTCCCATCTCATACCTCAGGCATCACACTTCAGATATCAAACCTGTATATGGAAATATTTTGCAACTAATTGGCTCAAGTTTTGCATTCATAAAGCAACAACAAATCCCACCTGAAGAGGTAAGGAAGATATGAATCAAACGAGAGGAACCTGAGTACAAAACCTACTAATGAGAAATGACTAAAGGCATAACAAAACAATGAATCAAGCAAGGCATGTCAGAACAATCCACCAATAAAAGAGAAATGGAAATGAATCAAATTACTAAAAATACATTTGGTTTCTCCATTAAGCTGAGGATTTACTACTGGATGTAAAGATTTGTAACCTAAAGTCATTAAAAAATTACAAAATTTGGAAGGAAATGATTAAACTAATCTATACAACAGCATTTCTGTGCCTTTCTGAAAAAATTATGACTGGCATTTATGGTACTTTACATCAGTATCACTGTCAGATTAAGAGACTCAACAAGGCAGCAGGCTACAATTATCAGATTAATAACGCTGTTGGATAAGAAGCAGAAGACGTAAGTGAAAAAGTATTATCAAAGGAGAAAGGGAAAGAAACAGGACACGAGGTAGTGAGAGATCAAATCACTGTTTAGAAGGGGCAAGGGATATCAAAAAATGAAATGAGAAAACCAGAAAACCAAGTGTCAATGTTTCAAAAATTGGAGTCAGGGTTAAGTAGTATGTATGTGAATATATACAAGTGTTCAGAACAAAACTGGAGAGTTAGAAGCATTAATAAGCAGTCGGTACTAGGACCGCAGCTTTTTTGATATATATTAATAACTTGGACTTGGGTGTACAGGGCACAATTTCAAAATTTGCAGATGACACAAAACTTGGAAGTGTAGCAAACAGTGAGGAGGATAGTAATAGACTTCAAGAGGGCATAGACAGGCTGATGCAATGGGCGGACACATGGCAGATGAAATTTAATGCAGAGAAGTACGAAGTGATACATTTTGGCAGAAAGAACAAGGGAGGCATTATTGATTAAATGGTACAATTCTAAAGGGGGTGCAGGAACAGAGACACTTGGGGGTATATGTGCACAAATCTTTGAAGGTGGCAGGACAGGTTGTGAAAGCTGTTAAAAAAATCATATGCGATCCTGGGCTTTATAGAGTACAAAAGCAAGGAAGTTATGTTGAACTTTTATAAAACACTGGTTCGGCCATAGCTGGAGTATTGTGTCCAATTCTGGGTACTGCACTTTAGGAAGGCCTTAGAGAGGGTGCAGAAAAGATTTACTAAAATGGTTCCAGGGATGAGGGACTTCAGTTACGTGGATAGACTGGAGGAGCTGGGGTTGTTCTCCTTAGAGCAGAGAAGGATGAGGGGAGATTTGATAAAATTGTTCAAAATCATGAAAGGTTTAGATAAAGTAAATAAAGAGAAACTGTTCCCATTGGCAGAAGGGTCGAGACCCAGAGGATACAGATTTAAGGTGACTGGCAAAAGAACCAAAGGCAACGTGAGGAAAAACTCCTTTACACAGTGAATGATTATGATCTGGAATGCATTGCCTTAAAGGGTGGTGGATGCAGATTCAATTGTGGCTTTCAAAAAGGAATTGGATAAATATTTGAAGAGAAAAAATTTGCGGGGCAATAGAGAGAGGGCAGGGGAATGGGACTAACTGGATTGCTCTTAAAAAGAGCCAGTAGAGGCTCGATGGGCCGAATAGCCTCTTTCTGTTTCCTTTGTTGATTGGACATGTTGAGCCTTTAATCTGCTAAGACTCCTAGGTTTCTTCAACTTCATCCTTAGCCATTTCAGCACTATTCATGGATTTCAGCATCATTCATGGAGTATGAGTTTATGTATGATTCTATGATTCTATAAACATTAATAACTATGGAAGGATAGGTGAGAGGAGTCATGTCGAAGTGGGGGGAAGTACTGAATGGGGTGTCCCAGGCAAAACTATTGTTTCTAATTTACATCAATAATTTGGATTCAGAAACTAAAAGAAAAATGGGCGACACACATACTCCATGAGTCTTAGCAGATTCAAGGCTCAACATTTCCAATCAACAAAGGCAACAGAATGTTAAACTATGTGGCCAAAGTAGTGGAATACAAGACAGAAGGAGTTCGAGGAAAGAAATGAAATTGAGCTAAATAAGTCGAATTTGCTTTGTCTGTAACTCTGCACATTTACTTGCAGTCTGTGAAATAAAGCAGCTTAAGAATTCATATTTGGTCTTGTCTCATCAAGTGTTCCTCATTTCAACTTCAAAAAGGTGGAGAAATGCTCATGAGGATATGTGTGAGAGACGCTAAGGGCAAAATTGGATATTGTTGTGCTCATTTTTTTGGCAGAAAGTAACACCATTTCATGAGGCCATGTCTTGCGCCCATATGGTACCAGAAGTATGTCCAACACTATACTGGGTCGAGTGATATTTAGGTGTCTCTGGCAGTTGCCTCAAACAGGCAAATGCTCATGAGGCGCCCAATGCTTGTTTCATGACCCCTCCCCCAGCACTAAATGGAGCAAAACACACTACTGGTGGCCGCCAACAAAATATTGTAAGTTTTTTGTTTTTAATTTTGTTTTTAATTTTGTTTTTAATCTGGAGCCAGGAGGAGCACTGAGGGCCGCTGCCGGCCCAAACAGGAGCTCATCAGCGAGCTGCCTTTGGATGCTCGGTTGGTGTCCGCAGCTCACCACAATTATGGTGATGAGGCCCAAAGCCCAATTTGGAACGAGCCTTGGGCCTTTGGCTTCTGGCCCGTATATCAAACGCGTCGCCAATCTATACCCACTATACCCAGCTCGGGTTACAAAAGGGTTTTATTATTTCACCCTCTGGCTACCCTATCATAGAGTTAGATATTAGGCAAAATGGGCAGATCCCTAAATGTAAGACACTCAGACCACTTACAGGAATGACCAACAACATGGTACCAAAGAGAATATCTACGGTAACCGTAAGCTTGTAACATCGGAACTGTAGGGTATTTCTGGATGGATAAATTAAGATGAGCTGAATGGCCTTCCTCAGCGATAAATATCTTGTTGTCTTGTGATATGATATTGTAGCTATAATGGTGATATAGCTTATGTTTGGACTTAATTAGGAACTTAATATTCCTGGTTGTAACATTTTCAGGAGAGATAGAGAGGGAAAAAAGGGAGTGGGATGGCAATTGGTAAAGGATTCTATCACAGCACTAGAATAACAGGATGTTCTAGGAGTTTGTATTAAGACAATCCATATGAATATAGTTAAGAAATAGAAAGGGAAATGGTACAATTCTCTGTGTGCATCACAGGGCACCAAACAGTGGAGATGAGACAGAAATTCAAAGTTTTGCATGGGACTACAGACAGCTCAGAGATATGTAAGAACAACAGGCCAATAACATGAGTGATTTTAACCATTACAAGATAGACATGAATAAAAATAATGCATGTAGTCAAAGTGGGGAATTCTTTTTAAAATACATCCAGGGCTCCTTTCTAGATGATTATGTTTCTATTCCAACAAAGAAAGAAGCACTGCTCAATTTAGTTCTGGGAAATGAAGTGGGATAAAGTAGGAGAATAATTGAGAAATAGTGACCACAACCTGGTTAGGGTCAGTGTGAGAATAGAAAACGATAATGACAGGCCAAAGATACGGGTGCCAGACTAAAACAATGCAAAGTTCATCAAGATAAGAAGGGATCTGGCTGATACCAACTGGGAAGAAAAGCTAGCTAACAGGTCGACAGATCAGCAGTGCTAAATCTTCAAATATGGAATGGATAGAGTACAAAGTAAATATACACCTAAAAGGCAAAAAGGAGTGCATAAAATATAGAGTTTTATAGTTGGAGCAACTGAAACTAAACTGAAAGTTATAAGGGAGGCATATGATAAAATTAGAGTTGTTAATACTATGAAAATCCATAGGGATTTTAGAAAGGACAGTGGGAGGTGAAAAGGGCTAAAAGATAAGATGAAAATCAATTATAAAGGCTTTTATAAGTACATAAAAAGTAAAATAATAATTAGGGAGAGTGTAGAAGTGCTTAGGAATGAAGGTACAAGCCTAATGGTATGACAAA
Organism: Heptranchias perlo; assembly: GCF_035084215.1. Taxonomy (NCBI): domain Eukaryota; kingdom Metazoa; phylum Chordata; class Chondrichthyes; order Hexanchiformes; family Hexanchidae; genus Heptranchias; species Heptranchias perlo. The sequence continues at coordinate 56,871,434 of NC_090328.1, read as the reverse complement.
GATATATTAAATAAATATTTTGCAAATAACAATAGAAGTGAGGATGTAGGTGTACCAGAGAAGGGTATGGAACAATTGTTGGAGATAAGGATAGAGATGGAATTGGTTCTGAAAAGTTAGGAGAACTCAAGGTGGATAAGTCATTGGCCCTGACCTGTTGAAAGAAGTCATAGAGGAGATGGCAAAGGCTCTGGCCACAATTTCATTCCTCCGCCTTAAAAGTGCAAATTATTCTGTGGGACTGCAGAGTAACCAATGAATGTCAGCCGTGACTCAGTGAGAGCACACTCACCTCTGAGTCAGAAGGTTGTGGGTTCAACTCTAACTCCAGCGACTTGAGACTAGGCTGACTCTTCACTGCAGTACTGATGGAGTACTGCACTGTTGGAGGTGTGGTCTTTGTATGAGATGTTAAATCATCTGCCCTCTCAGATGGACGTAAAAGATCCCATGGCACTATTCAAAGAAGAGTAGGGGAGTTTTCCCGATGTCCTGGCCAATATTTATCCCTCAACCAACATCACCAAAATTGATTATCTAGTCATTATCGTATTGTTGTTTGTGGGATCTTGCTGGGAGCAAATTGGCTGCTGCATTTCCTACATTACAACAGTGACTACACTTCAAAGAAAGTGCATCATTGGCTGTTAAGCGCTTTATGATGTTCTACAATCATGAAAGGTGCTACAGAAATTCAAGTTACTTTTTTTATTTCTCTCAACACCTTTGTTCAAGAAGGGAGAAATGGATAAACAGGATAACTATAAACCAATTAGTCTAAAGTCAGTTTTGGGCAAACTCCTAGAATCCATAATTCAAGATAAAGTAAGGATTTAGAAATATTTGGATTGATCAAGGACAGCAAGCTAAAGGCAAGTCATGTTTGACAATTTACCGCTCAAGTGAAGAAGGTGATAATTACCCCTCCCATGTTTAAATTCTCTTAATCCTGATATGAAGACTTTTCCACCTGTTCAGCACTATAGTGACTCTTTCTCTGGAAAATGTTGGAACCTTGCTATATTTTAGCTTCTGGCCTAGTTTACAATTGCCTAAGTGTATCTAATGAAATGTTACTAAGCTCTAACTGAACTTGCCCATAAGCATGCTGCTAGCCTCCACAAGGCTGTACTTGTCCTTGGCGATGTTAATATTCTCTCTAAGACCACTGTAACTATGATCACATCACCTTACACAAGAGGCTGTGTACAGATAGTTGTGACTTAAAAGCCAATCAACTCAATGGCCATTGGAATTTGAAACTGGAGCACTGGAATTTGAGATAAGCAAGTTCTACAAAGTGGAGAGAAAAGTATAAAAGGACGAGCGAGTATCATTTTAGGGAGAGGAGGGGATCCAGCTGGAAATAAAGGGTGCAAAATGAACTGAAGGAAGAGAAAAACAAACCAGCAGAATAGTGCAAGACAAAACCAAAATATTAGAATATATTTAATCAGGTAAAAAGAGAAATTGAATATAAAAAAGAACAAAACCATTAGAAGATTCAGTAAAGTAAGGAGCTGGGGATCAAAACACAGTAAAAAGAATTATAAAGCTGCCAGATAGAAGGCAACAGTTAAACTATGAAGAAAACATTGTGAGAGACAATTCAGAGTTTATCGGCACTGTAAAGGGTACCTTCAAGCCAATGTAAAAAAATGGTGAATTCAATACCGTTGGGATTTATTTAATATTAATCTGTAGTTGTTACATAGTCCCCTCCGTGGTGAAATTTGAAGCTTTTACAATGAGTTACCACAGCAACTAAAAGATGAATGTGAAGCATAAATTGCTTCAGTTCTTAATTTGCTATAATTGGCCATCTGCTTCTTAATCAAAAGTGTTTTAATAACACCATGTTCTACCAGCTTCCCTTTTCCCAAAGTTATATGTCAGCCAAGCAACAGTATGGGGGGAATTTTAACCCCCCAGGTTGGACGGGAGAGGGGCGAGGGGGAAGTTAAAACTTCAAAAATCGGAATCCCAACCCCAGCCCACCTCCAACTTCCGGTTTTAACAGAGGCAGGTTGGGGGGTGAGCGACTAACCTGCTCTCCAGAGGCAGGTCCGTAATTGAAATATTTAAATGAGGCTGCATGCCTCAAATTTTAGCAGTCTTTTAGACTTAATGCCTGAAGGCTGGAGGGAGGCGAGAACGGTCGGATCCAGCAGCTAAGTGCTTTCCCAGCACTGCTAGTGGGCCAGGAGGAGGAGGAGTGCTTCCCCCGGCCCACCAAGCAAATCTGCTTCACCCCCCCCCCCACCCGCAATCGGTCAACTCCGCCTCGGCGATCCAATCTCCCTAAGGCCTATCCGATTTCCCCCCAACCTCCGATCTCCCTCCGGTCTCTCGCCGGCCTCCGATCTCCCCCCGGCCTCCGATCTCCCCAAGGTCGATCTGATCTCTCCCCGGCCTCCGATCTCCCCCTGGCCTTTCCGATCTCCCCCTGGCCTTTCCAATCTCCCTCCCCCACCCCCACACCCCGACCTTTCCGATCTCGCATTCCCTTCCTCCCACCTCTCCACTGGTGCCACAGGCCGTCCCAGATTGAGAGGCTCGCTGGCTGCCAGCTGGGAAACAAAGACAAAAAATGTAAATGAGGTCCTGCTATTAAATTCAGCAGGACCTCTGGGTTACCCGAATTTCCAGGTATCCCCACCACTTTGACCATCCCCCCAACCTCCGCTCCCTCCACACTTCCCTGTAAATATCGGGACCTATTTGTTTCTCTGAGGAAAAGTCAGAAATGTTGTCAGAGGTGTTCTTTACTGATAGATCGGTTCAGCCCAAACCAAATGCTTTTTAGTCAGTCCATACCAGTACAGGTCCGAAACTGGCATCATCAACTGAGTTGACACCATGGCCCTGAAAATCTTTGAGCATTAGAGGGCATAAGTCCCATTTCCACTGGGGAAGGGGGACACCTGGAATATGGGACCTAAAATCCCGACCTCAGTCGGGATCCGCTCCAATTGGTCCGGATCTTTGGAGGACATTTTGTGACAACACCCATAAAATTTGGCATTGATGTAGCTGATCGCAGTCAATTTGAACATTGAAAGACTGGAGTCTCTAATCAAGAAATTCAATGGGGGTCATTTTGACTTTGTGCGATAGTTTAGAACAGGTGATAGCAAATGGAAGTCAATGGAAATAAAAACTGGGAGAGATTTAAAACAGCTTGCTGATTTGCTATCACCCATTTTACACTATCACACAAAGTCAAAATTACCCCTAATAAGACTGCAGTAGGAGCCTGCATGGCAGGTGTCATACTTTACCCCCAGAATTTTAGGGTAAGCAGCAACATGATAGAAGTGAACAGCCCCGACATGCTGCAGCTTGAGAATAATCCCGAAAATGGATGAATTCGCCAGCTCTCCTGTATCAATGGCCTGACATATGAACACCCTGGATAATATTGCAGAATTCCCTGGTTGCATCTTAGAAGAAGCCAAGTTAATTTCATTTACCCCCCCCCCCCCCCCCCCAGCCCCAGCAAAGGAAAGGGAAGCATCCAGAACTCTCAACCGTTGATTTTATATGGTGGCACCAGCTGAAAAATGCATAACCAGGACATCCCCTCTCCCCCTCCCCCTCCATTAAGATCGTTTGCTGGTTTGCCCCTGTCCCCTGCTGCGATTGATTGGAACCATAACCCCCTTGAGATAATTTTCTGTTACTCCTTGCCTCCTCCTCTTCCTAATTCCCTCTCCCACTTTCCATTCATCCTCTCCCCTCATTCCATTCCCCTTCCCCCATTGCCCATTTCCCTTTCACCCATTTTCCTCCTCTCCTCCCTTCCCATCCTCTCCTCTCCCCATCATCATTTTCCTCTTCCCTCCCCTCCCTCTCATCCCTCTTCCACCCCCTTCCTGCTTCTCCCTCTCCCGCCCTCTGCTCTCCCTCCCCTTTTTCCTTTTCTTCTGCTTCCTACCCCACCCCTCCCCCTCCTGCTCCTTCCTCCTTCACCTTCACTCCTCCCCGACTTTGGTGCAATCATTCCCCTTGCTCTCTCACCGTGCTGCAGTGCTACCCTTGATCTTGACTCCCTCTGTACAATACCACAGCAGGTTGGCTAGTATCAATTAATTATGAAATCCAGAAAATTGCTTTATGTTTAAAGAAAGGTTATTGGGTGCTGGAATCCAAACATGAAACTCTGGTGAGAGTTGTCATGGAAACTAAATGCTCTTTGATTGAGCTATATTCCGAACATCTCACTGCCAGTTCAAAATATTTCCTGACTTTGAAAAACAGCTCTTCTAATTGATCAGAGCATTTTAATGACTTATAAAACTTTTAGCACAGTTTCTCACACAGTGACGGTATGGGTAAGAACCATCACTGTGCTCACTGAAAGGTGATGAGAAATTGAAAACGGACAGTGTGAAGGGCAGTGACCGGCAGAGTTCTGCAGGGGTCTCTCCTGGGTCCCTACTGTTCATCTTGTTCATGCATTACTTGGAGAAGAACATTTTAAGGAATATTATAAATATTTTCTGGTAATACTAAGCTACGAGACCGGAGGAAGACTGCCATCATTGATGGAGAGCTGGTGAAATTTGATATTGATATTGCCGTGCTTTCTGAGCCCAGACCACCTGATACAGGTTCTTTATGCAAATTTTCTCAGGGCTGCTCACGTTCCGTCGCTGTAACCTTGGCGGAAACCCCATTTACACACGTTTCGGCCAAACTTCCTCCCAAGTTACAACAGCAGAGCAGGAGAAGCTTTGAGGAAATTCAACCCCTCAGTTTTCTCTTTTTATTAACACGATGGCTGCACGCAACTGCAGAGGAGAATTATGGGTGTAGAAGTGCTGGTGTGAAAGATGCAAGAAGCTATGGCAATGCCTCCCATGCTCTGCTGCAGCACCATATTTGGGCACAGTGCATGTGGCATGCACACTATGGGCCTACAGTACAGTCCAGGGGCCCAGAGGACATGATCTTTATTCTATTTGCCTATCCTAACCATAAGAATCTACTAGCAATGAAGAAGATTATTTTAAACTATCCCACAAGCAAGTTCCTATTAGGAATATGTTTGTGTTGGCATTTGACATGTTGGTCTTTCATCTAAAGAAAGGAAGCTGACATATTTCATCAAAATAAAAACAAACTTTATGTCGAACCTAACTTAACAAGCAGTAAGACAGGTTCGGGAGTTAAATGATTTGCTGAGTGTTTTTCCAGACTGTACAACTGGTTGATGTAATCAAATGTGTAATGACTAATCAAACCACAAAGACCAATGAGTATCAGAATATATGAAAAATTATCATTTTTCTTCTTTGGATCAAATTTCACAGTAATCTGATGAATTACCTTCAAATAATGTCATACTTTTTCCAAATCAGAGCTACAAAGTGAAAATTGAATGTCACCCAGAACTCCTTTAAGTTACACTATACATCTCAATTTTGGCTCCTGTGATCAGCACTCAGATTAACCTTGCCTAAGATGGCAGTCTTGGCATTCATATCTGAGGGGATAGATTCAATCTACATATTAGATGGGCTGAAGCAGCCATTTTTGCGCTGATATAAATGCCATTATTTCCACGCTGAAGACAGATAAAGACTACATGATATTTCTGATGTCATACATTCTGTGAAATCATACAAATCTGATTGATGAATCAAATAGATAGTAGCTAGTTACCAAAAAATTGTATTACATGACGAAGTAATTTCAAAACAAGGCCTTCTCAACTTAAAAGTACCTTTCAAACTAACTTTCAGGGAAGAGAGATATTTAATTTCAACCAGTGCCATATCCCTAGAAGATTTAGCAAAGTTACTCCGGCAGAAAGGGAGCACCTCTGAGGAAATTCCCAGCCCATGGTTTCGGAGCAGCCACCGACTAACCTAGGTCACCATCAATTCCTGCCAGAGTATAAATTGTACCTGCTCGGCATGAATCGGCTACCGAGGTAACTTTACTGGAAGTACAACAGAATCCTCGTTTACACACGTAACAGAGTTTTCTCCACCCTTCCAGCAAAGTTACAGCATCAGAGCGGAGCAACTCTAGGGAAATTCCCAGCCATGGAGATTGGCATCTTTTTCCATCATGGAGGAAAACCTCCTTATAAGAGGAGCTGCTCACTGAATCAATTTATCACCAATATCAGGGGAGCAAAGTGCCAAATCTCAATGGAGGAAAACATAAATGTTTCTCCTGACTTAAGGAGATTTTTTTTCCTAAATGAATACATTTTCAGGTTGTACGTCAGCTTGGCTCAGTTGGTAGCATTCTCACCTCTGAGCCAGAAGGTGATGGCTTCAAGCCCCACTACAGGGCCTGAGCATAAAATTTATGCTGACCCTCCAGTGCAATAGTAAGGCAGTGCTGCATTGTCGAAGGTGCCATCTTTCAGTTGAGATGTTAAACCCAGGCTCTGTCTGCTTGTTCTGGTGGTTCAAGTGATATTAAGGGCAGAATTTTAACTGTGAAAAATGGGTGGGTTGGGGGCGGGGGGAGCATTGAAAATTGCAACAATTTCCTTGCTCTGCTCCCATCCGTCTGAGACCAGCCTGTCAATCAAGCCAGCCAGTCCGACGGCAAACCGACAAAATAAAAGACGTCCTTATGTCAAAATCGTAAGGACATCCTGGAAACTCAGACTTCCGGGTTTCCCGTCCGCGATTCCCAATCCCCACCCCCAACCCCCTTCCCGGCTCCGGGTCAAAATCCTGCCCTAGTGCCTCCTGGCACTATTCAAAGACGATCAGAGACTCTTCCAATGTCCTGGCCAACAATCCAGCATTGCAAAAACAGATTAACTTATCATTTGTCTCATTGCTGTTTGTGGGACCACCCTGAGTGTGAAATTGCTCCTGCATTCATCTATATATGAACAGTGCTTAAACTTCAAAAGAATTCATTGTATGTGGAGTGCTTTGGGATGTTTCTGAGATATGATAAGGCACTATGGGGTAATCCTTTGAGTACTTCCTGGCAATGAAGAACTTTGCCCACCCCCACACATATTGAGAAACTGTGGGCGCACTGTGATGGGCAAGTCTCCCCACCTCCAGCCTATACTCGGAAAATTGCCCCTTATATAAATGCAAGATCTTTTTTCTTAAATAGGGAATATCTTGCTGTGAAAGCATTTCATTTAGCAAGACTAAAGCTTGAAATGATAAAGGATGTTTTAACCTGCATACTGGCCAACTGTGGTTATGCAAAAGCTATCTGATGTGCAAAGTTCTGGTTACTATAAAACTGCCTTTTAATGTTACCTTCTGTTTGTTAAATGCTGATGATTATAATCATTTTCACTAAAATTCTATTAAATGACATTCGCGTATTGTGTGTTTAAATTATCAAATGGCCCAAATAAGTGAAGACATGAACAATGAAAGGAATCCAAAGAGGAATGTTGATACTGAGCTAAATATTAAAAAGTTTTTTTAAAAAGTGGTTAAATGCACACACTGGTGAAATGTGAATCTTATACATGCTGAATAGGGTTTGGATGTGACATAAGCAATGTAATTTAAGAGTCCATCCACCACCAACAGGTTAACTTATCATTTATCTCATGGCTGTTCGCAGGACTTCCCTGTGTATGAAATGGCTCCTGCATTCATCTACACACATTAATGATAAGTTAACCTGCCTGACTGCACCTCAAGTTAAAATTGCACCTACCTCTTATTCTAGCATCTTTGTACAAGATCAGAACTACATATGTTATATGTTAGCACTATATCACTTCTGCATTTTAGACAAACTTGATAGTTATTCATGATAGTCAATAAAAGACTAAAATAAAACAGAATAGCCTCTGGTTCCCATGATTTTTTCTTCTTTGTTTCAAGCCACTTAGTGTTTAATATACTTACGCAATAGATAAATGACTAAAGAAGTAAAACTGCCACATGAAATATCGGAAGCTTTATGACTAAAATTGACTGTAGTGTTTTTTCGAATGTAGTTAGTATCGGCTAAAATTACGCTGTTCCATCTCAAAAGATACATTGCAAAAATATTCATATAATACTAAACACATGTTATTCATTAAAAATGAATTAATGTGAAAAGGATCTCTCTATTTTAGGTATGCAATGGTGCCCTCATATGGCATTATACTGAATAGAAAGTAGACAGTTGCTGCAATATTTTTTTTAATTCATTCTTGGGATGTAGGTGTCGTTGGTAAGGCCAGCATTTGTTGCCTGTCCTAGTTGACCTGAGAAGATGGTGGCGGGCCTTCTCTTTGAACCACTGATAACAGTTTGATACAACTGTGTGCCCTGCTAGGCCACTTCAGAAGGCAGTTAAGAGACAACTACGTTGGTGTGGGACTGGAGTCACAAAAAGGGCAGACCAAATAAGGATAGCAGGCTTCCTTCCCTAAAGGACATTAGTGAACCAATGGGTTTTAAAGCTTGAAAGTATAAATGGGAATTTAACGCACAAAGGAGAATTTTAACTCCTAGGGGCAAGCCACAGGTCGCGTGGGCCGCCCACCTGCCAGCTGCAGTAGGAAGCTCGATCCATTCTAATGGCTGGTGTGGGGAGGGGGTGGGGAGGTTCGGAAGCCTCTTTTTACACTATGCCCAAATTTCCTCTATCTTTGACACCGATTCTATGAAAACTCTGCCAAACCCTCTGCTGCTCATTAACATAACTACGTCCCTATGCAAAAGTGGAACTCAAAGAATTTCCTGAATTTATGCCAATTCTGAACGAACTGTAAATTTAGCCTGCAAATTTAGGCACAACAGGACCAAACATCATATTTCTGGTGTTCTATTCTGATTTTTTAAAGTATTTTTTTATTTCTCCTCACTGAAGCCAAGTTTATTTTCTATATCTTTGAATGCATCGTTATGCCATTAGAATGATTTGCATTAAAAATATTAAAACTTCCACAATTGCATTCTCTTAAACATGTTGGGGGAAAAAAATTCAATAGGGGCCGTTTTTGGGCATAGGTAGCGTGATGTGCTATTACCCCGCACCCAATGACCCCTGCGCAGGCAGGGCGCAAGTTTCGGCCCACCCGAGGTCTTACCTGCAATCAGCGTCCCATTCCGGGCCTTGCACGTGGAATCAGTGCAATTCGCAATTTCCACCACCAGGGGGAGTGCAATCTATTAAAGGGAGGATGTTTCTTAGAAATCTCTTAAAAGTAGCTGGTACCTGTTATTTGCTAAAAATAACAGTCTACTGTCTGCACAGACTCCGAACAGAGATCAGATATCACACACATAAAACACAGATGCAGGTCCCATCCCTATGTTTACACACTGATGAGTTACATTAAAACATTGAATAAAGGTTGCGCACTACTAAATCCCACATCCTCCAATCTGCACGCCAGACCTCACCAATCTGCCGATCTGAGTTGGTACCAGGCCTGCGAGAGTGCATGCACCAAGGTTCTCTGCTAATTCACTAGAGACCTTGGTGCAAGAGGTGGACAGAAGGAGGGACATCCTATATCTGCAGTGGGGGGGGCAGGAGGCAATAGGCCCTCCAGACATATACTCAAAAGACAGTGGGAGGCAGCGGGGGATGAAGTCAATGCCAGGCCCACAGCATCATGAACATGGATGCAGTGCAGGAAGAAGTTCAATGCTTTGACATGAGTGGTCAAGGTGAGTGAGGTCAACTGTCAAGTGGCATCTCATACAAACTGCACCACGCACTACACCCCCCCATCACCCACATACCAATAAACTCTTTCCATCAGTACTCAATGCTTCCTCTCACCCTGACACATTACCACTGTTTCAAGCCGCCCACCCACAATTCACAGGCCACACACACTGGCAGCTATTCAACCATAACAGGCACATCACCCAGACATACGTCCCGCTTTCTTGCAGGAGAAGGTGGTGCATATCAGGAGGCAGCAAGTGGCAGTGGCATTTAGCCCCTCGAGCCTGTTCCACCATTCAATGAGATCATGATGGACCTGTGACCTAATTCCATATACCCACCTTAGCCCTATATCTCTTAATACCCTTGGTTCACAGAAATCGATCAATCTCAGATTTAACTTTCACAAGTGAGCTAGCATCAACTGCCGACTGCAGAAGAGCGTTCCAAATGTCTCCCACCCTTTGCGTGTAGAAGCATTTCCTAACTTCACTCCTGCACGTCCTGGCTCTAAATGTTAGGCTATGTCCCCGCGTCCTGGTTTTCAAGTGTAGGAGCCCTCCAAAAACAGTTATAAATGTCTCGGCAGCCAGAAGCAATAATCCAGCCACTAAGCTGTAAATCCTGCAAGGTCCCTTTAAATAGCACTGGTGGTTGTCCTCCAGGCACTCTAAGATATGTTCAGATGGTTGGGGTTACGACTGTGCGTTGAGTTGAGCGTTAAGTCCCAAAATGGTTTCTATCACTTTAAATCAGCGTTGCACACTGATTGAAGCCATTTTCTCCCTACTTTACATGATTCCAGCATTCGTTATCTGCGCTAACTCCTATACCAAGATGGCGTCCGGCGCACATTATGCTAGAAACGTGCATGCGCATCCAAGACGTCATGTTGGATTGTAAACAATTTTACAACACCAAGTTATAGTCCAGCAATTTTATTTTAAATTCACAAGCTTTCGGAGGCTTCCTCCTTCGTCACCTGACGAAGGAGGAAGCCTCCGAAAGCTTGTGAATTTAAAATAAAATTGCTGGACTATAACTTGGTGTTGTAAAATTGTTTACAATTGTCAACCCCAGTCCATCACCGGCATCTCCACATCATGTTGGATGTCAGAGAGGCCACGTAGCGTCGAAACAACGGGCACTACATGGCCCAATTTAGCGCCCGTTTTGCCTAATGTGCATAAATGATGGTTGGTGGCTTCAAATTTTCATTTTCATGTATAAAGAAGGGCTTAAAGAAAGAATATGATGTAGGTTCAGCACTTTCTTCAGGTTCCGATTGTTTACACTGATTTCCACTTGTATTACGTCGGTTTTCACCTTCAGGTGAATGCCAATAAGATTCTCAGGAAATTTTGGTGTAAGTCGCCAATGGAAAGATCGTGGCAAATTTCAACATAAATGTTGGTGTAACTTGCCGGTTACACCGTTACAGGAAATTTCAGGTCAACGTGATATAACTGAGCTGCCGTTATAACCTCTGTTATTCATTTTGTTCGTTAACCCTATCTACTAATTATTTGCATTCTCAATATTTAAGTGCAGCTAATTATGACTCTGAAGTTAAACAATTTTTAATGCATGATTTGCTGTCTGACGTCTTCTTTGATGAATTGGCAAGAAAGGGTTAATTCATTCACTCTGCAGATTGCGTGTATTCTAATTGGAGGTTGATGGGGTAAATGCTAATACAATCCAAACTGGTTGATGTAAGACAGCTCAGCGAGCCAAATCTAAGCATCCTTCACTCCTAGGTATAGACTGTGAGAATCCCCAGACAGTTAAGGTGAAGGGGTTAAGGATTCATCTGGAACCTTGATAAATATCAGCCAAGGTACCAATCCCAGTGTTCTTACATCTGTGTTATATCCTTCTGCAGTTCCTGTATCTTCTTCTTACTTTGTCATGCACCGTAATTTTATTTTATCAGCCAATTTTGATACAATTCCCTCTGTGCCATGTCTAAATCATTTATATGGAGGCAAGACACAGTGCTGACCCTGGTGGTGTTTACAGCTCATTTACATGGGACAGTGGTCCAGCTGGTGAGGGCTGCTCTTCTCCCCTGGATTTGAGTGAGTCACTGCTACTGATTATTTCTCCTTATGGAAGGCGGTTGGGGTGCCTTTGTGTGTGAGGGCAGGGGGGGGCGCAAAGGGGGACAGGGGGTTTATTTGTCCAAGTGAGCCTCCGGGAAGGGCCGCAGCTACCAACGGAGGCCTAACAGCTTTCATTCTGCTTGGGTTATATCCAAGAGATGATTCAACCCACTTATTTATTATGGAGAGGCTGCATCTGGAAGTTAAAATCTTTACCAAAAATATTTTTAGCTTTTTTAAAAAAAAAGCAAGTTGGGGAAAACCTTTTTGAATAGTTTTGAAAAGAAGCCATTTCTTTGAAAGTTGTAACAGTTTTCTTCTTCTAACCCATAATCCTACATGTAGTCTCTTAGGTCTTGGTGGAAATTTTTTCAAATCCTTCACAACAACAAGCAAGAGGCTGCCTTTTCCGCAGTGCTGTAAATAAAGTGTGTGGGTGTATTAATGGGATTTCACTTGTCACACACGGTGGCTGCTTGTTCCCTCGGGACTTTGCACAGAGCCTGCCTGAGGAAACAATTTCTGAGGTATGCCCAGGGTTACATTTTGGCAGGAGGTTGCCTGTGTTTTTTTGAATGGATAGAAGGGAGGAGAGTAACACTGTGTTAGATCTGCCACAGAAGGATCAAGCAAATGGCAACCTGGTGGGCACTTGCGATTTAATGGTCACGATGGTCTCTCTGCTTGTGCATAATCTGAACAGGCTGCTCCAGGAAACTGTCAACCATGAAGCATGAAGTGCCCTTGCTGTAAGTGTATGAACACACTAGATACTAAGGCAGAGCCTCCTCTATAGGCTGCTTACTGCAGGCACTGAATCAATTGTGCATTTGATGTAGTGAGGATGGCTTTTACTCTTCAAAATGAAATGACTGAACCTTATAACACAGTGAAAATATAATCACTGAGAAATATATCTATTGTCAATATAATACTGTTGATGGAAAAGAAGAATTGAATGCACTGGCTGCAATGCATTTCAAATTATAACATGTTTTATTAAGTTAAGACATTTACACAATATTTAATCATTCTGACATAAATTACTCATTTATATTCAGTTAAATTCAATTTATTGTAGGTCGTTCAAGTTTTGTAATTTAAAGTTTAATTTATTTTTATTTTTCACTCCTATTTCAATCATTAATACCTCCTGTTGTAGGAGCTATCTTACCATGTTGATCTCGGCAGCATCTGGGCACTGCTGTGCAATGTAACAGCATAATGGCAGGATTCCCCGATAACATGGAAATTCCCCATTTAAAATGTGCTCTGTGAGCATTCACCCACTCCCCACCCCCCCTACAATCCAGCCAGCAGACCTCTCTTGGCAGATGCCAACGAGGGCTGCATATGGTCTGGAAGGATGGCGTATTTCTGTATGAATTTAGTGTGAACAATAATTACATTATAATTTTTTAATTTAATCAAAATAGCACCAGAGTTGCATCATTTCCTTTTTTTAGGTCATGTTAATTTTTGACAGTACACTGCAAAATGTTAAAGTTACGCAGAGGCACAGAGGGAAAATTTTACCAAAAGACTAGTCAGAAATCCTGCACTGGTTGCATCTACATATTCAGGTGTTAACATTTCTGTGTGTGTTATTTGTAACAAAATTGTTAATCCATTTAAAATAAATGGGTTAATGACTGTTAAAGAAGCACGCAGAGGAGTCTGATACAAACACTTTAGGGCCAAAATTCCAACAGCGCCAATGCAGGAGTTCCGCCCGCCTTCAGGTCATGGCACTGACCCTGCCATAAATTGTGGAGTTGGCTAATTTAAATAGGCAGAGGCATTCATGTAAAAATTAATACATATTGTCCATTTGTCTAAATGGACTACAGACAGGAGTTAGACCCTAAATGGGCCATGGAGAGGGAGTAGTGGGGAGCGGTGAACAGGAAGTGGGGAAGAGGGGAGTAGTGGAATAGCGAGAGTGGGGCAGGAGCATGGAATAGGTGGGGAGGCAAAGTGAGGAGAGTGGGAGATGGAAAATACCTGGAGGACAGACAGAGCCCTGGTGTAGCAATAGGATATCAAAGCTGCTGATGCTTAAAAGTGCAACAGCAGCACAGGAGGAAGCCGGCAACCTGGGCGAGAAGCATGGGAGCCAGATCAAAGAAATGAGCGCCAAACTTCAGCAGCCAGATTTACATGTCCTCATAGTGGATATACAGAGCAAAAGGGATGGGTTGTTTGGGGTCAGGCACCGGGAATCCACAAAGAATGTGGTATGCACGTTGTGGGAGCAGGTTGCTGTGGCAGTCAGTGCCACCCCCTTGAACCCCAGGACTCTTTTGCAGTGCAGGAAAAAGTTAAATGACCTCACCAGAGGAGCCAAGGTAAGCTATGTGCTCCCTCTGACTTTTCCTTGCAGCTTCTTTATATGCTTGACACTCCTTCACTCTTTAGCCTCACAGAGAAGTCAAAGGTGAAAGTGGGATCTGGGCAGTGGGGAGTGAAAGCTCTGCAGAGATCAACGCCTGGCTCCTGAGCCTACGGCCCCAGACCTCTGGGACCCTGCTCTAACGGAGAGTGAGCAAGGGAGTGGAATTTGACAAGGCAGTTTGTGGAAAAAAACAGACTTGATTAGTTGAATAGGCTGTTTCTGTTCTGTAATATTCTATAATTCTCTGAAAAGTGCTAAACCCTTTTGCTTCTCCACTTCTCTCTCCTTTAAGAACCTTCTCAACAATCATCTTTTTGACCAAGTTTTCAGTCACCGTTCTAAACTCTTCTTGGCACAGCGCCTGTTTTCTCTATTTACTTGTGAGGCACTTGGGGATTTTTTTATACTAAGGACATTATATAAATGCAAGTTGTTGTTGGTAATGGTACAGAAAAACAGAATAACATATAGGAATTGTAAACAATTTTACAACACCAAGTTATAGTCCAGCAATTTTATTTTAAATTCACAAGCTTTCGGAGATTTCCTCCTTCCTCAGGCAAATGTTTCAAGAGCTCCTTGAAGCCTACGCATTTATACATATAGAACAATACATGGTGTTTACAGACTGCCCCTGCAACTGCCCGTTGCCAAGGCAATCATCGTGTTCAGACAGAGAGGTGTCACCTGCAGAACCCCCGAATACACATTCAACAAAAAAACAAACAGGGAAAAAAAAAACAGAGAAAAAAAACAGAGAGAGGCAGAAACATCCGGAAGGCAGAGAGAGCCAGCAAATGACCCATTATATTAAAAACAGATAACATTTGTTCGCTGGTGGGGTAACGTGTAGCGTGACATGAACCCAAGATCCCGGTTGAGGCCGTCCTCATGGGTGCGGAACTTGGCTATCAATTTCTGCTCGACGATTTTGCGTTGTCGTGTGTCTCGAAGGCCGCCTTGGAGTACGCTTACCCGAAGGTCGGTGGATGAATGTCCATGACTGCTGAAGTGTTCCCCGACTGGGAGGGAACCCTCCTGTTTGGCGATTGTTGCGCGGTGTCCGTTCATCCGTTGTCGCAGCGTCTGCATGGTCTCGCCAATGTACCATGCTCTGGGGCATCCTTTCCTGCAACGTATGAGGTAGACAACGTTGGCCGAGTCACAGGAGTATGAACCATGCACCTGGTGGGTGGTGTCCTCTCGTGTGATGGTGGTATCTGTATCTGCCTTCTGGATGTTTCTGCCTCTCTCTGTTTTTTTTCTCTGTTTTTTTTTTCCCTGTTTGTTTTTTTGTTGAATGTGTATTCGGGGGTTCTGCAGGTGACACCTCTCTGTCTGAACACGATGATTGCCTTGGCAACGGGCAGTTGCAGGGGCAGTCTGTAAACACCATGTATTGTTCTATATGTATAAATGCGTAGGCTTCAAGGAGCTCTTGAAACATTTGCCTGAGGAAGGAGGAAATCTCCGAAAGCTTGTGAATTTAAAATAAAATTGCTGGACTATAACTTGGTGTTGTAAAATTGTTTACAATTGTCAACCCCAGTCCATCACCGGCATCTCCACATCATAACATATAGGAGGCAGCACAACATTTTTAAAAGGTACAGATTGGCTGTCTGACTCCAGCATCGATAAAAACTAATATAATACCTCCTTTACCTAACGATTCAGCACCGAGTTGTTGTACAACAACAATTACTGAACGTAAAAATAATGTATTGTGCCTGAAGTGTGCTGCATTATTTCTGCAACTTGTAATAAGGCACTATATAAAATTACATAGATTTACATATAATTGTAAATCTTTCTTTAATTTCACAATCTCTTCCAGAGAAGCTGTAAGGATGGCTGCTGTGTGAAATACAAAAAATTCACACTGGTATGGTATGGAATACTTTTCTGAATTATATTAAGGTATACTGATAGGACAGAGCACAGGGAGCTCTACTCCACATCTGGGCGCAGCAGCTCTGTGATTTCAACTTACGTATGGCCCCGTATTTGCTGGGCGGAGACAGTTAAAATTCCCCCTTTAGTTTCAGAATCTCCTTGTCTTTTTTTTTGTTTTTTCTGCAAATTCGTCTCGCTAAGAATAGCTAGATCAGGACCCATCATCTCATTGTTATTAACAGAGGAAGTCAGAGCATCACCTTCACTAAGTGCAGTGAGCAAGGGCAGTATAATGCTGAAAATTAAATGTGTTTCCTCATATATCGGATGAGGCTTCCCTGAGACTTGGAATTGAGTTTACATTGATAAAATGATACAGATCTATCTGGCCTCTTTGTGTAAGGAATTCCTTATTTTGTGTGATTCGTGGACACTGAATGAATAGTCAAGAAAAGAAAGTCACCCTCACTCACAGTAGCTTTGTTAATCAAAAGTAATTATTTAATGATGTTATCATTCATACAAGCATGAAGCAAAATCAAACCATACATATGACTTTCCTCTACAAAATCCCGTTATACATTTAATAATTCGTAACATTATTATGTAATGACTTAACAATTCATACATCAGGCAAATCATTAATATACATACAACCTTTAAACCAAGGCTTTTGCTCATCGGGCCTGAAGGTTGATCAGCTCTTCAGTACTCGTGGTCCTCTTCTTCTTGTGTGATGTTCAACTGCAGTGTGCGTTCCTTGTGACAGCCGGGTGGTGAAGAGACGGTTCTTCTCTCAAAGTTTTCTTTTTATATTGTTTTTTACCAATAGGATGTAGGATTGGGGAGGGTCATTCTTTTTGTCCAATTGCTACATGTTGCTATGCTTCAATAATTTAACACACTTCAATGATTGACAATTTAGGCTTTGATCATGTAACTTGAGACCCTTTGATGTAGAAAAGACCTTGTGCTCGAACAATGGGTTGCAAAAGGCCCCTTTGCTGTCTCTGTTTACGGCCTTTCATGTAGAGATAGCCCCTTACATTTCTACACACAGACATTCTTAATGGTCCTTACATCTCTAATTTTGATTGCTTCAATAGTTTCAAATCCATTCCTTATACCATTTGACCATATGCTGGGTGCAATACTATTTGATGTTTTACAAATCCCAGTTCTTTTGAACAGATTACCAGAGAGGAATGAGATGCCTATGCTTTTTTTCACACCTGTCATTGCTTTCCTGATCCGAAGCCTTTGATGTATGTCCTTGTTGCCTTTTCTTACATCACCCCCTGCTGTGTTGAAAAGCTCGAGCTTCCAAAAGCCTATGTGTTTTGAAAGCCTGACAACACTTTAAGTTCAATATTATCCATCTAGGCTTATTTATTTAATAATCTAGATATCTATTCGCAGTACAATGTCTTCGATCCCGAAACTCATGCTTCTCCAATGTCATCAGCGTCAGTGAGGAAAAACAGGATTTGCGAGAACACAGTTTATCACATTACTGTGTTTGCAGGTTATCAAATGTCTTTGTTTAAAAGGGGTACAGTTAACCCTTTCCTTCAAATATCTTTTGTTAAAGAGGTTTTGAACCCCACATTTGTTAAAAATGCCAATTAGCACATTATTAGAATGTGAATTTTTAAATCTTAGTTTTGTAACTAATTAGCTTGTTTGGTGAATTGTTGCGCTTGTCACAATGAGAGGGATTTCACTGTAGAGAATAAAACGCTTCTTTGCTTTTTTCAGGAATGAGCAATAATTGTCCTGTGCATTCTGATTAATTGGATGACGTAGGTTAGGTTTTCCTGTCGCATGCCCTTTCTGTTTTACTTAGATGTTTTGTCCAACAACTGTAACAAAATAAAATCAGTACCAGCATTGTAATAGCAAGAGTGCTGAGGAGGTGGTATTCTCTCTGCAAGAGGTCTCTGGGGTCACATACTCTACATGTTAATCACACTCATTAGTTAGTAGTAGTCAGGACTTTGTTTTAAAACACAGTACACGTCAAAACTGAAAACAAGCTGGCTATAAAATATACTTCAGCAGAATACTAAGGATACTTCTGCAGCTGTCGATCTGCTCAACCATTCCCTCACCTCCAGCTTTGATGCCCTAATCCTCAGTAAAAGCTTTACTCTCTCCATCGTGGTCATTCCCCTGGTATAACCCAATCTTCGCTCCCCCAAATGCAAAGGGAGCAGACTTGAGTGTACCAGCACAGTACCACCAGGCCCACTGGTCCTCGGGAGCAGTGTGCGCCTGCACCCCAGTGAGCTGAGCTTATACGATAATGCAGGGTCAGCTTATTTAAATATTGTTGTGGCACGCTCGGCATGTAGTGCATGATGTGCTGGGAGCACCACGAGAGTCAGGGACCAGAATATCGGGAAACAGCAGTAAGTAAAGGGCTGCTGGCTCACCTTGAAGCAGTGCCTTTTTTTAGTGATTCCATGGGGCACAAAGTCCCCTTTGAAGAATTGACCATTGGAGCCCTCATAGCAGGTGGTCTAAAAAGTAAGGCTGGCCTTTTAACAAGAAGGCCACCTGGGAGTAAAATGTATTATTTTTAAAGCACGTCTTCCCTTACGTGCCGTTTCCAAATAGACACTTAAGGGGAAATATTAACTCCCAGGAGGTCTGCCGGCAGAAGGCATGGTCCTGCTGCCCAGGAGGTGCTGCGAGAAGCACGGTCCATTTAATGGCCAAGCCTCAATAACATAGATATGATGAACTATCCGCCTGACATGGGCTTCCAGAGGCAGCTCTCCAGGTTCCAGCCAGCGAGTGTAGGGCAATCCCAAAGCCACCCGAACGGCACTCAGGTAAGTCGTCGGGGGGGTGGGGATCGTGTGGGTTTTGTGAATGCTGAAGGAGGGGGGAAGCCCCTACTCCTCCTGGCCCCACAAGGAAAGTAAAAAAAACTTGCCTGTTGGGCCTCTTCTGACCCCACAAAAAATATTTTACACTTACCTGTAAAGGCCTCTGCTTCTTGCCTGCAGGGTTTTACTGAGCAAAGCATCCACTGAGGGGGTCATTGGACCCCAATTTATATGTGTTTATGAGGCTCCTGCCTGAGTCCGGTGGGCCCCATAACCGTCCAAGAAAACAATGGCATTGAAATGGCCGCAAGGCGTTAAAAGAGAGGGAAGTGTACCGCTTGGGTTTCCGCCAGGCAAAGGGAGTTAAAATTCCCCCTAAAGTGGCTGGATGCTACTCAGACACTCCATGTAGATTATGGGGCTTCAGTCTAACTTAAATATAAACTAGAGGCTTAATGAGTCTTGCGCACATTCATGGCATACATTATTGAATGCTGCATGTATTGGGCGCTGCTTAATGCGATGCCTCAACTCCCAAAGCACTGTGGGGCTCAACATTGCATTATCAACCTGTATACTTAAATCACAATCTCAGCATTCTGCCAACAGCATTCAAATCCACTTCACCGACCTGAATAAAACAGATTTTGGTACTTTGGAACACTGAATAGTTGTCCCATCGCGGAGGTAATTGTACTGCCTGTCAGTGGTGCTGTGCCTCACTTCAGTCTGTATCTTTGCAAATCTAAGAAGGTGTGTGGAGGTGAAGAGTTTGTGAATGTGTAGGGAAAAATGAGAAAAAAACATTTAAAAAAGAAACTATTTTACTCAGCTGAAGGAGAGTTCAATGCATATTGCTGTCTTTGAATCAGATAGGAGAGGCATTAATTGAGAAACGTATTGAAATAGGGACAGTGCTGCCTGACTTTTACGCCACATTTGGTTGGGGAGTTGGGACAAAATAGCATAATGGAATCTGAGGCTATTTATAATAACGAATGATTGTCGGCATTTTACTCAGAGTCAGAGAAAAAGATCCCAAAAGTACAAGATGTGTGAATTAAAACTTCGATCCCATCTGTCACTGTCTTCAGCAGATGGGCTGTGGCTCCTCTCTCACCTGAGGGCGACTGCTGATGAATATCTTGTGGGAATAAGAGTTCTGCTGTCATTAAGGCAAAATTAGTGATATGTAAGGGACAGCAGACGCTGCTGGAGTGATAAATCCTTCTGAAATTATGATGAGGAGCCCGCGAGAACTTTTTTCAAATGGATTCTTAAGCCGACTTGCCTCTAATGAAGATCTTCCAATGGCCTCTGAATCTCCAGTCCACCAATGAGTTAGCTCA
The DNA here is from genome assembly GCF_035084215.1 of Heptranchias perlo. Taxonomy (NCBI): domain Eukaryota; kingdom Metazoa; phylum Chordata; class Chondrichthyes; order Hexanchiformes; family Hexanchidae; genus Heptranchias; species Heptranchias perlo. The sequence continues at coordinate 56,851,231 of NC_090328.1, read as the reverse complement.
TCAGCTACTTTGGATCACTGAATGCCAGGCCAACAAAGATATCTAATTACGTAATATTTGGGCTTTTAAAGTAGTTAATTTTGCCAAACAAGGACCAATTGGCCCTAAGTTGAAAAGCAACAGCAGGATAATAGAGGCAAAAGGCCCAAGTAAGATTGTAATTTAACTTAAATTTTAAAAAAACAATAAAAGCTAAAATATAGGGGTCAGGCTTCTGAGAATCTGGGCTCGATTTTCGGACCCCCGAGCCGGTGGGTTCGTGGCGGGGGGAGGGCTCTGAAAATCTAGGATTCCCAAGGCGGGTCCTGAGCCCGGCTCCAACCCGCCCACTTCCGGGTTCCCCAGTGACGCGCTTACATGCGCGCGCAGCCCCCGCATGTAGGACTCCCGCCGGCAATTAAATCCAGCGGGATGCCACGTAAGGTCATTATTTTGATACTTCAGGTCGTTAGCAGACCTGATTGACACGATATTTTAGGAGGGGTGGGATTTTCATCTCAACTGAAACTGTTTCCCGTAATGGGGGAAACACTCCCAGTTCAAATGGACGTGTTGCAGCCATCAGCCTGTGGCAGCTGCAAAGGTCCATTTGACAGGTGGGGGGGGGAGACCCTCACTCATTGCAGGAGGCCACTCTGTCACTTTGGGCAAAGTTTGGCCTCCACCACCCTCCTCCTAACAATAAAATTCACAAACTTGCACACTTACCCCGGTGTCCAGACACATTTACCTACCTTGCGGACCCCCTCAAACGTACATCTTCCGGATGGGGGCCGCCGTTGCTGCAGTCATGCCCTCCTCGGAGGGCGAACAGCATCACCAGCCTTGCCAGCCACGCCGTCCACCTCTGACATGTGGAGCTCCACAACAGAGTACTGTGACACATCCACCTGTACAGCAGGAGGGAGGGTAACCGCAGAGAGAGATGCGTCGCAGAAGGCACTACCCTCGCCACAGGGTCTACAGACCGAGGATCAGCTTCCTGGACCTCTCTGAGGAGCAGTGCAAACGGAGGCTCAGAGTCACTCGACATGTAGTCGTGGACATCTGCAGCCTCCTTCATGCCGAGCTGCTCCCGGCTGGCCCGAGCACCATCTTCTTACCTGTCGCTGTCAAAGTCACCACTGCCCTCAACAACTTCTCCTTCGCATCCTTCCAGGGTGCCACCGGGGACATCGCCGACGTCTCTCAGTCGTCTGCACAAAAGAGCCCTGCAAATACACCTACACCCACTCTGCAGTGACACAATGGGTGGCAAAAGTTGTGGGTCTTCATTGTGATCCTCAGGAAAGGGCATTATTGCACAAACCAGACAAGATTCGCAAAGACGTGGCAGTAGTGGTGACAATATAATATGTAATGTGAGTTGATCAAAAATTAAATATAAGTAAAAACCATGACAAACCCTCAAACACCCTTGTGCATCCCTTTCATGCTCACGACAAGATTGCCTTACGCTTCCTACTGCACATATGTGATGCATGCCCTGTGGCTGCAACACAGTAGTGGCAGGTTGAGTGAGGCTGACTGTGAAAGAGATGCATGAGAGAGTGAGTATGAGATAGAGCCATGAGATTGTATGTGATGGGATGAGTACTGGCACGGTGAGTAAGTGCAGTTAAGAAGAGGATGAGCTTTGAGTGGGTGTGAGGAGTGATGTGATAGAGTAGTGTTGGCAGTGCAGAAGGAAATAGAATCATAGAATCATAGAAGTTTACAACATGGAAACAGGCCCTTCGGCCCAACATGTCCATGTCGCCCAGTTTATACCACTAAGCTAGTCCCAATTGCCTGCACTTGGCCCATATCCCTCTATACCCATCTTACCCATGTAACTGTCCAAATGCTTTTTAAAAGACAAAATTGTACCTGCCTCTACTACTGCCTCTGGCAGCTCGTTCCAGACACTCACCACCCTTTGAGTGAAAAAATTGCCCCTCTGGACCCTTTTGTATCTCTCCCCTCTCACCTTAAATCTATGCCCCCTCGTTATAGACTCCCCTACCTTTGGGAAAAGATTTTGACTATCTACCTTATCTATGCCCCTCATTATTTTATAGACTTCTATAAGATCACCCCTCAACCTCCTACTCTCCAGGGAAAAAAGTCTCAGTCTATCCAACCTCTCCCTATAAGTCAAACCATCAAGTCCCGGTAGCATCCTAGTAAATCTTTTCTGCACTCTTTCTAGTTTAATAATATACTTTCTATAATAGGGTGACCAGAATTGTACACAGTATTCCAAGTATGGCCTTACTAATGTCTTGTACAACTTCAACAAGACATCCCAACTCCTGAATTCAATGTTCTGACCAATGAAACCAAGCATGCTGAATGCCTTCTTCACCACCCTATCCACCTGTGACTCCACTTTCAAGGAGCTATGAACCTGTACTCCTAGATCTCTTTGTTCTATAACTCTCCCCAACGCCCTATCATTAACGGAGTGGGGGGTCATTGAAGCGCCTCCTGCACTGTATGCAGGTGCGCGATATGTTGATGGTGCAGGTGACCTCCTCTGCCACCTCGAGCCAGGCCTTCTTAGTGGCAGAGGCAGGCCACTTCCTCCCGCCCGCCGGGGAGAAGATCTCTGTTCTCCCCCTCCTCCTCACCTCATCCATGCTGTAATTTTGCCTATTTTCTGCAGCATCAGTCAGTGGAGGACTGCCCCTTTAAATAGGGCTCCTCCAGCTGACAGCCTATGATGCGCCTGTGCAGTCCACCCGCTGCACAGCTTTCCAGCGCGAAACCTGGAAGCCAAGGTAAGTGGCTTCAATCAAGCTGCGATTGCGTGCGGAACACCCCGATTTCACTGGGCGTGTTACCCACGCGCCCAGTAGACCCCCCGCTGCCAACCTGCCTACCTCCTAATATCGGGCACTCTGTATTACTCGCAGACAGCAGGTGGCTTATCAGAATATTGCAAGTGCATTGCCCATGATTATCCGTCTGCTGATTTCACTGGATGGAAAATCATAGCCGGTGCACTGGGAATTTTCAAACAACCCGCCCATTGCTCTGCTGGTCGAACAGGGTCGTGGAAAATCTACCCGAAAGATTGGTTTAGAAATAATATAAAATGAAGTTAACATTGTAAATATAAAAGAAGTAGAGAGCAGTTAGACATTGTTTTAAAATTTTGGACAAAATATAAATATAAATATGATTTGGATTCAAAAGTTACACAGCCTTGGGGATCAGGGGATACTTATGCAGAATTTTCCATCAGAAGATTAACTAGGTGGGATTGAGTCCACGTTGGGGTCGATTTGCACATGGTCTTTTTTTTAAATTCGTTTACGGGATGTGGGCATCGCTGGCGAGGCCGGCATTTATTGCCCATCCCTAATTGCCCTTGAGAAGGTGGTGGTGAGCCGCCTTCTTGAACCGCTGCAGTGCGTGTGGTGACGGTTCTCCCACAGTGCTGTTAGGAAGGGAGTTCCAGGATTTTGACCCAGCGACGATGAAGGAACGGCGATATATTTTCAAGTCGGGATGGTGTGTAACTTGGAGGGGAACGTGCAGGTGGTGTTGTTCCCATGTACCTGCTGCTCTTGTCCTTCTCGGTGGTAGAGGTCGCGGGTTTGGGAGGTGCTGTGGAAGAAGCCTTGGCGAGTTGCTGCAGTGCATCCTGTGGATGGTACACACTGCAGCCACAGTGCGCCGGTGGTGAAGGGAGTGAATGTTTAGGGTGGTGGATGGGGTGCCAATCAAGCGGACTGCTTTATCTTGGATGGTGTCGAGCTTCTTGAGTGTTGTTGGAGCTGCACTCATCCAAGCAAGTGGAGAGTATTCCATCACACTCCTGACTTGTGCCTTGTAGATGGTGGAAAGGCTTTGGGGAGTCAGGAGGTGAGTCACTCGCCGCAGAATACCCAGCCTCTGACCTGCTCTCATAGCCACAGTATTTATATGGCTGGTCCAGTTAAGTTTCTGGTCAATGGTGACCCCCAGGATGTTGATGGTGGGGGATTCGGCGATGGTAATGCCGTTGAATGTCAAGGGGAGGTGGTTAGACTCTCTTTTGTTGGAGATGGTCATTGCTTGTCACTTATCTGGCGCGAATGTCACTTGCCACTTATGAGCCCAAGCCTGGATGTTGTCCAGGTCTTGCTGCATGCGGGCTCGGACTGCTTCATTATTTGAGGGGTTGCGAATGGAACTGAACACTGTGCAGTCATCAGCGAACATCCCCATTTCTGACCTTATGATGGAGGGAAGGTCATTGATGAAGCAGCTGAAGATGGTTGGGCCTAGGACACTGCCCTGAGGAACTCGTGCAGCAATGTCCTGGGGCTGAGATGATTGGCCTCCAACAACCACTACCATCTTCCTTTGTGCTAGGTATGACTCCAGCCACTGGAGAGTTTTCCCCCTGATTCCCATTGACTTCAATTTTACTCGGGCTCCTTGGTGCCACACTCGCTCAAATGCTGCCTTGATGTCAAGGGCAGTCACTCTCACCTCACCTCTGGAATTCAGCTCTTTTGTCCATGTTTGGACCAAGGCTGTAATGAGGTCTGGAGCCGAGTGGTCCTGGCGGAACCCAAACTGAGCATCGGTGAGCAGGTTATTGGTGAGTAAGTGCTGCTTGATAGCACTGTCGACGACACCTTCCATCACTTTGCTGATGATTGAGAGTAGACTGATGGGGCGGTAATTGGCCAGATTGGATTTGTCCTGCTTTTTGTGGACAGGACATACCTGGGCAATTTTCCACATTGTCGGGTAGATGCCAGTGTTGTAGCTGTACTGGAACAGCTTGGCTAGAGGTGCAGCTAGTTCTGGAGCACAAGTCTTCAGCACTACAGCTGGGATGGGGCCCATAGCCTTTGCTGTATCCAGTGCACTCAGCTGTTTCTTGATATCACGTGGAGTGAATCGAATTGGCTGAAGACTGGCTTCTGTGATGGTGGGGATATCGGGAGGAGGCCGGGATGGATCATCCACTCGACACTTCTGGCTGAAGATGGTTGCAAACGCTTCAGCCTTGTCTTTTGCACTCACGTGCTGTACTCTGCCATCATTGAGGATGGGGATGTTTGCAGAGCCTCCTCCTCCCGTTAGTTGTTTAATTGTCCACCACCATTCACGACTGGATGTGGCAGGACTGCAGAGCTTTGATCTGATCCGTTGGTTGTGGAATCGCTTAGCTCTGTCTATAGCATGTTGCTTCCGCTGTTTAGCATGCATGTAGTCCTGAGTTGTAGCTTCACCAGGTTGGCACCTCATTTTTAGGTACGCCTGGTGCTGCTCCTGGCATGCCCTTCTACACTCCTCATTGAACCAGGGGTGATCCCCTGGCTTGTTGGTAATGGTAGAGTGAGGAATATGCCGGGCCAGGAGGTTACAGATTGTGCTGGAATACAATTCTGCTGCTGCTGATGGCCCACAGTGCCTCATGGATGCCCAGTTTTGAGCTGCTAGATCTGTTCTGAATCTATCCTATTTAGCACGGTGGCAGTGCCACACAACACGTTGGATGGTGTCCTCAGTGCGAAGACGGGACTTCATCTCCACGAGGACTGTGCGGTGGTCACTCCTACCAATACTGTCATGGACAGATGCATTTGCGACAGGTAGATTGGTGAGGACGAGGTCAAGTAAGTTTTTCCCTCGTGTTGGTTCGCTCACTACCTGCTGCAGGCCCAGTCCAGCAGCTATGTCCTTCAGGACTCGGCCAGCTCGGTCAGTAGTGGTGCTACCGAGCCACTCTTGGTGATGGACATTGAAGCCACCCAGAGTACATTTTGTGCCCTTGCTCCCCTCAGTGCTTCCTCCAAGTGGTGCTCAACATGGAGGAGGACTGATTCATCAGCTGAGGGAGGACGGTAGGTGGTAATCAGCAGGAGGTTTCCTTGCCCATGTTTGACCTGATGCCATGAGATTTCATGGGGTCCAGAGTCAATGTTGAGGACTCCCAGTGCCACTCCCTCCTGACTGTATATCACTGTACCGCCACCTCTGGTGGGTCTGTCCTGCCGGTGGGACAGGACATACCCAGGGATGGTGATGGAAGAGTCTGGGACGTTGGCTGAAAGGTATGATTCTGTAAGTATGGCTATGTCAGGCTGTTGCTTGACTAGTCTGTGGGACAGCTCTCCCAATTTTGGCACAAGACCCCAGATGTTAGTAAGGAGGACCTTGCAAGGTCGACTGGGCTTGGTTTGCCGTTGTCGTGTCCGGTGCCTAGTGGTCCGATGCCGGGTGGTCCGTCCGGTTTTATTCTTATTATGACTTTTCGTAGCGAGATTTTACAACTGAGTGGCTTGCTCGGCCATTTCAGAGGGCAATTAAGAATCAACCACATTGCTGTGGGTCTGGAGTCACATTTAGGCCAGACCGGGTAAGGACGGCAGGTTTCCTTCCCTAAAGGACATTAGTCTGCGTGGATAGAGATGGTGTGATGGATTCTGTAATTTATTTTGTTCTTATAACGATCGCCTTTGGAATATACGTGAACACTGTTTCTTATTTTGTCTCTCTATCCCCAATGGCCATTCTGTAAACAACTGCTAGAAGCTGTGAAGAGTGCTCTGGACTAATTCACTCTGATTCTATTCTCCTTCCTATAAGGAAGCATCTAGCCACCTTATAACCTTGGCTGAGGTTATGGATTTACAGCATGAAGAATCGTGGACACAAACCTATATCTATAACTTTCCTGAAAAAATAAATAATGTATATTGTCCATACCACCAATTGATGAAATATAAGGGTTGAATTTTGGCCCCATTTTGGGTGGGAACAGGGCAATAGGCCAAAGAAAATAGGAGAACAGAACTTACCGCCTCATTGCTGCCAACATCTGGGTCATTGCCATCTTGGTGGGGTCCTTGAAAAAGGCGACCCAGGACCCCATTGAAAACAGGCAGGCACCTCATTTAGCCCGTGCAAATCGAGATCCTGTGAAATAAATAGGACCACATGAAATTTTCAGGTATCAATGGGTGAAGCGCACAGGACACATGCTCCACTTATTGGTACTTAGGTTGAACGGCCTAACCAGGAGTCTGTATAGGGATCGCTACAGGCTGCTCACCAAAAGATAAGTTTAAGGGGTAATGATGGTTTATGTACAATCAGGAAAAGCATTAATGCTCCTCCTGGCCCTACAGAAATCAACCCCCACGACGCCCAACCGTCCGTGATCCTCCCGGGATCGACTCCGCCCCCTCCCCCTTCATTAACCTACCTGCACAGCTGAGCTCCATGCTGGAGCCACCAGATTCTCAGCCCTCTCCAATCGGTGAGCTGCTCAAAATGCACCAGCCACTTGCCAACGGTGTGGATATGAAGTCTGACAGTGAACATTTGTCAGCTTTGGGCCCATTCCATTGGGCACGCGGTGATCTCGTAGAGTCTTAATCATGTGCGAGGGGATTAGTCACCCAAAAATAGACCCCAATGTTTGGTAAACCTGTAAGGATTTTGGACCTTGGGTCAAACCCCATTTTACTCTTTTGAACTGCTGGACAACTCAACATAAAGCGTTAACTAGTCCCTTTAATGATTTGGACATTCACTTGGACAGTACATTTACAGTACATTTGAAAGCAAGGCTTAACTCATCCCTTGACATTACATTTGGACAGTGGTGTGCATGGAAGATCTACTAGACGTCTCAAAGTAAAAGGTTAATTAGTCCCTTTAATGATAAAACAAGTGAACGCAAGAGTTAACTCGCCCTTGACATTACCTTTGGACATTTGGACAGTATAAATTCACAGCTGCAAAGGCAGCAAACTACAGTCAGTTTAAACTGGACATTTGGACATCAGTTTAAAACTGCAAAAGCAGCAGAGTACAGAAACACCAACAAGCTGCGGTTTTCAATAACAACTGATAGGCACGAAAGCTTTCGTCACCTTCCAGAACCTTTGAGGCTTTGAGAGAATTTGAACCAGTCTCTGGTTCTCACCATAAATGCAAAGGATAAAAAACAGATAAGACAACAGCTGTGGAGAAGCTCCGAGAAGGTTCTAACAACATTGGTTCTCAGGACATCATTGATGCTCAGCAACAACCTGGCTCTCAAAACAAGGGAGCTCATAAATGCACCTGGATTCACACAGAGAAGAAGATAATGTGGATTCACACGGTTCTCGAGTGGTCCAACCAACCATCCATCATTAATGCAACAGTTTTTTTTTATTAATTCATGGGATCTGAGCGTTGCTAGCAAGGCCAGCGTTTATTGCCCATCTCAATGCAGTGCATCTTGTGGATGGTACACACTGCAGCTACGGTGCACTGGTGGTGAAGGGAGTGAATGTTTAAGGTGGTGGATGGGGTGCCAATCGAGCGGGCTGCTTTGTCCTGGATGGTATCGAGCTTTTTGAGTGATGTTGGAGCTGAACTCATCCAGGCAAGTGGAGAGTATTCCTTCACAATCCTGACTTGTGCCTTGTAGATGGTGGAAAGGCTTTGGGGAGTCAGGAGGTGAGTCACTCGCTGCAGAACTGTTGAACAATTACTGCGGTCTGAGCTCCTACAACAATGAGCACCTCAATACTTTGCTTTTGAACATTGACAAAAAGATAAACCTTGATAAGAAGACACAGAACCTCGATACTTTACTTCTGAACTTCAACAAAGAGGCAAACCTTGATGAGATGGCAAAGAACCTTAACATATCACTCGGCACATCACTCGAAACATCACTCGCGATGGACCTGTTACCGCAGCAATTGATACCCTACTTCTAGATGGCTGCCTTGATATTTTATAGAGGTTGTATGTATTTGCTTTGCTTTATGCCTACTTGTAGGAATCAGGTAGAGAAATCCACGTATTGATTGAGTTGCATCTTGCTTATGTATTCCTTTTTAAATCATTAAATAATCACTTTGATTAGTGAAACTACCGCATAGGAGTGTCTTCCTTTGTCTGAACTATTGTCCAGGTCCACGAATCTCTGGAAAAGACACAAATTTCCCTACAAACCTTTTCTCATTTGTTTATAAACGTGTGATGTGATGATGTAAATAATTTGAAACAGGTGGAATTACATAGAATTACATAGAATGTACAACACAGAATCAGGCCATTCAGCCCAACAGGTCCATGCCCGTGTTTGTGCTCCACACGAGCCTCCTCCCTCCCTACTTCATCTAAGCCTATCAGCATATCCTTCTATCCCTTTCTCCCTCAGGTGTTTATCTGGCTTCCCCTTAAATGCATCTATGCTATTCGCCTCAACTACTTCTTGTGGTAGCAAGTTCCACATTCTAACCACTCTCTGGGTAAAGAAGTTTCTCCTGAATTCCCCATTAGATTTATTAATAACTATCTTATATTTATGGCCCCTAGTTCTGTTTTTCCCTGCAAGTGGAAACATCTTCTCTACGTCTACCCTATCAAACGCTTTCATAATCCTACAGGCCTCTATTAGGCCACCCCTCAGTCTAGAGAAAAGAGCCCCAGCCTGCTCAATCTTTCCTGATAGGTATAACCTCTCAGTTCTGGTATCATCCTAGTAAATCTTTTTTGCACCTTCCCCAGTGCCTCCATATCGTTTTTATAATATGGAGACCAGAACTGTTCACTGTACTCCAAGTGTGGTCTATCCAAGGTTGTATACAAGTTTAACGTAACTTCTCTGCTTTTCAATTCTATCCCTTTAGAAATGAAACCAGTGCTTGGTTTGCTTTTTTTATGGCCTTATTGAACTGCGTCGCTACTTTTAGTGATTTGTGTATCTGTACCCTGAGATCCCTCTGCTCCTCTACCCCATTTAGACTCTTATTATCCAAGCAGTATTGGTCCCCTTATTCTTTCTACCAAAATGTAATATCTTACACCTATCTATATTGAAATTCATTTGCCAATTACACGCCCATTCTGCAAGATTATTAATGTCTTCCTGATTTTATTGCAGTCCTCCTCAGCATTAACTATACACCCAATTTAGTGGCATCCACAAATTTTGAAATTGTACTTCCAAATCCCGAGTTGTTTATGTAAATGGTGAACAACAGTGGTCCCAGCACCGATCCTTGTGGAACACCACATCCCACCTTTTGCCAGTCTGAGTAATTACTTTTAACCCCTACTCTCTCTTTTCTGTTTTGTAGCCAGCTTGTTATCCATTCTGCTACTTGTCCACTGACTCCACATGCTCTGACCTTAGTCATGAGTCTACTATGCGGTACCTTACCGAAGGCCTTTTGAAAATCCAAATATATTACATCCACTGCATTATCCTTGTCTGCCCTTTCTGTTACTTCTTCAAAAAATACAATAAGATTGGTCAAGCATGGCCTTCCCTTTTGAAATCCGTGCTGATTATTCTGTATTATTTTTTCGGTTTCTCGATGTTTTTCTATTACATCTTTGAGTAAAGGATTCCATTATCTTTCGTACCACCATTATTTTTAACAGTCCTTTTATATTTCTGTTTTGTAACTGTATTTGTTCCTTGACCATTTATGTTATCTTTATTTTTTACTCTGGTTTGACCTTTACACTCATCTCCTGTTTCTTTTACCTTTAAGCTTTTGTTATTGCTACCTGATCCCTCCCTCCATCTTGCTAGTTTAAAGCCTCATTTATGCACGGTCCTATTTATCCTTTCCGCCAGGACTCTGGTCCCATTCCGATTCAGGTGCAGCCCCTCCCAGCAGTACATCTCCACCCTGTCCCAGTACAGCTCCATCCAATGTTCCATGAAATGATCCCTTCCTTCCCACACTACTCTTTCAGCCACGCATTCACCTTTCTGATCTGCCTATCCCTATACGCGGCTTGGGTAGTAAAGCTGAGATTACCATCCATGAGGTCCTGCTTTTTAATTCAGTTCCTAGCTTCTGATATTCTCTTAGCAGGACCTCCTCCTTGTTCTTCCTTATGTCTTTGGTGCCAACATGGATCACAACAAATGGATCCTCCTCCTCCCTTTCCAAGTTCCTCTCCAGTTGCTCCAAGATGTCCTTTACCCTTACACCAGGTAGGCAATACACCTTCCTGGACTCTCGGCCGTGACTGCAGAGGATGCTATCTCTCCACCTGATTATAGAATCCCCAATGACTACAACCGTTCTATTCTGATCCTTCCCTGCACCCCCCCCCCCCACCTCCAGACTGCCCCATGCTCCATGGTGCCATGGTTAGCATTCTGGACATCCTCCCCGCAGCCTTCATCCTTATCCTCACAGGTATCAAGTACCTCGTATCTGTTGGATAGGACCAGTGTCTGTGGGACCTACCTCCCCCTCCCTTATCTGTCAGTGTCTCTAACTCACACTCCAGCTCAAAGACTCTGAACCGGAGTGTCTCAAGCCAGAGACATTTACTGCAGATGTGGCAATCTGGGACAATCTCACTGTCCACAAACTCCCACATATAACGGTCCCGACACACCGCCTGTACTACCATCTCTAGTTTCTATTTATTTAATCAGTAGTTTATTTCTAGTTTAATCATCATGTAGCTTTTGTATAATGTTATTGTAATGAAAATGAGAGGTCATTTTGTTTTCCCAGCACAGAGCATCGTATGCCCATTCTCCAACCTGCCCGATTCTCCATCCATTAATTTAAATAAACAGAAAATCAGAAGGATGGCATGATGAGTGTGTTATCTTACATGCCCAGTAACCCAATATGCACTCCCAATACACACTACTCTGCACCAGGATGGCTAAAGTGATATATGTATCATCTGGCTCTTTCTCAACCCTGAACAAAAAGATTTGAAAGAACACTTTTTCAGCAGATGCTGCCCTTATAAAAATACCTGACAGGTTATTTGTGTTCCAGAGAGACCATAGCATTTGGGAAATTAAAAGGAGAATACGCCCGTATCCACTGAAGGCCGTTTAATTGATATTAAGGAAAGGAGCTAAGAGATAGACCGCATGGAAAGAAAAGCTGGTGGGTTTATTTCTCTTTTGCTGTCTGTGGCAGGAAAATAATGCATTTTCTCTCAGCACACAGCTGGTGTCACATTCCAAAAAAAACCACACTGCTGCACACCCTGGGGGGTAGATCTTGACTGTGTGACAGTGTAAAACGGGTGATAGAGAATCAGCAGCCTGTTTTACATCTCTCCCGGTTTTTATTTCCATGTGTTATGATTAATCTGAGGCAAGGGCAGGAAATTTGTATCCTTGTGAGGCATTAAAGATCTACTTAAGATATAAAGAAAATGAGCAAGGGAGACACATCAAACTATCAAAAAAATGGGAGCCCGAACATTTCTTCTATATAGTCTAGGTTATATTTTCTGTTTTTAGAAACAGATATTAATCCCCCCATTTCATTTTCATTTTAACAGAAGCTGCTTGAAATGCCGCTGGTGGTCATTCACTGCTGCATGAGTTGCTTCCATAGGATTTAATAGCTTTCAGGGCCAGAAACCTGGGCAATCATGAATCATCCGCAGTAGTGTTTATTTTACTTCTCTGAAGTAGTAAACTAGTCAACCAACAGCCAAGAACATTAATCTGATTCTGGAACTGAAAAATTAACCAGCAGATTAGTACAGCTCAGTTCACTAACATGGACATTTCTAAATTTTGAAAGATTAATTTATGAGTCCAAAGGCATCAGAAGCAAAGCATTTACCCTAAATATGCATAATCAACCTCTAAGTTTTGAAATTAGAAGCAAAGATAATATATTGAGATGATAATTGCATTAAATGGCAAATTACATTTCAAACATTATGCAGATCATCTGTTTCTGCAGTTTTTTTAAATTTCAAATTAATTTCTTGGTTAATTCTGGTGTGGCTTTGTGTAATGATTCATTTAAACTTTGATTCTTGCTTTTCCATGAGGAAGAATGAAATATACAGCTAAGTAGAACCATTAGACCATAAGAGATAAGAGCAGGAGTAGGCCATTCGGTCCCTCGAGCCTGCTCTGCCATTTAATGAGATTATGGCTGATCTGATTTTTACCTCAACTCCACTTTCCCGCCCTTTCCCCATATCCTTTGACTCCCTTGCTGATCAAAAATTTGTCTAAATGAACATGGCAAAGGAGAAGTTAAGAAATGTATCAATGCTTTTCGACAGTTTATTACTCAAACATTTCAAGCGCTATTAGTGAAAAGGCCTGAATAGTAGTTGATGGAGTGGGTGGTAAGTCTGCAGCAGGGCCTGAGCTCCCAGGTAGAGCTCCCCTGCCAGCATCAAGAATAAACAAGTTAATAGGAGGATTGCGGGAAAATCCATGTTAAACAGATACTCTGCCATTTAATCATTGAATTAACTCCAATGTAACAGATGAACGAATTGCCATCTGGTTGTATCTGTTCAGTCATGTGTTGCCACTGTTTTATGAATGCAAAATTTCAGCCAATCAACTTCAGGTGTAACACCAAAATTTGAGTGAGTTACAGTGTGACACAGGACAAAATATGTGCAATGTTTTTAAATATTTAGAAATTAACTTAGTCCTGAAATAATTAATTAAATCACTCATTATATTTTAAAATCCATGTATTAATTACACTGAAAAATCCATATATTCAATACAACACCAAACCCAAGCTTTTGAGAGAGGATGAGGCCGTCAAGTAAAAACTTTAATGAAGTGATTAAATGCCACAAAAAATAATTCAATGGAAAAAAAAAGATCACCTTATTGTGAACTATGCAATTTTTTTGAATTATATTTTGTTTAAAATATTGCTTTGGACAATAGAAATCTCAGTTACTGAGAAAAAATGGCAGATGAGAAGTTTCTGGAAAAGCATTTTGAATGACTTGTGGGGAAAAGAAAATGCAGTAGCATATGATGGTGTTTCAGAGAGCTGTGATAGGAAAGTTGTAAAATTATCACGAAAACCCCTTTTTTTGAGCACTACCTACTGGCATCACAGGGAAATATAACAAACAAGTGTGAACATTTTAACATGAGAATCTCCATAGGAAATGATTATATGACAGTTTTGAACGGAGCATATGAGTCATCTACAAAGTTTAATATGTTATAAATATTACTGGTGAATCTGTCATGGCATTTATCACAGTGAAACAGAGGATGTGTTATGCCATATAAATGCAGAATGTATTATCAGGGCCATTGACTTACGGTGACTGAATAAGTCAAATTGTGCTTTTATTACTTGGCATTCTGGGATTTTTACCAATATTTGAATTCCATAACACAGTCGATTTTATATATGAAAACTGATATATTACTAAATGTTCCTTTATATACAACAACAACTTGCATTTATATAGTGCCTTTAATGTAATAAAACGTCCCAAGGTGCTTCACAGGAGCATTATCAAACAATATTTGACACCGAGCCACATAAAGAGGTATTAGGACAGGTGACCAAAAGCTTGGTCAAAGTTATAAGTTTTAAGGAGTGTCTTAAAGGAGGAGAGAGAGGTAGAGGGAAGGAATTCCAGAACTTAGAGCCTAGGCAGCTGAAGGCACAGCCGCCAATGGTGGGGCGAAGGAAATCGGGGAAGTACATGTGGCCAGAATTGGAGGAGCATAGAGATCTCATAGAGTTGTAGGGCAGGAAGAGATTACAGAGATAGGGCATGGTGAGGCCATGGAGGGATTTGAACACAAGGATGAATTTAAAATGTGAGGCATTGCCATACCAGGAAACAATGTAGGTCAGCGAGCACAGGGGTGATGGGTGAACAGGACTTGGTGCGAGTTAGGATACGGGCAGCAGAGTTTACGAAGGGTGGAAGGTGGGAGGATAACCATGAGAGCATGGAATAGTCAAGTCTGAAGGCATCAAAGGCATGTATGAGGGTTTCAGCAATTGATGGGCTGAGGCAGGGGCAGAGACGGGCGATATTATGGAGGTGGAAGTAAGTAGCCTTTGTGATGGAGAGTATATGGGGTCAGAAACTCAGCTCAGGGTCAAATAGGACACCGATATATACACTCAATTTTATCTCATATTGTTTCTAAAGGACAGGATACACACCAAGATGAAAGGCAACCTATACCAGGTTGGAAGTACATATTTGTAGCACTGTGAAAGGGTGAAAATCATTGGCCCAGAGTTTCCACTCGATTGTGCTGACTTTTTCAGTACAATCCTGCCAAATCAGCGCAAAACATAGAGGAATTTCGATAATGCCAGGCGCAAATTACACCCGCGTAAGTCAAGTTTCCGTGATGTTTCGCGATGGCTAATAAAAAAATCGCTGAAACTAGCCTAGCTACGGAACTGGCCATGTACCCCCAGCTCAAACCAACAAGGATGGTGAGTTTCTGCCGACTGCTCCAAACTGCAGCTGCTGAAGGTGGGGTTTAAAATTAAGCTAGCTTTCTTTGGCGCAAAGGCACTAGTAGGCACGGTTTAAATGTTTATAAATAATTTACTAAGAAACTGAATAGTGTACACCAATGAAAGTAGTAAATGCTTCAGTATCATTTTTTTGAGTCATTTTCGGTGATTTTAAATCAGGTCACTCAGGTGGAGGACTGGACACACTTATTAAAAATGTTTATTTTTAGTGATAAACCCATTTTCAGCTGTATTAATGAAACTTCACCAGGTTACCACTTCAATACATCTCTTAAATACATCAACGAATATTTTTATGAAAAAATAAATATGCCGAATTGCACTGATCCATGGCAGATTTTACACTTGTGATAACATTAATGCATTTTAGCGGAAACTCGGCAATTCTAGGCGTAAATTGCGCCATTGCAATTTTTGGGCGTCGATTGGGCTAATAGCAGAAACTCCTGCCCATTGGGTTTAACAGCACTGGGGGTGTGGCCCTGGGCTTTTTTTTTATTCGTTCACGGGATGTGGGCGTCGCTGGCAAGGCCGGCATTTATTGCCCATCCCTAATCACCCTTGAGAAGGTGGTGGTGAGCCGCCTTCTTGAACCGCTGCAGTCCGTGTGGTGATGGTTCTCCCACAGTGCTGTTAGGAAGGGAGTTCCAGGATTTTGACCCAGCGACAATGAAGGAACGGCGATATATTTCCAAGTCGGGATGGTGTGTGACTTGGAGGGGAACGTGCAGGTGGTGTTGTTCCCATGCGCCTGCTGCCCTTGTCCTTCTAGGTGGTAGAGGTCGCGGGTTTGGGAGGTGCTGTCGAAGAAGCCTTGGCGAGTTGCTGCAGTGCATCCTGTGGATGGTACACACTGCAGCCACAGTGCACCGGTGGTGAAGGGAGTGAATGTTTAGGGTGGTGGATGGGGTGCCAATCAAGCGGACTGCTTTATCTTGGATGGTGTCAAGCTTGGGAGGTGGGTGATCTTAGTGTTTGACAGAATTTGATGGAAATGGGAGTTCTGAAGTATGGTTGGACTGTAGCAGAGATTAATAATAATTTTCATTGGAAGAATTCTTATTTCAAAAACCTTCCAAAGTTTTCTTCCCTTGTTTTCTCTTCGTCATTGTGACTGGATTTTTAAAAATTCGTTCTTAGGATGTGGGTGTCACTGGCAAGGCTGGCATTTATTGCCCATCCCTAGTTGCCCTGAGAAGGTAGTGGTGGGCCTTCTTCATGAACTGCTGCAGTCCGTGTGGTGAAGGTACTCCCACAACACTGGGTCGGTCCAGTTTTATTCTTGTTATTCTTTGTTGCAGTTTGATACAACTGAGTGGCTTACCACGCCACTTCAGAGGGCAGTTAAGAGTCATAAGAACATAAGAACTAGGAGCAGGAGTAGGCCATACGGCTCCTCGAGCCTGCTCCACTATTCAATAACATCATGGCTGATCTTCGACCTCAACTCCACTTTCCCGCCCAATCCCCATATCCTTTGATACCCCTAGACCCCAAAAATCTATCTATCTCAGCCTTGAATATGCTCAACGACTCAGCATCCACAGCCCTTTGGGGTAGAGAATTCCAAAGATTTAAAACCCTTTGAGTGAAGAAATTCCTCGTTAAAATGGCCAACCCCTTATCCTGAGACTATGCCCCGTAGTTCTAGACTCTCCTGCCAGGGGAAACAACCTCTCAGCATCTACCCTGTCAAGCTCCCTCAGCGTCTTATATGTTTCTATGAGATCACCTCTCATTCTTCTAAACTCAAGAGATTATAGGCCCATTCTATTCAATCTCTCCTCATAGGACAACCCTTTCATCCCAGGAATCAATCTAGTGAACCTTCGTTGGACTGCCTCTAAGGCAGTTCCCTTTCACCTTACAATGATTCTTGGACCCCGGAATTACAAGAACAAAATATACACGACAAATAGGTTTTGGCTCAATCCGAATTAGTTAGTTTATTAGACCAACAAAACCACAGTACAAACCCCTTTATGATTTGACTGAAACTTACAATCACCCATGCGGCTGGTCGTTACCGATGTTGATTGTAGGCCTGGATCTGGAGATGACCGGTCTCCATCCTTCTTCACCTGACTGCAGTGTCCATGTGTCGATGTCGTCCCTTCTTATAGTGTTCCAGTTACGCTATCCCACACCTGGCCCCCAACCGTAGTCTGATGAGCTGCCTGGCATTTCACACCTCTTCATCTCGGTCTTGCAATCGCCTGAGCTATGCAGACCTGCAAGGTCGAAGACAACTCCTTATCTCCTTCCCTGCTATCCGTACCACATAAAGGACAATGTGATTTCCCTCACTGTGATAGACGTTTAGCTCATGGCATTGTTCAGGTGTTAATGTGTCTTCCTTTCTTGTCAGAAACTGATCAAGAGTCAGAGTTTCATTGTTCAGCATTAATGTGTCTTCAGAAACTAATCAAGAGTCAGAGTTTCAGTTAACTGGCGCCTTCCGTGCATCGAGGTTAACTGTTTCTTGTCCTTCAATATCCTTCCTTAGATAAGGTGACCAAAACTGTACACAGTACTCCAGGTGAGGTCTCACCAAAGCCCTCTACAATTGTAGTAAGATTTCCTTATTCTTGTACTCCAACCCCCTTGCAATAAAGGCCAACATTCCATTTGTCTTCCTAACTGCTTGTTGTACCTGCAAGCTAACTTACTGTGTTTCTTGTACGAGGACACCCGGATCTCTCTGAACACCAACATTTAATAGTTTCTCACCATTTAAAAAATATTCTGCTTTTCTATTCTTCCTACCAAAGTGAATAACCTCACATTTCCCCTCATTATACTCCATCTGTCACCTTCTTGCCCACTCACTTAGCCTGTTTATAACCCTTTGCAGACTCTTTAAGCTCAATTTTCAAAGGGGGGGCGGGATGGCAGCGGGTTGGGGGGAGGGGTCAATGAACACGTGGCAAACCCGGATAATAAAATCCTACCGTTTCCCACGCAATCGCAAGTTAATTGATGGCCCTTTACGTGGCTTCCGGGTTTGCCATCCGAAAGCTGCACAGTGAGCGGACTGCACACCCGCATGACAGGCTGTCAGCTGGAGCAGCTCTATTTAAAGGGCCATTGTTCCAATGGCTTTTGTTGGAGCAAAGACCAAGAACATACAATATGGAGCAGCACAGGGACAAGGCTGCTCCAAGATTTAATGATGCCTCACTCCAGGTGCTACTGGCCGAGGTGAGGAGGAGGGGGGAAATCTTTTACCCGGCGGACGGGAGGAAGTGGCCTGCCTCTACCACCAAGAAGGCCTGACTCAAGGCGGCAGAGGAGGTCACCAGCAGCAGCACCATCTCCCGCACCTGGATCCAGTGCAGGAACCGTTTCAATGACCTAACTAGGTCAGCCAAAGTGAGAACACTTACTGATTCTCCTGCATTCCATCTTCCACATCAAAGCCCCCCCCCCCACCACCACCATCATTCTGCACTACCAAGACTACTCCATCACATCACTCCTCACACTCACTTAAGGCTCATCCTCAATTTACCTGCACTTCCTGAGCACTTCCTCACCTCCCCATTTGTCACTATCGCTCATCCCAACCCTGACCCAATGTGATGTCTCTGTCTGATACTCACCCTCTGATGCATCTCTTTCACGGTCAGCCCCACCCAAAGCAATGCATTCATTGGCTGACGACTTCGCCATCACTCACTCATACGTCGGTATTTTCTCCCCTTCTAGGAGAAGAGAGCTCAGAATGCACGGGAGAAGGCGAGGACTGGAGGGGGGCCACAACAAATTGTGGTCCTCACAGACGCGGAGGAGGAGGCGCTGGAGATCAGCTGCACCCTCGAGTGCCTGTCCGTCGGGGACACCGAGACTGGCACCCCACAAACATCTGGTGATGCAATTTTAATATTCATCACACACAAGCTGAATTGATGTTAACATGGCTTGACATATTGAACACCTCAGTATGCTCCTCGCAAGATGACACATCTGTGATGATGCTTAATATTGCCCTCTGTTCTCTTACAGGCCATTGAATGACCGCAGTGACGGCAGAGGGCGATTCCTCAAAGGAGCTCCAGGCCTCTGAGGGTGCACCGTCACATCATAGCGAGCCATCCACCAGCGCAGATACTCACCTCGGTGGGTCCTAGTCCTCAGTTAGTTGTATTGGCACCTGGTGAGTCACGACACACATGCGAGCACGAGCAGACACTGGTGGCAGGGGCAGCTGTGGAGAGTCTGCGTCGGTAGGCGCACTCCTCTCCAGGCTCTGCTCAGCTGGACACAGATGCTGAACTCCAGGGCTATCCTATAAAAGGAGAATGATTGAGGGACAGGAGCACATTTGCGAGGTACTGGAACAGGTGCCACGCACACTCTCCACAATAGTGAAGAGGATAGAGGAGTCCAACTCCTACATGAGTGGAATGGTGGCACAGGTACGGGAGGGAATCTCTGAAATACTGTCACAGGGACGTGAGCAACTGTCTGAAATAGTGTCACATGTAACTGCTGAAATGTCTGAGATAGTGTCGCAGGTAAGTGCAGGAATATCTGCGATGGAGAGAAGGCTAGCCTCCGTTGAGCTTCAAGCACAGCTCACAAATGAGTCCATTCAGGCCCTGACAGCGGCCATGTGGACTCAGGGTGAGCAAATTTCTGCTGTCTTCGACAGGTATACAGATACATTAGCACTGGCCTTTCAAGACATCACACATGTCCTCCAAACTGTTGTCCAGCAGAGTGGTAGGAGTGATGTGGGCCTGGCCCAGGAGAGGGATGATGGCGAAAGGGGACATGGAAGTGGGGACGCCACTCAAAGTACTCCCACATCTCACCCGTTGCCCCTCTCTCAACCAGCACCCGCAATGCTGCCTCCACTCCAGGTGGCCGAGTTTGGCCCTACACAGGTGCAGGTGGAGCAGTCTTTGGAGGGGCCCTCACAGGCTCCAAAACCCGAAGGCCAAAAGCATCTAAGCAGTCATGGCATGAACATGAGCAATCTGCCACTACCTCTGCTGCAGCCACAGGGGATGCACCACGTAGAAACGGTAGGAAGAGAAAGGCTAAGGATTTGTGAGCACGAAGGGTATGCACAAGGATATCTGACAGACTGTCATGTTTTTCATTTATAATTGTTTTTTTGTTAAACTTACATTAAATGTTATCATTCTCACCATTACTGCCACGTCTTGCCCATTCTTGACTGGCTTTTGTGATAGGGCCCTTTCATGTGCTTCACTATGAACGGCGACACTTGATGCCACCCAGTGGGTCACTTTACAGTGGGCATATGTATAGTTGCAGGACTGTTTTATGCAGGAGGGGGGTGCTGGTGTTGGCGCTGATCTTTTTAGGTGGTGTGACGACTGGACTCTTTTCACTTTCTGATCTTACGATAACCGTATATGAGCGACTCCTTGGCCTCACGAGCAGCCGGGTGAGCCATTGCTCTGCCTATGGGTTTGTCCTCCTCCTCCTCCTCCTCCTGCTGCTGCTCCTCCTCAATGGGGATTGCAGATGTGGATGATCGATGAGGGCATGGGGCCTCATCAAACCCCTCTCTGTTGCGCTATGTTGTGCAGAACACAACACACTACTATAATGCTTCCCACTCTATCTGGTGCGTATTGAAGCCCTCCCCCAGAATGATCGAGGCACCGAAAACGCATCATGAGCTGTCTTATCGCATGTTCAATTATAGACCTTGTGGTGATGTGGCTGTCGTTGTATCGCTGCTATTGCTCGCTGATGGGGTTTCTCAGAGGTGTCATGAGCCACTTGTGCAGGGGGTATCCCTTGTCCCCGAGGAGCCAGCCATTAAGGCTTTTCGGTGCGTAGAAGAGGCCTGGGATGTTGGATTCCCTCAGAATGAAGGAATCGTGGCAGCAGCCAGGGAATCTGGCGCACACGTGAAGGAATCTTTTGTGGTGGTCACAAACGAGCTGAGTGTTGATGGAATGATAGCCCTTTCTGTTGATGAACAGTCCTGGCTCGTGTGGAGATGCTCAGATTGCTATATGGATGCAATTGATTGCACCTTGTACCTGTGGGAAGCCAGCCACAGAGTGGAATCCTACTGCCCTCTCCATCTGGCTGAGGTTATCCATGGGGAAGTTGATATAATGCGAGGCCCTGCGAAACAAGCCGTCGGTGACCTGCCTTATGCACTTCTGGGCAGACGACTGAGAGACCCCGGCGATGTCATTGGTGGCACCCTGGAATGATCCGGAGGCGAAGAAGTTGAGGGCAGTGGTGACTTTGACAGATGCCATGAGGCCCAGCCGAGAACAGCTCGGCATGAAGGAGACTGCAGATGTCTGCAACCACCTGGCGACTGACTCTGAGCCTCCGTATGCACTGTTCCTCAGGGAGGTCCAGGAAGCTGAGCCTTGGTCTGTGGACCCTCTGGTGAGGGTAGTGCTCCCTGTGACGTCGCTCCCTCTTTTGTTCCCTTTTGTGCTCTTGTGCAGGTGCCTGTGGCACAGCACTGTGTTGTGGAGCTCCAAGTGGCGGAAGTGCACGCCATGCCTGGCAAGGATGGTGATGTTCCTCGTCCTTGGATGTAGTGGTGAATGCAGCCATGGAGCCCCCCCCCCCCCATCCTAATGGTGTCAGTTTGAGGGTGTCCAGAAAGTTGGTAATTATGTGTAAACCAAGAATTTTCAGTCTAAACACAAAGATCACCCAGCTAAAAGTTTGTCTGAGAGAACTGAATGCCCTGCTGTAATAACTCACCTTTTATCCCCATCTGTCAAACAGGCTTTTAAATGTCCAAATGGCTGCTGGCTGAAACACGGCTCCTTCAACATGGAGTGTTTCACACAGCACGGGAAACAAGCTGAGGCAGAATAAAAATCCTTTTCCTCCCTCAATCACCATAAAATTAAGTACTTTAACCAGTTTAAATATCTTAATGACTGCTTTAAATATCAGCTCGCCGGTTTTAATTGCCAGTGGGAATTCCAGATTCCTGAAGCACACGCGCACACAGATGCTCCGGACTTTCCTGATTTTCATTTCCCCCCCATCCCCACACACCTGGGCTTCTATTTGAAAATTGAACCCTTAGTGTCCTCCTCATACCTTTGTATCATCGGCAAACTTTTTTTTATTCAGTCACGGGATGTGGGCGTCGCTGGCGAGGCCGGCATTTATTGCCCATCCCTAATTGCCCTTGAGAAGGTGGTGGTGAGCCGCCTTCTTGAACCGCTGCAGTCCGTGTGGTGAAGGTTCTCCCACAGTACTGTTAGGAAGGGAGTTCCAGGATTTTGACCCAGTGATGATGAAGGAACGGCGATATATTTCCAAGTCGGGATGGCGTGTGACTTGGAGGGGAACGTGCAGGTGGTGTTGTTCCCATGTGTCTGCTGCCCTTGTCCTTCTAGGTGGTAGAGGTCGCGGGTTTGGGAGGTGCTGTCGAAGAAGCCTTGGCGAGTTGCTGCAGTGCATCCTGTGGATGGTATACACAGCAGCCATGGTATAAGACATAAGAACATAAGAAATAGGAGCAGGAGTAGGCCAATCGGCCCTTCGAGCCTGCTCCGCCATTTAATAAGATCATGGCTGATCTGATCCTAACCTCAAATCTAAATTCATGTCCAATTTCCTGCCCGCTCCCCGTAACCCCTAATTCCCTTCACTTCTAGGAAACTGTCTATTTCTGCTTTGAATTTATTCAATGATGTAGCTTCTACAGCTTCCTGGGGCAGCAAATTCCACAGACCTACCACCCTCTGAGTGAAGAAGTTTCCCCTCATCTCAGTTTTGAAGGAGCAGCCCCTTATTCTAAGATTATGCCCCCTAGTTCTAGTTTCACCCATCCTTGGGAACATCCTCACCGCATCCACCCGATCAAGCCCCTTCACAATCTTATATGTTTCAATAAGATCGCCTTTCATTCTTCTGAACTCCAATGAGTAGAGTCCCAATCTACTCAACCTCTCCTCATATGTCCGCCCCCTCATCCCCGGGATTAACCGAGTGAACCTTCTTTGTACTGCCTCGAGAGCAAGTATGTCTTTTCTTATGCCGGTGGTGAAGGGAGTAAATGTTTCGGGTGGTGGATGGGATGCCAATCAAGCGGGCTGCTTTGTCCTGGATGGTGTCGAGCTTCTTGAGTGTTGTTGGAGCTGCACTCATCCAGGCAAATGGAGAATATTCCATCACACTCCTGACTTGTGCCTTGTAGATGGTGGAAAGGCTTTGGGGACTCAGGAGGTGAGTCATTCGCCGCAGAATACCCAGCCTCTGACCTGCTCTTGTAGCCACAGTGTTTATGTGGCTGGTCCAGTTAAGTTTCTGATTAATGGTGACTTCCAGGATGTGGATGGTGGGGGATTCGGCGATGGTAATGCCGTTGAATGTCAAGGGGAGGATACATTACACTTGGTTCCTTCATCTAATTCATTGATATATATTGTAAATAGCTGAGGCCCAAGCACTGATCCTTGTGGCACCCCACTAGTTACAGCCTGCCAACCTGAGAATGACCCATTTATCCCTACTCTCTGTTTTAAATCCGTTAACCAATCCTTTATCCATGCCAATATATTACCCCCAACCCCATGACCCCTTATCTTGCATAACAACCTTTTATGCGGCACCTTATCGAAAGCCTTTTGGAAATCCAAATATACTACATCCATTGGTTCCCCTTTATCTACCCTGCTAGTTACATCCTCAAAGAACTCTAATAAATTTGTCAAACACGATTTCCCTTTCATAAAACCATGGTGACTCTGCCTAATCATATTATGATTTTCTAAGTGCCCTGTTATCACTTCCTTAATAATGGATTCCAGTATTTTCCCGATGACTGATGTCAGGCTAACTGGCCTATAGTTCTCTGTTTTCTCTCTTCCTCCTTTCTTGAATAGCAGGGTTACATTTGCAACCTTCCAATCTGCTGGGACCATTCTAAAATCTAGGGAAGTTTGGACGATCACAACCAAAGCCTTCATTATCTCTGCAGCCGCCTCTTTTAGAACCCTCGGATGTAGGCCATCAGGTCCAGGGGATTTGTCAGCTTTTAGTCCCATTAGTTTCTCAAGTACCTTTTCTCTACTGATATTAATTAAGTTCCTCACTCTCATTTGCCCCTTGGTTCCCCACTGTTTTTGGTATGCTTTTTGTGTCTTCTACTGTAAAAACAGATACAAAATATTTGTTTAACATCTCTGCCATTTCCTTATTCCCCATTAAAATTTCTCCTGTCTCAGCCTCTAAGGAAGCAATGTTTACTTTTGCTACTCTCTTCCTTTTTACATACTTGTAGAAGCTCTTACAATCTGTTTTTATATTTCTTGCTAGTTTATTCTCATTCTATTTTCACCCTTTTTATCAATTTTTTGGTCATCCTATGCTGGTTTCTAAAACTCTCCCAATCCTCAGGCTTACTACTATTCTTCCCCAAATCATAAGCCACTTCTTTTAATCTTATACTATCCTTAACTTCTTTAGTTATCCATGGATGGATCGCTTTTCCCGTGGAGTTTTTAGTTCTCAATGGAATGTATATTCATTGAGAATTCGGAAATATTTCTTTAAATGTCTGCCACTGCTTATCTACTGTCATACTTTTTAATCTAATTTCCCAATCTACCTTAGCGAACTTGCCCCTCTTACCTATGGAATTGGCTTTATTTAAGTTTAAGACTCTAGTTTCGGACTTAAATATGTCACTCTCAAACTCAATGTGAAATTATGATCACTCTTCCCCAGAGGATCCTCTACTATGAGATTACTAATCAACCATGTCTCATTACTCAATACAAGATCTAAAATAGCCTGTTCCCTGGTTGGGTCCATGACAGAAACTGTCTCGAATGCATTCCATGAACTTGTCCTTCAAACTACCTTTGCCAATTTAATTTGCCCAGTCCATATGAAGATTAAAGTCCCCCATGATTATTGCATTACCTTTGTTACAAGCTCTTATTATTTCTTGATGAATACTCTGTCCAACGTATAGCTACTGTTAGGGGGCCTATAAACTACTCCCACCAGTGTTTTCTGTCCTTTGTTATTTCTTATCTCCACCCATTCTGATTCTACTTCCTGATCTTCCATGCCAAGATTCTTTCTCACTACTGTCCTGATGTCATCCTTTATTATTAGGGTACACCTCCCCCCCATCCTTTTCCATTGTGCCTGTCTTTCCAAAACGTCAAGTACCCTGGAATAGGGCAGAAATCCAACCACTGCCACATGCCTCAGAGGCCTATAACAGTGCTGATGGCCACTGGCTGTGGGGACTTCTGACTTCTGCCCATAAACAGCAGCCAGAAGTCTTTCAGACCCTTGCCTGATACCTATAAAGGAAAAGTTAAACAGTCCATTCCCCCCACCCTGGGAAAACCCCAGAAATCTCCAGGTAGTGTAAAGGGGACAGAAACTTGGTGCAATGGGTCACTACATCCTTTCATCCTTTCCTTTGCACCTGGGAATTGAGTATTCCCCAAGCACATTAGAGAGGAGTATTGGCCCTGAGTTTTCTTTATGAACTAAAAATTAAGCAGTTAATAATAAATAAAAAACTTTACCTGGAAAGCTTATTCTGCAGTTTAATTTCAAATCATTCAGGAAAACTCAGAAATATACCTAAAGAGTATAAATATACTCTTTACAGAAATTATATTTAAAAATCTGCATAGACCTCCAGTCTACAAATTTCACTTCCTGTCAAATTTTGTCACACTTTTATGTCAACTTTTCCCATTGTAGATCCATATGTCTGCATTCAATTTTCCTTTGTAAACTTTTAAAGTTTTCTTGTTCGAATCATTTAAAAAGTTTTCTCAACAATATTTTCATCTGCCATTTTTTTCTCAGTAAATGAAATTTCTATTGTCTGAAATAATATTTTAATCCCAATAAAATTCAAAAAATTATATAGCCTCTCCCAAAAGCCTGGGCTTGTACTTGATATTTTTGCCCAGAGATGTGATACCGTGAGTTGAAGGCAGGTCCTGCAGTCCGAGCATGTGCAGTGCACAACGTCTCAGGATGCATCAGTAGCATTTAAGCTGGTCAAATGATAGAATTCTTTTCTCTCAATCACTAACAAAATCTATATGATTGGCATTTCTTCAAATCATTTTAAGAACAGAGGACAAATTTTAAAAGCTTTATTCAGGTAAAATCTATATTCTTTTTTTAAAAAAAAACAGGGAGGCTGTGTGTGTTTTTGTGTATATTTATGTGTGTGAGAGAGAAAATAAACATGCCAGACTGTATTAATTACACACCTATTGTACCTTTGATTAATGTTTGAATTATACTTTATAAACTTCAGGAAGAATTGAGCCAAGAGAGAGACAGAGAGACAGAGATAGTTCTCCCGATCATCTGCCATAGAAATCCCAGAGAAAAGCTGAGAAATTTCTACAGATCTTCCATCAAAGTTACAGCAGACAATCAGGAGAACCCTGCCATTGAAATTTCCTCATCCTAAGTGGAGTTTTTATTTTTAAAAATGCAAATAAATTGAACTTTAAAAGCAAACAGAAAGCTTCTAGTTATCACCTATCGCCTATGTTTTGTTGAAAATGTAAACATTCTAATTACTGACACCTAAGAGACAGAAGGAGAGAAACAGGGATAGAGAGAAACAGAGAGAAGGAGAGAGAGTGAGGCAGCTATTAATGAATGGAAAAATCGGCAGAGATGAGTTCCTCCCCAATATCGAGCCCATCTGCTAGAATCCTGCTCCAGAAGGAGGTGAAAGTCTAGACTCACATATCTAGCTCCAGCTGACACATATATTCTCAGCTTTAAAATCTTCAACATTAACACCATCAAAGTTGGCGGGGTCAAGAGGAGGTCACCTAATTTTAATGACCTGGGCAGGTTACCACGTCACTAAGGGCGCTGCTCGGGTGCCTGCCCACCCAAGTAGGTTGCAAAATGCAGCTGAGTATGCCTGTTCTGAAAGGTGAGTGCTGGGGACCCCCAGAAAGATACCCCTTATAAGGGGGCTGAAATATTTACATTTTTTACCTCTCTGGGGGTTCAGGCCACAATCCAGGTGAATCCTAATACTTTTGGGTCTTGGCCCAATTTGCAGCCCTTCCACCATACCCCTATCAGAACTACAGCAAAAATGCATCAGAAGGGCCAGGGATTTTGTTTTCAAAGAAAAGTGGGTAGAGTCGTGGAATTCAATTCAATTCAATTTAATAAAAATGGGAATTTGACTTATTAAGTCAGTGGCCCTGATGCTATCCCCTACATAGCATAAATACTCCTATCCTCCGATTCATTTTGAGCAATGCCGCAGGAGATCTGCTGGTCTTTTTAGAAATATTAGGGGTCAATTTCCTCAGAGCTTCTCCCGCTCCCCTGCTGTAACTTCGGCCGAAACACCAGTTACGCATAAACAGGGTTTCAGGTCGAACTCCTGCCAAAGTTATAGAGCGGGAGAAGGGCAGCAGAAGCTCCAAGGAAATCCCCAGTGTAATGATCATATCTACCTCTTGCTCTCCTCCTCCACTTTCTTTTGACTGGTCTTCTAAAGGTGCTCTCTTGCCTTACCTTTTCCAGTTCTAATGAAGGTTCTCCAAATCAATCTTGCGTTTTCTTTTCAGTTGCTGATCGACCTGCTTTGTATTTCCAGTATTTTCTGTTTTTATTTTAGATTAATAGCATTTGCATGAATCTCTTTTTAACTCTTGCTGGTTTACTCCTGTTGTTCTTGCACTTTCTTTTAAAGTTGCGCATTCAAATTTTATTAGGAATTTTAATTAATTCTTATTGAGTCCATAAAAGTAATTCTGCAAGTGACTGCCAGTCTGGATTTAAGAGCCAGTTTGCAATTATCAGTAAAACCAGCTGATGAATAATGCAAAAGAACTGCAACTTTAGCCAACTTTAGAGAAGCTTTTTTGAAGGCACTTTTGTGGATTGTAAGAGTTACATAGAGTGTGATTGAAGACCTTTTTAAGTTAATTATCCTATGTTGTCATCCAGCATTAGTTAACATTGTTATATTAAATGTTATGACATTTTGTAATTTGAAAGTTTAACTCACGGGTTCATCAGCAAGTTGCTGATGGATGAGATTGCAAAGAAAACTCAGCAGTATGCAAAAAAAAAATTGTTTGTTTGATGGTACTTTCTAAATGGTAAAAAGTTAAAAACAGTGGATGTCCAAAGGGACTTAGGGGTTCAGGTACATAGATCATTGAAGTGTCATGAACAGGTGCAGAAATTAATCAATAAGGCTAATGGAATGCTGGCCTTTATATCTAGAGGACTAGAGTAGAAGGGGGCAGAAGTTATGCTGCAGCTATACAAAACCCTGGTTAGACCGCATCTAGAGTACTGTGAGCAGTTCTGGGCAACGCACCTTCGGAAGGACATATTGGCCTTGGAGGGAGTGCAGCGTAGGTTTACTAGAATGATACCCGGACTTCAAGGGTTAAGTTACGAGGAGAGATTACACAAATTGGGGTTGTATTCTCTGGAGTTTTGAAGGTTAAGGGGTGATCTGATCGAAGTTTATAAGATATTAAGGGGAACAGATAGGGTGGATAGAGAGAAACTATTTCCGCTGGTTGGGGATTCTAGGAGTAGGGGGCAATGTCTAAAAATTAAAGCCAGACCTTTCAGGAGTGAGATTAGAAAACATTTCTACACACAAAGGGTGGTAGAAGTTTGGAACTTTCTTCCACAAATGGCAATTGATACTAGCTCAATTGCTAAATTTAAATCTGGGATAGATAGCTTTTTGGCAACCAAAGGTATTAAGGGATATGGGCCAAAGGCAGGTATATGGAGTTAGATCACAGATCAGCCATGATCTTATCAAATGGCAGAGGAGGCATGAGGGGCTGAATGGCCTACTCCTGTTCCTATGTTCCTATCTAGTGGCTGAAATCCCTATTTTATCAATATGGTGGGAAGATTGCCTCTGTATGCTATACTTACTGAAATCAGAAATGTGCTCACTATAAATGGTTACCGATTTTGTTGCACATCACGCGCAGAGGAAATTCTTTCCCACCACCCCCCCATCATCACCCCCCCCCTCCCCACCCCATCCCCCTATCAGCAGCAACCTATTGTGTGGCCTTGAACCTACACTATAACATAAAGCCACATGTTAGCATACTTACCATGGTAACTTGGGCAGCCCAGCAAATTCTTTCTATACCTGCTTTCAGTTTGGGATGGAAGTGAGAGAACATCATTCAGTCTGGCAACTCCATTCATGCTGCTCTTTTTTACAAAGTGGCCCTCACGTCAAAAAAAAAACACCATTTCTGCAAGGCCTACCGCAGCAGGACCTCCAAAGTATTGCCACTGACTATTCTCGCCCCTTCTCTGTTTCAGATATTCCCTCCCCCAGTAGCAGGACAGCTTTTAGGGTGGCCAGCAGTCCTTAAAGAGCTGCTGGTGCCAGATAAACCATCTGCTGACTCCATGACATTCGCTGCATATCACAAGCGGTGCACCAGCAGCATTATAACGAACTGACCTTACATCAGCAGAAAGCACAGCAGGGGCAAACAATACCCTAACAGCAGCCTCCACAGTATCCGTTCCTATAAGATAGGGGAGAAAAGATCCACATTCCTGAGACAGAAATATAACACAGCAGACCTGTGGCTTCCTAAAACAATCATCGTGAATTTCCTCGAGGGTTCTCCTGATCAGCCGCCAAAAGTTCAGAACAAAATCAGCGGAAATCCCGAATAGACGTGCAAACAACTCCTGAGGAAACCCCAGCGAAAGCTGCCAATATTTGAACCATTCTGGTGGTGTCTTGTAGTGTGAGTCAGAGTGAATGGGCAGAATAATTGTCGTATGTAATATGTAGCATGCTGCACAGTAGTGCCATTGAGAAAGGCTTATATTTGTTTGACAAAGAAACTGCAGCAAAGCAGGCCTCAAAAAGAGTATTAGGAGGGACATGAACCTTCTATTATACCAGCCAGCGCCGTAAGTGGCACAGGTGCAGAGGGCACTGTTAAACAATTTTTTCCCTTAAGTTTTGCACATGATATTTTCTGCAAACTAGTGCAGAATATCGAAACTTGTACATACATTTTAACTAAAATTGGATGCATAGTAGATACAGCACAGGAGGAGGCTATTCAGCCCATCGTGCCTGTGCCGGCTCTTTGAAAGAGCTATCCAATTAGTCCCATTCCCCTGCTCTTTCCCATAGCCCTGTAAATTTTTCCCTTTAATTATTTATTTAATTCCCTTTTGAAAGTTACTATTGAATCCACTTCCACCACCCTTTCAGGCAGTGCATTCCAGATCATCACAACTCACTGCTTAAAAAATGTTTCCTCATGTCACCTCTGGCTCTTTTGCCGATCAGCTTAAATCTGTGTCCTCTGGTTACCAATCCTTGTGCCACTGGAAACAGTTTCTCCTTATTTTCTCTATCAAAACAGGTCACGATATTGAACACCTCTATTAAATCTCCCCTTAACCTTCTCTGTTCTAAGGAGAACAACCCCAGCTTCTCCAGTTTCTCCCTGATACCATTCTAGTAAATCTCTTCTGCACCCTCTCTAAGGCCTTGACATCCTTTCTAAAGTGTGGTGCCCAGAATTGAACACAATACTCCAGCTGAGGCCTAACCAGTGTTTTATAAAGGTCTAGCATAACTTCCTTGCTTTTGTATTCAATGAGGGTTAAATTGGTTAACCCTCAAAAATGGTGCTGGAATCACAGGACACTCACCGACA
Source organism: Heptranchias perlo (assembly GCF_035084215.1). Taxonomy (NCBI): domain Eukaryota; kingdom Metazoa; phylum Chordata; class Chondrichthyes; order Hexanchiformes; family Hexanchidae; genus Heptranchias; species Heptranchias perlo. The sequence goes on along the minus strand of NC_090328.1, from coordinate 56,820,315 downwards.
CACTTCCTGCTTTCTTGCAGGAGAAGGTGACGCATAACAGGAGGCAGCAAGTGGCAGTGACTCCATGGAACATGGACCTACTGTCCTATCTCAGGATGGCAGCATTCCTGTCCCACCCCTGCCACTCCGCCAGTGCCCTTGCTGTTGCCTATCAGCTAGCCAGCCCACTCCCTGCAAAGTATTGAAACTTTATTATAGGAACATAGGAAGATAGGAACAGGAGTAGGTCATTTAGCCCCTCGAACCTGTTCCGCCATTCAATGAGATCACGGCTGATCTGTGACCTAACTCCTTATACCCGCCATAGCCCCATATCCCTTAATACCTTTGGTTAACAAAAATCTATCAATCTCAGATTTCAAATTTACAATTGAACCAGCATCAACTGCCGTTTGCAGAAGAGAGTTCCAGACTTCTACCATCTTTTGCATTTAGAAGCGTTTCCTAACTTCACTCCTGAAAGTCCTGGCTCTAATTTTTAAGCTATGTCTCCTCGTCCTAGTATTCAAGTATAGGAGACCTCTAAAAACAGGTACAAATGCATCAGCAGCCAAAATAACTAATCCAGCAACTAACCTGTAACATCTGCATGATCTCTTTAAATAGCGTTGGTGGGGGGTCCTCCATGCCATTTAAGACCTGTTCAGCTGTGTGTTGGCTGGTGCGTGGGGTTCCAATTTCGCATCTGTCCCTTTAAATCAGTGTTGCACACTAATCTATCGCATAATCTCCCTATTTTAGATACTGCCGCCGTTCGTTATGTGCTCGTGCCCAAATGCCTTTACCAAAATGGCAACCTGCGCACGTCACACCAGAAGTGTGCACACGCATCACGGATGCCGTTTTGGGTCCTTGGGCGTCCGTGCAGTGCCTACACAACAGGCACTACACGGCCCAATTTAGATCCCAATGACTCTATTAATAAATGACTCTATTAATAAAGCCAAGGATCCCATATGCTTTGTTAACAGTCTTCTCAACTTGACCTGCCACCTTCAGCGATTTGTGTACAGGCAATCCCAGGTCTCTCTGTTCCTGCACCCCTTTTAAAACTGTACCATTTAGTTTATATTGCCTTTCCTCATTCTTCCTACCAAAATGCATCACTTCACACTTCTCTGAGTTAAATTTCATCTGCCATCTGTCTACCCATTTCACCAGTCTGTCTGTGTCCTCCTGAAATCTGTTACTATCTTTCACATTGTTTACTACATTTCTGAGTTTTGTGTCATCTGCAAACTTTGAAATGATACCCTCTATATATAAGTCCAGGTCATTAATATATATCAAAAAGAATGGTGGTCCTAATACTGACCCCTGGGTCACTGTATACTTCCCTCCAGCCTGAAAAAAAACATTCACCGCTACTCTCTGCCTTCTGTCCCCCAGCCAACTTTGTATCCACGCCACCACTGTCCCTTTAATCCCATTTTTTTTGAGTAGAAGATCATTGCCTTTTTTTCTATTATGTGCCAATATGTTATGCAGTAATTTTGCATTAAAAGATCAATCTTTGTTTTTATAAATGTAACAGAGAATAAATGACCAGAAATGGATTGGAGGAGGGTGTTCAACAATGCTTCAGTAGAGGGCAAGCAGAACATCTTTAAAAGAATAATGATAAGAATGCAGGGTAAATACATACCGAGAATCAGAAAGTTCAGACTAAACAAGAATGCCCCTAAATGCATTAAGAAACAAATTGTAAATGAAATAAGGAGGAAAAGTCACCTCTGGTAATTCTGCAAGGAGAAAGTGAAAGGGATTCACTGGGATGAATATAGGAACATGTGGAAATATAGAAAGAGAGAAAAGCAAAGCAGCAGAGTCAAAACATAACAGTAAAAAAAAATGTCAATACTATAATAGTAAGAGGGCAGTCAGCAATGAGATGAAAAGGTACAAAATAGCTAAGGATCAATTTGAAAGAGACCTAGGAGGCTTAGTAGACTCAATGCTAAACATGTCCAACCAATGCAGAGCAGCGATCAACAAGGTCAATGGAATGTTGAATTATATACTAAAAGAGTAGACTACAGATCGAAAGACGTCATAACCAAAAAGTACAACACTCAGGTCCGACCATGCTTTTGGGCTGAAATTCTAGCCTGGATTAAGGTAAACAGCAGGTGGATCAGCCAATGGCAGCCAGAATTTTGGGCAGAACCTGGTTCCGCCAGGAATCCACCCTATTATTTTGTAGGCAGCCATTATCCAGCGAAAGATTATCCTGTAGCAGATCCTCCACCTATATCCCCACGTCAAGGGAGTGTTTTGGGAAGGAGTTCCCAGGGTATCCAGGGAATTCTGCACGGTACCCCCTAATAAGGCCTCTGCAGAGAATGGACATTCCGACAGAGACCTTTTGATAGACCCAAACCTTTAGTAGGGAAAAGCAATCAACTCTGGTAGGAATGGATTACCTTTCAGAAGAGGCAGAATGGCTCTCTTCAGAGTTAAAGAACAATTTTCTTTAGCCCCAATGGACCTCAGGGGACCTTAGACAGAGTGGCTGCAGGCGGTTCTGCTGAAGCATCTTTCCAGCCCCCAGTGGCCCTCCCTCACAATGCAAATGACTGCATTCCCGCAAGTTAGGATTGGGCCAATAGCTTTGTGCTAGAACTGATGAGGGTTCTGCTACATCACACTTGCACCAGCGAGTAGCCCCAGATGAATTACTCGGACCTTGATCACTGTGTCAGGTTCTGGTCAACCAGAAACAAGGGAGACATTCAAGCACTGGAGGCAGTGCTGAGAAAAGCCTCAAGATTGATTCCTACTTTTAAACATGAGTTATGAGAAAAAACGGGCTTTTCAAACGTGATCTTATAAATATATACAGAATAGTCAAGGGTATGGAAAAGATAAGTCCAGAATATTACTTTAACTTAAATTGTGAGAAAAGGATAGGCACACAGGTTCAAATTAGTAAAAGGTAATTTCAGGACTGATGTCACGAAACTCAGCTTCACACAGAGAGCGATCAACACTTGGAATGGACTACCAGATAGGGTAGTGGAGGTGAAATCCCTGAAAACACTTAGGAAACAAACAGATGCTGCAATGGAGGTACTTCAGGGTTATTCTGGATTGTTGAATTAAGATGGGCCGAATGTCCTTCCTTATTCGTAACTATCTTGTGATCTTATGCTATGCATAATGGTCCTGAATTTTTGCAGGGTTCTCCTGATCTCCCGCCATAACTTCGGTGGAAGATTGGCAGAAACCCTGGAGAAACGGCGCAAGTGGCCAGAGATCTCTTGGGGAAATTAGACACATTTATGATTCCCTGCTGTGCTATCGCCTTCTTTTAGTACACCAACGGGCCATGCTCTTGCTCCTGTTATATTCCTAAGTGATACATTAATGGAAGGAGCAGGTGTGGAGGATTCTGGAGAGCTCTCCTGAGGATATGCTCGTGTTTTTGCTGGCCACCTTCCTCTATAGGCTGCAGATCCAGGCAGTCCTGCTTATGTGTCTACATTCCTATTCAGGTTGTGAAGGGACCACTAGAGGCTGCTGAAGAAACCGGCAAGTGTGTGTTTTTTACTAAACTTAATGTGGAGTCCTGCTCCTCCATATTAAAACTGCAGGCCGCTGCGGACCTGTGCTCAACCCCACTCCCATTTACCATTCCCCGCTTCAATTTGTGTTTGTGTAACAGGGGAGGGAAGCATTGGTAGTACTGGGGAAAAGTGTAGTGCTGCAGGGCTATATTAAGAGTAAGAGACTTGGGCTGATATGTGGCAAGTAACATTCGCACCAGACAAGTGCCAGGCAATGACCATCTCCAACAAGAGAGAGTCTAACCAGATCCCCTTGACATTCAACGGCATTACCATCGCCGAATCCCCCACCATCAACATCCTGGGGGTCACCATTGACCAGAAACTTAACTGGACCAGCCACATAAATACTGTGGCTACGAGAGCAGGTCAGAGGCTGGGTATTCTGTGGTGAGTGACTCACCTCCTGACTCCCCAAAGCCTTTCCACCATCTACAAGGCACAAGTCAGGAGTGTGATGGAATACTCTCCACTTGCCTGGATGAGTGCAGCTCCAACAACACTCAACAAACTAGACACCATCCAGGACAAAGAGCCTGCTTGATTGGCACCCTATCCAGCAACCTAAACATTCACTCCCTTCACCACCAGTGCACAGTGGCTGCAGTGTGTACCATTCACAGGATGCACTGCAGCAACTCGCTAAGGCTTCTTCGACAGCACCTCCCAAACCCATGACCTCTAACACCTAGAAGGACAAGGGCAGCAGGCACATGGGAACAACACCACCTGCACGTTCCCCTCCAAGTCACACATCATCCCGACTTGGAAATATATCGCCGTTCCTTCATCGTCGCTGGGTCAAAATCCTGGAACCCCCTTCCTAACAGTACTGTGGGAGAACCTTCACCACACAGACTGCAGCGATTCAAGAAGGCGGCTCACCACCACCTTCTCAAGGGCAATTAGGGATGGGCAATAAATGCTGGCCTCGCCAGCGACGCCCACATCCCATGAACGAATAAAAAAAAGAGGAATCTTACCATGGCAGTCTTGGTAAGATCGTTAATTTTCTTTCTGGCATTGCAGCCAAGTCTTAGGTATGATGCTTTTGGGACTGACCTGCTCAGCCACCTCCATATTCCAGTTGAGGCCTAACCAATGTTTTATAAAGTTTTAGCATAACTTCCTTGCTTTTGTACTCTATGCCTCAACTGCATGCTGACTTATTTGGCATGGCACCCACCTGCCATCTAAAGTAAACAGGACCTCCTCCCTGGGGTGATTTGATCGAAGTTTTCAAGATATTAAGGGGAACTGATAGGGTAGATAGAGAGAAACTATTTCCACTGGTTGGGGAGTCTAGGACAAGAGGACATAGTCTAAAAATTAGAGCCAGGAGTGAAGTTAGAAAACACTTCTACACGCAAAGGGTAGTAGAAGTCTAGAACTCTCTTCTGCAAACATTAGTTGGTGCTAGCTCAATTGTTAATTTTAAATCTGAGATTGATAGTTTTTGTTAACCAAAGGTATTAAGGAATATGGGGCTAAATTGGGTAAATGGAGTTAGGTCACAGATCAGCAATGATCTCATTGAATGATGGAACAGGTTTGAGGGGCTAAATGGCCTTCTCCTGTTCCTATGTTCCTATGTTCCCTGGCCCTGCCTTGTTCAATAAACACCTCCACCTCTTCAGGGCGCCTTGGCCATCGACATCATATCTGCTACTCCAGAAATATCACGTAATAGACTTGTTAGCAAAATTAAAGCCCATGGGATTAAAGGGACAGTGGCAGCGTGGATACAAAATTGGCTAAGGGACAGAAAGCACAGAGTAGTGGTGAACAGTTGTATTTCATATTGGAAGGAAGTGTACAGTGGTGTTCCCCAGGGTCAGTATTAATGAGAATCCCTACGTGGTCAGTTTTTAGTAAAATATTAAAATGCCTATGTGGCAAAGAAGCAGAATGCAAAATGGTTAGAAAGGGTTAATTAGTTAGTAACTGAGATTGATACAAGTGGCCTGGCCCTCCTGCTGGGCCATATGGTTGCTTAGTCAGCAGGCCTGCATTGTCTTATCAATGATAGGTCTTTGATGTGAGTCAAGGACTGGTCTGAATGTCTCCATGTTTATGGCAGATCAATATAGGGAACGAGCTTAGCCAAAGTTGAAAGACATTCCAGGTTGGGAGATAAGGAATAGAAGGAACAGGGAAGAACCTTCCAAGTTGGAAAGGGAGGAAGTAACCCCTTTGATGTCTAATAGCAACATGGTCAGCATATGGATTGTCTATGATTGGCCGGAAATAATGTAACCCCGCATGGCAGCCTGTGCCCGGCTTATGATTGGTGTTGACTTTTGTGTTAATGATGTTCCAACCTCTATGGATTTGTATAAAGGTATGAGTTTTTGTCTTTGTCTTTGTCTCTCCTTATTCTGTTAGAATCGTTCGGATTCTCTCAGGAATCTGAATTGAAGCTACAGACTAAGATCTGCTATTAAAGTTGTTTGAACTTTACGGTGTACTCGAATCAGTTCTTGCTGAACCAGACTGAGGGGAAAGAATCCGGTTCGTCATTTGGTGGCCCGTACGGGGATTTCAACGGTCGTTCACCGAGAGTTCGCGGAGTAAGAGGCGGTTTGTCTTGGACACAGAGGACGGGAAGGGCGCGCCCGGTGTGAGTAAACTTTTCTTTACTATATCGGCTTTCCTAAATCTGTTAAGTCTGACGACGAATCGTCCAATCGCTAACACTCGAGTGGCGTCTTTACGAGATTCAGGTCAGTCTGGCGAATACACAGAAATAGCAGAAAGAGGTCAATGGTTGAATATCACTGAGGGTCAGTACAGGGACTGAGGGAATAACTTGTAAGCGGTAGGTCAGTGATCGAACTAGAACTTCGGGTCAGTGATCGAACTAGAATCTTGAGTCAGTGATTAAAATTATCACTGAGAGTTAGAGTTCAAGTTTTTGGTGATTTGTTATAAACCAGAATCTTGAGTCAGTGATTAAAATTATCACTGAGAGTTAGAGTTCGAGTTTTTGGTGATTTGTTATAAACCAGAATCTTGAGTCAGTGATTAAAATTATCACTGAGAGTTAGAGTTCGAGTTTTTGGTGATTGGTTATAAACCAGAATCTTGAGTCAGTGATTAAAATTATCACTGAGAGTTAGAGTTCAAGTTTTTGGTGATTTGTTATAAACCAGAATCTTGAGTCAGTGATTAAAATTATCACTGAGAGTTAGAGTTCGAGTTTTTGGTGATTGGTTATAAACCAGAATCTTGAGTCAGTGATTAAAATTATCACTGAGAGTTAGAGTTCAAGTTTTTGGTGATTTGTTATAAACCAGAATCTTGAGTCAGTGATTAAAATTATCACTGAGAGTTAGAGTTCGAGTTTTTGGTGATTTGTTATAAACCAGAATCTTGAGTCAGTGATTAAAATTATCACTGAGAGTTAGAGTTCGAGTTTTTGGTGATTGGTTATAAACCAGAATCTTGAGTCAGTGATTAAAATTATCACTGAGAGTTAGAGTTCGAGTTTTTGTTGATTTGTTATAAACCAGAATCTTGAGTCAGTGATTAAAATTATCACTGAGAGTTAGAGTTCAAGTTTTTGGTGATTTGTTATAAACCAGAATCTTGAGTCAGTGATTAAAATTATCACTGAGAGTTAGAGTTCGAGTTCCTGGTGAGTGGGTATAAACAGGAACTGATTGCTTGTGCTGATCGACTAAGGGAGGAAGTGCCTGTCTCAACACGCAGCCTTCGACCGGTTGTTAAGAGGGGAGATCCCCCACGCGAAGGTCAGGACCCTGAAGTGGGTGTAGAGACCAAAGGCACTTGGGATTGTGAGGCACAAGGAGTCAGGTCCATCTTTGAATTCTGTTCAAATACGGTTGTATTAATTAGTTGACTAAGAGTAAAGGAAAACGGGACATAGAATGGGTAGTTGTCTGGATACCTCTGCAGAACCAGGGAGTGCCTTACAGACTTTGTGTGAAAAATATCCGGACAAGGCAAAACAATTTAGACAATTGTCAGGTGGGTTGAATAAAAAACTGGGGAATGGTCAATGGCCATTGGGAGGAGTTAAAGACCTAGATACTGCCATAAAAGCACAGGAATTAATTTGGAAAAATAACGGAAATAAAGTAGCCAAAGATTTAATTGCTTTATGGAGACAGTACTGTCAAGAACTGAAAGAAGCTTCGTTATTAGCAAGTTGGCAGGATAATGCGTTGAAGTTAGGGATAGGACTCACTGAAGGAGGGGTGGTCAAGTCCGTAGAGGTCCTAAAAGGAGAATGTGCTCATGAAAAGTGCTCTAAAAAGAGGTCTGAAAAGACTTCGGGCGAGCCCAAACTGGTTGAGAAAAGTGGATTATGTAATCCAATGATTGGCCTTGCCTTGGCTGGGGGAGACGATGATGAATTGGATGAGTGGAATTGTAGGTCCCGTGTAGCTCCCCAGGGTCCTAGTGCCCCTCCTGAGTACAGTAATATCTATTCTTCAGGGCCTATGGTACAGACTGTTCAGACCCCTGTGATAATGCCTCAAATTGTCTCCCCGGTTGCTTCCCGTACTAGAAGTAAAACTAGGGAATTATTGGCTCCAACATTTAAATTCTCAGTCAGCCCACTTAGTTTAAGTCAGCAGAGAGATCAGAGATTGGACAGTCAGGGACTTAGAGACGCAGAAACTGAAGAGTCAGGAGACGACTTGCCATCACTAAACTTAGAACGTACTACTGAGACACTAGCTAGGGATGAGCCGACCCCTCGTCAGTTACCAATGAGGCCGATGCCTAATCCTACTTTTGACCCAAACCCAGACAATGTTGGAGTAGCCGGCAACTCCCGAACGATAGATGTGTACTGTCCATGGAAACCTAACGAGATAATGGCCATTCTATCTGGGGTGCCGGATAGGAGAAAGTCACCTACCGCATTTATAGAATTCCTTAAGACTACCGTTTCTGTCTATAATGCAGAATCAAGGGACTTATGGTCGCTAATACAGCAAGTTTTAACCCATGCTGAACATACCAAATTCCTGGACCAATTGAATGTCCGGACTCATGTCGCATTGGTAGCACAGATACCAAACAATGATGTTGAGCGCCAGGAGCGTCTTTTGGGTGCCCTTAGTGCTACTCTACAAAAACCAATTGACATAACTAAGATCTTAGACACCAGGCCTAAAAAGGGAGAAGGAGCAGATGAATATTTGGAAAGATTCTCGGAAGTATACCGGAATCAATCAGGGGACACAGCGTACCGTGAGGGAAGAGACTCACCACAGTACTGCGCTATGCTACTGAACTGCCTACCGATTCCGGTTTCTCAAGCAATTAGGACTAATAATATGGACTGGTCAGAGAATACTTCCAGCCAGATGAATAGGGCAGTAAAATACTACTGGATAGATAATAAGCACCAGGAAGGTCAGGCCCAAGTTCAAGTTAAAACTGAGTATGTGGTGAAAAAGGAAGGGCCGAAACGCACCTCAGACAGAACAGGATATCAGATGGAGCCTCAGTATTGTGTTCCAGGATGGGTTAATAGAGAAGGGTATGGGTACGATACACACCCTAACGGACCAACCGCCCCTAACTATGGCCCACCCTACGTTCCTCCGAGACGTAATTTTGAAGGGAAAAGAGGAGGAGGGAGACAAACAGGGTCAGATGCCTGTTTCAATTGTGGTCAGCTAGGCCACTGGAGCAAGGAATGTCCCTCCCGTAGACAGGGAAGAGGGGGCCATATGCAAGGGCAGCGAAGAGGAGGTTGGCAAGGGAATCGAGGACGAGGAAGATATACGGACTTTTCCCAAAACAATCCGTTCCCCCAGTATTGACTAGCTAACCTTGTGGTAAACGGGATCCAGTCAGAGCAGGAGCCCGTTTTGTCACTGATGATTAAAGGAAACCCACATACATTCTTGGTAGACACCGGAGCAACCATGTCATCTGTCCGATCGGAGCTCAATCTCCCTGAGTCCGGGGAAAAACAGAGTCTGTCTGGTTTTCAGGGACAAGTGAGCCAATACCCGATATCTGAACCAGTGGAAGTACAATTTGGAAATGAGTCAGTGAAACACCAATTTGTAATTACAAGTGGACTAGACTGTAACCTCATGGCTAGAGACTTGCTATGTGCATTCCGCCTGAGCATTGAATGCGGGGACGAAGGACTGATTGTGAAACCATGGGCTCCCAAAATGCAGTGTTATGTTTCCATCACCCCACAATGGTGGTCTCTAGACTTCGAAGATGAGGGTTCCCTTCATGTAACCTTGGCCTACGATATGAGTGGGAGAAATAAGGAATTGGAGGACTTTTACCGAAGCTATATAGGAACGGAATGGGAGGTTATTCGCCGGGCTATGGTTACAGGACCAGAAGGGAGAGCAGAGTATGTTGAGATCCCCTCAGAGTTGTGGAAGGAAGCACCTGTTACAGGTTACATCCCTCGGGGTGCTGCAAAAACAATAGGATGGGACCCAGGACCCTTTGAAATAAAGGGAGCCCCACATATCACCTGGGAGGTGAATTACCCGTACCATGCGAAAGATTTAGGACCCATGGTAAAACAGACAGTCGAACAAGCTGATTCAAATAATCGACAGAAACAGACCCTGTCATGCGGTCGGACTATTCTGTTTTACCAGACACCAAGGGTTAACAGGGCACAATTGCGCCACCATGTGGGCAATGAAAAACCAGAATATGTTAATCCGCAAGTGTGGGCGGAGGATCCCACACAGGTGGGATGCGTTAAAATGATTCCTATTCATATTGCCCTGCAGGAAAATGTTGTATTACCCTCTATTCGACAATATCCACTAAAGCAACAGGCGATACCAAGCATTGACAAATTGATCGCTGGGTTGTTAAAACAAGGGATTTTGATTAAATGTCAGTCCCCGTGTAACACGCCGATACTGGCAGTTCCAAAGCCAGGCAAGCCAGACCAGTACAGATTAGTACAGGATTTGCGATCAATCAATGCCATTGTACAGCCACTCCACGCGCTAGTGCCCAATCCAGCTCATATTCTGGCTCAAGTTCCTGCAACAGCCAAAGTCTTTGCAGTAGTCGATCTTCAACACGCCTTTTTCGCCTTACCGCTAGACCCATCAAGTCAGTACCTTTTTGCCTTCACTTACAAGGGACAGCAATATACTTGGACCCGACTGCCACAAGGCTTTGTTAACTCCCCAACATTATTTTCTAGATGCTTACAGGAACAATTACAGACCTTGACTTTGAAACAAGGGTCTGAACTAGTCCAGTATGTGGATGATCTGTTGATAGCCAGCCCTGATGAGCAGAGTAACCGAAAAGACACTGCCCAATTGCTAAATCACTTATCCTCGCTAGGGTACATAGTATCCCAGTCGAAAGTACTGGTGGGCCAACAGAGGGTTAAGTTTCTTGGAGTTATGCTCTCAGCAACTGAGCGGAGCCTAGAAAGAAGCAGGATTGAACCAATCTGTCAATTCCCTGTGCCTCGAACTGCAAAGGAGGTCCGGCAGTGGATGGGAATGGTAAACTATTGCAGACAGTGGATCCCTAACATTGCTTTGGACACTAAATTATTAACACCATACACCAGCATAGAGGGTGAATTTCAACTAGATTCTGATGCCTTGGGAGCATTTGAGAGATTAAAGGAAGCTTTGTCACAAGCACCCGCATTGGGGAGACCCTTGTATGACAGACCATTTCAGTTGTACTGTACTATCCTCGCTGATTGCTCGACTGCTGTTTTGACTCAAAAACATGGCGACAAGCATAGACCGGTGGCGTACTACTCTTCAAAGTTAGATCCAGTAGCACTAGGACATCCAGTTTGTACTCAGATTTTAACGGCCATTTACAATAGCCTACAGTCGGCGGCTAATCTGACTTTACAACAGGACATCACTGTATACAGTTCACACTCGGTAACTGCATTATTAGGACAGCTGCAGACTCAACATCTTACCATGGCTCGACAGAATAAGTATGAGATATATCTGCTTAATAATCCTAGACTGCGATTTAAACATTGTACTACTATCAACCCAGCATGTTTTCTCACAGAACCACCCATGGAACAGACTGATCCAGGACATGATTGTTTATCTTTAATTAAGGAAGACACTTCTGTCAGAGATGATCTATCTGATGTCCCAATAAAAGATCCGGACATAACTATGTACGTGGATGGGAGTGCCTCTATTGGTTCCTTTGGAGAGAAACTTTCTGGATATGCAATAGTGGACCAGGACGGTAAAACTGTCGAATCTGCTGCTTTTGAGTTTCCATATTCTGCCCAGCAAGCGGAGCTGTTTGCATTGATAAGAGCTTGTGTCCTCGGGAAAGACCAAAGGGTTAATGTCTATACAGATTCGAGATATGCTTTCGGGGTAGTTCACGACTTTGGACAGTTATGGAAAAACAGAGGGTTTCTGACTTCTGTAGGTACGCAGATTTCCCATCAGAAGTTAGTTTCAGATTTGTTACAAGCCCTTATGCTACCAAGACAGATCTCGGTTATAAAGTGCCCCGCCCACACGACAGGACAGACCCCAGTAGATATAGGGAATAGATATGCTGATCAGGAAGCTAAGGAAGTGTCCCAGACACAGAGGGTGGTTGTCCCTAGAATGATGAGTCAGACTAAAAGCTCAAAACAGAGCAAGTCTCCCTCTGAAAAGCCAATGCCAACCATCCAAGACGTCATTAAATTACAGGAGGACGCTCCTGACTGTGATAAACAATTGTGGAAACAACTTGGTTGTACTTATGACTGTGTATCTAAATTATGGGTTACCCCTGTGGGGCAGACCTGTATGTCAGATAAATTAGCAGTATGGGTTATTGAATGTGTACACTTTGCAACTCATTGTGGTGCCAAAGCTGTTAGTGGTACGCTGCTGGCCACTTGGTGGCATCCTAGGTTGCAAGCCCTAGCTCAGAGCATCAGCAGTCGCTGTCTCATTTGTCAACAATACAACCCTGGGAAGGGAGTGCCTTGCGAATGGGGAAAGACCCCTTTGCCGGAAGGTCCCTTTGAGACCCTCCAGATGGACTACATTGAGTTGGAAAGATGTCAGGGTTATAAATATGTCCTAGTTATTGTTGATGTATTTAGTAAATGGATAGAGGCCTATCCGACAACAGATAACAAAGCCTCCACTGTTGTAAAAGTTCTGATGAAAGAGATCATCCCGAGATACGGAATCCCAAATCAATTGAGTTCAGATAATGGCCCTCATTTTGTGGGTCAGGTGAACAAGGAATTCTGCACCCAAATGGGCATTAAACAACAGTTACACTGTGCCTACAGGCCACAGGCCGCTGGGTTGGTCGAACGAGCTAATCAGACTTTGAAAAATAAACTGGCTAAACTGCAGGCAGAGACTGGTACTACTTGGCTTAAACTTCTTCCTATAGCCTTATTTCAGATACGTACTACTCCGGCTGGGGTAGCACGGTTAAGTCCTGCTGAAATTATATACGGGAGACCCCTCAAGACCCCGTGGAATCAAAACGTTCCGAAAACTGTCCACTTTCACCACATGACGACAGAAATGACTAACTATATTTTGTCATTAACTAAGGCATTGAGAAGCCTCCACTCTCGGGTACGAGCTGCCTACGTCGAACTTCCTCCTATCGCCAGTCCATCTAAAATTGAACCGGGAACGTACGTGTTAATCAGGAATTGGACAAGGAAAGGACTGGAACCTCGTTGGGAGGGGCCCTATCAGGTTCTACTCACCATCCCTACCGCTGTGAAGGTAGAGGGGAAGAGTGCCTGGGTTCACCTCCACCACTGTAAAACTATCAGTCCCACGTCTCAAACTTAAAATGCTAACTTTTCTTTTCTTCTAAGAAATCTTCCCTATATAGGTATCGTGACCAGCTATGAAAGTCTTCCCTTGGATCTTCTGCCTTGAACTCTTGCTGACCCTGGGAGTAACCAAAGAGAGAACATGTCGACGGGACCAGCCTAAGCGCATACACCACTTATGCAAAGGAGACGTACTTCGATGCAACGATAATGACCCAGACGGATTCGGAAGGTGGAACATCACCCGGATAGATGGATGTGCCGGGCTCCTGAGGCAGCCCCACCGCTCGATAGAGTTTGGAATATCGCATGGAGGAATACCTTGTTATTGGACTGAGTGCAAATATGATTATGTTTGTAAACGTGAAGGGGAAAAGACCTCTGAGTTGTGTGAACAAGAGAGAGATACACAGAGGTACGATCGGTACCTGAGATTTAACCAAGGGAGAAAGCGTAATGGGTTAGCCCCCATAGAGATTTTTAACTATCCAAGATTAGGGGGTTCTCTGCTACAGAGACGAAAGAGAGATCTCCAACTCCAAAAGCGCGAACTGCACGTTAACACCTTCCTGTACATGAGTTATGTGTATGCCAAACGGCAGGGTATCTCTAGCTGTTGGGTGTGTTCTCACATTCCTATCCATTCCAAGGGAGGTATCCCTTTAAAGCCGATTCCCTTTATGTCCCATGAATCTGCGGAATGGGTCATTAGACGAAACAATTCGGGAAATGCGATAGGAACCCCGGAAACAATAGAATGGGCATCAGCGGGGTATAGTCTTAATGAGTTTAGAGGATGGTACCAGCCTAATTACAATCAAGCCCATAAGCCCCCGTTCTTGCTCTTGACCAATACGTCTAGACCAAACGGGACGGTATGTTGGAATAAGAATGCCCCAAATAATGGCCCTTTTATGGGACATAGTGATTGCAGCACCACCCACTATTGGCTACCGCCCATAGTCAACCTGACTACCCAGGGCATGTTCCAGGGCCAATGGGCCCCAACGCTTAATAAAACCAGTGGGTTGCTGTGGAATCACCTTGACTCTCAGCCTCTTATATATATGGCTAAAAAGGGAAATTTAACTGCATATAATGGTACGTATTTCATATGCGGCCATAAGGCATACCCATGGTTGCCTCAGAACTGGATCGGGTCCTGTTATTTAGGATATGTAGTACCCCATGTTCATCACTTGCCTTCCCTAGCGGATCATTACCAATATAGGTCTAAAAGGGAAATTACAGAAACGGAGCGATATTTCGCTATTTTGTTCCCTGGGTATGGGGTAGCCAGGACAATTAAGGAAATTCGGCAGATGGCTTCGGTATTAGAAGAAGTAGCTAATGACACCGCAGTGGCACTGAAGGATACAAATGCAGAAATGATAGCCATTCGGACAATGGCCTTGCAGAATCGCATGGCTTTAGACTACCTGTTAGCCGCAAAAGGGGGAACCTGTGCACTGATTGGATCAGAATGCTGCACCTACATACCAGATAACTCAGAAAATATAACTAATTTGGTTGAGCATATACAGAAAGCCGTAACAAAATTACACCAGACCCTGGGAGAAGGTTGGTTAGAATGGCTCCTCAGTGGCTCATGGGGATCGTACTTGATGCATGGATTAGTTATTCTAATTGTAGCAATACTTACTTTTGGCCTGATCGTTGCTTGCGTTAAAATCTGCTGTAAGGCGGCAATGGAACAGATTCGTGTATGAGACTCTGCTTAGGCAGAACTGATGAGTAAACAAGGGTTGGTTATCATTAAATGATAAAAGGGGGGAATGAGAATCCCTACGTGGTCAGTTTTTAGAAAAATATTAAAATGCCTATGTGGCAAAGAAGCAGAATGCAAAATGGTTAGAAAGGGTTAATTAGTTAGTAACTGAGATTGATACAAGTGGCCTGGCCCTCCTGCTGGGCCATATGGTTGCTTAGTCAGCAGGCCTGCATTGTCTTATCAATGATAGGTCTTTGATGTGAGTCAAGGACTGGTCTGAATGTCTCCATGTTTATGGCAGATCAATATAGGGAACGAGCTTAGCCAAAGTTGAAAGACATTCCAGGTTGGGAGATAAGGAATAGAAGGAACAGGGAAGAACCTTCCAAGTTGGAAAGGGAGGAAGTAACCCCTTTGATGTCTAATAGCAACATGGTCAGCATATGGATTGTCTATGATTGGCCGGAAATAATGTAACCCCGCATGGCAGCCTGTGCCCGGCTTATGATTGGTGTTGACTTTTGTGTTAATGATGTTCCAACCTCTATGGATTTGTATAAAGGTATGAGTTTTTGTCTTTGTCTTTGTCTCTCCTTATTCTGTTAGAATCGTTCGGATTCTCTCAGGAATCTGAATTGAAGCTACAGACTAAGATCTGCTATTAAAGTTGTTTGAACTTTACGGTGTACTCGAATCAGTTCTTGCTGAACCAGACTGAGGGGAAAGAATCCGGTTCGTCATTAGGACCACTGCTCTTTTTGATTATAGATTAATGACATGGAATTGGGTTTAGAGGGTATAATTTCAAAGTTTGCAGATGACATGTAATTCGGAAATGTAGTAAACAATGTGGAGAATAGTAACAGACTTCAGGAGGACATAGACAGACCGGTGAAATGGGCAGACACATGGCAGGTGAAATTTAACGCAGAGAAGTGTGAAGTGATTCATTTTGGTAGGAAGACTGAGGAGAGGCAATAAAACTAAATGGTACAATTTTAACGGGAGTGCAGGAACAGAGAGACCTGGGGTGTATGTAGACAAATCTGTGAAGGTGGTAGGACAAGTTGAGAAGGCTGTTAAAAAAGCATATAGGATCCTTGGCTTTATTAATAGAGAGATAGAGTACAAAAGCAAGGAAGTTATTCTAAACCTTTATAAAACACTGGTTAGGCCTCAGCTGGAGTATTGTGTTCAATTCTGGGCACCACACTTTAGGAAGGATATCAAGGCCTTAGAGAGGATGTAGAAGAGATTTACTAGAATGGTACCAGGGATGAGGGACTTCATTTAAGCTGCGGTTGTTCTCCTTTGATCAGAGAAGATTAAGGGGAGATTTGATAGAGGTGTACAAAGTCATGACTGGTTTTGATAGAATAAATAAGGAGAAACTGTTTCCAGTGGCACAAGGGTCGGTAACCAGAGGACACAGAATTAATGTGATTGGCAAAAGAACCAGAGGCGATATGAGAAAACATTTTTTTACGCAGTGAGTTGTTATAATCTGGAATGCACTGCCTGAAAGGTTGGTGGAAGCAAGTTCAATAGTAACTTTCAAAAGAGAATTGGATAAATACTTGAAGGGAAAAAATTTACAGGGCTATGGGGAAAGAGCAGGAGAGTGGGACTAATTGGACAGCTCTTTCAAAGAGCCGGCATAGGCAAAATGGGCCAAATGGCCTCCTTCTGTGCTGTACCATACTATGATACTATGAAATGCAGTTTCTTCACACCACCACTGAAAATGCCACCTCCCCCTTAAGAGGTGCGGAATGGCTTTAAGAAGCAGCAGGTCCAACGGATTCCCTACCCTCCCAAACAGCGAGCTGCCTATAATCAGCGTGATTAGCGCTGGCAGATCGCCACTTATATTTGAATGATGGCCGATCAAGAAAATCGATCGGGCCTCTCGCTGACATTATTGAGTGGGTGGATCGGTCGCCCCGCCCACTGCTCACCCAATGTACGCCACACGTGAATATCGACCGCCAAATTTCTCCTCTATCAGTTGCTGTAAATCATAGCGGAGTAGAGCTGAGCATAGTTAATATCACAAAAACATTGTAGTCATGGTATGTAAAATCCCATGAGTTTTTATTCACCCAGAAGTTTTCACCCCTCCTCTCCTAAAGGTTAGGGGTCACACCATGAATATAGGCTGCTCACCTAAATGGCCATTTTTCAGTGAGTCTGGCCAATGAATATTGGAAGGTTGTTTGACCATTGGGGAATATCAGAGCCAATCAAGATCCTGTCCTCATCTGAGAGTCACACATGATAGTAATCAAGAGCAAGAACTTAGTGTCTAACTCCAAGGCACTGCGACCAATTATAATATCCCTACTGTTCGAGATCATCTAACTCCACACAGATCAGCGATTTCACCATGGACCTTCCTGGTCTACAAGGGTCAATGTGACAGAAGTAATGCATTCACCTATTGATCTGTTGGCGAAGACAGTACCACATAAGCAGTGAGTGCCATTCGAAACTGGGACTGGATCGTCTAGTTGATGATCCAAATTTTCTGTGCTATTACCCAATCTATAATGTGCACCTATGTTTTAGATAACAATTACCTCTCATTGGTAAAAGGACACCTACCTCCCAGGTGCATCTTCCATCATTCAGCTCATAAAGTTAAATGGGTCAAAGGCATTAACTGATATTAAAACCATAATTTGAATATTTAAATATGAAAGCGGATTATCTTTGATTTTAATTAGTAGTGGAGTATCTTATCTACAAATATACGTGAACATTTTCACAAAAGTAACAATTGATGTATTCAATTCAGTGCAGATTTACTAAAGTTTTATTTAGCCAGATTTTGTTCTGTTGTTCATTGTACTAAAATAACTAAAGTGGCATAAACAGAGTGATGTAAAAGTCTCTGTGCAAGGCAATTCTAATTTTCAGTAAGAGGCTCTTAGTACTATCGCTGTTCAAACTGTAACCTCCAGAGAGTAATAAATGTAAGCTGAAGCATGTACTCTAATGACATTGCTGTCAATCATCCAAGCAAGGTTAGAGGTTGAAATTACGCTGTGTGATTTGGAGACAGAAGCAATGCAACACAGAAGGATGTCAGTTTGGATTTCCTTGAATATAAGGGACTAGAGTTCCAGAAACAGTACTGTTACTGAGACTAAAAATCGCGTACTGTTTTTTAGGTCATCCACTCTGGACCTAAGAAAAATAGATCAGAGTATTTTCTAAATGGCAAGAAGCTAGGAGTTGTGGTGGAGTAGAAAGATTTAGGAATCCAAGTACATAAATCACTAAAAACTAGTGGACAGGTACAAAAAATAATTTAAAAGGCTAATGGAATGTTGGCCTTTATCTCAAGGGGGCTGGAATACAAAGCATGGAGGTGATGTTACAGTTGTACAGAGCTCTAGTTAGACCCCATCTGGAGTACTGTGTTCAGTTCTGCACACCGCACCTCAGGAAGGATGTATTTGCCTTAGTAGGGGTGCAGTGCAGATTTACCAGAATGATACCAGGGCTAAAAAGGTTAAATTATGAGGACAGGTTGCACAGATTAGGCTTGTATTCCCTTGTGTATAGAAAATTATGATGTGGAGATGCCGGTGATGGACTGGGGTGGACAAATGTAAGGAATCTTGCAACACCAGGTTATAGTCCAACAAATTTATTTTAAAATCACAAGCTTTCGGAGATTATCTCTTTCGTCAGATGAATGAATGAAAAGGTTCTCAAATCGCATATCTTATACTATGTTGGGACAGCATCACACCAATCAAAAGGTGTCGTTGTTATTCAAACAGGCCAGTCACGGAGAACAGCACGTCCCAGTACACTAGATATACATTGTGTCTATTACACAGGCAGGCAGAAAGAAAGAAACTCAAAATGGCAGAGAGAGAGAGAGAGAGAGAGAGAATTTTAAAAAACATATAAATTTTTCCCCCTTTTTGCTGGTATAAGTATATAAGTATATAAGTATATAAGTATAAGATATGCGATTTGAGAACCTTTTCATTCATTCATCTGACGAAGGAGATAATCTCCGAAAGCTTGTGATTTTAAAATAAATTTGTTGGACTATAACCTGGTGTTGCAAGATTCCTTACATTTATAGAAAATTAAGGGGTGATCTAATTGAGGTGTTTAAGATGATTAAAGGATTTGATAGAGTAAATAAAGAAAAATTATTTCCTCCGGTGGGAGAGTCCAGAATAAGGGGGCAAAACCTTAAAAGTAGAACTAGATCATTCAGGGGTAATGTCTGAAAGCACTTCTTCACTCAAAGGGTAGAGGAACATAAGATCTTAAGAACATAAGAAATAGGAACAGGAGTAGATCATACGGCCCCTCAAGCCTGCTCCGGCATTCAATCAGATCATGGCTGATCTTCAACCTCAACTCAACTTTCCTGCCCAATCTCCATATCCCTTGATTCCCCTCGAGTCCAAAAATCTATCTATTTCAGACTTGAATATATTCAATGACTCAGCATCCACAGCCTTCTGGGATAGAGAATTCCAAAGATTCACAAACCTCCGAGTGAAGAAATTCCTCCTTATTTCAGTCTTAAATGGCTGACCCCTTATCGTGCGACTATGTCCTCTAGTTCTGGACTCTCCAACCAGGAGAAACAATCTCTCAGCCTCTACCCTGTCAAGCCCCCTCAGAATCTTATATGTTTCAATGAGATCACCTTTCATTCTTCTAAACTCCAGAGAGAATAGGCCCATTCTACTCAATCTCTCCTCATAGGACAACCCTCTCATCCCAGGAATTAATCTAGTGAACCTTCATTGCACCGCCTCCAAGGCAAGTATATCCTTCCTTAGGTAAGGAGACCAAAAACTGTAGACAGTACTCCAGGTGAGGGTCACCAAAGCCCTGTACAATTGTAGCAAGGCTTCCTTACTCTTGTACTCTAACCCCCTTGCAATAAAGGTCATTTGCCTTCCTAATTGCTTGCTGTACCTGCATGATAACTTTTTGTGTTTCTTGTACGAGAACACCTAAGTCTCTCTGGGCACCAACATTTAATAGTTTCTCACCATTTATATAACATTCTGTTTTTCTATTCTTCCTACCAAAGTGAGTAACCTCATATTTCCCTACATTATACTCCATCTGCCACCTTCTGGCCCACTCACTTAACCTGTCTTTATCCCTGTGTAGACCCTTTGTGTCCTCCTCACAGCTTACTTTCCCACCTAGCTTTGTATCATCAGCAAACTTGGATACTCTACACTCGGTCCCTTCATCCAAGTCATTAAATAGATTGTAAATAACTGAGGCCCAAGCACCGTTCCTTGCGGCACCCCACTAGTTACAGCCTGCCAACCTGAAAATGACTCGTTTGTCCCTACTCTCTCTTTTCTGTCCATTAACCAATCCTCTATCCATGCTAATATATTACCCCCAACCCCCATGAGCCCTTATCTTGCGTAACAACGTTTTATGTGGCATCTTATCAAATGCCTTTTGCAAATCCAAATATACTACATCCACTGGTTCCCCTTTATCTACCCTGCTAGTTACATCCTCAAAAAACTCTAATAAATTTGTTACACACGATTTCCCTTTCATAAAACCATGTTGACTCTGCCTAATCGTATGTAAGGAATCTTACAACACCAGGTTATAGTCCAACAGTTTTATTTGAAAATCACAAGCTTTCGGAGGCTTTCTCCTTCATCAGGTTAAGTGTGGGATTTCTTGAAGGGTACCGTATTTATAGTCAGAGAACAATGCCTGGTGATTACAGATAATCTTTCCAACTGCCCGTTGTCAAGGCAATCAAAGTGTTCAGAGAGAGAGACAGTACATACAGGACCACCGAATATACAAACGGACAGAACAAAAGACAGAGAGAGAGAGAGAAACATCCGAAAGGAAGAGAAAGAGAGAGAGAATGACCTGTTGTATTAAAAACAGATAACTTTTTTTCGCTGGTGGGGTTACGTGTAGCGTGACATGAACCCAAGATCCCAGTTGAGGCCGTCCTCATGGGTGCGGAATTTGGCTATCAATTTCTGCTCGACAATTTTGCGTTGTCGTGCGTCTCGAAGGTCGCCTTGGAGAACGCTTACCCGAAGATCGGTGGCTGAATGTCCTTGACTGCTGAAGTGCTCCCCGACTGGGAGGGAACCCTCCTGTCTGGCGATTGTTGCGCGGTGTCCGTTCATCCAGTGTCGCAGCGTCTGCATGGTCTCGCCAATGTACCATGCTCCGGGGCATCCTTTCCTGCAACGTATGAGGTAGACAACGTTGGCCGAGTCACAGGAGTATGAACCATGTACCTGGTGGGTGGTGTCCTCTCGTGTGATGGTGGTATCTGTGTCGATGATCTGGCATGTCTTGCAGAGGTTGCCATGGCAGGGTTGTGTGGTGTCGTGGACGCTGTTCTCCTGAAAGCTGGGTAATTTGCTGCGAACGATGGTCTGTTTGAGGTTAGGTGGCTGTTTGAAGGCGAGTAGTGGAGGTGTGGGGATGGCCTTAGCAAGGTGTCCGTCGTCATCGATGACATGTTGAAGGCTGCGTAAAACATGGCGTAGTTTCTCCGCTCCGGGGAAGTACTGGACGACGAAGGGTACTCTGTTGGTTGCGTCCCGTGTTTGTCTTCTGAGGAGGCCTACGTGATTTTTTGCTGTGGCCCATCGGAACTGTTGATCGACGAGTCGAACGTCATATCCCATTCTTACGAGGGCGTCTTTCAGCGTCTGTAGGTGTCCATCGCGTTCCTCTTCGTCTGAGCAGATCCTGTGTATTCGCAGGGCCTGTCCATAGGGGATGGCCTCTTTGACGTGGTTAGGGTGGAAGCTGGAAAAGTGGAGCATCGTGAGGTTGTCCATGGGCTTGCGGTAGACTGAGGTGCTGAGGTGCCCGTCTTTGATGGAGATTCGTGTGTCCAAGAATGAAACCGATTCTGAGGAGTAGTACATGGTGAGTTTGATGGTGGGATGGAACTTGTTGATGTTATCGTGTAGTCTCTTCAGTGACACAGATACCACCATCACACGAGAGGACACCACCCACCAGGTACACGGTTCATACTCCTGTGACTCGGCCAACGTTGTCTACCTCATACGTTGCAGGAAAGGATGCCCCGGAGCATGGTACATTGGCGAGACCATGCAGACACTGCGACACTGGATGAACGGACACCGCACAACAATCGCCAGACAGGAGAGTTCCCTCCCAGTCGGGGAACACTTCAGCAGTCAAGGACATTCAGCCACCGATCTTCGGGTAAGCGTTCTCCAAGGCGGCCTTCGAGACACACAACAACGCAAAATCGTCGAGCAGAAATTGATAGCCAAGTTCCGCACCCATGAGGACGGCCTCAACCGGGATCTTGGGTTCATGTCACGCTACACGTAACCCCACCAGCGAAAAAAGTTATCTGTTTTTAATACAACGGGTCATTCTCTCTTTTTCTCTTCCTTTCGGATGTTTCTCTCTCTCTGTCTTTTGTTCTGTCCGTTTGTATATTCGGTGGTCCTGTATGTACTGTCTCTGTCTGAACACTTTGATTGCCTTGACAACGGGCAGTTGGAAAGATTATCTGTAATCATCAAGCATTGTTCTGTGACTATAAATACGGTACCCTTCAAGAAATCCCACACTTCACCTGACGAAGGAGAAAGCCTCCAAAAGCTTGTGATTTTCAAATAAAACTGTTGGACTATAACCTGGTGTTGTAAGATTCCTTACATTTGTCAACCCCAGTCCATCACCGGCATCTCCACATAATCGTATTATGATGTTCTAAGTGCCCTGTTACCACTTCCTTAATAATGGATTCCAGCATTTTCCCAACAACTAATGTTAGGCTAACTGGCCTGTAGTTCCTTGTTTTCTCTCTCCCTCCTTTCTTGAATGGGGGGGGGGGGTTACATTTGCTGCCTTCCAACACGCTGGGTCCATTCTAGAATCTGGGGAATTTTGGAAGATCAAACCAATGGATCCATTATCTCTGCAGCCACCTCTTTTAGAACCCTCGGATGTAGGCCATCAGGTCCAGGGGATTTATCGGTTTTTAATCCCATTAGTTTCTCAACTACTTTTTCTCTACTGATAATAATTACTTTAAGTTCCTCACTCTTTTTAGCCCATTGGTTCCCCATTATTTCTGGTATGCTTTATGTAATTGGCTTTATTAAGTTTAAGACTCTAGTTTCGGACTTAAGTATGTCACTCTCAAACTCAATGTGAAATTCTATCATATTATGATCACTCTTCCCCAGAGGATCCTTTACTGTGAGATTACTAATTAACCCTGTCTCATTACATAATACAAGATCTAAAATAGCCTGTTCCCTGGTTGGTTTCATGAAGTATTGCTTTAGGAAACCATCTTGAATGCATTCCATGAACTCATCCTCCAAACTATCTTTGCCAATTTGATTTGCGCAGTCTATATGAAGATTAAAGTCCCCTATGATTACTGCATTACTTTATTACAAGCTCCTATTATTTCCTGATTAATACTCTGTCCAATTGCATAGCTACTATTAGGGGGCCTAAGTACTACCACCACCAATGTTTTCTGCCCCTTGTTATTTCGTATTTCCACCCATCTGATTCTACTTCCTGATCTTCCGAGCCAAGATCCTTTCTCACCACTGACCTTATGTCATCCCTTATCATCAGGGCTACACCCCTCCTTTTCCACTTTGCCTGTCTTTTCTAAACATCATGTACCCTGGAATATTTAGTTCCCAATCTTGGTCACTTTGCAACCATGTCTCTATAATGGCTATTAGATCAAACCCATTTATCTCTACTTGTGTAACTAATTCATCTATCTTGTTATGAATGCTCTGTGCATTCAGGTAAAGAACCTTTAATTTTGACTTTTTACCACTTTTTTCCTGCTTTGACCTTACTTGTTGATGCTCTATTATTGGTAAACACTCTGTGCCTTCCCGCCACTCTCTGCTTATCTTTACCCAAATCACTACACTGCTCTGTTGCCTTGACTTTTCTCATTAGATTTCTAAATTTCCCCTCACATGACCCCTCCCCCCCTTTTTTAGTTTAAATCCCTATCTTCAGCCCTAGTTATTCGATTCGCCAGGACGCTAGTCACAGCCCCGTTTAAGTGGATCCCGTCCCAACAGGACAACTCCCTCTTTCCCCAGTTCTGATTCAGATGGGACAGAATCAGAACTGGAGATAGAAGACAGAAAATTAGGATGTGACTTAGGAAGGCAGAGGAAACAAAGATTAGAAAATAAACAGCAAGGGAGTTTGGCGGTGCTTAAAGGTATATACCTCAATGCAAGGAGTATAGTGAATAAGGCAGATGAGCTGAGGGCACAGATAGACACGTGGCAGTACGATATCTTAGTAATTACAGAAACAAGGCTTAAAGAGGGACAGGAATGGCAGCTCAATGTTCCTGGTTACAGGGTTTTCAGACGAGATAGAGAAGGGGATGAAAAAGGAGGGGGGGTGGCAATTTTGGTTAAAGAAGCAATTACAGCTGTGAGGAGGGATGATATGTTAGAAGGATCATCAAATGAGGCCATATGGGTTGAGCTAAGGAACAAAAAAGGGGCAGTCACTCTACTGGGAGTGTACTAAAGACCCCCAAACAGTCAGAGGGAGATAGAAGAGCAAATATGTCGGCAAATTTCTACGAAGTGCAAAAACAGTAGGGCAGTGATAGTAGGGCATTTCAAGTACCCTAATATTAACTGGAACACAAACAGTGTGAAGGGTGTAGAGGCTATAAAATTCTTAAATTGCATTTAGGAGAACTTTTTTAGCCAGTACGTCGCAAGCCCAACAAGAGAGGGGACAGTTCTGGATTTAGTTTTAGGAAATGAGGCTTGGCAGGTGGAAGGAGTATGAGTGGGAGAGCATTTTCGTGGCAGTGATCATGGGCTCGATTTTCGCACCCCTGAGCGGGTGCATTCGAGGCGGGGGGGCTGCGAAAATCAGGGATTCCCGGGGCGGGTCTGGAGCCCGGCTCCAACCCGCCCACTTCCGGGTTCCCCAATGACGCGCTGACATGCACGCGCAGCCCCCGCATGTGGGACTCCCGCCGGCAATTAAAGCCGGCGGGATGCCACTTAAAGTAATCATTAAGGTATTTCAGGTCGTTTAGAGACCTGATTAACATGACATTTTAGGAGGGGTGGGATTTTTCAATGAACTGAGACTGTTTCCCGTACTGGGGGAAACACTCCCAGTTCAAACGGACGTGTTGCAGCCACCAGCCTGTGGGAGCTGCAAAGGTCCATTTGACAGGTGGAGGGGGGAGACCCTCACTCATTGCAGGATGCCACTCTGTCACTTTGGACAAAGTTTGGCCTCCACCACCCTCCTCCTAACATTACAATTGACCAACTTGGAACCTCAACCCCGGTGTACGGACACATGTACCTACCTTGCGGACCCCCTCAAACGTACATCTTCCGGATAGGGGCCGCCATGGCTGCAGTCATGACCTCCTCGGAGGACGAACAGCATTACCAGCCTCGCCGTCCACCTCTGACACGTGGAGCCCCACAAAACAGTGCTGTGACACATCCACCTGCACAGCAGGAGGGAGGGCAACCGCAGAGAGAGATGCGTCGCAGAAGGCACTACCCTCGCCACAGGGTCTACAGATCGAGGCTCAGCTTCCTGGACCTCTCTGAGGAGCAGTGCATACGAAGCCTCTGAGTCAGTCGCGGACATCTGCAGCCTCCTTCATGCTGAGCTGCTCCCGGCTGGCCCGAGCAGCATCTTCTTACCTGTCGCTGTCAAAGTCACTACTGCCCTCAACTTCTTCGCCTCCGGATCCTTCCAGGGTGCCACCAGGGACATCACCGGGATCTCTCAGTCGTCTACACACAAGTGCATAAGGCAGGTCATTGACGGCTTGTTTCACAGAGCCTCGCTCTATATCAACTTCCCCATGGATGACCTCAGCCAGATGGAGAGGGCGGTTGGATTCCACGCTCTGGCTGGCTCCCCACGGGTGCAGGGTGTAATTGATTGCGCCCATATAGCAATACGAGCACCTCCACACGAGCCAGGACTGTTCGTCAACAGGAAGGGCTATCACTCCATCAACACTCAGCTCATCTGTGACCACCGCAAGAGATTCCTTCACGTGTGCGCCAGATACCCTGGCAGCTGCCATGATTCCTTCATCCTCAGGGAGTCCAACATCCCGCCCCTCTTCCACTCACCCAACACCCGCAAGGGCTGGCTCCTCGGGGACAAGGGATACCCCCTGCACACATGCCTCATGACACCTCTGAGGAACCCCACCACCGAGCCACACCATCGATATAACGACAGCCACATCGCTACCAGGTCTACAATTGAGCATGCTATAGGGCTGCTCAAGATGCGCTTCAGGTGCCTTGATCGTTCTGGGGGAGCGCTTCAATACGCACCAGACAGAGTGCGACGCATTATAGTCGTCTGTTGTGCCCTGCACAACAAGGCACAACCGAGAGAGGTGCCGCTGGAGGAGGCCCCAGCCATATCTGCCATTCACATTGAGGAGAAGGAGGAGGATGAGGAGGAGGAGGACGAGGAGGAGGAGTTCGAGGAGGAGGAACAACCCATGGGCAGAACAGTGGCTCACCTGGCTGCTCGTGAGGCCAGGGAGTCACTGATATGTGAACGGTTCTCCTAACATCAGACTGTGTGAAGAGTCCAGTCCTCATCATCTGGTCGGAGGAGCGGCCACACCAGCCCCCTCCCCCTCCCCCTGCACAAAACAGTGGTGCAACTAAACCTACACCCACTGTAGAGTGACCCAATGGGTGGCATCAAGTGTGAGTGTTCATGGTGAACCTCATGAAAGGGACCTATTCCACAAGCCAGTCAAGAATGGGCAAGACGTGGCAGTAGTGGTGATAATAATAATATTGATTGTGCGTGTGGCAGAAAACAAATATAAATAAAAAACATGACAAATCGTCAAACACCCCTGTGCATTCCCTTCCTGCTCACAAAACCTTCGCCTTGTGTTTACGGGAACCCCTACGTGGTGCTACCCGTGTGTCTTCAGCAGAGGTAGTGGCAGGTTGCTCTTGTCCATGCCCTGACCGATTAGATGCTTTGGGCCGACGCCCTCTGGGTTTCGGTGCCTGTGAGGGCCCCTCCAAAGACTGCTCCACCTGCACCTGTGCAGGGGCAGACCCGACCACCTGGAGAGGAGGCAGCATTGCGGGTACTGATTGAGAGGGGGGCAACGGGTGAGACGTGGGAGCGCTTTGAGTGGCGTCCCAAATTCCATGTCCCCTTTCACCATCATCCCTCTCCTGGCCCAGGCCCAAATCATAACTTCCACCCTGCTGGACAGTTTGGAGGACTTGTGTGAAGCCTTGGAAGGCTACTTGTAACGTATCTGTCAGCCTGTGTAAGGCGGCAGAATGTTGCTCACCCTGAATCCAAACGGCCGTTGTCAGGGCCTGAATGGACTCATTGTTGAGCCGTGCTTGACGCTCGAGGGAGGCTAGCCTTCCCTCTATCGCAGACATACCCGCACCTACCCGCAACACTATCTCAGAGGTGCCTTCACGTCCCTGCGACACTATCTCAGAGATACCCTCCTGTACCTGTGCCACCATTCCCCTCATGCAGGAGTTGGACTCCTCCATCCTCTGCGCAATTGTGGAGTGTGCGCGTGGCACCTGTTCCAGCACCTCGGCAATGTGCTGCTGCCCCTCAATGACTCTCCTTTTCATGGCTGGCCCCCAGGGTTCAGCATCTTGGGTCCAGCTGAGCAGAGCCTAGAGAAGAGTGCTCCCACCAACGCGGATTCTCCACGGCTGTCCCTGCCACCAGGGTCTGCTCGTGCTCAAATGTGGGTGGTGACTCACCATGTGCAAACCCAACTAAATGAGGACGGGGACCCACTGAGGTGTGTGTATCTGTGCTGGTGGATGCATGGCTCAGATGTGATGATGGACCCTCAGAGGCCGGCAGGTCCTCTGAGGAATCGCCCTCCACAGTCATGGCTCTCGCAGATGGGCCTGCAAGTGAATAGAAAGCAATATTAAGCATGTGGACAGATGTTGAGGTGCTGCAGATGCCAAGTGATGCTAAGATCATTCGCTATCATGAGCACTGAGTGTTAGCTTTCTGTCACCGGCCGCTTGTGCAATCCCAGCCTCGGCGTCCGCCACGGACAGGCACTCCAGCGTGCAGCTGATCTCCAATGCCTGCTGCTCCGCATCTGTTAGGACCACCTGGTGTGGCGGGCCCCCTCCGGTCCTTGGCCTCTCCTGGGCGTTCTGGCATCTCTTCTCCTATCAAGGCAAAACACAGTGGCGTAATTGAGTGATGGTTGCATGGTGACCCGCTGCATGCATTGGTGTGGGTGGGGTTGAGTCTGAGGGAGATGCATGAGAGGGTGCGTGTGCAACATAGCCATGAGATTGTATGAGGATTGGGCTGCGTGGTAGTGTTCGAATGGGGACATGGGCAGTGAGTACATGCAGGCAAGGTGAGGATGATAGTTGAGTGGACGTGAGGAGTGATGCAAGAGCGTTGTGGTGGCAGTGCAGAAGGAGTTGTGTGGTGGTGAAGGTGATGTGGAAGACGGAGTGTGGGAGAATGCGTAAGTATACTCACATTGGCTGACCTGGTTAGGTCATTAAATTTCTTCCTGCACTGGACCCAGGTTCGTGGCACATTGCCACTGCTGGTGACCTCCTCGACCACCTCCAGCCAGGCCTTCTTCGTGGTGGAGGGAGGGCACTTCCTCCTATCGGATGGGAAAAGGATTTCCCTCCTCCTCCTCACCCCATCGAGCAGAACCTGGAGTGAGGAGTCCGAAAACCTTGGGACAGCCTTTCCTCTGTCCTGCTCCATGGTTCAAAATTGGTTGTTTGCTGCAGGAGGAGCATTGGTGGACTGCCCCTTTAAATAGGGCTCCTCCAGCTGACAGACTATGCTGCGCATGCGCAGTCCGCCCGCTGCGCTGCTTTCCAGCGCGAAACCCGGAAGCACAGGTAAGTGGCTTCAATTAGCCTTCAATTGCGTGCAGAGCACACTGATTTCACCGGGCGCGTTACCCACGGACCCTGTCCAACCCCCGCTGAGAACCCGCCGCCCTCCTAATATCGGGCCCAATTCAGTTAGTTTTAGCTATAGTTATGGAAAAGGACAAAGATAGAATAGAAGTTAAAGTTCTCAATTGAAGAAAGGCCAAATTTACTAAGCTAAGAAGTGATTTAGCAAAAGTGGACTGGAAACAGGTTGGAAATATATCGCCGTTCCTTCATCGTCACTGGGTCAAAATCCTGGAACTCCCTTCCTAACAGCACTGTGGGAGAACCTTCACCACACAGACTACAGCAGTTCAAGTAGGCGGCTCACCACCACCTTCTCAAGGGCAATTAGGGATGGGCAATAAATGCTGGCCTCGCCAGTGATGCCCACATCCCAAGAAAGAATTTAAAAAACCTGAAAGTAAATCAATGTCAGAGCAATGGGTGGCATTCAAGGGGAAGATTCAAAGGGTGCCAAGTAAACATGTTCCCACAAAGAAAAAGGATGGGGCTGCCAAATCTAGATCCCCCTGGATGTCAAGGAGCAGAAGTAAGATAAGGGTAAGATAAGGCAGAAAAGGAAAGCTTATGTCAGACACCAAGAACTCAATGCTACAGAAAGCCTAGAGGAGTATAAAAAGTGCAGGGGTGAAATTAAAAAGGAAATTAGGAAAGCAAAGAGAGGGCATGAAAAAACATTGGCAAGTAAAATCAAGGAAAACCCAAAAATGTTTTATAAATACATTAAGAGCAAGAGGATAACTAAAGAAACATTATGGCCTATTAGAGACCAAAAGAGTAACCTATGTGTGGAGGCGGAAGATGTTAGTATGGTTCTTAATGAATACTTTGCGTCTGTCTTCACAAAAGAGAGGGACGATGCAGACATTGTGTGTAAGGAGGAGGAGTGTGAAATATTGGATAGTATAAACATAATGAGAGGGGAAGTATTCAGGGGATTAGCATCTTTGAAAGTAGATTAATCACCAGGACCGGATGAAATGTATCCCAGGCTGTTAAAAGAAGCAAAGGAGGAAATAGCAGAGGCTCTGACCATCAATTTCCAATCCTCACTGGATACAGGCGTGGTGCCGGAGAATTGGAGAACTGCTAACGTTGTACTGGTGTTTAAAGAGGGAGCGAGGGATAGACCGAGTGATTACAGGGCAGACAGTCTAACCTCAGTGGTGGGCAAATTATTGGAATCAATTCTGAGGGACAGAATAAACCATCAGTTAGAAAGGCACGGAGTAATCAAGGACAGTCAGCATGGATTTATTAAGGGAAGGTCATGTCTGACTAACTTGATTGAATTTTTTGAGGAAGTAACATGGAGGGTCGATGAGGGTAATGCACTTGATGTAGTCTACATGAATTTTAGCAAGGCTTTTGACAAGGTTCCACATGGCAGACTGGTCAAAAAAGTACAAGCCCATGGGATCCAAGGGAGAGTGGCAAGTTGGATCCAAAATTGTCTCAGTGGCAGGAAGCAAAGGATAATGGTCGACGGGTGTTTTTGTGACTGGAAGGCTGTTTCCAGTGGGGTTCCGCAGGGCTCAGTACTAGATCCCTTGCTTTTTGTGGTACATATTAATGACTTAGACTTAAATGTAGGGGGCATGATTAAGAAGTTTGCAGATGATACAAAAATTGACCGTGTAGTTGATAGTGAGGAGGAAAGCTGTAGACTGCAGGAAGATATCAATGGACTGGTCAGGTGGGCAGAAAAGTGGCAAATGGAATTCAATCCGGAGAAGTGTGAGATAATGCATTTGGAGAGGGCAAACAAGGCAAGGGAATACACAATAAATGGGAGGATACTGAAAGGTCTAGAGGAAGTGGGGGACCTTGGAGTGTATGTCCACAGATACCTGAAGGTAGCAGGACAAGTAGATAAGATGGTTAAGAAGACATATAGAATACTTTTCTTTATTAGTTGAGGCATAGAATATAAGAGCAAGGAGGTTATGCTAGAACTGTATAAAACACTGGTTAGGCCACAACTTGAGTACTGTTCTGGTCACCACATTACAGGAAGGATGTAATTGCACTAGAGAGGGTACAGAGGAGATTTACGAGGATGTTGCCAGGACTGGAGAATTTTAGCTATGAGGAAAGATTGGACAGGCTGGGGTTGTTCTCTTTGGAACAGAGGAGGCTAAGGGCCGATTTAAATGAGGTGTACAAAATTATGAGAAGCCTAGATAGAGTGGATAGGAAGGACCTATTTCCCTTAGCAGAGAGGTCAATAACCAGGGGGCATGGATTTAAAGTGATTGGTAGAAGGATTAGAGGAGAACTTTTTTCAACCAGAGAGTAGTAGGGGTCTGGAACTCATTGCCTGAAAGGGTGGTAGAGGCAGAAACCCTCAACTCATTTAATAAGTACCTGGATGTGCACCTGAAGTGCCGTGACCTACAAGGCTATGGACCAAGTCCTGGAAAAATGGGATTAGGCTTGGGTGACTCATTTTCGGTCGCGCGGACATGATAGGCTGTATGGCCTCCTTCTGTGCCGTAAATTTTCTATGATTCTACCACACTTTGAGCCACACATTTAACTCTCTGATCTGTTTGTCCGTATGCCAATTTGCATGTGGCTCAGGTAGTAATCCAGAGATTATTACCTTTGAGGTTCTGCTTATTAATTTAGACCCTAGCTCTTCAAACTGTCTCAGCAGAACCCCATTCTTAGTTGTACCTATGTCGAAATTTGCAACTATCTCCCCCAAAAAGTTGTTGAGGCTAGGTCAAATGAAAATTTCAAAACTGAGATTGGTAGATTTTTGTTAGGCAAGGGTATTAAGGGTTACAGAACCAAGGCAAATAGATGGAGTTAAGATACACATCTAATTGAATGGCGCAACAGGCTCGAGGGGCTGAATGGTCTACTCCTGTTCCTATGTTCCCATGTTCCTATGTTCCTAAAAAGGACCACGTTGCTTTTAACAAGCCAGAAGGTATATTCCAAAATCTATCAAATACTAAAATATTCTGGCTGCAAATAGTTCTTTAAAATTGTAGTGTAAATGAGGCTATTGAGCTGGTTGATTCTCAACAGTAAGTGTAATTGGAAGACCTAACATAAATTATTCAACACTAGCTACTTATTGCTTGTAATTGAGCAAACATTAAGTCATAAAACTTCATTTACTGAATTTATGAAGAGATAAATTAAGTTATAGTTTTATAGTTCTTTTAAAATAGCATAATGTCTAAATGTGTTTCACAAGGGTGAAAATTGCTCACTGGCAGGAACTGAGAGGGCAGTTAGTGGAAGCGATTGACAGCAAGGTGGACGGCATATGTTGTGAGGAGGCTTTTGAATGTGGGAGGAGAAAGCAAAGTGAAGGGTTTAGGGAGAGAATTTCGGAGTGCAGGGTTATAATAGCTGACGGCTTGATCGCCAATGATGGAACAAAGGGAAGGGGGATGCACAGTAGTCCAGACTCAGAAGAGTGGTGGGTTTGAACTGGGATGTAAGGCTGGAGAAAATGGCACAAATAGGAAGGAGTGAGGTCATGGAGAGATTTGTTGAAGAGGTCAAGAATTTTAAAATTAATGCACAGAGTGATGGGGTGCCAATGGAAGCCAATGAGAATGGTGGTGATAGATGAGTGGAACTTTGTACAGGATAGAATACAGGCAGCAGAGTTATGGATTGGTTGGAGTTTGTGTAGGGATTGATTTAGGATGGAATTCAGAAGGCTGACAGAGTGCTGGAGAAATTAAGCCTAGAGATGATAGTGCATGGATAAGAGTTATTTGGTGGTGGGGTGCAGAGGAGACGGAAGTAGGCAATATTGCAGAGGTGGAAAGTAGATGGTCTTGCTGGTGGACTGGGGTTGAAGCCCAGAGACCCTGAGATTGTGCACTATCTGGTTTAGCCTGAGCAAGCAGCCAGAGAGGAAAATGGAATCAGTGATAGGGATAGAGATTCTGACAAGAAACAAAAAGGATGGCTTTGGTCTTGCCAATGTTTAGTTGAAGGAAGTTATGGCTCATCCATTACGTGATTTTGCTGAGGATAGCAGTCATGAAGTTGAGGCTTGTGAAGAGAGGCAATTAGTGATAAATTAATTGCACCGTTCATTTGAGATGAAAATGTAGGAAATCGTCAACTTCTAAACTATTAGCATATAAACTGATGATTAATCATTAGCAATCCATAGCCTCACCAGTAAATTTTGTTCCCCTTGACAATAGCTCATTGGCTTCTACAACAGAAAATAAGGATTGGAAGTTCGTTTGTTCAGTTAAGGGTTAATGTGTTGTACAGATACTGAGTTTTCTTAGCTCTTTGGCAACGGGGTCATTTGGGAATTATAATACAACACTAAAAGGAAGCCCTCCTCACATTGCTACTGCAGGAGGATGAAATAGCAGCAAAGTGCTTCAATTGTTCTTTATGTCACGCAGCTGTCAAAAATGTCATCCAGTTAAAGCCAGTGAAATCTAGAATATAGGATTAGCGCAATACACTACAGGACTGTTCTTATTTCACAAAGAATGATTAAATTAGAGAAGCTTTTAAAAATTATAGACCCTATTTTCATAAAATTTTCCAAAAATAATTTCTGTAGCACAGTGCAAATCCATTACGGATAAAGGTATAAATTAGCTGCTAATGAAAGAAACTGCATTTAAAAGCAAAAAAAAACTGCAGATGCTGGAAATCTGAAACATGAACAGAAAATGCCAGGTATGGACAAAGGGTCCACATCCAAATCATCAACTCCTCTGTTCTCACCACAGATGCTACCTGACCTGCTGAGTGTGTCCTGCGTTTTCTGTTTTTGTTTCTGCATTCAAAAGCCATGGCTCCTGACAAGAAATGTAAACCTTGATTTTATTGATTATCAATTTGTCTTTATACAGGGGGCCCAAACACAAAAAGGAACAATCTCTCCTTGACCAACAGCAGCATGATTTGTACAGATACAAAATGGAACATTGCCCAGTACCCCCAGGGACATAAAGGGGCTTCTGTTCAATGGTTAAAGTAACAACACTTTTGGCAGGTTTGCATTAGTAATTGAGGGACAGTTACTGCTGAGCTGCATAAGCAGAAGAAAGATGGCAATTAACTGCTTCTTTTACTAGAAATTAGCAATTCTACATCCTATTTAAAAGTTCCACACAAGCAGCCCTTTGTGATTGAGATGAAAGATTGAGCTTTGTGGGTAAACCAGCATTTTCTGACTTTTGAGAAGCAATTTTAATTTGTGAAGAATTGAACATTCGGAGAATTTTTTTTTATGCAGAGGTTTTTTAAGACATGGAACATTCCACCAAAAACAGTGGTGTAAACAGAATCCATAATAGATATTCAAAGCAAAGTGGTTAAATATTGAAAAAGAGAAATGCAAATGGTTGTGAAGAAAGGCCAGGAGACTGGCACTAAATGAATAGCTGCTTCAGAGAGCCAGTGCTGGTATGATGAACCAAATGGCCTACTTCACCACTGTAAAATTCTGTGATTTTGTTGTAAGGTACTCTTTATTTCACTTACCTTGCTATTCATGCACCTGAAAACCATATATCACCTTTTATCATTAGAAAGGGTTACTGTTTCCTTAATACTCAGATGTTATGTGACTACGGCAAAAAAATTCTGGAAGTTAATGCTTATTATTTTATGGGGACTGCTAATGGTACACATATCGTGAAGGAATCAAGGACTCTCCAACTGTTCCAAGGAAAGAAAAGTGCAAAGTTGACTTCTAGGAAACATCGATTACCCACTCCAAATATGGCTAACACTCGGTAGAACTCCAGATCCCACAAGAAAGGACTAAAATGAAACACATGAAAGAAGTGGGGAAATAACAGAGCAGATCTTTGGCCTCCTGAAACAACATTTCAGAAATAAAAACAATGTACTGGAAATGCACAGTTCTATCAGCGTCTATAAAGAGAAAAATAAGCTAACATTTCAAGTATAGCTCTTTGACAGAACCTTATAAAGCAGAGCAAGCTGACAAATTGATTGCTGTACGTTGCATGCTATATAATACTGCTATTGAAAAAGGTGCAAGCATACTTGCTGCAGCAAAGTAAGCCTCAGGAAAAGGTTTAGGAGCAACCTTCCAGTGCCCTGAGCAGATCAAGTGTTTTGGGCACCGATTGATTATTTTACTCTTCAATTCTGCAAATGGACCTTTTTGCAAACAGAAGGAAAGAATGCAGAACTTTGTTCCTACATTTTAAATTAAATGTCCTGGCTTTTCGTTGAGAGTACGGGTTTAATTTCTTCTTTTTCTATCCACAGTTATGTACCAAATGATTTTCTTTTTGCACTAATTTTATATTAAAGAAAGGATACCCACTGAAAACTTTAAAGTGCTCAACAATTCCTTTTGTTAATGCTACAATGCATTAGTGCCATATCTTTAATGCGATGTCTGCAGTGCGTCATACTGTGCTTTGTGAACTCGTGCGCTATGTTCGATCAGTTATGAAGATTGCACCGAGGACCTGCATGATTGTCTTCCACAGTTGCTAGAACCTGACGACAGGTCTTCGACCTGAAATGTTAACTCTGTTTCTTTCTCCACAGATGCTGCCTGACTTGCTGAGCTTCTCCAGCATTTTCTGTTTTTATTGTTGGAACCTTTGTTTAGTGAAGATTTGCTCTTCCAATTTGTCGAGGGGACTTTCAATCCCTCAATGTCCACAATAATTTCAAGAGCCTCATCAGTAAAGCCAGTCTTTCTACACCTTGCTCCCTCCATTGAAGCTTCAATTAGCACATTTCACAGGCAAATTAATGTACTGAGTGTTTATTTATAGCATGTCAGCACCTATTAAGAGAGTTAGTGGGTGATTCAGTGTCATTATTGCAAGTTTGTTGCAATAGGTTTTCTTTAATTGTAACACAGCTGAGCTTCAAAAATGTGGAATTAATAAACTTTTGAAATTCTCTGGGTGCACTGAAAAAGGAAAAAAATTAACTTTTATTTAACACTAAAAGCAAACTAAATTCTCTGAAAATCCCCCCTCATAAGTGCAACTTGTGTCCCTCAAAACAATGATTTAAGTTTTTTTTTCTGGATAGCACTGATGCTAAACAAAAATTCTGTTTTGAAATAAAAGATTTAACAAGAGACCTTAAGCAAACTAATAAATTGCTCAATTAACACAATAGTTAAATGATATAAAAATAAACTTAATGGGCCTGTAATTCCACTGGGGTTCTCCCAGTCTTCCACCTTAACTCTTGTGTGAGACTGGCAGAACCCCAAGGAAATAGCGTTAATGGCCATTTCCCTGGTCTCCTGCCAGAGCTCCAGTGGGAGATCGGGGGAACCCTTGTCGAATTTTAGGGCCGATTTTGCTTGGATCTGTACTCACAGTCTGTACAAAAGCCCTGATTTGTGATCCTGGGAATTAGACTGTAAACTGCAGGCTCAATGACTGCTAGTTGCAAAATCTGACAAGTAGGCAGTATTTAAAGGAATGATACTTTCCCTTAAAGAGGAGACATTTGTTTTGACCAAGCTACCATTTATTGTCTGGAAGAATAGCTTCAAGGACCAATGTGGCCAAAACTATCCCTTTTAGTGAAAAGGCCTGGAGGTCCCACTGCAGGAGGTGCAGTAAGGGAATGTGTGAATGGGGCGTTAGTTGGACGAAAACTGCAAGAAAAAATGTCCCGCCAACTTACTGCTGGTGTTTCAACCCTTCCAATTTTCAGGTGGACCTTGATTGACAGCCAGGGCTCCCTCCAGAAATAAATGGGGGCCTAATGAATACATGTAAATAGGGGTCAAACCTCACAGTTAAGACCCCAGCCAATTTTTCATGTTCATCAGCAATGCCCACAAATCCTGGACAGTACAGGTCAGGAGGTGGCCTTTCCAGCGCTACTTAAAATGATTAACTGCAGTAAGGGAAAACTGGAAGTAGATCTGGCACTCATTTTCCCTTGATTCTTTTAGGAGTTTTAGACTTGGGGCCTCTTGAACCCCTTGCTGCTGAGTGTATTCTTTAAATTTCTCCAACACTTCAATCTGCTGATCCATTGATTCCAATCCTCCCCTTTAAGGTGCTGTTGCAGCCCTATGATAAGTGTCTGCCTCGCCGGATTCTCGCCCTCCCAAACAACGAGCTGCCTATATTCAGCGCAATTAGCACTGGCTGCCCACCTATTCAACGTTAAATGAGGCCTGACTATGAAAACCAATTAGGCCTCAAATAATTGTTTGTGGCTAATATGGAAGGAGAGGAGGCCACTACTGGGCCGCCTCCCTTCACGCTGTGACGTAGGGACTTGCTTCCCTGCCCCAGGGCTTGCTGCCTCCGCTCTACTGGTTGCCCCGGAGTCAAAAGTGGCAGTAGCAGTGGTGGAAATCAGGCAGCTTGCCAGGCCCCACCTTCCTGGTGGCACTTGCATGCAACGGATGGTGAAGGGGCAGCCAGTGCCCTTCCTATCTGGGGTGGGACAGGAAACCTAAAGTCAGGATGGGTATGTGGCAGTAGGCCTGTCAGCCCAATTTTCCTCCATTTTCCTCCACTACCCTTCCAGATTTGGGGCGGGATCACAGAGAAAAATCCAACATCATTTTCCTCCATTTCACCCCCTACCTCCTCCTCCGTGGGCTTGCTCCTCAAATAGTTTCAGGTGCACACTCATCTCTTTAAATGGCACCATTGGGCTGCAGATAGTAAGGATTTGTGTTACTTGAACTGTGCAGTCGCACCATGCCTGAACAATCTAAGCAATGAAATTGTTGTTTCACCATCCCAGCGATGTGCTCCACGGTGACCCAGGGCTAGGACTGACCTCATTTTATCTTCACTGTCAGAGAGAAATCATGAGTAGAATGATGTAACTGTAGTCAAGTAATTAACAGAAAGATTAAAGAGACAAAGGGGGTAATTTTCAGCTTACCGCTGGAGCATAAAACTGACTAATGATCACTCTGGAATTCATAGCAATAAAAGTGGTGCACTTATGTCATGTTCATGTATTGATAGTGGGTCAGGTAGGGGCAAAGAGGTCTGACGTGCTGTTAGTTTCCACCATGTGCACTGGATTTAAGGAATTGTAATTTCTCCAAAGGGAAAATGGACAGTCGTTACAAAGGAAGGCTGTTAAATAAATGAGCATACTTTATTGATAAATTGATTTCAAATGCCCCTGGGACACATCACGAAGTCGACCGAGTGAGGGTCCTCCTGATGATCCATTCCATGCTCCTTTGCCTCCAAACTAGCTGGGGTCACCTCTCCAGGAATCTCCATGTCCAGGCCTTTTTAGACTGCAAAGTTGCGCAGGGCACAGCAAGCTACAATAATGTAAGATACATACTGTGGAGCATATTGTAGAGCCCCTCCTGACGTATCAAGGCAGTGAAAACACCTCTTTATGATCTCTATGGTTCTCCCTATCACACCTTTAGTAAAGCTATGTACCTCATTGCAGCACTCCTCAACTGCTGTTCTTGCCACTCAAAGAGAGGTAATTATCCATGATAGCAAAGGGTACACTCTGTCACCCACAAGCCATCCATTCATTTGATGATCTACCTTGAAAAGTTCAGGGAGGGCAAAATTCTTGAGGTCGAATGCAAATCTAGCACTGATGTGGAGGATTCTTTGCATGTGATCACACACAATCTGGACATGCAGTGAGTGGTACTCCTTTCTATTGTTAAGGCGACCATCTGCAATGCTATGTGTATGCCATCTATTGCACCGTGCACTTTGAAGAACCCACAATGTGATAAAACTGGATGGAACTATTACTCTGCTGTCTTTCTGTCATGCCAAACTGGATTAATTACCCAGCTCTCCTAAAAAAATGTGTCTGTTATCTAATGAATGTATGCCTGATCAACACCCTGGTTGATATTACACAGATCCCACATGGCTACATGAAATAAATTGTTGGCATAAAAATTGAGTGTGGTTATCACTTTCAAAACTCCAGGCAAGACTGGCCAGGTGGATGATCCTGACTGGGGAATCTAGAACCAGGGGTCACAGTCTCAGAATAAAGGGTATGCCTGAGATGAGGAGAAATTTCTTCACTCAGAGGATGGTGAATCTTTGGAATTCTCTACCCCAGAGGGCTGTGGAGTACATTCAAAATAGAGATCGATAGATTTCTAGATATTAAAGGCATCAAGGGATGTGGGGATAGTGCAGGAAAATGGCGTTGAGGTAGAAGATCAGCCATGATCTTGTTGAATGGCGGAGCAGGCTCGAGGGGCAGGACGGCTTAATCCTGCTCCTATATCTTATGTTTCTGATGTTTCTTACAGGTCTTTATGCAGAAGGTGGTACAGCTCGCCTACAACCTCTTTGATGATGTGCACTCTTCTCACACAGAGGTCCTCACTTGGATCTTCATAACATCCATGTGGCCTATAAGCTCTTGGGGGGAAGGGGGCTAATATCTTATCGGGTCCATCCTCCTCAAGTGCTGCCTCATTCTTCTTTCCTTCATTCTGTACTATTCCTCCATTAAAATAGAGAATAAGGGAACGCCCATTGGGAATCCCATCGCTTTAACTTAGAACCTCTTACGATGGGTATGGGGAAAATACTTGGTGGTCTCACAGGCTCTGAGGCTGTCCGAGGTGAGGTCAGCTCTCTCCAGGTTCAACACAAAAACTGCTCCAAAATTGACTTGTAAGTCAAGTAATGACTCTTGAAAGTGTCTCCAGGCTACAGGCTGAAAGGCAAACCATTTCTGCCAGTATCACTGACGCTGGCAACAAGTACATCTCTTTTATTTCATTCTAAGTTACACTAAATGAGTTGGGGGGTGCGAGTTACAGGTTTTAGTCACTCCTTCGTCAGCAATCATCATTTGTATTTATTAGAATCATAGAAATCATATCCAATATGTCATCATAGCTAAAATTCTCCAGTCATGTCACCATCCTCATAAATCTCAACACCCTCTCTAGTGCAATTACATCCTTCCTGTAATGTGGTGATCAGAACTGTGTGTAGTACTCAAGCTGTGGCTTAACTAGTGTTTTATACAGTTCCAGCATAACCTCCCTGCTATTATATTCTATGCCTCGGCTAATAAAGGAAATATGCCTTCCTAACCACCTTATCTACCTGTCCTGCTACCTTCAGGGATCTGTGGACATGCACTCCAAGGTCCCTCACTTCCTCTACACCTCTCAGTATCCTCCCATTTATTGTGTATTCCCTTGCCTTGTTTGCTCTCCCCAAATGCATTACCTCACACTTCTCTGGATTGAATTCCATTTGCCACTTTTCTGCCCACCTGACCAGTCCATTAATATCTTCCTGAAGTCTACAGTTCCCCTCCTTACTATCAACCACACGGCTTATCTTTGTGTCATCTGCAAATTTCTTAATCATGCCCCCTACATTTAAGTACAAAGTGTTATGTATACCACAAAAAGCAAAGGACCTAATATTGAGCCCTGCAGCACCCCACTGGAAACAGCCTTCTAGTCGCAAAAACACCTGTCGACCATTACCCTTTGCTTCCTGCCACTGAGCTAATTTTGGATCCAATTTGCCACATTCCCTAGGAGCCCATGGGCCTTTACTTTTTTGACCAAACTGCCATGTGGGACCTTGTCAAAAGCCTTGCTAAAATCTATGTAGACTACATCAGTTGCGCTACCCTCATCGATCCCCCTTGTCACCTCCTCAAAAAATTCTATCATGTTAGTCAGGCACGACCTCTCCTTAACAAATCCGTGCTGACTGTCCTTGATCAGTCCATGCCTTTCTAAGTGACAGTTTATCCTGTCCCTCAGAATTGATTACAATAATTTGCCTACCACCGAGGTTAGGCTGACTGACCTGTAATTACCCGGTCAATC
Source organism: Heptranchias perlo (assembly GCF_035084215.1). Lineage (NCBI taxonomy): Eukaryota > Metazoa > Chordata > Chondrichthyes > Hexanchiformes > Hexanchidae > Heptranchias > Heptranchias perlo. Next base: position 56,779,415 of record NC_090328.1, on the reverse strand, counting down.
CTTTGCTCTCCTTTTAAACGATGGTACAATGTTAGCAGTCCTCCAATCCTCCAGCACTACGCCTGTATCCAGTGACATTTGGAAAATGATTGTTAAAGCCTCCGTTATTTCCTCCCTGGTTTCTTTTAACAGCCTGGGATACATTTCATCCGGCCCTGGGGATTTATCCACTTTCAAAGATGCTAATCCCCTTAATACTTCCCTCTCATTATGTTTATCCCATCCAATATTTCACATTCCTCCTCCTAAACTTCAATCCCTGCATCATCCCTCTCATTTGTGAAGACAGATGTAAAGTATTCATTAAGAACCATACCCACATCTTCTGCCTCCACACATAGTTTACCTTTTTGGTCTCTAATAGGCCCTACTCTTTCCTTAGTTATCCTCTTGCTCTTAACGTATTTATAAAACATCTTTGGGTTTTCTTTGATTTTTACCTGCTAATATTTTTTCATGCCCTCTCTTTGCTTTCCTAATTTCCTTTTTAACTTCACCCCTGCACTTTGTATACTCTCTAAGCTTTCTGTAGTATTGAGTTCCCAGTGTCTATCATAGGCTTTCTTTTTCTGCCTTATCTTACCCTGAATGCCTCTTGACATCCAGGGGGCTCTAGATTTGGCAGCCCCTCCCTTTTTCTTTGAGGGAACACGTTTACCCTGAGCCCCTTGAATCACCCCTTTGAATGTCTCCCACTGCTCTGACACTGATTTACCTGTTTCCAGTTTACTTCTGCTAATCACTACTCAGTGTAGTAGAATTGGCCTTACCCCAGTTGAAAACTTTAATTCCTGCTCTGTCTTTGTCCTTTTCCATAATTATGCTAAAACTAACTGTATTATGATCACTACCACCAAAATGTGCTCTCACTGCTACTTCTTCCATCTGCCCCTCTTCATTTGCTAGAACTAAATGCAGAACTGCCCCCCTCCTCTCGTTGGGCTTGCTATATACTTACAATAACCTTCAGGCACTATCGGCGCATGGAGCACGGAAATGGCCCCCAAGCCCAATCAGAAGCAGCAGCACAGCCATTAAAGCGCGGCAATCTGGCAGAAGCTGGATTCGCCCCATTAGCAGCCCTCAAGAAATAAAATCACCATCTAACACCAATGATGCATTGGAAATGGTGCCTAAATACAAGGCCATATGCCAACCATAAATTCAAGGTAAAATCATTGCATACTGCTTCAAGATGCTTCATATAACTTTTATGGGTGCCTTTGGGCTGTAAGATTTTTGAGTGAGGACAGTAACGATGACAGATCCTATTCCCAGGCCTTCTGCTGTTCCATACTAACAGTTGCCAATCCTGGGAGAAATTAGGGAAATTACCAGGTTCACTTGAAGCACCAGAAACAATATGAATTATATTACAAGAGTATCGCAGGGTGATTTTCGCTACTGGTAGGGACAACCTGTGACCTGGAAATATTATATATCTGAGATTCAATTTTTCAGTCACACCCCTGGCTACATTAGGGAGTTGAAAGTTGAGGTAGCCCATTTTCTCCTCTGTGTGGGATTTGGGAGGACATTTGATTTTAGAAATAGCATGTGGAGGAGGAATTGCTCTGATTTAGAAGGAATCCCTCCATTTGTACACACTGGGGCTCCTTTTCCAAGTACGTGCCAGTGGCAGGGGTCCTCGCCAGAAAATTATCCCCACTGTGCGCAGTTCCAGGACATCTTTGTGTCAGTCATATACTGGTATCATCATAAAGCTTTTAACATTGGGCCCTCTGTTATCTTAAATCTTTATTACTACTAAATCCGATCCGTCAGCTCAGCAGTGACGATGGGGCCGAATCTTAAATCTATAGTCATAACAAATTGTAGGAGAAAAAAGAACTTGCATTTATAGAATGCATCCGATGTCTCAAAATGCTGCACATACAATAAATTATGAAATGCAATGATTGCTATGTAGGCAAAACGTGACAGCCGTTTTGCACACAGCAAAATCCCACAAACAGCAATAAGATAAATGACCAGTTGTTTGTCATCAGCCCTGCTATAGTTCCATTTTAGCAAGCAGAGGCAAGCAAATGTCATTAAGATGAAACCTTATCAGGAGTCCCAATTTGCTAATGTCCCTGTGGACGTATTAATGAAGTTTGACTAAAGGAAATACTTTGAGAAATGGCTTTGCTAATGATATTTCAGTCATTCAAGTTTATTTCTGTGCTGCTGACCATAATTCTTAACAATTCCATGGTGAGCTTAGGCACCATAAGTCATTCCATTCAAGCAGAATATGCCACACATGCAGATTAACTCACTAAATCCCAGACTATCAAAAATATTACAAATGAGAGAGGTGGAAGCATGAGTATCACACTTGACCATTGACAATTACGAGAAGGAAGAGAATTCCAAAGATACCCCCCTGACTAACAAGTATATCAGGTTATTAGTCCAGTAGCTTTGATAGTATTTCCCTAAGCCATAGAATGAGTTCTTAGGTCGGAACTGTTCAAACGTCGGTACCACTTTGCTATTTTCAGATCTGAGTATTTCCTAGTCTGTCCCAAATCCTTGGCGGCCTAGGGACAGTGTGTGTCTCTGGACTGCATGCTGACTGGCATGTTTTGAGACTTGTATCTATAGAACCACAGAGATTTACAGTACAGAAAGAAGTCTTTTGGCCCATCATCTGTGCCAGCTCTTTGCTAAAGCAATCCAAAACTAAGCCTACTGCCCCATTCTCTCCCCAGAGCCCTGCTAAAACATGTATCCAATTTTCCCTTAATAAATGCAACGGTCTCTGCCTCAACCAATTCCCATTGCAAACAGTTAAATGCTCAACAACCCTCTGTGGACAGCACAAACTATGATGTTTGAAAACGTCCCATTCTTGATGTTTATGATTTTACAACTGAAACTTACAAGCAAAGGTTTAAGAAATTAATGAAAAATCAACTTAGTATACTTAGGAGTAGAAATTGCAGCCCATTGTGCAACGAGGTCCAATTTCAGAGACCAACTAAAGACTGGCTTCTGTGATGGTGGGGATCTCGGGAGGAGGCTGGGATGGATCATCCACTCGGCACTTCTGGCTGTTTGCAAACACTTCTGCCTTGTCTTTTGCACTCACTCAGGTGCAAAGGATGGGGATGGGGATGTTCACAGAGCCTCCTCCTCCCATTAGTTGTTTAATTGTCCACCACCATTCACGACTGGATGTGGCAGGACTGCAGAACTTTGATCTAATTTATTGGTTGTGGGATTGCTTAGCTCTGTCTATATCATGCTGCTTCCGCTGTTTAGCATGCATGTAGTCCTGTGTTGTAGCTTCACCAGGTTGGCACCTCATTTTTAGGTATGCCTGGTGCTGCTCCTGGCATGCTCTTCTACACTCCTCATTGAACCAGGGGCAATCTCCTGGCTTGTTGGTAATGGTAGAGTGAGGGATATGCTGGAGGCTACAGATTGTGGTGGAATACAATTCTGCTGCTGCTGATGGCCCACAGCACCTCATGGATGCCCAGTTTTGAGCTGCTAAATCTGTTCTGAATCTATCCCATTTAACACGGTGGAAGTGCCACACAACATGTTGGATGGTGTCCTCAGTTTAAAGACGGGACGTTGTCTCCACAAGGACTCCCTGCAGTGGTCACTCCTACCAATACTGTCATGGACAGATGCATCTGCGACAGGTAGATTGGTGAAGACGAGGTCAAGTAGGCTTTTCGCTCACCACTTGTCGCAGGCACAGTCTGGCAGCTGTGTCCTTCAGGACTCGGCCAGCTCGGTCAGTAGTGGTGCTACCATGCCACACTTGGTGATGGACATTGAAGTCCCCCACCCAGAGTACATTCTGTGTCCTTGCTACCCTCAGTGCTTCCTCCAAGTGGTGCTCAACATGGAGGAGTACTGATTCATCAGCTGAGGGAGGGTGTAGGTGGTAATCAGCAGGAGGTTTCCTTGCCCATGTTTGACCTGATGCTATGAGACTTGATGGGGTCCAGGAGTCAATGTTAAGGACTCCCAGGGCCATTCCCTCCTGATTGCATTCCACTGTGCCGCCACCTCTGGTGGGTCTGTCCTGCCGGTGAGACAGGACATAACCAGGGATGGTGATGGAGGAGTCTGGGACTTTTGGCTGAAAGGTATGATTCTGTGAGTATGACTACGTCAGGCTTTTGATGACTAGACTCTGAGACAGCTCTCCCAATTTTGGCACAAGTCCCCAGACATTAGTTTGGAGGACTTTGCAGGGTCGACTGGGCTTGGTTTGCCACTGCCTTTGTCGTGTCCAGTGCCCAGTGGTCCGTCTGGTTTTATTATTATGACTTTTATGTAGTGGGGTTGTACAACTGAGTGGCTTGCTAGGCCATTTCAGAGGGCAATTAAGAATCAACCACATTGCTGTGGGTCTGGAGTCACATATAGGCCACATCGGGTAAGGACGGCAGGTTTCCTTCCCTAAAGGACATTAGTGAACCAGGTGGGTTTTTACGACAATCCGGTAGTTTCATGGTCACCATTATTCCAGATTTTATTTAATTAACTGAATTTAAATTCCTCAGCTGCTATGGCAGGATTTGAACTCATGAGTCCGGATTATTAGTCCAGGCCTCTGGAATCACTCGTCCAATAACAATGACCACTATGCTACCATACCCATTAATGGGCCAATCTGGCTGAATACTGCAGAAGCAACAGAATGCATTCTGCCATTGGATACACATTATATTGGATGGGTAGTTGCCATGTTTTCTATTTATACAACGGGGAAAAATGTCAAATAGAAGCCAATCACATAAACCAAAACATAAAATATGATTTTAAATGTTTAAATACAAGGTTAAATTTAACAAATTCACGCACCCAGCGTGGAGCTTTGCCCACCACAGTGCATTTTGGTAATTTAGGCATGGAGGACAGCAGCCCTGCTCAAATAGATAGAAAATCCTGCAGATCCCTCAACTTCTGCGCCCAAATAACTGGAGATAAACTGTACCAGACTCTGATAATAGGCCACATCGGGTAAGGAGTGTCTGGAACGAGCTGCCAGAGGCAGTAGTAGAGGCGGGTACAATTTTGTCTTTTAAAAAGCATTTGGACAGTTACATGGGTAAGATGGGTATAGAGGGATATGGGCCAAGTGCAGGCAATTGGGACTAGCTTAGTGGTATAAACTGGGCGACATGGACATGTTGGGCTGAAGGGCCTGTTTCCATGTTGTAAACTTCTATGATTCTATAATTCAATGTTTTTGAAAAGAAAATGGATTTCATTTTCCAGAAGAACATTCCACACAACCAACAAAGCTTATCATGTGGTGCTACTGAATAATTTATCGCATTCTTTTCCTTGTGTAAGAATATATCATAAATTGAGACCAAAGTATACTGAAGACCCAAATCCCATCAACAACAATCCAGCAGTGCAAGCACCTTTTACTGTACTGTTCTACCTTTGATTGCTGTGCTGCAAAGCGGGTAGCAGAAGCGGAAATAATGTGGTGCCCACGTACCGCAAGCAGGTTTTATAATAGATTAAAGGCAATGGTGTTATACTCTTCCATGGACCGAATGGGTACATTTTTTTTTTAACGATTATGCAATTTTTCTTGCTACTGTGTGACTGGATTGTGTGGGTAATAGTTGGTACAAGTCATATCCTATCATTCCATGTTGGAGAGCCAGGGGCTCAAAATCCTTGGTGTTTCCTGCACACTCCCGCCATAACTCCAGCCAAACTGCGCCAGAAAGGGCCAGAAGTTAGACCAGGACCCAGATAAGTTGGGTCCCGGCCTTACATTGGAGATTCCGCAAGGCCTTGTGAGGGGTGATTGTGACACACACTCAGGATTATGGCCTGGGCCTCCAAAGGTTTTCATAAATATTTTTAAAGCAGGGGGCCGAAGGGGCAGTTTGACAGGGGATTTCTCGATTAACTCACCCCCCCCCACCCATCCTATGTAATAAACTGAACACCAGGCTACAGTATTCTATCGTTCACCACCTGGCTATCCAGTTTATTACATGATAGCAGAAAATGGTTTTCATCCATTAACCTCTGGGTTATGCCCTTTAGGGAAGGAAACCTGCTGTCCTTACCAGGTCTGGCCTACATGTGACTCCAGACCCACAGCAATGTCGTTGATTCTCAATTGCCCATTGTAAGGGGCAGAGTCACTGCAATGTCTTACATGGCCTGGCAAGCCACTCAGTTGCACAATCTGACTAAAAAACTCATAATAAGAATAAAACCAGATGGACCACTAGGCACCGGACACGACAAAGGCAAACCTTCCATCACCATCCCCGGGTATGTCCTGTCCCACCGACAGGACAGACCCACCAGAGGTGGCGGTACAGTGATATACAGTCAGGAGGCAGTGGCCCTGGGAGTCCTCAACATTGACTCCGGACCCCATGAAATTTCATGGCATCAGGTCAAACATGGGTAAGGAAAACTACTGCTGATTACCACCTGCCGCCCTCCCTCAGCTGATGAGTCAGTCCTCCTCCATGTTGAGCACCATTTGGAGGAAGCACTGAGGGTAGCAAGGGCATAGAATGTACTCTGGGTGGGGGACTTCAATCTCCATCACCAAGAGTGGCTCGGTAGCACCACTACTGAATGAGCTGGCCAAGTCCTGAAGGACATATCTGCCACACTGGGCCTGCGGCAGGTGGTGAGCGAACCAACATGAGGGAAAATCCTACTTGTCCTCATCCTCATCAATCTACCTTTCACAGATGCATCTGTCCAGGACAGTATTGGTAGGAGTGACCACCGCACAGTCCTTGTGGAAACGAAGTCCCGTCTTCATACTGAGGACACCATCCAATGTGTTGTGTGGCACTACCACCATGCTAAATGGGATAGATTCAGAACAGATCTAGCAACTCAAAACTGGGCATCCATAAGGTGCTGTGGGCCATCAGCAGCAGCAGAATTGTATTCCAGCACAATCTGTAACCTCATGGCCCGGCATATTCCTCACTCTACCATTACCAACAAGCCAGGGGATCAACCCTGGTTCAATGAGGAGTGTAGAAGAGCATGCCAGGAGCAGCACCAGACGTACCTAAAAATGAGGTGCCAACCTGGTGAAGCTACAACTCAGGACTACATGCATGCTAAACAGCGGAAGCAACATACCATTGACAGAGCTAAACGATTCCACAACCAACGGATCAGATCAAAGCTCTGCAGTCCTGCCACGTCCAGTCATGAATTGTGGTGGACAATTAAACAACTAATGGGAGGAGGAGGCCCCTACAAACAGCCCCATCCACAATGATGGCAGGGTCCAACACACGAGTGCAAAAGACAAGGCTGAAGCGTTTGCAACCATCTTCAGCCAGAAGTGCCCAGTAGATGATCCATCTCAGCCTCCTCCCGATATCCCCACCTTCACAGAAGCCAGTCTTCAGCCAATTCGGTTCACTCCACGTGATATCAAGAACAGCTGAGTGCACTGGATACAGCAAAGGCTATGGGCCCCGACAACATCCCGGCTGTAGTGCTGAAGATTTGTGCTCCAGAACTAGCCGTGCCTCTAGCCAAACTTTTCCAGTACAGCTACAACACTGGCATCTACCCGACAATGTGGAAAATTGCCCAGGTATGTCCTGTCCACAAAAAGCAGGACAAATCCAATCTAGCCAATTACCGCCCCATCAGTCTACTCTCAATCATCAGCAAAGTGATGGAAGGTGTCGTCGACAGTGCTATCAAGAGGCACTTACTCACCAATAACCTGCTCATCGATGCTCAGTTTGGGTTCCGCCAGGACCACTCAGCTCCAGACCTCATTTCAGCCTTGGTCCAATCATGGACAAAAGAGCTGAATTCCAGGGTGAGGTGAGAGTGACTGCCCTTGACATCAAGGCAGCACTTGACCAAGAGTAGCACCAAAAAGCCCTAGTAAAATTGAAGTCAATGGGAATCTCCAGTGGCTGGAGTCAGACCTAGCACAAAGGGAGCTGGTGGTGGTGTTGGAGGACAATCATCTCAGCCCCAGGACATTGCTGCAGGTGTGCCTCAGGGTAGTGTCCTAGGCCCAACCATCTTCAGCTGCTTCATCAATGACCTTCCCTCCATCATAAGGTCAGAAATGGGGATGTTCGCTGATGATTGCACATTGTTCAGTTCCATTCACAACCCCTCAGATAATGAAGCAGTCCATGCCTGCATGCAGCAAGACCTGGACAACATCCAGGCTTGGGCTGATAAGTGGCAAGTAACATTCGTGCCAGACAAGTGCCAGGCAATGACTATCTCCAACAAGAGAGAGTCTAACCAGCTCCCCTTGACATTCAACGGTATTACCATCGCCGAATCCTGCACCATCAACATCCTGGGGGTCACCATTGACCAGAAACTTAACTGGACCAGCCATATAAAAATACTGTGGCTACAAGAACAGGTCAGTGGCTGTGTATTCTGTGGCGAGTGACTCACCTCCTGACTCCCCAAAGCCTTTTCACCATCTACAAGGCATAAGTCAGGAGTGTGATGGACTACTCTCCAATTGCCTGGATGAGTGCAGCTCCAACAACACTCAAGAAGTTTGACACCATCCAGGACAAAGCAGCCCGCTTGATTGGCACCCCATCCACCACCCTAAACATTCACTTCCTTCACTGTGGCTGCAGTGTGCACCATCCACAGGATGTACTACAGCAATTCGCCAAAGTTTCTTCGACAGCACCTCCCAAACCTGCGACCTCTACCACCTAGAAGGACAAGGGCAGCAGGCACATGGGATCAACACCACCTGCACGTTCCTCTCCAAGTCATACACCATCCCAACTTGGAAATATATCGCCGTTCCTTCATCGTCGCTGGGTCAAAATCCTGGAACTCCCTTCCTATCAGCACTGTGGGAGAACCTTCACCATACGGACTGCAGCGGTTCAAGAAGGCGGCTCACCACCACCTTCTCAAGGGCAATTAGGGATGGACAATTAATTCTGGCCTAGCCAGTGACACCCACATCCCATGAACGAATAAAAAAAATATTTGATATCACTCGTTTTATACCATCACCTTATCTACCCTTCTAAACAGTTACCTGGACACCAGGGTGAATCCAGCATACGGTCTGGTAGCATAATGGTTATGTTACTTGTAATCCAGAGGCCTGTATTAATAATCCAGAGACATGAGTTCAATCCCACCATGGCAGCTGGGGAATTTAAATTCAGTTAATTTAATAAAAAATCTGGAATGAAAAGCTAGCTGATTCCCATTGACTTCAGTTTTACTATGGCTCCTTGGTGCCACACTCGGTCAAAGCTAGAATCATTAATGGTGACCATGAAACTACCTGTTGTAAAAACCCATCTGGTTCACTAATGTCCTTTAGGGAAGGAAACCTGCCGCCCTTACCAAGTCTGGCCTATATGTGACTCCAGGCCCACAGCAATGTGTTTGATTCTTAACTGCTCTCTGAAATGGCCTAGCAAGCCACTCAGTTGTACAATCCTGCTACAAAAAGTCATAATAAGAATAAAACCAGACGGACTACCCAGCATCGGACAACTAGGCACTGGACACGACAAAGGCAAAGGCAAACCAAGCCCAATCGACACTGCAAAGTCTGTTATATAATGTCTGTCAATAAATGCTGGCCTTGCCGGTGACACCCACATCTCATGAATGAATAAAAAAAAATACAGGTCACTGGATCAGCAGAAGTAGGACCGAGCTGGGGTCCCAGGCTAATGGAAAGTAAAATCAGATGGCATGCAAAACATGTGGCTGATCTAATCCCCTCAGTTTCCCACCGGCCAAGTTATGCTAAAATTACCCCCTTTATAATAAAACTATTGCTGATATATTATTATTTGTATTATTTACATCTCACTTTGCATGGGCTGAAAACACACAAAACCAGTTGGCCCAGGAATATTGGAATCCTCCCAAACTTGTCAGCAGTGTTAGGGTTAATTTTATTCTTATCTTCACTACCTTTTACATCCCTTTTTTTAAGCTATCCTTTGACCCATGACTTAACAAAAGTACAATGGCACGACCAGCTGTACTCTAACTCTAGACAGTATGATTACTTTGAAATCAATTGTGAATTTGCACAGATGACTCATGTCCATTTGGAAGGCAGAAGATCCATTAGTTGGGTTTCCCTTGACAATCAAAAGCAATACACATTTCAGTTTTAGTGCATGGAAAGGCTTCGCATTGCTCTTTTGAATCAAATGGAGCCGTAATAAATCTATGACAAAAGAAGACCTTTGTAAAAAGCCATCAATTGCATAATGGACATTTCGTCAATGTTTAGTGCTTTCTAGTGCTGCTCTGATTATTATCCCTCCGGAAAATTAGTAATGAACCTTAGCAAAAAGATATGAAAACTCTTAGGAAAGGCCAATCATGGGAAACATTTGTAAAATTATACAGCTGAGGGGACAATCCCAAAAGTCAGGTCAAACCTGGCATTAATGAGCTGAACGAATGGGAATGTTTGGAAATATCAACATTGCAGTCAAAAAAGTATGTAGTACAGCGGCATTTTCTACATAGGTGCAGCTACCAGCATGGGCATTACAGAGGAGGCTCAGGAAAAACAGAAATTCTGGAAGTCCATTCTAAGTGCTGGGCTGAAAAGCCTAAGTAGTTCCAGTTTTTCCTCATAACAGAACTTTGACGCTCAGAATGAACCTTGTTGCTTTTTCTGCACTGCTTCTAGTGCTTGAATGTGCCTTTATAACCAGAACTGGTCACAGTATTTATGATGCAGTCTGACTAAAGCACTGCAGTTTAATTACAACTTCCTCGAGTTTGCTATCGGGTACGGTAGCATACTGGTTATGTTACTGGACTAGTGATTCCAGAGGCCTGGACTAATAATCCGGGCTATGGAGAAAGAGCGGGAGAATGGGACTAACTGGATTGCACTTACAAAGAGCCAGTAGAGGCTCGATGAGCCAAATGGCCTCCTTCTGTGCTGTAACGATTCTATGATTCTGTGATTTGAAAATCCTCAAGTTTACTCCTGATAATTAATTCCATTATTTTGCATAGTAGGGAAGTAAGACTAATGAGTCCTAATTGCGTCATTGGACCTGGATTTTCATGTATTCATGTATTTCATTTTCTGATTTTATTTCAGATTTCCCATGTCCACAGTATTTTACTTTTGTTGTTGTGTAAAACTAATGGGGTTGTAGTTGCCTATGTCTGTTTTGTCACCCTTTTTAAATATGAGTACCACATTAGCCTATTTATAATCTACTGGTACCTCCCCAGTGTCTAGTGACTCCTTCACAATGATATCTGGGCCCCAAAAGTCTCCTTCCTAATCTGTCTCAGCACTCTGGGATAAATGACATCTACTTTAAATGCCATTAACTGTTTGAGGGCTAAATTATCTCTGTATCTTCCAGTCATGGAGCATATTTTACACCAATTAATGATGAACATCACAGCAACCTCTGCTATTTGGTACTGTCATTGGATACAAAGTGAAATTCTGCAGTAATAAATACCCTCTTTCAATTTAAAAGCATGAAAGGAGATATAAGGCGGGCAGAAAAGTGGCAAATAAAATTGAATCCAGAGAAGTATGAGGAAATGCACTTGAGGAGGGCAAACATGGCAACAGAGTACTCAATAAATGGGAGGATACTGAGAGATGTAGCGGAAAAAAGGGACCTTGGAGTGCATTTCCACAGATCCCTGAAGGTAGCAGGACAGGTAAATAAGGTGGCTAAAAAGGCATACGGGATACTTTCCTTTATTAGCTGAGGCATAGAATATAAGAGCGGAGAGGTTATGCTAGAACTGTATAAAACATTGGTTTGGCCACAGCTTGAGTACTGCGTACAGTTCTGGACACTACATTATAGGAAAGATGCAATTGCATTAGAGAGGGTACAGAGGAGATTTACGAGGATGTTGCCAAGGCTGGAGAATTTTAACTATGAGAAAAGATTGGATAGGCTGGGGTTGTTTTCTTTGGAACAAAGGAGGCTGAGGGGAGATTTAATTGAGGTGTATAAAATTATGACGGGACTAGATAGAGTGGATAGGGAGGATCTATTTCCCTTAGCAGAGAGGTCAGTGACCAGGGGGCATAAATTTAAAGTAATTGGTAGAAGGATTAGAGGGGAGCTGAGGAGAATTTTTTTCACCCAGAGGGTGGTGGGGGTCTGGAACTCATTGCCTGAAAGGTAAAAAGTACTTGGATATGCACGTGAAGTGCCGTAACCTACAGGGCTATGGACCAAGTGCTGGAAAGTGGGATAAAGCTGGATAGCTCTTTTTCAGCCGGCACAGACATGATGGGCCAAATGGCCTCCTTCTGTGCCATAACTTTCTACGATTCTATGAAGTGTTGAAGGCGTAAGATTTATTTTCAGGACGTGGTGGGAGTCTCATGAATAGGTGAAAATCAAGTCCTATGACGCAATTAGAACCCAACGCCATTTTTTTTACTGGAAATCACAGAAGTCCTGCCAAGCACCAAAACTGCCAGTAAAACCTAATAGAATTGGTCTCTCGGAGCCACTGAAGCAATATTTAAATGGGCATTCAGCAGCAGTTAATTGGATCACAGGATCTGTGCGCCATTGTGCTGTTTGCATTGCCAGGAGAGTTTCCAGCTTCCTCGTTGCTTCTTTCTAACATTTTTTTGCCTTATTTACCCTCAGTAAGCTCTATTTGATTGTCATGGGTGCTATTATTGCCAGTTTCATTTGGATGGAGGAACAGTTGGAGGAAGATGAGCATCCACAGCAGCCTTAACAACTGGCACGAGCAGCAGGTGGACCTATTAGAAGACAGCAGGTGAGGGGGGTGGGGGGGGGAGGCTGCTCATTGGATGACATACCCAGCATAGGATATACAGGCCAAGCATCACTTTCTTGGATCTATCTGAAGAGCAGTGCATCAGGAGGCTGCGCTTCTCCAGGCAGGCTATTCCAGACCTCTGCAGCCTCCTGAAACAGGACCTACTGCCTGCTGGATGACATTGTGGGGGCTTGGTGCTCGCTCCGCCCTTGTCCAAGTTAAAATTGGGGCTCTACTCACTAGTTGCCATTGTTGCCATATTTTTATATTATAAAACATCTTCTAGCCAATAGCAGCCCCCTGCTCACTCCCTGTTGTGGGGTGGTTGAAATCCTTCCCCCCCCCCACCCACTTGAAAAGCAAGTCAGCAAGACAGGACACTGACAAAGCCATTCAGTCCATCTGAACCAAATCACGTGACCAACAGATGTAACATTCCATCCCACAGCCCAGCCAAGAACTGACAAAACCCACACAACTGAGGCAAACAATGCAAGGTACAAGACAGAGCTAAACCATGCAGAACAAAAAAGCAGTTACATGAAATTCATAGTGACAAAAGAGTACTGAGAGTTGAAATAATTGCCTTCTGATTGCAAGTCAAGCATTCAACCATTTCAGCTATGGCTCTACTGCACATAATAAAACATTTTTCAAGTCCACTCATTCAAAATCTTCTTTGCTCCTTTACATCCAACAATCTAATACTTTGATACCATCTGTTGAGAACAGGTCATCCAGTAATTATAAGTATAAATTATGAAGAGACAGGGACACAATGAATGCAGGGAAAAAATTGTGGAGAGGATCACATGGATACGATGGAGCCCTTGTAAATTAATGGATGGAAAATCAGGCAGTCTCCATTAAGGTGCAAAAGCCTCGCACCTAATTTTCCTATAGGTGCTCTGCCTAGGCAATGCCTTTTGCCCAAGAGCTAAAGGGTAAAATCTACCCTACTATGTTCTAAAATATTGATGAAATCCAGATATCAGACAGGATTCTACTTCATTATCCTGGCTGGAATCGGATGGGATTGCAGCACGAAATGATGGAAAATTCAGTCAGTGAGACCTACAGACACCTCACTACCCCATCTAGGATTTCACTCCACAGCACACGCAAGGACCATACGCTATCCACTCTTTCCCTGGCTGCCGCTTGCAATTGGCATTGGGGGGAGCGGGGTGGGGGGGTGTGGGCTAGGTCCTCAGACAGATTTTCCTTTTTTTTGTTCGTTCATGGGATGTGGGCGTCGCTGGCGAGGCCGGCATTTATTGCCCATCCCTAATTGCCCTTGAGAAGGTGGTGGTGAGCCGCCTTCTTGAACCGCTGCAGTCCGTGTGGTGAAGGTTCTCCCACAGTGCTGTTAGGAAGGGAGTTCCAGGATTTTGACCCAGCCACGATTAAGGAACGGCGATATATTTCCAAGTCGGAATGGTGTATGACTTGGAGGGGAACATGCAGGTGGTGTTGTTCCCATGTGCGTGCTGCCCTTGTCCTTCTAGGTGGTAGAGGTCGCAGGTTTGGGAGGTGCTGTCGAAGAAGCCTTGGCGAGTTGCTGCAGTGCATCCTGTAGGTGGTACACACTGCAGCCACTGTGCGCCGGTGGTGAAGGGAGTGAATGTTTAGGGTGGTGGATGGGGTGCCAATCAAGCGGGCTGCTTTGTCCTGGATGGTGTCGAGCTTCTTGAGTGTTGTTGGAGCTGCACTCATCCAGGCAAGTGGAGAGTATTCCATCACACTCCTGACTTGTGCCTTGTAGATGGTGGAAAGACTTTGGGGAGTCAGGAGGTGAATCACTCGCCACAGAATATCCAGCCTCTGACCTGCTCTCGTAGCCACAGTATTTATATGGCTGGTCCAGTCCCTGATTCCTTGCATCTGTCTATGTTACACCTGCTTCCAGGAATCACTATGAGGAATATGGTGGTGGGCCCAGGAAGCAGCTGTAACAGCACTGAGGGAGAGGGGCATGTAGGGGCCTCCTCTCCCTACATTCTGCCTCAGTCTCTATCTAGGCCTACAGGATTGCAGCTCCCACCATCTTTGGGGTTCTTTAATTCTGTCCATCTCCTGTGATGCTGCAGCATCGCCAACATTTTCCCTGGGACAAACGGTGGCTATCATGAAACCCACCAGGGGCCCACCCATGAATTAATAATAAGCCCCAACTCAAGGAAATGGATCGGGATCAGGGTGAAATCAGAGGGGCGAGCAGAAGTCCCAACTTGCCAGAACTCCATCCCGAAGAGGATAATCCCAGCCATCATCTACAAGGCAGGTGTTTGTCATTTTAGGCTTCTTACAACATATTTCTTTTAAAACTACGCTGTGTAACTACACGTCAATGTGTGACATAATGGAAAAACTGTTGTTACTGTCAGACTTTATCTGAATAAATGAAAAGAAAGAACTACAAATGCTAGAATTCTGAAATAAAAATGAAAAATGCTGGAAATACCCAGCGCATCGGTCAGTAGCTGTAAAGAGAAGGATCTTACACCTGAAATGTTAAACTTGTTTAGTTGAACAAAACAACTAGAACATTCTGGGCATAATATATTAGACACGGGTGTGATTTCCCCCTAGGTTGATTGTGGTATAATTACTGCCAGATTTGCTAGTAATAAATCTATTTCTTTCCCAAATCCAAGTTTTCCTATCTGTAATGGAACAAAAGCTCGGCCCAAGGTAAAACCGGGGGAGGTGTTGCGATTGTGTGGGGGTGGGGGGGGAAGCCTGAGGTTGTAGCTTTTGTGGGGTCCAGAGGAGCACTCCAGCTTCTTCTGGCCAAACAAAAATGATTTAATACTTACCTTTTCAGGATACCTTCACTTCCATTGCCAGTGAAACTGGTTGGAGAGTGAACCAACTGGTGCTCCGACCAGTACTATCCTAAAATGGCAATCAGGGTCCCATGTACATCATAGGACCCCAATTTCCATTTTAAAAGGGGCCTACCACCTAAAACAGGCAGGTACTTTAGCCACCCAGCAGTAGACCCCTGTGAAAGTGGCAGCGGGCCAATTGTTGGTGTTACCAGGGCGGTAGGTCTACCAACCCATTTTGAGGCCATTACTATACTGTTAATACGGACTTCAGCAAGTTAAAATCGAGCCCTTTGTGTGAAGAAGAACTATCTGATGTGCATCCTAAATTTACCTCCTATTAGTTGGAACCTGTGTCCCTTTGTTCTGCTCATGCAATCTGCTAAGATTCCTAGATCTCTTGCAACTTCATGTTTGGAGTACACATGTTGCCAATTTTTCCTTCCTATTGCAGTACCTTACACTTGTCTGCAATAAATTACATCCGACATTCCTCTGCTTGCTTATAGATTTTATCGAACTCATTCTGTAATTCTGAGCTGCCTGCTTCACTTTCACTGCCTTTCCTTGTTTGGTATTATATATAAATGTGACCAATTTATATTGAGTTTATGAATCCAAGGCATTGATATAAATTAGGAAAGAAATCCCTGAGTAACTCAATTCAATACTTAGAAGGGATGAGATTAAAAGGTTGAGGGGAGGATAGAGGCCTGACAGGGAAGGGAAGGGATGTTTTGCAGGGGAAGAAGATGTGGAACAAAGGGCTTTGCAATCCACCTGCTTCATGTTGATTTCCAATGCCACTATCCACCTTGACCAAGTCCCTATTCTTACTTGCAACCCAAAACCTGCTCCAGCCCTGGCCGATTTAATGGAGACAAATGTAGGTTCCTTACAGTCAGCAACGGGAGAATTTATAATGGGGAACAGGGAAATGGCAGAGCAATTAAACAAATACTTTGGTTCTATCTTCACGGAAAAGGACACAAATAACTTCCCAGAAATGCTAGGGAACCAAGGGACTAGTGAGAAGGAGGAATTAAAGGATATTAGTATTAGTTAAAAAAAAGTGCTGGAGAAATTAATGGGACTGAAAGCCAATAAATCCCCAGGGCCTGATAATCTGCAGCCCAGAGTTTTAAAAGAGGTAGCCATGGAAATAGTGGATGCATTGGTTGTCATCTTCCAAAATTCTACAGATTATGGAACAGTTCCTACAGATTGGAGAGTGGCAAATGTAACCCCACTATTTAAGAAAGGAGGGAGAGAAAAAACAGGGAACTACAGACCGGTTAGCCTAACATCAATAGTAGGGAAAATACTAGAGTCTATTAAAAGGATGTGATAACAGGACACTTAGAAAATATCAACGGGGTTAGACAAAGTCAACATGAAAGGGAAATCATGTTTGACAAACCTACTGGAGTTTTTTGAGGATGTAACTGGTAGAATAGATGAGGGAGAACCAGTGGATGTGGTTTATTTGGATTTTCAGAAGGCCTTTGATAAAGTCCCACATAAGAGGTTAGTGTGCAAAATTAAAGCACATGGGATTGGCGGTAAGGTATTGGCATGGATTGAAAATTGTTAACAGACAGGAAAGAGAGAGTAGGAATAAATGGGTTTTTTTCGGGGTGGCATGCAGTGACTAGTGGAGTACCTGGAGTATTGTGTGCAGTTTTGGTCTCCTTACCTAAGGATATACTTGCCATAGAGTGAGTGCAGCGAAGGTTCACCAGACTGATTCCTGGGATGGCAGGACTGTCGTATGAGGAGAGATTGGGTCAACTCGGCCTGTATTCACTTGAGTTTAGAAGAATGAGAGGGGATCTCATTGAAACATATAAAATTCTGACAGGACTAGACAGACTGGATGCAGGGAGAATGGTTCCCCTGGCTGGGGGGTCCAGAACGAGGGGTCACAGTCTCAGGACACGGGGTAGGACATTTAGGACTGAGATGAGGAGAAATTTCTTCACTCAGAGGGTGGTGAACCTGTGGAATTCTCTACCACAGAAGGCTGTGGAGGCCAAGTCACTGAATATATTTAAGAAGGAGCTAGATAGATTTCTAGACACAAAAGTTTCAAGGGGTACGGGGTGAGAGCGGGAATATGATATCGAGATAGAGGATCAGCCTTGATCATATTAAATGGCAGAGCAGGCTCGAAGTGCCATTCAGAAGCCAGCTTGTGACCCTTTCCAGATTCTTCCACACAATTCCCTTTTAACATCTGTGGCCAGCAAGTCACTGCAACACTCCACTACAAAGCAAGATTACAGCCCTTTATTGAATTCCTCCCCCCTCCCGTGATCTGCTGACTCCTGCCCCAACTGGATCCCTCCCCTGACTGGCACACCATACCCACCATCTGATAATTCACCCTAAGGCCTTCTGCCACTGGAAAATATGTCTTGTGGCTCCCTTCCCTTTCACACCACCCACCACCTCACACCTGAAAGGAAAGAAGAAAAGAGAAAGAGAGAATCAAAAGATGACACAGAGAGGAAAAAAGAGCCAGAGAATAGGGCATAGAGAGAAGCAGAACAGAAGAGAAAGAGATAGAGAAGCAGAACAGGATACAGACAAGTAAGCTACACTGTAGAAAGTCCATTAGCATTCACTGACAGCTGTAGGTGAGGTTAAAAATGATCTGACATGTTAGTGCACTCGGTGCTCAATAGAGCGTTAACCAACAAAACAAGCAGAATGCCAAATCAGTTAAGTGTAAGTCAGACAAGATGAAACTATATCACGATCTTGTCAGGTCAGACCTTGAGTAGTGCTTTTGTCACCAAGATTCAAGCTCTGGGGACAGTGCAGAGAAGACCCACGAAGCTGATCCCCAGCATCAGGAACTGAGTTGTGAACAAAGACTAGAGAATTTGGGGATCTTTAGCTGTGAAAGTAGAAGACTGAGGGAGGATCTTATAGAAGTATACAAGATATTAAATGGTACAGATTGGCAAGTCTGGAGCGTTACTTCAAAGTAACTGTCACTTCTTGGGAATTTCAGACCATTTTTCCACAAAAAGAATTTTGGAAATGAGTTACATTTGTGGTGTGTTTTTAATTAAATTGAATTCACAGTGGTTAAGAATTCTCCTTCCAGCCATATAGAATCATAGAATCATAGGAAGTTACGGCACAGAAGGAGGCCATTTGGCCCATCGTGTCCATGCTGGCTGAAAAAGAGCTATCCAGCTTAATCCCACTTTCCAGCACTTGGTCCGTAGCCCTGTAGGTTACTGCACTTCAAGTGCATATCCAAGTACTTTTTAAATGCAATGAGGGTTTCTGCCTCTACCACCCTTTCAGGCAGTGAGATCCAGACCCCACCACCCTCTGGATGAAAAATGTTTTCCTCAGCTCTCCTCTAATCCTTCTACCAATCACTTTAAATCTATGCCCCCTGGTTATTGACCTCTCTGCTAAGGGAAATAGGTTCTTCCTATCCACTTTATCTAGGCCCCTCATAATTTTATACACCTCAATTGAAGCACCCCTCAGCCTTCTCTGTTCCAAGGAAAACAACCCCAGCCTATCCAATCTTTCCTCATAGCTAAAATTCTCCAGTCCTGGCAACAGCCTTGTAAATCTGCTCTGTACCCTCTCTCATGCATTCACATCTTTCCTGTAATGCGGGGACCAGAACTGTACACAGTACTCGAGCTGTGGCCTAACCAGTGTTTTATACAGTTCCAGCATAACCTCCCTGCTCTTATATTCTATGCCTCAGCTAATAAAGGAAAGTATCCCGTATGCCTTTTCAACCACCTTATCTACCTGTCCTGCTACCTTCAGGGATCTGTGGACATGCACTCCAAGGTCCCTTTGTTACTCTACACCTCTCAGTTTCCTCCCATTTATTGTGTATTCCATTGCCTTGTTTGCCCTCCCCAAATGCATTACCTCACACTTCTCTGGATTGAATTCCATTTGCCACTTTTCTGCCCACCTGACCAGTCCATTGATACCTTCCTGCAGTCTACAGCTTTCCTCCTCACTATCAACCACATGGCCAATTTTTGTATCATCTGCAAACTTCTTGATCAAGCCCCCCACATTCAAGTCCAAATCGTTAATATATATATCACAAAAAGCAAGGGACCTAGTACTGAGCCTTGCGGGACCCCACCGGAAACAGCCTTCCAGTCGCAAAAACACTCGTCAACCATTACCCTTTGCTTCCTGCCACTGAGCCAATTTTGGATCCAACTAGCCACTTACCCTGGAATCCCATGGGCTTTTACTTTTTTGACCAGTCTGCCATGTGGGACGTTGTCAAAAGCCTTGCTAAAATCCATGTAGACTACATCAAATGCACTATCCTCAGCGACACTCCTTGCTACCTCCTCAAAAAATTCAATCAAGTTAGTCAGACACGACCTTCTCTTAACAAATCCATGCCGACAGTCCTTAGTTAACCCGTGCCTTTCTAAATGATGATTTATGCTGTCCCTCAGAATTGATTCCAATATGTTGCACCCACATTGTTAATGAGCCAAGGATTTAAGATGTGTTTAAACAATGACCAGAGGCAATAGCTAATTTGTTATCTCATCTCAATCTTCCTACGAGCACCTAATATTGTTGGGATGAGCTATTCATTTGGGGGTGCCTTCCATGAATCTACTACTGAGGGGTGGGGCAAGTTAGCCGATTTAATTCCTAAGCATAAGACCCGAGGATCGCTCACAGAGAGATATCTAAGAGAATACCTAAGGCACACCTAAAATTTGTAATAGTAGCTCACAACAGTAGGACAAGGGACATAGCTTCCAACTGGTGAAGGACAAAATTGGGACAGGTGGTCTTAGGAAGAATTTTGTCATTCTAAAGAGTAATCATCACCTGAAATAGACCCACCAGGAAGAACTATGGAGGTAAAAGCTTTAGATTCATTCAGTATAATGATGGGGAAGAACTATAAGGAAGACTAAGACCTTATGAAATGTACAGCTATCTCCCCTTGCCTATGGGTTACACAGAAATCCAAGGGTACACATTTTCTTCTCAGGGCAATGTGAAGAAAATTGTTGCAGACAATATAACCATAGGCTGCTAAATTATTTTGTGAATTTCCATATCTTTTTTCAGAATGAGAAAGCATAAAAGCTACCTACCAAAGCTGTGATCTGAAAGAAGCTTTCAGTATATTTCTCCTAAAGGAGGCAGTTTAAATTGTGCAGGTTTGAAATAAATACAGTGTAGGAGCAGATGGCTAATGCAGACAACCCGCGCATAATATAATGTCAGGGACTGCAAATGAGTCATGGAACAGAAGTATTGTAAAGAATTCCCTCCTTGGCATCATAGGAAACACGGCTCTGTCTGTATTTACAAGGAGAAAATACAAAGCCAAATTGAAATATCAATGATAGCTTTACCATCAGCTTGGGGGAAATTCAACCTTAAAGTTATCTTTTAGAAAGCACTTAAAACAGTTACATTCAAAACTAGTTTTGACATTTCAACTAATATGTGATGTAAAAGAAATCCATTGTGGCCTTTTGGAATGTTATGAACGACTGATAAAGCATTCCTGAAACAGAGGAAAAGCTGTATCAGAATGAGGAGAAAGTGAAAACTGAAGTATGACTAAAGTTTCAAAAGTCTTAAGCAATCATTGAACAAGAAAATCAATTATTTCAACCATATCCCAGTTCAAAACTCAAAATAACCACCCTATAAAATTCTTCACGTATTGCATTGTGTAAATTGTAGAAGTCGAAGTGTCCCAGAAGGTTCCTCACTTGTTGATGCTCTTTGTATACGGATGTTCCAAATTTTGATACACCAAATTCAATCGAAACTCACTCAAAACTAGTTGAATCATTACTGCATCAGAATAATTGGATTATTCTGGATAATCTGATGAGATGAACTCAGAATGAAGCTACAGTATGTAAAAAGAAAAAGAATAGTGAAAGCAAATGTAGGTCCCTTACAGTCAGAAACGGGAGAATTTATAATGGGGAACAGGGAAATGGCAGAGCAATTAAACAAATACTTTGGTTCTATCTTCACGGAAGAGAACACAAATAACTTCCCAGAAATGCTAGGGAACCAAGGGACTAGTGAGAAGGAGGAATTAAAGGAAATTAATATTAGTAAAAAAAAAGTGCTGGAGAAATTAATGGGACTGAAAGCTGATAATTCCCCAGGGCCCGATAATCTGCACCCCAGAGAACTGAAAGAGGTAGCCTTGGAAATAGTGGATGCATTCTATAGATTATGGAACAGTTCCTGCAGATTGGAGGGCGGCAAATGTAACCCCACTATTTTAAAAAGGAGAGAGAAAATAGGGAACTACAGACCGGTTAGCCTAACATCAATAGTAGGGAAAATACTAGAGTCTATTATAAAGGATGTGATAACAGGACACTTAGAAAATATCAATGGGATTAGAAAAAGTCAACATGGATTTATGAAAGGGAAATCATGCTTGACAAACCTACTTGAGCTTTTTGAGGATGTAACTGGTAGAATAGATGAGGGAGAATCAGTGGATGTGGTTTATTTGGATTTCAGAAGGCCTTTGATAAAGTCTGACATAAGAGGTTAGTGTGCAAAATTAAAGCACATGGGATTGGGGGTAATATACTGGCATGGATTGAAAATTGGTTAACAGACAGGAAACAGAGGGTAGAATAAATGGGTCTTTTTCAGAGTGGCAGGCAGTGACTAGTGGGGTACCACAGGGATCAGTGCTTGGGCCCCAGCTATTCACAATATATATCAATCATTTGGATGAGGGAACCAAATGTAATATTTCCAAGTTTGCTAATGACACAAAACTAGGTGGGATCATGAGTTGTGAGGAGGATACAAAGAGGCTTCAAGGCGATTTAGACAAGTTGAGTGAGTGGGCAAATACATGGCAGATGCAGTATAATGTGAAGTTATCCACTTTGGAAGGAAAAACAGAATGGCAGAGTATTATTTAAATGGTGATAGATTGGGGAATGTTGATGTACAAAGGGACCTGAGTGTCCTTGTACACCAGTCACTGAAAGCAAACATGCAGGTGCAGCAAGCAGTTAGGAAGGCAAATGGCATGTTGGCCTTCATTGCAAGAGGATTTGAGTATAGGAGCAAGGATGTATTACTGCACCTATGCACCTATGAGACCACACCTGGAGTATTGTGTGCAGTTTTGATCTCCTTACCTAAGAAAGAATATACTTGCCATAGAGGGAGTGCAGCGAAGGTTCACCAGACTGATCCCTGGGATGGCAGGACTGTTGTATGAAGAGAGATTGGGTCGACTAGGCCTATATTCACTTGAGTTTAGAAGAATGAGAGAGGATCTCATTGAAACGTATAAAATTCTGACAGGGCTAGACAGACTGGATGCAGGGAGGATGTTTCCCTTGGCTGGGGGGTCCAGAACGAGGGGCACAGTCTCAGGATATGAGATAGGACATTTAGGACTGAGATGAGGAGAAATTTCTTCACTCAGAGGGTGGTGAACCTGTGGAATTCTCTACCACAGAAGGCTGTGGAGGCCAAGTCACTGAATATATTTAAGAAGGAGCTAGATAGATTTCTAGACACAAAAGGCATCAAGGGGTATGGGGAGAGAGTGGGAATATGGTATTGAGATAGAGGATCAGCCATGATCATAATGAATGGCAGAGCAGGCTCAAAGTACCGAATGGCCTACTCCTGCTCCTACTTTCTATGTTTCTATGTTTCTACAGATATCTTGCTTTTCTCTTTCCTTACAAATTATTTTGTGATGAAAGATTAAATTTAAGGCATCATCACTTAATTCATCAGAGAAAAAAATCAGAACCAAGAACAAGATGGGTTACTGCAACAGAGGACAGTGAAGCTTCATTTTCCTTCCAGTGTGAAGGGATTACAACAGAGCGCTGTACTATGCTGGTAAAAGGATTCATACCTCTGTTTTAATGGAAAAGCTGTTAAATTCATCTTAATGGTCTGTGACCTTAGGTGGCCTGCATTTAATATTTGCAGTCCAACATTATGAAGTAATCAAAGCCTGGATTGCGTTCAAAATCAAGAAATTAATTTTTATTTTGGTAGGGATATTTTAACGGGGTCAGTGTGAAACAATATTGCCTCAGAATTCTGAATCCCATGACCTGCTGCCATAAGTTTGATGGAGTGGGACGTCGCCTGCCCTATTGCCCCGACATTGACCCCATCAGAAATCCCGGGTTCAGCTAATTTAATATTACTGGGAGGGAGAATGATACGAGTGCCACCAGTAATTGGCTAGAATCATAGAGTCATAGAAAATTTACGGCACAGAAGGTGGCCATTCAGCCCATGGTGTCCGCGCCAGCAGAAAATGAGCCACCCAGCCTAATCTCACCTTCCAGCACTTTGTCTGTAGCCTTGTAAGTCTTCAGGTGCACATCCAGATACTTTTTTAATGAGTTGAGGGTTTCTGCCTCTACCATCTTTTCAGGCAGTGAGTTCCAGACCTCCACCACCCTCTGGATGTAAAATATTTCCCTCAGCTCTCCTCCAATCCTTCTACCAATCACTTTAAATCTATGCCCCTGGTTATTGACCTCTCTGCTAAGGGAAATAGGTCCTTCCTATCCACTCTATAGGCCCCTCATAATTTTGTACACCTCAGCCTCCAAAGAGAACAACCCCAGCCTATCCAATCTTTCCTTATAGCTAAAATTCTCCAGTCCTGGCAACATCCTCGTAAATCTCCTCTGTACCCTCTCTAAAGCAATCACATCTTTCCTGTAATGTGGTACTCAAGCTGTGGCCTAACCAGTGTTTTATACAGTTCCAGCATAATCTCCCTGCTCTTATATTCTATGCCCCTGCTAATAAAAGAAAATATTCCATATGCCTTCTTAACCACCTTATCTACCTGTCCTGCTACCTTCAGGGATCTATGGACATGCACTGCAAGCTCCCTCACTTCCTCCACACTTCTCAGTATCCTTCCATTTATTGTGTACTCCCTTGCCTCATTTGCCCTCCCCAAATGCATTACCTCACACTTCTCTGGATTGAATTCCATTTGCCACTTTTCTGCCCACGTGACCAGTCCATTGATATCTTCCTGCAGTCTACAGCTTTCCTCTTCACTATCAACCACACAGCCAATTTTTGTATCATCTGCAAACTTCTTGATCAAGCCCCCCACATTCAAGTTCAAATCATTAATATATTATCACAAAAAGCAAGTGACCTAGTACTGAGTCCTGCGGAATCCCGCTGGAAACAGCCTTCCAATAACAAAAACACCCATCAACCATTACCCTTTGCTTCATGCCACTGAGCCAATTTTGGATCCAACTTGCCACTCTCCCTTGGATCCCATGGGCTTGTATTTTTTTGACTAGTCTGCCATGTGGGACATTGTCAAAAGCCTTGCTAAAATTCATGTAGACTACATCAAATGCATTACCCTCATCGGCCCTCCTTGTTACTCCTCAAAAATTCAATCAAGTTAGTCAGACATGACCTTCCCTTAACAAATCCATGCTGACTGTCCTTGATTACTCCATGGCTTTCTGAGTGATGGTTTATCCTGTCCCTCAGAATTGATTCCAATAATTTGCCCACCACCGAGGTTAGACTGACTGGCCTGTTATTACTCAGTCTTTCCCTCGCTCCCTTTTTAAACAACGGTACAACGTTAGCAGTTCTCCAATCATCCGGCACCACGCCTGTATCCAGTGAGGATTGGAAATTGATGGTCAGTGCCTCCGCTATTTCCTCCCTTGCTTCTTTTAACAGCCTGGGATACATTTCATCCGGCCCTGGTGATTTATCTACTTTCAAAGATGCTAATCCCTTTAACATTTCCTCTCTCACTAAATTTATACCATCCAATGTTTCACACTCCTCCTCCTTAACTACAATGTCTGTATCGTCCTTCTCTTTTGTGAAGACAGACGCAAAGTATTCATTAAGAACCATACCAACATCTTCTTATCTCCACACATAGGTTACCTTTTTGGTCTCTAATAGGCCCTACTGTTTCTTTAGTTATCCTCTTGCTCTTAATGTATTTATATAACATCTTTGGGTTTTCCTTGATTTTACTTCCCAATATTTTTTCATGCCCTCTCTTTGCTTTCCTAATTTCCTTTTTAATTTCACCTCTGCACTTTTTATACTCCTCTAGGCTTTCTGTAGTATTGAGTTCTCGGTGACTAACATAAGATTTCCTTTTTTGCTAGTTCCCCAGGCGGCCCGGAAAATACATGAGGGAGGGTTGCGGAGTGAGCTGCGTGAATTAAAGCCGGACAGCTCTTACAGAACCAGCAGGCAGTAGGGTTGCCAACTCTGGTTGGATGTATTCCTGGAGGTTTCATCACAAACTCCCACCTCCAACAGCTCTGCCCGGTCAAACAGCCGTTTTTCCCTTTTCCAATATTTCTATAACTAATAAACAAAAGCAGTCAAAAAATATGGGAAAAAAATTGATTTTTTAATGCCCCTATGATTTTCCTCCCAGGTTATTCGCAGCAATGTCCAGGAGATTAATCTTCAATTCCTGGAGACTCCAGGGCAATCCTGAAGGGTTGGCAACCTTAGCAGGTACCAAGCTGAAGACGTGGATCCAAAGAAAGCAGGAAGAAGAGAACCTCAAACTTCTAGGCTTGTATACCCAATTGGCTAGGTTTCTGCAGGAGTGTCTGGATCTTTTGTCATTCTATTAATATGCAGCTAGTGTCCAATTCCAATCATTTTATACTGCACATCAACACAAGATACCCAGGAAGCTTCCATGACACTTTCATCATGTGACCAGCCACCATGCTGACCCTCATGTGTCAAGCCATGTGTCAGGATGGTTGATTGGTAATCAGGGCGATCCCCTGCAGTCATGGCTGATTACTCCAGTAAACGCTTCTGCAGACAGAGGGAACAACAGATATGATGCGGCCCATGCAACTATAAGAAGTGTTATGGAGCAGACTATAAGCATTCTGAAGTCTTGTTTTAGGTGCCTGGGTAATTCTGTTGCAGCCCTGCAAAACAGCCCAGCGAGAGTCTCAAGAATCATTGTAGGATGTTGCGTACTACATAACATCATGATGAAGAAAGACTTGCTGCTTCCAGAAGCTGAAGGCTATGATGAATGAAAGGGTGGACAGGAAGGAGAGAGCATGGGGCAGGACAGCCAGCAGCTGAAGGAGGACACAAGTACCTGAGCATTAAATAAATAAAGGTAAACTCACCAAATAAAATTATTTCACACGTGCCTGCTCTCCCCCACCCCTTCCACACCCTCACAAAGTCCTTCACTGTCAAAGATTTCTGCCAAGTCCCTTCATAAGTCAGAAATCTACATTTCTCCTGTCATCATCCAAACCCCCGAAAGTTGAAATCATGTGCAGAAATAAGTCAAAACTGTATGTGCACAACCTATGCTTACAAAAATTCCAATCGCACTATCTACAACTATTTGTTAACACCGTGACTTCCCTTTCAGTCAGCTAACTTACTAGTTTGTGCTCCTATTCTACTATGTCTACAAGGTGATCCCTGAATGAGATAAGGATAAGCGGTTAGTGGCTAGGAAGGTTCTCATGGAGCCTTAGAGGCCTGAGGTGACTCTTGTCTCAGAGAAGCTGCTCTCCCAGAGAGACCAGCTTTCAGCAGCCTTTCTGTTGTTGTGGCAAGCGGTGTCAGGTCCATGTCTGCAGCTCCCTCATATGAAGGCAATGGAGGGAGCTGGAGGCAATAGGCTCAATGCTACTCTCTGGATAGACAATAGCATCTGTGCCCACTTTTTGCAGCCCACTGGTAATGGCCATAGGCTCAGAGGTACTACTGGTCGGTGTCATTACAGACTGAAGGTGTCAGAGACCCTGTGCAAATCCAAAGCTCAGGCTAATCCTCAAGGCATCTCTTGAAGAAGTGATGGCTTCCACCAATGTGCTTGGAACCTGGCACCTGCTGCCACAGAAATCTTCCAGATTGTCACTGCCTCCAAGGAATTCTTGGCAACAGAGGAAATATAATAGCAAAAATACAACAAAAACTATTACACATGTAATGAGGAATTTGAATTTGAAATCATTTTATAAACATTTTAATGAGCCCTCAAATACAGTATGACGACGACGACAACAACAACAGCAACAACAACAACTTGCGTTTTATATAGTGCCTTTAACGTGGTAAAACATTCCAAGGCATTATCAGACAAAATTTGACACTGAGCCACATAAGGAAATATTATGACAGGTGACCAAAAGCGGTAGGTTTTAAGGAGTGTCTTAAAGGAGGAGAGAAAGGTAGAGAGGTGGAGAGGTTTGGAGAGAGAATTAAAGCGAATTAAAGGCCTAGACAGCTGAAGGCATGGCCACCAATGGTGGAGCGAAGGAAATCGGGAATGCACGAGGGGTCACAATTGGAGGAACGCAGAGTTCTCAGAGGGTTGTAGGGCTGGAGGAAGTTACTGAGATAGGAAGGGGCGAGGCCATGGAGGGATTTGAACACTAGGGTGAAAATTTTTTTTAAATGAGGTGTTGGTGGACCGGGAGCCAATGTAGGTCAGCGAGCACAGGGGTGATGGGTGAACAGGACCCGGTGCGAGTTAGGATACTCACAAATATAGCTCACTATGCTGCTTATGAGAAGCTCCTGATAGCTGCCATTCACCTAGAAAGTGCTTAACCCCACACTTCTTAGTTGTCTATTCTTCTTTGAAGGGACAGGAGGGGAAAGCAAGTGGAGTTCCTTTGAAATCCAAAAATGACAACCTGGTGATGGAAACAAGTCAACCCTCTGGGACACTTACCAATGCGATGCCTAAACTAGGCAGATCTGCTCTACTCCAAGGTGTTATAAATAATAGATTATCCAATCACTAATGGAATTTAGAGGGCTCGGCCTGTCACTGGGAACTGGAATTATTCTCACTTTGTTAGGTCACTGGGGTCAGTACCCCGACAAATATATGTCAAGGAACCAGATGAATACTTAACCCCCTCACTTAACTCCTCACTAAAGAACCATCGTGGGTTTACCGCACAGCTTGGGTCTGGGAGTGAATGATGCCTAAATTTGGCTCAGTGAACTGTCTTACATCACCCAGTTCAGATTGAATATGAGTTCACCTTATCAACCCTCAGTTAGGATGCCCACAAGCTACTTTAGTACCAAATCATCAAAGAAGAAGTTAGACAACAGGTCACGGACTAACCATTATTTATTTATTTATTCCGTGTATACAGTCTATTTATTGATTATAAACCACAATTTTCACTACTTAGATTTAAACAATGAGTATACAAACAATTAATAGATATAAATAGTTGTCACCTATCAATTTGAATAACAAATAATTAATAGACAGAGTTACTTAACAAAATGAATAACAAAGGTTGCAAAAGCAATTCTGTAGTATCACTATAATTCAGCATTAACTGGATTGCTGAATAGCAAATTATAGTTGAGATCAGCATCTGAGACTACTGCGAATTGTTGAGACTATTCTCGAAATTAACTCCTTAAATAGCTGATAGGTTAACAGCATTGGATAGCCAGTCTATTGGAGAGCTTAAAGTCTATGAGGGAAAAAATTGTATAGGAGTCGTTTTTGGGCGTGGGTAGCGTGATGTGCTATTACCCCATGCCCAATGGCCCCTGCGCAGGCAGGGCGCAGGTTTCGGCCCACCCGAGGACTTATCGGCAATCAGCGTTCCATTCCATGCCTTGCACATGGAATCAATGCAATTCGCACTTTCCGCCACCAGAGGGAGCTTAATCTCTTAAAGGGAGGCTGTTTCTTAGAAATCATTTAAAGTCAGTTGGTACCTGTTATTTGCTGAAACTAACAGTCTACTGTCTGCACGGAGTCTGAATGGAGATCAGACATCACACACGTAAACACAGATGGAGGTCCCATCCCTATGTTTACACACTGATGAGTTATGTTAAAACATTGAATAAAGGTTGCGCACTACTAAATCCTCCAATTTGCACGCCAGACCTCACCAATCTGCCGATCTGAGTCGGTAGCAGGCCTGCGAGAATGCGTGGACCAAGGTTCTCTGCTGATGCACTAGAGACCTTGGTGCAAAAGGTGGACAGAAGGAGAGACATCCTATATCTGCAGGGAGCGGTGGGTGGGGTGGGGGGGAGGGCAAGAGGCCCTCCAGACATATACTCAAAAGGCAGGGGGGAGGCAGTGGGGGACAAAGTCAATGCCAGGCGCACAGTATCATGAACATGAATGCAGTACAGGAAGAAGTTCAATGATTTCACGAGTGGTCAAGGTGAGTGAGGTCAACTGTCAAGTGGCGTCTCATACCAACTGCACCACGCACTACACCCCCCATCACCCACATACCAACAAACTCTTTCCATCAGTACTTAATTCTTCCAACCAGATGTTTCCTCTCACTCTTACACATTACCACTGTTTCAAGCTGCCCACTCACAACTCAAAAAGGCCGCACACACTGGCAGCTATTCAACCATGACAGGCACATCACCCAGGCACACGTCCCGCTTTCTTCAAGAAGCAGCAAGTGGCTGTGGCATTTAGCCCTTTGAGCCTGCTCCGCCATTCAATGAGATCATGGTGGACCTGTGACCTAACTGCATATACCCGCATTAGCCCCCATATCCCTTAATACCCTTGGTTCACAGAAATCTATCAATCTCAGATTTAACTTTCGCAATTGAGCTAGCATCAACTACCATCTGAAGAGCGTTCCAAACGTCTCCCACCCTTTGTGTGTAGAAGCATTTCCTAATTTCACTCCTGTACGTCCTGGCTCTAAATGTTAGGCTATGTCCCCGCTTCCTAGTATTCAAGTGTAGGAGCCCTCCAAAAACAGTTACAAATGTCTCGGCAGCCAGAAGCAATAATCCATCAACTAACCTGTAAATCTTGCATGGCCCCTTTAAATAGCACTGGTGGGGGGTTCTCCAGGCATTCTAAGACACGGTCAGATCGTCGGGGTTAAGACTGTGTGTTGAGTGGAGCGTTAAGTCCCAAAATGGTGTCTATCACTTTAAATCAGCGTTGCACACTGATTGAAGTCATTTTCTCCCTACTTTACATGACTCCAGCATTCGTTATCTGTGCCTGTGCTAACTTCTATACCAAGATGGTGTCCGGCGCACGTCACGCTGGAAACGTGCGTGCGCGTCCAAGACACCATCTTGGATGTTGGAGAGGCCATGTAGTGCTGAAACAACGGCCCAATTTATGTGTTGGTGATTAGCAATGTTTCCAGACAGTCTCATATGACCTTGTCCTTATGAGCAGCGTGATTCATCCCAAGGGACAGTGGCGTTAGCTTCTAGAATGTCAAGTTGATGAGCCCCTTTGGTGGCAGGTTATCTGTTCCAGTCGGATCATCTGTTCCGGTTGAATCCATGTACACATGGCTGATGACACCCCTCTGCCGAGGAAGAATTGGATGAAGGCGAGGAGAATCAGAAGGAGGGCGAGCACAACGCATTGCAGCCAGAAAGGCCAAGGATCAAACTAATAGAGCAGCGCTTCTGGTGACCTGCTGAACAGTTACACAAAGCCCGTCTACATTAAATTTATACATTTCCTACATTGAATCCAAGTCCTAGGGTGATCTCAGCCACCTCTCTCTGGTGAATGTTCATTTTTGGAATCTTCTTGCCATTGATGGGAAACAGATCTTCCCTCCTCGCCTTCACCTCTTCAACCAGGAACTCCAGGAAGGCTTCAGAAAACCTGGCTTGCTTCTGACTCCTTTCTGCAGAAAATCTTCTTGCAGCAATCTTACAGAGCAATCTGCCAGAAGGGAATGCAACCTCCCTTTAAGAGGTTCATTGCCGCTTCAAATAGGCCTTTGGAGGCCCACCAGAAAATGGGCGGGCTTCCCGTTCCTGACACGATTGTGTAGGAATCCCACCAAATTACCCCAGGCCTGAGATTTAGGCTATGGAGTGCTTTTCACACCTGTCCTATCCCAATACTCATCCAAAACCTGCTCAGGGTTAAAATTGACCCACAAGTTTCTATGTCATGTTCATCACAAACCAGTAAATCACTTCCCTTCTCTGAGCACTAACCTTTGATTCTGAGGTGGCTTGAGTGAACCCTGTGTTTCACCTCGTTTCTCATATGGAGTGGCAGAACTATTCAACCTCCTTTGAATATCAATCCATCATATATTCAAAGTTCTCCTCTAATGTTGAAATACACAGCCATCTGTGCTGGCACTTCTTCTCTTTGTGTTAGCCCATTCTTTACTAATTGTCTTTCTTAACAATTTCAGATCTTCATCTACTCCAATCACTCGTTGAGTCTGGTCATTTCAGCCTCAGGTTGGGGTAAATATAGCAGCATATTGATGGTTTCAATATCCTTTTTGTTTCCAAATGTACATCAATTGACATTACTTCCTAGCTGTCAACCTTTCTGATCATGTGAGATGGACATGCTCTGCTCAGAATGGCAGCAGAACCATCTCCTTGCCATTCTTCTCAGCAACATCCAATTAGTACATTTGAAGATTTTACATCATTCTTTGGGGCCTTTTCGGTGCATTAATTAAACTCTTTCTGTTTGTGATCACTTTCCACAGTAATTGTCTTTCTAAAGGCACACTGTTCACACTTCTCCAAAGCAAAAATGATAGTGAAGCATTCTTTTTTGATCTGACCATAATGTATCTCTGTTTCAGTTAAGGATCTTGAGCTGTAAACCACAGGTTGATGCGTTTGCATGAGGTATGCTCCCATACCTTTCAGATGTGTTACACTGCAGAAGTAGATCGTTGTTGAAGTACTTTAGTATTGGTGCTTGAAAGATTATATTCTTCCCCTCATCCCAATACTTCTCATGGTGAGAGTCTCATATAAAGTAAACTTCTTTAATTCAGTTGGTCACAAAGGGGAGTAGTTACTTCTGATAGCTTTGGAGCAAACCAATGTAGGTAGTCATTCTACGAATCCTCCAGATACCTTGTTTATTGATGGGAGAGAGCACCTTAATACTCCTTCAACTTTAATAGGATCTGGTTTTAGTTCAACTTCAAAATCTGGAAAAAGTCGTAGTTGATGACCCAAATATTCCACTATTCCTTCCTTGAACTTTATTTTATCCTTGTACAGTTAGATTCCAGTTCTAATTGTTGATCTATATCATAGACTAAAATGTTATCCGTCACAACGACAACTCTTTCCAGATTTTCAAGTATACCATGAAGTCTTCTCTGAAATTCCTCTGCTGGGAAGATCTGGAAAGGCACACACAATTTCTGCATCTTCTAAATGGTGGTGAAAATTAGATAGCAGGCTCAATTCGTCATCTAATATAACATGTCAAAACCACTCTTTGCATCCACAATCATGAAGAGTTTTGTTTTAGCTAGTTCAGGAAGAATATCATCTATGGTTCGAAGAGGGTAGTAATTACATTCAGTGCTTTGTTAGGTTGCTTTGGATGACTACATGGGCACACTATCATTTCCTTTCATTACCACCACTATTGAAGAGCCTAGTCAGATAGGACGCTGATATCCTATCAGTAAGCTCATTAATGTTCTCTTTGATAAGTTATTTTACGGCTAGAGATAGTTTTCTGGCTGGCAACAGTGTAGGTGGGATCTTGGCATCAATTTCAAGATGCAGAGTGTTTTCTAACTTTATCTCTCCTTTGAAGACATCCTGGAATTTGGCCAATATATTCTTGTTTGTGAGCTTTGATGAACCCTCCATCATCACAATGTTCTCCTGACTCACTATCACAAGTTGATGTATTGAGTAGCCTTTGCCTGGAATAGGTTTACGTCCCCTTGGAACTATTGGAAACTCAGTGCAGTATTTTTTGTTGTTATTACGGTCTTTAACTCTTTTCCCCAATGGCTTCACTTCTGTTTTGTTGAACATGAGCAGTGAAGTGTTAGAATCCTGAAGCTCTCTGTCACTTGGATCATCAAATAGTCTCAGATATTCATTTTCAGGTAAAACATTGACAATAGCACCACAGCTGAAATCTAACTCACTTATTGTTTATGAACATGTTGATATATAATTTGTTGCCATGTTGGTCTTGCACAGAGTCACTGGTACGAATGTTCCTGTTGTGGCACTTGGAGTGTTGGATCACCTGCCTATAGCACATAGAGGAAAATCAAGAAGGGTTGCAACCCATAAAGTAGCTCACCCAAATTGGCATACATTAATTTTGATCCCACAAACAGCAATGAGACGAATGACCAGTTAATCTGTTTTAGTAAGATTGGTTGAGGGAGGAATGCTCATCAGATCACCAGGAGAACTATTTGTTCTTCAAACAGTTCTATGGGATGTTTAACATCCACCTGAACCATCAGAACAAACAGAAGTATGGCATATCCTGCAATGCAGCACTCCTTCGGTAGTGTACTGGAGCATCAGCATAGAGCATGTGCCCAAAGCCAGGAGTGAGGCTTTAAACCACAAACGTCTGACTCAGAGCTGAAAGTGCAACCAACTGAAGCAAGCTAACACAGCTGACAACTTCAAAAGAACATTTTGGTGCTTCTGCTGCAACGCCTGATGGTCACTGCTGAAGATAAGAATGTTGGTGACCTGCTTCATGGAGTAGTAGTGCATGGCTGACTCCTATAATGTTCCCTTTGGGTGGCTGGAAGGTCCCTGTGGCATACAAGATTCACATAGAATTACATAGAAATTACAACATGGAACAGGTTATTTGGCTTAACCAGTCCGTATTGGTGTTTATCCTCCACACAAGTAGTAGTCCTAATTCCATGTGTCCATTCTGTTCCCATAACCATTTATCCCTCTTTCCTTCAACTGCATTTCTTACCTATTCTTAAATGTTGACATGGTCTCTGCTTCAATCACTAACTCTGGTATTGCATTCCACAACCTTACAACCTTTTGTATAAAAAAAGCTTCTC
Source organism: Heptranchias perlo (assembly GCF_035084215.1). Taxonomy (NCBI): domain Eukaryota; kingdom Metazoa; phylum Chordata; class Chondrichthyes; order Hexanchiformes; family Hexanchidae; genus Heptranchias; species Heptranchias perlo. Next base: position 56,744,941 of record NC_090328.1, on the reverse strand, counting down.
CTGCACTCTTACATTTAATCCTATATCTAAGTCCCCTCATTCTGGACCCCTTGACCACTGCAAACAATCTTCTATCTATCCTGTCCCATTCCTTCAAAATTGTAAACACCTCAATCAAATCTCTCTGTTCCAGAAACAAAAACCCAAATCTTCAAGTTGAGAGCTTGATGACCTTCATTGCCATTGGCATTTTAGTGTAGATGATTAACTGTCCATGCAAGTCTTCTGGGACCAGATGGCACATCTCAGTCACAGTCTCCTTGGTGACTCTGGGGCTCCTCAACAACTGCCCCTCCATCAGGCCCAAGTAGCATTTTCTGTTGCAGGAGACCTAATGTCTGCGATATCTTTTTTCATGATTCATGATTCATGATTCTTCCAAGGTCCTCTTAGACCAAGAGACCTTGCGTTAAATGTTCTATTTTCAAGGACCTTCCAAGGCCACATAACTATGCCCAAGTTTCCCTTCATTGGTTTTTAATAAGGCCTCAACAAGATCAAAATGGCTTTTCCTTAAGTGTATGCTAAAATATGTTAATCCTTTTTGAAGTGGTAGGGATCCTGTGAGAAAAATTAAACATAAAATATATCATTTAGGATTTCTCCATAATTTCACAACTTCTTACTAACATTTACATTTTTAATAACTTTATCAAAACAGAATAATTTCATGCCTCTGGTGCCCACATTACCTCATTCTTCCACTGTTGTATTTTTCAATGTATCCTGAAAGCCTGTTTAACAATGTTCAAATTGTATTTGGCACACTCTGACAATATACATTATCAAATTCAATGGAAATTTCACCCGATAATGCTTTTGTTGCAACTAGCACGATGTAATGTTATTTTCCAATGGGTTTTATTTGATTGTAAATTTAAAAAGCCTTTGACTTTAATCTCATGAGTCAACATAAAAGCTGTGCCATTTTTGTTTGAGCTGTCCTTGCCAAAATAGTACTCAGACTTGCAGTGACACTGATCACTCTATCCCAATTTTATCAGTGATAATAGCTGTGATAATTGGCACCACAGTTCCCATATTATAAATGTAGTGTTATGTTGGTCAGCAAAATTTTTTGTCCTTCATATTAGTACTTGCCTACAGTTTTAGTTAGACATCAAAGACTCCTGCGATCTATTCTATTTACAGCAATTCTTCACTTTTGAAATCCATATAGACAATGACATTGGGGATACAATTTAGGAGCCTTAAAGACACAGACAGGAGAAGGATTGCCTCAATACTCAAAGATAGGGGATGTAAAGTTGTTTTTTCTGGCATACTTCAAGTGTGTGGAAAAAGAGAGGAGTTCACCAATAAAATTAAGGATGTAAATGAATAGCAGTCAAACTAATGCTAAAACAACAATGCTGCTTTCAAATAATTGGGAACATTTTCAGGATAAAAAGGACTGGTACAGGAAAGACAGGCTATATATAAATCAAACAGGGACAAAGAAACTTGAGGAACATAGCAGCAGCAATTGAAAATCATTTAATTAGATAGATCAGGGGGGAGGGCAGGGAGGTAATCAGATCCCAGATTGGCCAGATCACGGGGTAGAAGGCAGTTATTAGGAGGGTATTGACACAGTAACCCAGAGACACATACATGTACTGGAGCCAAGGAGAAAGCAGTCACTGGGGTGGGGGGGGGGGGTGGACATGAAAGAAGGCAAATCTACATTAAGAGGCATGTTCATGAATGCTACAAGCACTAGAAATAAGATGACAGAACTAGAGACTATTGTGGCAGGAGGGAACTATGATGTGGTAGGAACACCAGAAATATGGCTAAATTCAGAGGAAGGAAATGAATTTAACATTGAGGGGTATAGTGTGTTCAGAAAGGAAACAAGGGACAGAATAAAGAGGTGGTGTAAATCTATATTTGAGGACAACTGGGTGGCAAATGAAATTGATCCTAGGGGATGAGGTAAACTGCATAAAGAAATACACTTGCTAGAAATCTCTAACGTAAAAATAATCCAAGCTAGCACTAAGTATATGCTAAAAACCACCAGGTCAGCACAAGGAGGAATTCAGAATGGGTGAGAACAGGAAAGTTATTTTAATCAGAGACTTCAACTAATCAAATATAAATGTAAGGAATCTTACAACACCAGGTTATAGTCCAACTGTTTTATTTGAAAATCACAAGCTTTCGGAGGCTTTCTCCTTCGTCAGGTCAGACTCGCTCACCTGATGAAGGAGAAAGCCTCCGAAAGCTTGTGATTTTCAAATAAAACAGTTGGACTATAACCTGGTGTTGTAAGATTCCTTACATTTGTCAACCCCAGTCCATCACCGGCATCTCCACATCATAATCAAATATAAATAGGGAAAACCCAAGCAACTTAGAGTCAAAGATGATAAATGTAATGCATGACTGATTGCTCCATGACTCGGTGCCTATGGGAAACTTTGCAAGGCAGTGCTTTTCTTGACCTAGAATTTATATACGAGCCAGACAACGTCTGGGAAATTGAAGTTGGAGACAGTGACCGCAGAATGATCAAGTTTAACAAGATCTGGGATTCAGTTCTACTAAAGATGAGGAGCCAGGTTTATAACTTTAAACAGGCTAAATTCAAATAACTGAGGGAAGAATTAAAACAAATGGATTGGAGGAGGGTGTTCATGAACATTTCAGTAGAGGACAAGAGGAACACCTTTAAAAGAATAATACTAGGCATGCAGGACAAATACATAACTAAGATCACCAGGCTCAAACTAAGCAAGAATGACCTTACAAATATTAACAAACAAATTAAAATTGAAATAAATAAGAAAAATGAGGGATGATTTTCAATTGCTCCTGCCACATTTTTGCTGGAAAATGGAGAGGCTGGCAGCTGAAAAAAGAAAGTTGCCTGCCCTTTGGCTATGCAAGGCCCACCCAGTACAATTTTTGGGCAAACCTGAAAATGGGTGGCCAACGTCCTGCCCAAAACAGGTGGGAACCTACTTGACGAAGCAATATCTAATTATACCTGCAGTATTCTTACACTAAAGCATCACAATATTTTAAGCTTTTTTTTTCCAAGTGGCAGTTTGTCATCACAGCACACACAATATGTAATTTTTGAAAAAGAAGGTAGGGAAAGAAATGAGAACTTTTACTTAAGCTTCACTTCTTTCAATCATCTGAATTATGTCAACACAGTTGTGTTACAGGTGACTGAGCAGCATAATGAATCATGTAGGAGTTGCTGCTGCTGCTCAGATGACATAATTAATGTGAGTAATAAATGACAAGAGGTACTTGCCTTTTATTTTAATTGTTACAGGTCTTCATTTTAGTGACAGCCTGAGTGAACCATTTAGAATTTGTATGGGCTGTACTGGATGGATAACTCTCTAATCTTTGATTTAATTTTCCTTACATCAAGCTGAAACAAGTCCTTTTTGAATTTTGATAAACTCAGACAAAAAATCATTTCCTTGGACTGAAAATAAAACAACCTAACAGTAGTTTGAAGTATCCAACAAACCTGTGTCCCCATCCCCATCACATAACATTTTGAACATTTATGAGAAGCAATGAGATCATAATATGGAACGTGGCAAGTCCAAGTGGTCTACCAATTCTGCACTAGGCCTATCAGGTATCAGCTTCGCTCAGTGGTAGCACTCTCACCTCTTCAACGACAACAAAAAGAACAAAAGCTTGCTTTTTTATAGTGCTGTTAATGTAGGAAAATGTCCCAAGGTGCTTCACATGAGCGTAACCAGACCAAGATTGACATCGGGCTATAGAAGGAGATTTAGGAGGCGCGACTAAAAGCTTGGTCAAAGAAGTAGGTTTTAAGGAGGGTTTTAAAGAAGGAGAGAGAGAGGTAGAGGTGGAGAGGTTTAGGGAGGGAATTCCAGAGCTTGAAGTCTAGACAGCTGAAGGCACAACCACCATTAGTGGGATGAAAGGAGTGGATTATGCACAAGAGGCCAAAGTTGGAGGAACACAGAATTCTTGAAGGGTTATAAGAGCTGCAGCAGGTTCAGAGATAGGGAGGGGCGAAGCCATGGAGGGATTTGAATATGCAGTGGAAAGTGGTTGGTTCTAGCCTCATTCTGAGATTTAAGCATATCATCTAAACTGCTACTTCACTGCAGTGACTGTGAGAGTGCTGATTTGCTGAAGATTATGTCCCTTGCTGAAGATGATGTCCTTTGGATCAGATCTTAAACCAAGGCCTGTATGCCTATTCAAGTGAATGTAAAAGATGCCAGTGTAGTTTTTCAAATAAGGGAGTTTTTCCAGGATCCTTGCCAATAATCCTTCCTCAACATCACCAAAACAGGTTATCAGATTCCACATATACGCTGACAACACCCAGCTTTACCTCATAACCACCTCCCTCAACCCCTCCACTGTCTCTCATTTGTCACATTTCTTGTCCGACAGCCAGTACTGGATGAGCAAAAATTTCCTCCAACTAAATATTGGGAAGACCGAAGCCTCTGTCTTTGGTCCCCGCTGCAAGTACACTATGAGTAATAGTGCAAAGGGCAAAGAGGGGAAGAATTTTTGAAGTGTGTTCAGGAGAACTTTTTTGACCGGTATATTTCCGGCCCAACGAGGAAGGAGGCATTGCTGGATCTGGTTCTGGGGAATGAGGTGGGCCAAGTGGAGCAAGTGTCAGTGGGGGAACATTTAGAGAATAGTGATCATAGTATCATAAGGTTTAGATTAGCAATGGAAAAGGACAAAGAGTAATCCAAAGTAAAAATACTCAATTGGAGAAGGGCCAATTTCAGTGGATGAGAACGGATCTGGCCTGAGTAAATTGGAATCAAAGATTGGCAGGCAAAACTGTAATCGAACAATGGGCGGCCTTTAAAGAGGAGATGGTTCAGGTACAGACTAGGTACATTCCCACGAGGGGGAAAGGTAGGGCAACTAAAGCCAGAGCTCCCTGGATGATGAAAGAGATAGAGAGTAAGATGAAGCAGAAAAAAGAGGCGTATGACAGACGTCAGGTTGATAATACAAGTGAGAACCAGGCAGAATATAGAAAGTACGGAGGGGAAGTGAAAAAGGAAATAAGAGGGGCAGAGAGAGAGTGTGAGACTAGACTGGCGGCTAACATAAAAGGGAATCCAAAAGTCTTCTATAGGCATATAAACAGTAAACGAGTAGTAAGTGGAGGGGTGGGACTGATTAAGGACCAAAAAGGAGATCCACGCATGGAGGCAGAGGGCATGGCTGAGGTACTAAATGAGTACTTTGCATCTGTCTTTACCAAAGAAGAAGATGCTGCTGAAGTCACCGTAAAAGAACAGGTAGTTGAGATACTGGATGAGCTAAAAATTGATAGAGGTATTAGAAAAGCTAACTGTACTTAAAGTAGATAAGTCACCCGGTCCCGATGGGATGCATCCTAGGTTGCTGAGGGAAGTAAGGGTGGAAATTGTGGAGGTACTGGCCATAATCTTCCAATCGTCCTTAGATATGGGAGTGGTGCCAGAGGACTGGAGAATTGCAAATGTTACACCCTTGTTCAAAAAACGATAGAAACGATAATCCAGAACAGAGTTAACAGTCACTTGGACGAGTGTGGATTGATTAGGGAAAATCAGCACGGATTTTTTAAAGACAAATCGTTTTTAACTAATCTGATAGAGTTTTTTGATGAGGTAACAGAGAGGGTAGATGAGGGCAATGCAGTTGATGTGGTGTATATTGGCTTTCAAAAGGTGTTTGATAAAGTGCAGTATGTTAGGCTTATCATCAGGATTGCGACCCATGGAATAAAGGGGGCAATAGCAACATGGATACAGAATTGGCTAAGTGAAAGGAAACAGAGAGTAGTGGTGAACGGTTGTTTCTCGGACTGGAGGGAGGTGTACAGTGGTGTTCCCCAGGGGTCAATGCTGGGACCACTGCTTTTCTTAATATATATTATTGACTTGGACTTGGGTGTACAGGGCACAATTTCAAAATTTGCAAATGACACAAAACTTGGAAGGGTAGTTAACATTGAGGACTGATAGAATTCAAGAGGATATAGACAGGCTGGTGGCATGGACGGACACGTGGCAGATGAAATTTAACACAGAAAAATGCGAAGTGATACATTTTGATAGGAAAAACGAGGAGAGGCAATATAAACTAAAGGGTACAATTCTAAAAGGGGTGCACAAATCGTTGAAGGTGGCAGGGCAGGTTGAGAAAATGGTTAAAAAAGCATATGGGATCCTGGGCTTTATAAATAGAGGCATAGAGTACAAAAGCAAGGAAGTTATGATGAACCTTTATAAAACACTGGTTCGGTCCCAACTGGAGTATTGCATCTAGTTGTGGGCACCGCAAGTTTGGGAAGGATGTGAAGGCCTTAGAGAGGGTGTGGAAGAGATTTACTAGAATGGTTCCAGGGATGAAGGTCTTCAGTTATGTGGATAGACTGGAGAAGCTGGGGTTGTTCTCCTTAGAGCAGAGAGGGTTGAGAGGAGATTTGATAGAGGTATTCAATATCATGAAGGGTCTAGACAGAGTAGATGGAGAGAAACTGTTCCCAATGGGGAAGGGTCAAGAACCAAATGACATCGATTTAAGGTGATTGGCAAAAGACCCAAAGGCGACATGAGGCAAAACTTTTTACACAGCAAGCGGTTAAGATCTGGAATGCACTGCCTGAGGGGGTGGTGGAGGTGGATTCAATCATGGCTTTCAAAAGGGAATTGGATAATTACTTGAAGGGAAAAAATTTGCAGGGCTATGGGGAAAGGCGGAGGATGGGACTAGTTGGATTGCTCTTACAAAGAGCCGGCACGGACTCGACGGGTTGAATGGCTTCCTTCCATGCTGTAACCATTCTATGATTCTATGATTCTAAACTCCGTTCCCTAGCCACCGACTCCATCCCTTGACCGTCCAACCACATGTTCACTCCATCACCAAGACCGCCTACTTCCATCTCCGCCCCTGCCTCAGCTTATCTGTTGCTGAAACCTTCATCTATGCCTTTGTTACCTCCAGACTGGACTATTTCAATGGTCTCCTGGCTGGCCTCCCATCTTCCACCCTCCATAAACTTGAGCTCATCCAAAACTCTGCTGCCCGTATCCTAACTCGCTCCAAGTCTCGTTCAATCCTGTGCTTGCTGACCTACATTGGCTCCCGGTCTCAATTTAAAAATTCTCATCCTTGTTTTCAATTCTCTCCATGGCCTTGCCCCTCCCTATCTCTGTAACCTCCTCTAGCCCTACAACCCTCCGAGATCTCTGAGCTCCTCCAATTCTTGCCTCTTGCACATCCCCGATTTTAATCGCTGCACCATTGGCGGTCGTGCCTTCAGCTAGGCCCTAAGCTCTGAAATTCCCTCCCTAAACCTTTCTGTCTCTCTACCTCTCTCTCCTCCTTTAACTCACTCCTTAAAACTCTTTGACCAAGCTTTTGGTCATCTGTTCTGATACCACCTCATGTGGCTCGGGGTGAAATTTTGTTTGATAACGCTCCTGTGAAGCGCCTTGGGACATTTTACTATGTTAAAGGCGCTATATAAATGCAAGTTGTTGTTGTTTCCATTCCATATGTGACACTCCTGTGGTGCCAGCAGGACTGGAGCCATACTGTGTTGCAAAGTATTCCACCATCCTAACGAATTCTAATCCCATTCTCAACAGGATACTGTTCAACTAATAGAACATTAACTTATCACAAGAGGCTTGACGTCAGAACCAAATATCCTGTGCCATCAGTCCTCATAATATTCTATGAAGTCTTATGTCATTTTGCACTAGCCCACATCATCAAACAAATCATTAAAAAGTTTAAAACTACCACATACACATACACAAATACACACATTCACGCATATACATACAAACGCATACACATACACAAATACACATGTCCACACCCACAAACATAGATAGATATATATAATGTAAAAATCTGTTTAAAGGCTGCCAGTACATTACAGTCAATACTTTTACTAGATGAACAATCACTTTAGCTTTGTTCTTGCAGTTAATGACTTCATCTAAACTGCCTCTAAAATGCAGTGCCTGAAATACGTACTCCATGTCACATTATTCTCACGAAGATGTTGAATTGAATAGTTCCCCTTTTCTTCTAATGTCAGATATTCAGACTGGACACCCACAACTGTACAATGAAAATGGGCCAGAAATTGCTGTGAGCGGCGAACAGACATCGCCCACTGCTCCTCAGTAACTAACTCACCCACAAACTTTTCACGGGCTTCTGGGCGCCAACTTGCTTTAATTGAGATCTGTAAGAAGTGCAGCGTTCTTTCCTGAGTTTCTCTGAGCTGGGAGAGGAGGAAAGGATCTCTCTGTCCCCTCCACCATTCAGCTTGAAGCAAGCCACGCTATGAGAACCAGGAAGTGAAGCTCATTCACAAACCATGCGGACTAAGTACCAGGAAGTGTCAGATAAGATTAGTAAATGTGTTATAAAATCTAATAGAGAAAGTGAAATAAAGAGAGGGTGAGCTTAAAAGACTGAGATAAAAGAATCAGAAAGAAAAAGTAAAAAAAATTTAAATTTAAAATTTAAAATTTTTTTTAAAAATTTTCAATGTCCGAAAACTAAAATCAGAAGTAATGAGACTCTACGTTTTTAAAAGTTAATTTTCAGTATCAGAGAGGTTGTTTGGCATTCTTTAATACTTACCAAGCCATTAAAAATTAGTTTAGATCTGATAGAGTATCCCTTTTTTCTGGCAAGATTAGTTAGTTTCCAGCTGGGCAGGAGAGAAAGTTCACACTGGCCCATTGATTCCTCCCTGTGATATCTCTTTAACGCAAAGCTGTCAGATCAGCAGGGAATCAAAAAGAGCAAGTTCCGGATTTCTGCGTTTGACTGCACATGGGCGCTGGCCAGAACTTGCTGTTCCATTTGCCCTGTAATAACGGTGAGCCCTATTACCATCGCCGTTATTTCTTGAGCAATTCCGGGGCCATTATTTTATGGTCGAGACATAAGAATTTGGAGAAACTAATTGCATTTGTGGAATACAGCAAAGTGCATAAAACCCAAAGAAGAGATACAAATACACTTACTCTTAATTTCATTTCAACAAACTCATTTGAGTAAAAATTGTTTAGACAGTTACAGGAAAAGGTTTTTCAAGTTGCAAATTCTGTTAAAAATATGACCAATGGAACTGGTAGTTACCATAATTTTATGGATAGTTAAAATATTTTCTCTTACATTTTGTTGTAAATCAGGTCACTGAATGAATTTTGAAATTGGATATTATCTTGCATTAGAAGTGAATATAAAATGTGATGCTGCCAAAATATTCCTGCTCTTACATCCTAAACTACAAAACAAAAAGGAATACAGAGCTAAAATGAGCATAACACCCATCAGAAGTAGGACAAAAGCCTTTACCAAAGTCTATTAAAAAAAGTTAGAATTATAAAAATCAAAGAAAACACAAGAACAACAATAGTCAATCAATAATCATTACCTTTCACTGGGAAAATTTGTTTAACAGTTCCCATTTTAGATTACTGTTCTTTGTACAATGAGACAAGCCATGCATCAAATGAGGATGTAGACAATATCACCATTAATTCGCAGAATCCAGGGTATACATATCAGACTGTCAGCTTGGCTCATTTGATAGCACTCTTGCCTAAGCAAGAAAGTTATGTGAATTTGAGCTGACACTTCAGTGCAATCTTGAGGGAGTACTGCATTGTTGGAGATGCATTACTTTGGATTAGATGTTAAAGCAAGGCCCATCCGCCTTCTCCGGTGGATGTAATAGATTTCATGGTACTTTTAAAGGAAGAATTGGGAATTCTGTCAATGAGCTGGCCCAACATTATAGAATCATAGAATCATAGAAGTTACAACATGGAAACAGGCCCTTCGGCCCAACATGTCCATGTCGCCCAGTTTATACCACTAAGCTAGTCCCAATTGCCTGCACTTGGCCCATATCCCTCGATACCCATCTTCCCCATGTAACTGTCCAAATGCTTTTTAAAAGACAAAATTGTACCCGCCTCTACTACTGCCTCTGGCAGCTCGTTCCAGACACTCACCACCCTTTGAGTGAAAAAATTGCCCCTCTGGATCCTTTTGTATCTCTCCCCTCTCACCTTAAATCTGTGCCCCCTCGTTATAGACTCCCCTACCTTTGGGAAAAGATTTTGACTATCGACCTTATCTATGCCCCTCATTATTTTATAGACTTCTATAAGATCACCCCTTAACCTCCTACTCTCCAGGGAATAAAGTCCCAGTCTGTCTAACCTCTCCCTGTAAGTCAAACCATCAAGTCCCGGTAGCATCCTAGTAAATCTTTTCTGCACTCTTTCTAGTTTAATAATATCCTTTCTATAATAGGGTGACCAGAACTGTACACAGTACTCCAAGTGTGGCCTCACCAATGCCCTGTACAACTTCAACAAGACATCCCAACTCCTGCATTCAATGTTCTGACCAATGAAACCAAGCATGCTGAATGCCTTCTTCACCACCCTATCCACCTGTGACTCCACTTTCAAGGAGCTATGAATCTGTACTCCTAGATCTCTTTGTTCTATAACTCTCCCCAACGCCCTACCATTAACGGAGTAGGTCCTGGCCCGATTCGATCTACCAAAATGCATCACCTCACATTTATCTAAATTAAACTCCATCTGCCATTCATCGGCCCACTGGCCCAATTTATCAAGATCCCGTTGCAATCCTAGATAACCTTCTTCGCTGTCCACAATGCCACCAATCTTGGTGTCATCTGCAAACTTACTAACCATGCCTCCTAAATTCTCATCCAAATCATTAATATAAATAACAAATAACAGCGGACCCAGCACCGATCCCTGAGGCACACCGCTGGACACAAGCATCCAGTCTGAAAAACAACCCTCGACAACCACCCTCTGTCTTCTGTCGTCAAGCCAATTTTGTATCCAATTGGCTACCACACCTTGGATCCCATGAGATTTAACCTTATGTAACAACCTACCAAGCGGTACCTTGTCAAATGCTTTGCTGAAGTCCATGTAGACCACGTCTACTGCACAGCCCTCATCTATCTTCTTGGTTACCCCTTCAAAAAACTCAATCAAATTCGTGAGACATGATTTTCCTCTCACAAAACCATGCTGACTGTTCCTAATTAGTCCCTGCCTCTCCAAATGCCTGTAGATCCTGTCCCTCAGAATACCCTCTAACAACTTACCCACTACAGATGTCAGGCTCACTGGTCTGTAGTTCCCAGGCTTTTCCCTGCCGCCCTTCTTAAACAAAGGCACAACATTTGCTACCCTCCAATCTTCAGGCACCTCACCTGTAGCGGTGGATGATTCAAATATCTCTGCTAGGGGACCCGCAATTTCCTCCCTAACCTCCCATAACGTCCTGGGATACATTTCATCAGGTCCCGGAGATTTATCTACCTTGATGCGCGTTAAGACTTCCAGCACCTCCCTCTCTGTAATATGTACACTCCTCAAGACATCACTATTTATTTCCCCAAGTTCCCTAACATCCATGCCTTTCTCAACCGTAAATACCGATGTGAAATATTCATTCAGGATCTCACCCATCTCTTGTGGTTCCGCACATAGATGACCTTGTTGATCCTTAAGAGGCCCTACTCTCTCCCTAGTTACCCTTTTGCCCTTTATGTATTTGTAGAAGCTCTTTGGATTCACCTTTGCCTGATCTGCCAAAGCAATCTCATATCCCCTTTTTGCCCTCCTGATTTCTCTCTTAACTCTACTCCGGCAATCTCTATACTCTTCAAGGGATCCACTTGATCCCAGCTGCCTATGCATGTCATATGCCTCCTTCTTCTTTTTGACTAGGGCCTCAATCTCCCGAGTCATCCAAGGTTCCCTACTTCTACCAGCCTTGCCCTTCACTTTATAAGGAATGTGCTTACCCTGAACCCTGGTTAACACACTTTTGAAAGCCTCCCACTTACCAGACGTCCCTTTGCCTGCCAACAGACTCTCCCAATCAACTTCTGAAAGTTCCTGTCTAATACCATCAAAATTGGCCTTTCCCCAATTTAGAATTTTAACTTTTGGGCCAGACCTATCCTTCTCCATAGCTATCTTAAAACTAATGGAATTATGATCACTGGTCCCAAAGTGATCCCTCACTAACACTTCTGTCACCTGCCCTGTCACATTGCTCCATCAACCACCACCACCACATTAAAATGTCACTCATTCATTTTCTGTTTGTGGGACCTTCTTATGCACAAAACTGGCTAGTTGCATACATAACAACAGTGACTGCACTTCAAAAGTAATTTATTGGTTGTGAAGCACCCTTCCTCCTTCCCCTTGATAAGCAGGATCCTCATTTTCAATGGGGCTGGATTCCAACATATGAAAAGAAAAGCATCTGATCCAAACTTAGCTGCTGGATCAAAAGTTCATTCTTTTTTATTCATTCTCAGGATGTAGGCATTGCTGGCAAGGCCTGCATTTATTACCCATCCCTAGTTGCCCTAAGAGGATGGTGGTGGGCCTCCTTCTTGAACCAATGAACCCCACCCCCCCCCCCACTCCCTCCCACCGTGTGGTGAAGGTGCTCCCACAATGCTGTTAGGTAGGAAGTTCCAGGATTTTGACCCAGTGACAATGAAGGAACAGCAACATATGTCCAAGTCAGGTTGGTGTGTGTGACTTGGAGGGGAATGGAGGTGATGGTGTTCCCATGCACCTACAGCCCTTGTCCTTCTAAGTAATGGAGGGCGCAGGTCTCGGAGGTACTGCTGAAGAAGCCAAGGCGAGATGTTACAATGCATTCTGTAGATAGTACACTTTGCTGTCACTGTATGCCAGTGATGGAAGGGGTTGGATGTTTAGGCTGGTGGATGAGGTTCCCATCAAGCAGACTGCTTTGTCCTGGATGGTGTTGAGCTTCTTGAATGTTGTTGCAGCTGCATCCATCCAGGCAAGTGGAGAATATTTCATCACACTCCTGATTTGTGCATTGTGGGTGGTGGAGAAGTTTTGGGGAAGCAGGAGGTAAGTCACTCACCACAGAATACCCAGCCTCTAACCTGCTCTAATAGCCACTGCATTTATGTGTCTGGTCCAGTTGAGTTTCTGGTCAATGGTGACCTCCCCCAGGATGTTGATGGTGGAGGTCTTGGTGATGGTAATGCCGTTGAATGTCAAGGGAATGTGGTTAGACTCTTTCTTATTGGAAATGGTCATTGCCTGGCACTTGTGTGGCTTGAATGTTACTTGCCACTTATCAGTCCAAGCCTGGATGTTGTCTAGGTCTTGCTGCCTGCGGACATGGACTGTTTCATTATCTGAGGAATGGCGAATGAAGCTGAACACTGTGCAATCATCAGCGAACAGCCTTACATCTGACCTTATAATGGGGGGGAAGGTCATTGATGAAACAATTGAAGATAGATGGGCCGATGACTTTCCCAAACTACTTCTGCTATACACTGATGTATTCTTTACTTTAGCCATGAAAGTGCATTAATATTGTTGACAAGAGGTGTAAACATGTAAAAAGAGATGTAAAAAGGTATCCTTTTCAAACCTGAGCTGAGCTTCTGACCCCAAATATTCTCCAGCACAAACACCACCTACTTCCACCTCTTTAACATCACCTGCTTCCAACTCAGCCCATCTGCCGCTGATACCCTCACACATGCCTTTGCCAACTCCAGACTCGACTATTTAAATATTCTTCTGGCTGACTTCCCATCCTCCACCCGCCATAATCTTCAGATCATCTACAACTCCACTGCCAGTATCCTATCCGCATCAAGTCCCTCACCCATCACCCCGTCCTTGCTGAGCTATATTGGCTCCGAGTCCCTCAACACCTCAAATTTAAGATTGTTATCCTCATATTTAAATCCCTTGATGGCCTCACTGCTCCCTATCTCTGTAACCTCATCTTACAACACCCCTCAGATCTCTCCATTCCTTAACCATGGCCCCTCCAATGGTGGCAGTGCTTTCAGTCGTCTAGGCCCCATACTCTGGAATTCCCTCCCTAAACCCCTCCATCTCTCCACCTCCCTCTCCTCCTTTAAGACACTCCTTAAAACCCACCTCTTTGACCAAGCTTTTGGTCACCATTCCTAATATCTCTTTCTTTGTCTTGGTGTCCATTTTTGTCTGATCGTCTCTGTGAAGCACCTTGAGACATTTTTCTACACTGAAGGAGCTTTGTAAATGCAAGTTGTTGTTGTTAGGAGGAACAAGGGAGGAAAGCTCATAGTAGACCACTGAGGTACTGATAAATGGAGAAAGACAAAAACAGGTCTAACAGAGAGATGTTGGAGAAGACAAGCAAGAAGGCGATTTGCATTTAAGGAAAAGTAAAAAGGGGTTAAAATATCAGGGGACAAAAAGATAAAAACAAAATGACTAACAATGCATTGAAGTCCAGATCCTTTGCTCCCCCGCTCACATACACACTGAAGTACAAAGAACATTATAAGTACACTTATCTGTAGCACACAGAAAATTTTTATATATTTTTATATTTGGAATGAAGGAAGTAAAATGTGCAAAAGATGCACGCTTTGTCAATAAAGATCATATATTTGACATCATGCCAACCTTTGCTCTTCAGATTAAATATTGACATGGCACTAAGGGAAATCATGCACCACCTTCCTTTAAACAAGTCAAACAGAAATAATGGTGAGTACTGCAGTTCATCTTTCCATCTGAGCTGTGGATTTTCATAGTGGTAAATCACAAGTCCCTCTAAATTAGGCTCAGAAAAGTAGCTGCTCAAAAGAAGCTCAGTGCTGTGATCCTATCATTCAGTGTCTAATGTGGGAGAAGGTTGATCTTTGAATTTTCATGAAGTTAAAATGGCCTTATCTGTGTTCATTGTGCTGATTTAAAGAAATGACATTCCATATTAAATTTAAGCTGAATTGTAATGATTATCATTATTCTTCGGAAATTAAAGCCCTGATTTTAACCCTGCCTGCACGGCGGGAACTCTGCGTACGGAGGGTTAAAACGACGGATGGCCACTACCTGCTGGGTTCCCGCAGCATTCACACCTTCTGCCATTTTAACTCCTGGGTTTTCAGAAGCGCTTGCAGGCAGGCAGGGGCCTCATAAATATTTAAATTGCGGGGTCTGATGATGTAATTTGGACCTCGACACCAATTTGACTTAGATGCACGAATCTTGCACAGTCCTGGAGCCAAGAGCCATAGCTGGCAGCAAGCAGGATCAGGGCCAGAAGAGGCCCAGATAAGTTCCTTCTTTATCATTTTTTTTAAGGTTCCTTGTGGGCCAGGAGGAGCCAAAGTTTTTTTCCTGACCCAATAAGAAAATCTTGGGCCTCCTCGTGCTCCGGCATCCACCCCTCCCCAGACTGGTCACTTACTTTTGATCCCCGGCGGCAGCCTGCAGCTGTGCAGCTGCGCAATTTCCCTCTCCTGCCCAATGGCCTCCAAATCATCCCCATCGGCTTCGGGCAGGAGTCAGTGTCGGGAAATTTAAATGAGGCCCAGGAGCTCGAATCTCCCGAGCTTAACCCTGTGTTGGCCAGATGGATCGGTACCCTGCACGCCACCCCAGATTACAATAGGCACTTAAGTGTGTCTTAATATCAGAAGCAGAAAGAATGGGGTAAATTTTAATCCAGAGAACGGTTTGGTGGGGGTTGGTTTGGAAGGTAAAAATTGTATAAAAATAAAACCAGACCCTCAACCCGCCCACTTCTGGTTCTAACAGAGGCGGATCGGGGGTGGGCAACCAGCCCGCTCTCAGGAGGCAGGTCAGTAAGTGAAATCTTTTAAGGAGGCTGCAGGCCTCCATTTTAACAGCATTTTTATTTTTAACTCTTGGGGGCCGGGGTTCCCGGGCCTTCTGCTTCATGCCATGTAATAGGAGGCGAGAAGGCCAGGATCAACAGGTAAGTGCCTTTATTGCACTGCTTGTGGGCCAGGAGGAGCAGGAGTGTCTCCTTCAGGCCCAACAAGCTTATCTGCCGCAATCCGACACAAGCAGTCGTCCAACCCCCCCCCCACAACCTCTGACCCCCCAAGATCTCCGACCCCCCCAAGATTTCCGATCCCCTCACAATCCCTGAATCCCCCACAAACTCCACCCCCCCCCGATATTCGACCCCCCATGACTGAGCCCGTGATGACCCACCTCCCGATGACCGGCGACCATGATGACCGCCCCGCCCCCCACCAATGACCACCCCCTCCCCTCCCCCCAGCCCGATCTATGATCCACCTGCTGGCATCCACTCCCTGGCGGCTGTCCCGTCTGACTGACAGCCAGCCTTTCAATCTGGCTGGCTGTCGGGCGGGAAACCTACTGAAAAAAATTGAAAGACGTCCTTACGTCAAAATCGTAAAGACGTCCAGGAAACCCATACTTCCGGGTTTCCTGTCTGGAAATTCTCCCACCCCCCCCCATTCGACGCTAAAATTTACCCCAATGTGAGGGAATAAACATAAAAGATTTTCCTGGAGGTGAAAGATTACATACATTGTATTACCACCAGAGCGGGTCCGGAGCCCCGAGCCTGGCTCCAACCTGCCCACTTCCGGGTTCCCCAATGACCCGATGCACACCCAGCCCCCGCATGAGAGACTCCCACCGGCAATTTAAGCCGGCGGGATCCCAGTTATAGCAATTATTTAGATCGTTCAGGTCGTTTGCAGACCTGATTGACATGATATTTTAGGAGGGGTGGGATTTTCATCTCAACAAAGCGTGTTTCCCGTACTGGGGGAAACACTCCCAGTTGAAACAGGCGTGATGCAGCCACCAGCCAGTGGGAGCTGCAAAGGTCCATTTGACAGGTGGGGGTGGAGGAGACCCTCACTCATTGCAGGAGGCCACTCTGTCACTTTGGACAAAGTTTGGCCTCCACCACCCTCCTCCTAACACTACAATTCACCAACTTGGAACCTCAACCCCGGTGTGCAGACACATTTACCTACCTTGCGGACCCCCTCAAACATATATCTTCTGGATGGGGGCTGCCATAGCTGCAGTCATGACCTCATTGGAGGAGGAACAGCATCACCAGCCATGCCGTCCACCTCAGAGAGGGATGCGTCGCAGAAAGCACTACCCTCGCCACAGGGTCTTCAGACCGAGGCTCAGTTTCCTGGACCTCTCTAAGAAGCAGTGCATTAGGAGGCTCAGAGTCACTCGACATGTAGTCTTGGACATCTGCAGCCTCCTTGATGCTGAGCTGCTCCCGGCTGGACCAAGCACCATCATCTTACCTGTCGCTGTCAAAGTCACCACTGCCCTCAACAACTTCTCCTCCGCATCCTTCCAGGGTGCTACCGGGGACATCGCCGACGTCTCTCAGTCGTCTGCACAAAAGAGCCCTGCAAATACACCTACACCACTCTGCAGTGACACAACGGGTGGCATCAGGTGTGGGTCTTCAGGGTGATCCTCAGGAAAGGGAATTATTGCACAAGGCAGACAAGATTTGCAAAGATGTGGCAGTAGTGGTGACAACAAATTTTAATGTGAGTGGCAAAAGAAACAAATCTAAATGAAAAATATGACATTCCGTCAGACACCCTTGTGCATCCCCTTTGTGCTCACAAAACCTTCGCCTTACATTTACGGGAACCCCTACGTGGTGCTACCCCTGTGGCTTCAGCAGAGGTAGTGGCAGGTTGCTCTTGTCCATGCCCTGACCGATGAGATGCTTTGCACGGACGCCCTTTGGGTTTCAGTGCCTGTGAGGGCCCCTCCAAAGACTGCTCCACCTGCACCTGTGCAGGGGCAGACTCAGCCACCTGGAGAGGGGGCAGCATTGTGGGTACTGGTTGAGGGGGGGGCAACGGGTGAGACGTGGGAGCGCTTTGAGTGACGTCCCCACTTCCATGTCCCCTTTCGCCATCATCCCTCTCCTGGGCCAGGCCCACATCACTCCTTCCACCTTGCTGGACAACAGTTTGGAGAACTTGTGTGAAGCCTTGGAAGGCCAGTTGTAACGTATCTGTCAGCCTGTTTAAGGCGGCAGAATGTTGCTCACCCTGAATCCGACCGGCCGTTGTCAGGGCCTGAATGGACTTATTGTTGAGCAGTGCTTGAAGCTTAATGGAGGCTAGCCTTCCCTCCATCGCAGACATTCCCGCACTTACCCGCGACACTATCTCAGAGATGCCTTCACGTCCCTGTGACAGTATTCCACTCGTGCAGGAGTTGGACTCCTCCATCCTCTGCGCGATTGTGGAGAGTGCACGTGGCAACTGTTCCAGTACCTCGGCAATGTGCTGCTGCCCCTCGATGACTCTCCTTTTCATGGCTGGCCCCCAGGGTTCAACATCTGGGTCCAGCTGAGCAGAGCCTGGAGAAGAGTGCTCCCACCGACGCGGACTCTCCAGACGCGGCTGCCCCTGCCACCAAGGTCTGCTCGCGCTCACATGTGCGTGGTGACTCACCATGTGCAACCCCAACTAACTGAGGACAGGGAGCCACCAAGGTGTGTGTATCTGCGCTGGTGGATGGCTGACTCAGATGTGACGATGCCCCCTCAGAGGCTGGCAGGTCCTCTGAGGAATCGCCCTCCGCAGTCATAGCGGTCGCAGATGGCTCTGCAAGAGAACAGAAAGCAATATTAAGCATGTGGACAGATGTTGACGTGCTGCAGATGCCAAGTGATGTTAAGATAATTCGCTATCATGAGCGCTGAGTGTTAGATTTCTGTCACCAGTTGTTTGTGCGCTCCTAGTCTTGGCTTCCGCCATGGACAGGCACTCCAGCATGCGGCTTAGTTCCAGTGCTTGCTGCTCTGCGTCGGTGAGGACCACCTGGTGTGGCGGGCCCCCTCCGGTCCTTGCCCTCTCCCGGGCTTTCTGGCATCTCTTCTCCTATCAAGGCAAAACACACAGAGGCATGATTGGGTGATGGTTGCATAGTGATCCACTGCATGCATTGGTGTGGGTGGGGGTGACCATGAGGGAGATGCATGGGAGGGTGCGTTTGAGACATAGCCATTAGATTGTATGAGGATTGGGTTGCGTGGTCGTGTTCGAATGGGAACTGGGGCGGTGAGTAAGTGCAGGCAAGGTGAGAATGATGGTTGAGTGGATGTGAGGAATGATGCAAGAGCATTGTGGTGACAGTGCAGAAGGAGTTGTGTGGTGGTGGAGGTGATGTGGAAGACGGAGTGTGGGAGAATGCGTAAGTATACTCACTTCGGCTGACCTGGTTAGGTCATTAAAGCGCTTCCTGCACTGAACCCAGGTTCGGGAGATGTTACTACTGCTGCTGACCTCCTCTGCCACGTTGAGCCAGGCCATCTTGGTGGCAGAGGCAAGCCACTTCCTCCCGTCCGCTGGGAAAAACATTTCCCTCCTCCTCCTGACCCCGTCGAGCAGCACCTGGAGTGAGGAGTCTGAGAACCTTGGAGCAGCCTTGCCTCTGAGCTGCTCCATGCTGCCAATTTGGTTCTTTGCTGCAGGAGGCACATTGGAGGACTGCCCCTTTAAACAGGGCTTCCCCCTGCTGACAGCCTGTGATGTGGGTGCGCTGTGCACCCGCTGCGCAAGTCTGCAACGGGAAACCTGGAAGCCCGCGTAAGTACCTTCAATTAGGCTGCGATCGCGTGCGGAGCACACCAATTTCACTGGGCACGTTACCCACGCGCCCAGTCGACCCCCCGCTGCCAACCTGCCTCCCTCCTAATATCGGGGCCTTAGTGTTTTCCTTGGAAATGTTTTCATGTTTTATGAAGGCCCTGTCAATTCAGGATTTGTCAAATGCTGCATAAAGATGTTTGATTTTTTTTTATTCATTCATTGTGGTCTAATTATTATTCTGCTTTAATTTTATTTAAATATGCTGGAAAATAACAATTTTCAAGACAATTTTATTCAGAAAATGGAATTCATTATTCAAAAGCATTTCAAGACCTATATTGTAAAGTACAAGAGGAAAATGCTCTAAGGCCAAAATGTTTTACAACAACTGCTGCTTACTAAAGTGTATTTGTCCACTTCTTTTTTCTATTCCTAAGATATAAACAGATCTTTCTGATATAAATGTTTCTAAAGTAATATATAAAGAAACTGCATAAAATTGTTAAAATACACAAGACACTCAGACACCATTCAGATTAACAAACATGTCTCATGTTCATCAGTGACTAGAATCCAAAAAACGTGTGTCTTTATTTAAAGATTACAAGTGACTCATCCATATGAATAATGTCACCTGATCCCAATAGAGATCTCTTAATTGAGGAATGAGGGCTTGCTCAATAATGCTGACCCATTATAATCTAGCAAATAAATCTGAGGTCAGGTCCATTATTTCTGTTTAATCTATCATGAGACCTGATCTGAATCAAACTGTATATTGCAGGACTTGCTGTGGATGGGATGGAATAATGAAATCTTTTGAGTTTTAACTATGCTGAGGGAAGATTTCCTCTGTGTAACAAAAGAGTAATCCCATTTATAAAAAACAAGTTAATGATTTTGTTACACATAGTAAACAGACAAAATCTTCCCTTGTGCTTCTAATAAATCCATTCATTCGAATAAATAAGAAGACCTTCATTTTGTTCTATAACCACAAAATGAAAAACTTAACATTTTTCTATTCAATATAATTGACCTGCACATCTGAAAAATCAAGTGAATAAATAAAAACCATGCAACCAAAATATCTTTGCTGTTTTTATGATTTTTAAGTATGTACTATTTCCACCACATAACCCAGATGGGCAATACATGGCCGAGAGTGAATCAGTCAGAAGCGATGTGATGGAGTGAAGAACAATGAATCACAGGATCACTGGGTCATGTATCACTTTTTTTTTTAGCCATTAGTCCTCCCTTTGATAGTATAATTTCCTAAATCTCTCTCACACATTATAAAACTGACTTGGTTGATTATCTTGACAATCAATTTTGTGACAGGGAGGTGGTAAGGACAGTATCCATACACATATTGAGTATTTTTAAACTTATACAATGGAGCTACCAAGTAGAGATAAGAATTCAGATCAACTTAGAGTTTGAATCTGGATTGGGATTATCTGAAATCAAATTCTGAATCAATAGCCTGGAAAACATTCACAGATGTGGAAAGACAGGATCAGCAGAGAATTGGCTACATCAACTCTTTTCCCGGACACTGGTAGAAACTCTTTTCCCGGACACTGGGGAAAACAAAGCGCCACAAAATGGATACGTCAGATATATAAGACCTGATTTTACCTTGGGGCATGTTGGGGGCGGGCGGGGTGTGGGTACAAAGGAAACCCCCACAGACTCCTCGGCATGAGGCTCGGATCATTTTAACTCCTATGCCTTATTTCTCTGCACTGTCTCCCGCCTGAAGCCGACAGGAATGGTGTAAGCGCCAGCGGGCTGAATTGGGAAATCAGGTGAAAGGCTGTGCTGCCAGGGGCTGATGGGAATGATCCCCGGCGAAGTAAGTGGGGTGGGAGGTCTGGGCCGATCGCGATCAGAGAAGGGGAGAGGGAAAGCCTGGGGGAGAGAAGCCCAACGTTTCCTTGTTGGGCCAGGAGGAGTACTTAAGTAACCTTAAGAAAATGTAAAAACAAATAACTGACCTGGACCTCTTCTGGCCCGTTGCTGATTGCTGCCAGCTTTTGCTGGTGGGTTCGGCGCCACATGGGCCTCCCAATCCTGGAAGTTAAACTCGTGTTGCGACACCATTGACATCATCGGGCCGTGACTTTCCAATTTTAATTAGGCCTCCTCCTGGCTGGGCAGGCAGCCTTCACGCTGCTAGAATCCCAGCAGTTAAAATGGCATGGGGCGGGAAGACGGCGTGAACCCTTCCTTCCATTTTAACCCCATTGGTGCCAAGTGGGCTGGGTTAAAATCAGGGCTATAGATTCACTAAAGCAAGCTCATAGGCCCATTAGATGACTACAAAAATCGATGATTCGGATACATAGCTCTAGATAATCATGGTAACTGGAAAAGTTGGATTGACTGGATGAAGGCTGTGATACAAACATTTGAAAAAGAAGCACTTACCTATCAATCAGTCAATCCCTATCCATATATTGTACCTGAAACCCATGATAAATAAATAAGCTTTTGGCTTACTTCCAGCAAAGAATTGCACAACTACAGAAAGTACAGTACCTAACAAATTGTCCCATTAAGCATATAAATACCATTTCGTATAGGGACGGGGATTAGCTGAATCATTCAAATTATCTAAAAGGTCAGTAGTCATTTGGCGGTGTGTTTGAGGCCCAGTGATTAAAATCGCTGTGGCCTCATTCTGACACGAGCAGGTGGGAATCTAACTGAATCTAACTGAAACCTGCAGGTTCCCAGCGGAGACCCGCTGGCAGTTATAATCACCCCAGGGTTTTTACTCAAGGCACAGTACAAATGATGGTTGCCTGCCACCAAACACCAAAGGGCATCCCAGCTCGAAACTCTGGTCAGGACTAAACTAAATAATTGTTTTTGGGAATAGACTTATCTCTGGTGGAGGGCCTCTCATAAACTGCATTGATCAGCACAAGCAAGATGCTATCAGTGCCCTAGGTACTGGAATGTAACCAGACACTCAGAGAATCCTGTCTCAGTTTCTGCCTTGGCTACACATTTGGATCTTTATGATCTGCAGCTTCAGCTTCTAAAATTTCCCTTGTGATGACAAAGATCTGTTGGGCAGACAAATTGAGGAAATATTTGAAGACTACAAATGTCAGTAACATCACTTCAGCAGCCCCCTGATAATAGCACAGTAAAACAAGCTCTACTGTCCCAAAAGTGCTATCTACAGGACTGAAATTCCGATGGTTCCACTATGCCGGTGAAAGTGTGGTGCAGCAGGGCCTAAATCTGCCAATTCCCGTGAATGCAGACCTTGTCCCAAATTGTGAAAATGGAGTCACTAGTATGGCCAGGGCAGATGCTATGTGCCTGTAAGGACATATTAGCAGCACCTGTCCGACACAACCGCAAAATGTTGGAGCAGCTCCACACTGCTCCAAAGTAGTACAGGATACTCGGGAAGGAGCTCACAAAAATAGGGCTGCAGAGGTCTTTAGCTATGGGCTGTCCCTGCAAGGTAATTGATCCCCTCTGGGACTCTGTGTCTCTGCATACCTCCACTGTGTGTCTGTATAATTCTACGAGCCACAAGCAAATTGGCACAGGGTAAATCAGATCAGAGAGATGAATGCGTGGCTCAAAGATTGGTGTGGGAGAAGTGGGTTTCAATTCATGGGGCACTGGCACCAGTACTGGGGGAAAAAGGGAGCTGTTCCGTTGGGACGGGTTTCACCTGACCCATGTTGGGACCAGTGTTCTGACAAACCGAATAACTAGGGCGGTAGAGAAGGCTTTAAACTAAATAGAGGGGGCGGAGGGTTCAGATGGGGTGAAGTTTAGATTGATAAAGAGAAAAGACAAGGAAGTAGTACAGGAAAGTGATGGGGGTAATGATAAACAGAGTGTGTCAGGAAGGGACAGAGCATACAAACATAAGAGTGCACTAGCAAATGGGGCCGAGGTAGGAAAGAATCATAAAAAGACAAAATTAAAGGTTCTTTATCTGAATGCGTGCAGCATTCATAATAAGATAGATGAATTGACGGCACAAATAGAAACAAATGGGTATGATCTCGTGGCCATTAGAGACGTGGTTGCAAGGTGACCAAGGTTAGGAGCTAAATATTCAGGGTTATTTAACATTTTGGAAGGATAGGAAAAAAGCTAAAGGTGGTGGGGTAGCTCTGTAAATAAAGGATGAAATTGGTGTAATAGTGAGAAATGATCTTGGCTCAGAAGATCAAGATGTCAAATCAATTTGGGTGGAGGTAAGAAATAGCAAGGGAAAGAAATCACTGGTGGGAGTAGTATATAGGCCCCCTAACAGTAGCTACACTGAAGGGCAAAATATTAATCAGGAAATAAGGGGGGCTTGTAAAAAAGGTCATGTAATAATCATGGGCGATTTTAACTTTCACATAGATCGGACAAATCAAATTGGCAAAAATAGCCCTGAGGAGGAGTTCATAGAGTGTATTAGGGACTGTTTCTTAGACCAATGCGTCAGGGAACCAACCAGGGAACAGGCCATTTTGGATCTGGTAATGGGTAACGAAACAGGATTAATTAATGATCTCAAAGTAAAGGATCCCTTGGGAAGCAGTGATCATAACATGATAGAATTTCACATCCAGTTTGAGAGCGAGGATCTTGGGTCGGAAACTACTGTATTAAACTTAAATAAGGGCAATTATAAAGGAATAAGGGCAATTATAAAGGAATGAGGGCGGAATTGGCTAAAGTGGATTGGGAAAACAGATTAGATGATATGATGGTGGATAAGCAGTGGCAAACATTTAAAACGATATTTTATGACTCGTAACAAAAATATATCCCTGTGAGGAGGAAAGACTCCACAAAAAGGCTGAATCAACCATGGCTAACTCAGGAAGTAAAGGATGGTATCAGGTTAAAAGAAAAAGCATACAACATGGCAACGATTACTGGTAAGCCCGAAGATTGGGAAAACTTTAAAAACCAGCAAAGGATGACTAAAAGAATAATAAAGAGGGAGAAAATAAATTATGAGAGTAAACTAGCAAGAAATATAAAAACTGACAGTAAAATCTTCTATAAGTATATAAAAAGGAAGAGGGTAGCTAAAGTAAACATTGGTCCCTTAGAGGATGAGACTGGGGAAATAATAATGGAAAACAAGGAAATGGCAGAGGAATTGAACAGATATTTTGTATCTGTCTTCACAGTGGAAGACACTAATAATATACCAATAATAGTAGAAAATCAAGGAGCAAAGGGGAGGGAGGAACTAAAAACAATCACTATCACTAGGGAAAAAGTACTAGGTAAACTAATGGGTCTAATGGCTGACAAGTCCCCTGGACCTGATGGCTTGCATCGAGGGTCTTAAAGGAAGTGGCTACAGAGATAGTGGATGCATTGGTTGTAATCTTCCAGAATTCACTAGATTCTGGAAAGGTCCCAGCAGATTGGAAAACCGCAAATGTAACACCCCTATTCAAGAAGGGAGTGAGTCAGAAAGCAGGTAACTATAGGCCAGTTAGCCTAACATCTGTCATTGGGAAAATGCTAGAATCCATTATTAAGGAAGTAGTAGCAGGACATTTGGAGACTCATAATACAATCAAGGAGAGTCAACATGGTTTTATGAAGGGGAAATTGTGTCTGACAAGTTTATTAGAGTCCTTTGAGGAAGTAACGGGCAGGGTGGATAAAGGGGAACCAATGGATGCAGTATATTTGGATTTCCAAAAGGCATTCGATAAGGTGCCACATAAAAGATTACTGCACAAGATAATAGCTCATTGGGGGTAATATACTGGCATGGATAGAGGATTGGCTAACTAACAGAAAACAAAGAGTCGGAATAAAAGGGTCATTTTCAACAGAGTAATCTGTAACAAGTGGGGTGCCGCAGGGCTCAGTGCTGGGGCCTCAACTATTTACAATATATATCACTGACTTGGGTTAAGGAACATAGTGTCTTGTGGCCATATTTGCTGATGATACAAAGATAGGTGGAAAAGCAAGTTGCGATGAGGACACAAAGTGTCTGCAAAGGGATATTGACAGGTTAAGCGAATGGGCAAAAATTTGGCAAATGGAATATAATATGGGAAAATGTGAAGTCATCCACTTTGGGAGGAAAAATAAAAAAGCAAAATATTATTTGAATGGAGAATACTACAAAATGCTGCGGTACAGAGGGATCTGGGTGTCCTTGTACATGAAACACAAAAAGTCAACATACAGGTGCAGCAGGTAATCCGGAAGGCAAACGGAATATTGGCCTTTATTTCTAGGGGGATGGAGTATAAAAGCAGGGAAGTCATGCTACAACTGTACAGGGTGCTGGTGAGACCACACCTGGAGTACTGCGTACAGTTCTGGTGCCCTTATTTAAGGAAGGACATACTTGCATTGGAGGCAGTTCAGACAAGATTCACTAGGTTGATTCCGGGAATGGAAGGGTTGTCTTATGAGGAAAGATTGAACAGGTTGGGTCTATACTCATTGGAGTTTAGAAGAATGAGAGGAGATCTTATTGAAACATACAAGATTCTGAGGGGACTTGATAGGGTAGATGCTGAGAGGATGTTACCCCTCATGGGGGATCTAAAACTAGGGAGCATAGTCTCAGAATAAGGGGTCACCGTTTAAGACGGAAATGAGGAGGAATTTCTTCTCTCAGAGGGTCGTGAATCTTTGGAATTCTTTACCCCAAAAAGCTGTGGAGGCTGAGTCATTGAATACATTCAAGGCTGAGTTAGACAAATTTTTGATCAGCAAGGGAGTCAAAGGATAAGGGGAAAAGGCGGGAAAGTGGAGTTGAGGTAAAAATCAGATCAGCCATGATCTCATTGAATAGCGGAGCAGGCTAGAGGAGCCGAATGGCCTACTCCTATCTCTTATAGTCTTATGGTCTACTCAGAGTGTTCAACATGTCTCACAGGGGGCTTCTTAGAAAAATTCAGGCATGTGGTATATGTTGAAATGTAGCAGTGTTGGTTAATAGACAGAAAGCAATGAGTTGCAGTAAATGGGTGTTGGTCGGACTGGAGAAGGGTTGGTGTACTCCAGGGGATAGGTGCTGGGTCCTCTTTTATTCTCGCTGTCTATAGATGATTTGGATTTGGGCACAGGGAGGATAATCTCAAAATTTGCTGAAGACCCAAAAGTAGGCAATTTAGATAACAGTGGGGATAATTTTGACTTTGTGCGATAGTATAAAACAGGCAATATTGGAACATCCGCCCATTATACATCTCTCCCGATTTTCATTTCCATTGGAGTCACCGGGCTGATCCGATATCGCCTATTTTAAACTATCATCCTAAGTCAAAACTACCCCTAGTGAGTACTGCAAAAAATCAGAAAGACATAGGCAGGTTAGCTAAATGAGCTGACGGATTGCAGATGGAGGACAGAGGAGACAAAAGGGGGAAAGGGGGAAGGAGAGAAGTTTGGTAAAGGTGAAAGTGAAGGGAGGTTAGGAAACGGAGGAAGATAGAGGGAGAAAGATGGAGGTATAGACATGGAGGATGGTGGGAGAGGAAAGAAGGGAGGCCACTTTCATTCTTCCTCCTCTCCTGCTCCTCACCGCACCCTCCCCCCTGCCCCCCAATAGCCTCTCTTTCTCTTTCCTCTCTTCTCCATCCTTTCCTCCTCTCTCCCCATCCATATTTCCTCCCAGGAAGCATTGTTCACCATGATGAGGATGAATTTGCTCGGCGCGGAGAGGGTGTAACATGCAGCGATGTTGGGCCCTTATAATGCTGCTCAGCGGAGAGGTCCAGGTCCCTATAAGCGGGTGAACAACCATCTCTGTGAATGGGAATCCCATGATGGTTGGCTGTGGTCGCGATACTACTACTGTATTCAGTGGAGATGGGGTGGTTGTTCAGGAAATGCTGCTGTTGGGATGGAATGCTTCCAGTTGAGATTGAAGATAATGTTACTCAGTGGGGGGGAAGGTGCTGAGGGAGCGAGTTTTGGTTGGAAAAATTAAGTGCAATGGTGGGGTGGTTTGTTGGACTGGAAATGTTGCTGAAAAGGGAGAGGTCCAATGTACGCTCTTCAGATTAACAAACCCGTTTTCTTGTGGATGTCCTAATTAGCAGTAGTGACATACAACTCATGTGGACAGATTAGGTTAATCTAGGTTTGAGAGGTCAAAATTTCAGCTCTCTGTTACAACATAATTTATGCTATTCATAATTCTGACCAGTTATAACACTTTGAACCTTGCCACAAATGTGTTTTGAGTCTCATGTTTACTCATTGTTCGATATTAAACCAGCAACCATGGGGTATCTTCCATATTCCTGAAAGATTGAATAGGCTGGGGCTCTTTTCTCTAGGAAACAGAAGACTGAGGGGTGACCTGATAGAGGTCTTCAAGATTATAAAAAGGTTTGATAGGGTAGTAGAGAAGATGTTTCCTCTTGTGGGGGAGACCAGAACTAGGGGCCGTAAATATAAGATAGTCACTAACAAATCCAATAGGGAATTCAGGAGAAACTTCTTCACCCAGATTGTGGGAAGAATGTGGAACTCGCTACCACAAGGAGTAGTTGAGGTGACTAGCATAGATGCATTTAAGGGGAAGCCAGACAAACATATGAGGGAGAAGGGAATAGAAAGATATGTTGATACGGTTAGATGAAGAAGGGTGGGAAGAGGCTAATGTGGAACATAAACACCAGCATGGACCAGTTGGGCCAAATGGCCTGTTTCTTTGCTGTACATTCTTTGTAACATTTCAAATGCAGTTGTGTATGCTATTCCATACCAATAATATTCTGGTGGTTCCTCATGTGATGTATGAGTCATCAAGCATAAACTAACTGATCTGCATGGTACTAAATTGTATGAACAGCAATAATTCAATTGAACAATTCCAATCATACTTACATATCACAAAAGGATTACTATTTTCTTACATAGAGGGAAGTGGAAATTACATGATCTTAACTGATTTAAGATTTTTTTTTAGCCTTACTGAGCACATTCAGCAGAAGAATAGTTTAGAAATAAGTGGTAACCTACCAGGAATAAAAAACCTATTAAGGTATCTATATTGAGCATTACTACAGAGGACTCCCTTATCATCAGCTTATGATTTGCAAGCATCGGGAAAGCTCTCAGCAGCACCAGGAGAATTGATGCATTATTAAAATTTGCAGTACATGTTTCTCAGGAGTGCATAGGGGATTTTCCTCCAGCCTGTAGGCATCCTACATAGGTCTAGTGTTTTATTAAAAACTGCAAGGTGAGACTTGCAGACTCATGAACTCAGCTTTAATAAAGTATTTGATAAATGGTGACATTCTTGGAGAAATTTTCATTAGCTAGCAGTGAGTTGCAGTTGCTATGAGAGCAAGGCATTTGCAAGTGAATTAAAATTTCCCATTCTGGGTCTTTCCAGGTCTAACTGAATGAAGCAGCTCTGTTGGGAGTTAATTATAAACAGGTTGTCACACCACCTGTCAGAAGGGTCACAGCTTGCAAGAGGAAATGCTGCATTTCATTCTGTTCTGTGCTTCAATTTTAAATTATTACATAAGAGCTTAAGAAAGACGAATCGTATTCAAGTCAACAAATGCATTTATCTAATGTGCCAGTGTTAATTTTTGAGTTTTTAACCCGGCTAGTCCCAGAAGAGGCCTCAGCCGCCAATTACTATGGGAAATTTGCATAGTTGCCGACTAACTGCTTTTCGCTTGGGTGTCAGCGTTTTCCAGCCCCCATCACCCTGCCGGTCTGGGAACAGGAGGCACAGCTGTTCTGAGGCTGTCTGGAAATCGCAGCATAATGCACTGCAACATCGCGCGTGCGCAGTAGAGGCAAATCGCAGAACATTATGGAGCAATTTCAGCCGTTTTTCGGGCCTGCGGGAAATGGTCGGTGGATGTACCGAGGAAGGTGGACATTACTGCAGCAGAAAGGAGCAAAGAAAAATAACACTAAAAAACATAGAAGGCTTATGAGGAAAGGGGCAGAAAAGAACAACAGCATGTATGAGCCAAGCCATTGAGGAGATGAAACATTAAATTAAAATATTGCACCAAAACCTTGACGAAGTAAAATTCTGGATGCAGACAAATAAAAAGGGAAAAGTAGTTAAATATGCAGGAAAAGACAAACTGAAAACACACGGTAACAGCTTGCATTTGACAAATGGGAGCATGAAGATAAGATCTTTGTAGATACATAACTATTGTATAGCTGCCAACCGTTGGTTCATTTTGCATGTGGCCATCAGCTCATCCTGGCCCCAGTCACACTCGCCATTCAGAAGCCAAGAAAGCAGGTGATTTTCAGCTGACTGAAGTCCACCCATAACTCATAGTGGTTCACCTCTTATATAGTCACAACGTTTCAACATATGAGAAGAGGTGAGTCACGGTGAATTGTGGGATGATAAGTTGTTGTGACAATTCAACAGTCACTTTGAAAGATCCAAAGATACAAAAATCTGATCTCCACTTCAGTGGTTGATCCATGTATGTTTTATTAACCTACTAGAAAAACTATACATTCTCTTATCTCCCCACTAAACCACTGGGGTAACTCCATCAAGATCCTCCTTAAAACCCACCTCTTTGACCAACATTTTAGTTACCCATCCTAATATCTCCTTTGGATTTTTGTCTGATTATGCTTCTGTGAAGCGCTTTGAGACGTTTGTCTATATTAAAGGCATTATATAAATGCAAGTTGTTGTTGAACACTGCCAGGGATCAGATACTGATACTTGCTGGACATGCAACCTGGGTGTTCCCCAACCCCAATTTCAGCCATGCCATTGGAGCAAGTGATGAGCACACACAATAGTCTAGCAATTACGCCTCATGGAGGTGCAGAATTCTGAAAAAATTGTGGTGGGGGGTCGGAATATGGACAAAATCCTGATTTTGGGAGGGGGCAGGGTGGGCGCTTCTTCTGTCCACTCCTTCCATCTTGGCCGCAATTTGAAAAACATCCAGGACCACTAACAGGCTTCCCTAGAAAATCAGCCAAATCGCCCAAAGGGACCTACGTTGCTAAGAGCAGGCGCAGGTTCTGTTATGGGCCTACAATGTGGCCTAAAGTTGAAAAGGCAAACCGTGATCAGTCCCAAAAAGATTGATAGCCATTTCCACAGTGGCCAGATATTGGGGGATTTAAAACAATTGTTCTGTCTACCTTCCCAGCTTCAGCCCAAGCAGCCTCTTGCTCCTCCTATCGGAGTGGCATGGGAAGGAGGGCAGAATACACGCCGAAGAGAGAGGCAGAATGCATGAAGAGGGGAATGGATAGGGGGTAGATGTCTATGAAAGACGGGGTGTATGGATAGCATTCAAATAGGGAACAGTGGATGGCAGTGAAGGGGGAAATAAGAGAAAGAAGGGGAAATTAATGGCAATGAAAGCAGGTAAATGTATGGCAATAGAGGGAAGAGGGAAATGGATGGTAATGAAAGGGAGAGAGACAGAGGCAAAGGTGGGAGTGGTGCTTTTAGAAAGAAGGGAGACGCTGAGATTGGCACTTTGGGGGTAAGGGGAGGAAGGAGGGTACCAGCGTTAACGGAGAGGGAGGAGAGAGAGTACCAGCACGTCAGTATGAACTAGGGGGGAAAGAATTACAACGTCAACTGTGGGCGGTAGGGGCAAGGGGAAGAGCACTGGTTTGAATACGGGAGAGAGGAAGAAGAGTACCAGCTTAACTAGATTGGAAGTAGAGAAAGTGCAAGATTGAATTAAGGGCAAAGGAGAAGAGTACCAGTACAAACTGGGAGGGATGGAGAAGACAGCAGGGGTGAAATTGGGCTATTTAGCGCCCATTTTGTAGGCGCTACACAGACACCTAAGTCCCGAAAATGATGCCTGAGATGCACGTGCACACTTGGAAGAAGATGGCAGAACACCATCTTGATAAAGGGGTTTGCACGTGCGCACCTAACGACCTCCGGCAGCATATAGAGTAGGAAGATGATGATGCGAATCAGTGTGCAATGCTGATTTGAAGCAACCAGTGAAAGTTTGGAACTACACACTCCAGCCAATGCCGTGTCTTAATTTCGCACTGCTGAACTCTACGTTAAATGGCACGAACGACCCCCATCAGCGCTATTTAAAGGGATCATGAAGTATTTACAGGTTAGTTGCTGGATTATTTCTTCTGGCTGCTGGTGCAATTGTATGTATTTTTGGAAGTTTTTATTCTTGGCTAAAGTTTCAATATTCTACAGAGAGTGGTCTCGCTGGTCTTGTAGTACAATATAGTGTTGAAAAAAGTTGCTTCCAGACATGGGCTTCCTTTGGAAATTGAACACGATTAGGAGAATGAAGAGATACCACACAGAGCAGGACAAGCTGCTAGAAGAGGGAGGAGATGCAGGGCACTCAGCAGGAGGTCATATCTGCAGAGTGTCTTCAGGGACCAATTCTCTCACCTCAACTTCAGCGATGACCAGTGCATCCGATGACTACAGTTCACTAAAGTGGTCGTGATTGAGATTTGTCAACTCCTGCAGCCTCAAAGCATTGCCTGTGGCTGTCAAGGTGACCGTGGCCCTTAATTTTTATGCCTCTAGCTCCTTTCAGGCTGCTGCTGGAGATTTAAGCAACATCTTGCAGTTTTCAGTGCACTGCAGTATAAGGGAGGTCACTGAGGCTCTCTATACAATGAGAAACTGATTCATCTTATTCCCTCTTGCCAGAAACAAGCAGAAGGAGCGAGCACAAGGTTTTATTCGCATTGCAGGCTTCCTTGTGGTGCAGGGTGCCATCGACTGCACGCATATTGCCATGCGTGCTCCTCATCTGAACTCGACCGTATTCATGAACAGAAAGCGATTCCACTCCCTCAACATGCAGCTGGTGTGTGTCCACATGCATAGAATCATGCAGGTGAATGCCCGCCATCCTGGCAGCAATCATGATTACTTCACCCTGAGGCAGTCCTCAGTGCCACCTACATTTCAACCAGCAAGGCAAGTCAAAGACTGGCTACTGGGTGACAAGAGTTATCCCCTCATAAAATGGCTCATGACTCCGGTCATTCACACATGCACAGCTGGCCTACATTGAGAGCCATGCTGCCACATGGAACATCATAAAGCACACCATAGGTGTCCTCAAATAACATCTCCGCTGCCTGGACAGCTCTGGAGGAGCCCTGCAGTTCTCAGCTGAGCGGGTATCAAGATTTGTCGTCGTATGCTGCATGCTGCACAACCTGGCCATTATGAGGGAACAGCCCTTGCTACCAGGCGAGCAAGAGGCAGAGGAGGAGGAGAAAGAGGCAGAGGAGGAAATGCAACAGGAAGTGGAGGAAGAGGAAGGGAGGCTACAACGTAGACAGGCCCTTACTCCCAGGGCTGTGTGTGATCAGATTATTAATGAGCAATATCAGTAACCTCAACTACATCTCCCCATTCACCAACAGTGCCACACTCCTTACCTTTCCTTTCCTTCCTCACATGAACATCAATTCGTTGTCCTCATGATCACACATTGCTTCCTCCCTCAGCTCATTGCAGAAATAAAAACCGCTACCAAATGCACATTCATAAATGAATTCATGAAATTATGCAAACAAAATGAGACTATTCACCCTTGTGTATTCCCTTTCTGCCTGTTGTCCGTGTGCCTTTACCTTTCCTACTGCTCCTACGAGGTGCATCCCAGTGGATGGAGCATGGGTGATGGAAGGCTGCTGACCCTCAATTGAGGAGAGTGCAGCTGGCCTTCGAGGATGACCTCGAGCAGCTCTGGGCCGGGAGGGCCCAGCTTCAGACTGCACCATCTCGACCTCGGCTGCAGCAGTGTGGCCTGGCTGGCTGACAGGCAACAGTAAGGGCACTGGCGGAGTGGCAGGAAGAGCAGGAACGCTGTTCGTCAGCAGGTTCGTCTTCTATGGCGCCACTGCCACTCTCCCGGGACAGCGCTTCAGCAGTCCTGGTGATCTGCTGGAGAACAGATTGCTGGACTGCTGTGATGCCCTGGAAGCCCTTTTCAACAGTGATACCCAGAGCCACGATAGCAGCAGTCTGAGCTCCCAATGCAGCAGTCAGACCTTTGATGGCAGATGTTTGTGCAGCAATGGAAGCTCTGACATTAGTCATCAGACATTGTATCATGGTGGGTTCCACAGGTGTGCTGATGGAGGTGACCACCCGTTCCATGTTGGAAAGGATGGGCTCCAAGCTCTGCGCAAAGCGCTGTGCCAAGTTGGAGCTGGACTCCTCCATGCTCCTTGATATTGTGCGCAGGCTTTCTGGCAGGCTTTCCAGTGCACCAAGCATTTGGTTGTGTACGCCCATCCGCCTTCTTCTGTAGCCTGGCCCATCGAAGTCCTCATCTGAATCCTCGGCAGAAGAACTAGTGTGCAACCTTGCCCTCCGGCGAGCTGCCACCTGCAGTATCCGTTCCCCCCACTCTGGTTCTGCGCACTTGTGCCTGATGTCTCACCACGTGCAGATCCCACCTCAATCCTAGCCATTAAACCACACGCAGTGTCAGTCTCCGAGCTGATAGCTGCGACTGTAAGATCGAGTGATGATGTCTCTTCATCATAACTGTCTTCTTCCTCTGCCTCCTCTAACTGGGAAGTCTCCAGCTCTTGAGTATCTGAAATGACAAAGGGACATGGGTTGAGTTGTGGCGAGGGGAGAGGATATGGGGATCGAGCGGGAAAGTGGAGTTGAGGGCAAAGGTCAGCCATGATCTTATTGAATGGTGGAGCAGGTTGGAGGAGCCGTATGGCCTATGCCTGCTTCTATTTCTTATGTTTCTCATGTTAGGAGAAAGTAAGATGAGAGTGCTTACACCATCTGCAGCATGGAGTCAGAAAAGATTATGGAATTAGGAAGAAGTGAGAAGAGAGCAGGAGGATTAGATATGCAGAGACCCTCATCATCGATCCCTCCAGCACCGCCAGTGGCCATGGCCTCAGCGATGGCCCTTCCAATGATAGCTAGCACTGACTCCTCCATGGGAGTTAAGATGTGTAGGTGCGCTTGTCCTCCTCCAGTTCTTTCTTGCTGCTTCCTGTTATGCGCCACCTACTCCTGCAAGCAAGAAAGTGTTCTACAAGTTGTTTCGGTCATGGTTGAATAGCTGCCAGTGTGTGTGACCTGTGAATTGTGCGTTTGTGGCATGCAACAGTGGTAATGTGTGAGGGTGAGATGAAGCATCTGATTTGAACGGTTGAGTACTAACTGAAAGAGATTGTTGGTAGGTGGGTGACTGGATGTTGAGCAGTGGATGAGGCTGGTGGTGGAGTTGGTATGAAGCTTGAACTCATTCACCTTGACCACGCATGTTAAATCATTGAACTTCTTCCTGCACTGCATCCATGTTCTTGGCGCTATGCTCCTGGCATTTACCTCCTCCGCAACTTGCTCCCACTTCCTCTTGAGCATATGTCTGGAGGGCCTTTTGCCGCCTCCATGCGGATATAGGATGACCCTCCTTCTGTCCACCTCTTCCACCAAAGCCTCAAGTGCATCATCCAAGAACCTTGGTGCACGCTCTCTCGCAGACGCAGCCATTCTTCCAAGTGTCACAGCCCAAGAATCACTTCTCATACCACTCCCACCACTTCTTGCAGCCACAATGTACCTCCCCTTTAAGAGGTGCAGCTGCCTTTAAGAAGCGCGAGCCACTCATGATATCGGGGCCCCCGCTGATGCGTGCAGCCAATCAACAGCGCAGGTACATAAGAACATAAGAAATAGCAGCAGGAGTAGGCCACACAGCCCCGCGAGCCTGCTCCACCATTCAATCAGATCATGGCTGATCTTTGACCTCAACTCCACTCCATATCCCTTGATTCTCCTAGAGTCCAAAAATCTATCGGTCTCATTCTTGAATAAATATACACAACAGCTGAGCATCCACAGCCTTCTGGGGTAGAGAATTCCAAAGATTCCAAAGAAATTCCTCCTCATCTCAGTCCTCAATGTCCAACCCCTTATCCTGAGACTATGCCCCCCAGCTCTAGACTCTCCAGCCAGGGGAAACAGCCTCTCAGCATCAACCCTATCAACCCCTCTCAGGATCTTATATGTTTCAATGAGATCACCTCTCATTCTTCTAAACTCCAGAGAGTATAGACTCATTCTACTCAATCTCTCCTCAGGACAACCCTCTCATCCCAGGAATCAATCTAGTGAACCTTCATTGCACTGCCTCTAAGGCAAGTATATCCTTCCTTAGGTAAGGTAGCACTGGCTGCACACAGCTATCATTTAAAACAGCAGGCAGCAACAATGTTACGTGCGCAGGTTAATCGCACACCACGATCCCAGCGCCCATTTTGGGGGGTTATCCAATATAACCCCCAGCATCTCTTTGAAAGGGTGGGAAATTGGATGGTGCATAGGAACATAAGAACAGGAGCAGGCCATTCAGCCCCCACTGAATGTTCTGCCATTCAGTTAGATCATGGCTAATCTGTACTTGAACTCCATTTTACCTGCCTTTTCTCCAAAAGAAAAGTTTTCTGCTCATTATCACCTTGCTGTTTGTGGGACCTTGCTAGGCGCAAATTTGCTGCCGCGTTTCCTACATCACAACAGTGACAACACTTCAAAAGTACTTCATTGGCTGTAAAGCGGTTTGGGATGTCCTGAGGTCGTGAAAGGCGTTAAATAAATGCACGTTCTTTCTTTATATCGTTTGATAACCTTACCTTACAAAAAACAATCTTAGTCTTGAAAATTTCAATTGACCCAAAATCCACAACCTTTTGGGGAGAGAGTTCCAGACTTCTTCTGCAGCCTGGCCCATCGAAGTCCTCATCTGACTCCGCTGCAGCAGAACTAGTGAGCGACCTCGCCCCTGCTCCTGCACACTTGTGCCTGGTGTCTCACCATGTGCAGATCCCTCCTCTATCCTAGCCTCTACACTATGCATGGTGTCAGTATCTGAGCTGGTGCTTCGAGTGTAAGATCAAGTGACAGTGTGGCTTCATCATCACTGTCTTCCTCCTCCTCCTCCACCTCAGATGGTGCCGGCTGCAGTTCTTGGGTACCTGCAATGACAAAGGGAGCAGGGAAAGGAGAAAGTAAGACGTGCACGCTGACACCATCTGCAGCACCTGAGTCAGAAAAGATTGTGGGATGAGGGAGATGTGGGAAATGAGAAGGAGGATTAGGTATGCAGAGACCCTCATCATTGATACCTCCAGCACTGCTAGTGGCCACAGCCGCAGTGACGGACCCGCCCAAAGATTGCCAGCACTGTCTCCTCCATGGGGGTGAGGACGTGTGGGCAAGCCTGTCCTCCTCCAGGTCTTTCCTGCTGCCTGCTGTTATGTGCCACCTTTTTCTCGAAGACAGAGGGAAGTATGTCAGTTAGTGCCCTGCAAGGTGTTTGAGTGAAGTGGCTGTCATGGTTGAATAGCTGCCAGTGTGTGTGACCTTTGAGTTATGGGTGTGTGGCTTGCAAGAGTAGGTGAGGTTGATATGCAGCATCTGAAGTGCAGCTTTGCGTATGGATGGAAAGCGTTTGTTGGTGGGTGGGTGTCGTGCATGGAGCAGTGGTGCAGTTGATGTGCCACTTGACAGTTGAATTCACTAACCTTGACTACTCGTGTGAAATTATTGAACTTTTTCTTGCACTGCATCCACGTGTGTGATGCGGTACGTACGTGGTGCAGTGCTCCTGGCATTTACTTCCAGCGCCACTTCCTCCGCAGCATATGTCTGGAGGGCCTCCTGCCACCCTGCAGATACAGGATGGCACTCCATGCGTCCACCTCGTGCACTAAGGCCTCTAGTGCGTCGTCTGAGAAACTTGGTGCACGCTCTCTCACAGGTCCAGCCATTACTAATTCTCTTCCAACACAGATTTAATTGACAACGCACTTCCTACAGCCACAGTGCACCTCCCCTTTAAGAGTTGCAGGCTGCCTTTAAGTACTGCTGGCCACACCCCATATCGAGACCCCTGCTGGTGCGTGCAGCCACTCAGCAGCACAGGTAGGCTGGCTGCACGCAGAAATCATGGAGATCATCAGGTAGCACGAATTTCACGTGCTGCCTGTATCTCAACCATCGGGTGAGGATTAATCGCGCACCACCTCCCCCACACCCGGATTCGGGGGTTGTCCAATATAACCCCCATGGATTGCACTGAATACTGTTCAATGACCTGTTGTGTGTTAAATAAATGTGTCTCTGGTTTACAGCCTGAGATTCAGTCTGATAGTTTAAATATTCAATCCACCTACTGAAGACAAGGAGAATCATGTGGCAGCACCTGGTGCATTTTAGTAAGCCGGAGTACAGTGGCAATGATTATCTGAGCCCTGGGTCTCATTATTGTTTACCGAGACATTGGCCAGGTAGAAATATAGGCCTGAAAATCCTCAGGCTCACTGCACTGGGCTGACCTCCACTCCTGATCCCGCTGGAGTATCCAGGGTCAGGGTGGAATCTTGTAGCTTAAATATTTTCGTTGGGTACCCGCACACTATCAGGGCATCATGTGTGCCAACGAGGGGCAGAAGATGCAGCGCTGGTGACCACATTGGGATGCAAATAGCAGGCAACTCTCAGAAGGTACAGCTCCCCCTGCTCCTCCACCCCCCTGTAAGAGGTTCAATCAAAACAAATTAGAAGTCAATTCTGGGGGTCTTCCATTTATGATCCTGGCGTGGCGATCCTGGTGAGCTCCACTTCCCCACAAGAATCTTGACACTGGTTTCTTCCTGATGTCCAGATCACTGCTACAAAGGAGGCAGGATCCATGGGAAAGTGGTGAGAGAAACCCTCTCGCCAGCCCTGCCTCCTTACCACATCAGGGGCTTGCATGGGGCAGATGGAAATTCCATTAGAAATTCAGCAGTATCACTTTTCTGGGCGGAAACCCAGCGTCTCTAGTTCCTGCCAAATTTTCCTCCCCCGCTGGGCTTCTTGCACCCACTTTACCGCCCCCGCTCCCACCCCCACCCCCCGCCCATTGCACCACAAGCCCCGAGGATATTCAGGGCCATATTTCAGTTCATTGAGGACATGAGGTCTGCTTACAGGAGTGGTCGATGACCCTCAAATTGTGTTGAATATCCAGTGTAAAAGCCCCGAAGTCTAATGCACAGTTTGAGGGCAGGCTCCCAGCTCCCTTTGTGCATGGTGCCTGCACAGGGCATGCTGGGCATCTCAGGCCTCTGCGTCTGATAATAGAGGGCCACTCATTATCATCTCCATTATGCCAGAGGAAGGATCACCTTTCAAGGATAACCATTCTTTTGCCTCCAAAATGCTTAAAATCCAAGAGCAGCCAGGGACCTTAGCCCCTGCATCCCCACCGGGGCACTGCTCCTGGACGGGTCCTCGGGCGGACACCTGATCCCCAACAAGTTTTAGAGACACTACCTCACTGCTTTCAATATTTAAAGGTTGACATCTCTGCTATGTTGTAAGGTAATAATTCAGGTATACAAACAGCAGTCAGTTCACAGCATTGAGTATGGTTACTAGATTTCAAGGACATCTCTTGTACAACAAAGAATCATAGAATTTTACAGCACAAAAGGCCAATTTGTTCATCACGCCTGTGCCGGTTCTCTGCAAGAACCATCCACTTAGTCCTAGTATCCTGTCTTTTCCCAATATCTTTTTACATTTCTTACATTCTTTCAAACATGTTGTCCTTAGCCCCTTGCCCTTCCCCACAGAAGTGCCTTTGAAACCATTTTTTGATAAATGTGACATACAGTATTTCTAGAAAAGACTTTACAAATTCAAACCAAAACATTTATTCAAGGACCTTTTAGATTTAATCAAAAATCAGCATATCCCAGCATAGGCAAGAAAGATAAACTGCTTTTAGAAAAGAAAGCAATGAAATATCTGGGGAATGTAAGCTCATTACAGGAAGATGCCAGTTTAATCAGTCATCATTAACAACAGCCACATCTTACCACTAATAAGTACTCACAGGAAGCAGAAAAAAATGCTTGTTAAGCAACAAAACCTCTGCAAGGATATAGATTTTTAGTAATTTC
Organism: Heptranchias perlo; assembly: GCF_035084215.1. NCBI lineage: Eukaryota > Metazoa > Chordata > Chondrichthyes > Hexanchiformes > Hexanchidae > Heptranchias > Heptranchias perlo. Next base: position 56,705,469 of record NC_090328.1, on the reverse strand, counting down.
TCTTTCTAAAGAGACTAAAATCTGCTGTGAAGTTTAAAATGCCATTTGTCATGGCACAGTTTCTGTTTACAGTGACAGTTTTAATTCAAGTTCAGTGTGAATTAACTGATAATGCATTTTATCCATAAAATGCTATCTCATTTTGATTGAATATCGTGCAAAAATTGAGCATGCCACAGGAAATATTCAAACAAGCAATTTGAAGGACATTTGAACTATACATTACACAGAGGCGTACTATAATATCAAGTCAATTTGAATTTGAATTCTGTCCAAACAAGTAGGTGTAACAGAATGGAAAGAGCTTATTTGGAATTTCACCAACAGAAGTCAGTCTACTTTTCTAGTTCACATCAAGTTAAAGTTCTGTGTAAGACCCACTTGATCAAAGGGCTGCCACTGGTGCTGCCATTAATTTTTTTAAGTATATGGGGACTAGCAGGACGCCTGCAGCACTCTTGGCTAACAATGCACTCTAATGCCAGAAGTGCGTCGGAGTGATGGGGCGAGTTATCTGGCAACAGCAGCTCTTAAAGGCTGCTGATCACCCTTAAAGCTGTCCTGCTGCTCGGGGGGAGAAATGGATGGAGCAAGACTACCAAATAGAATAGCACCTTTCCAAGAGGTTCTGCAGAGAAGGGTACTCTGTAGAGAATTGTGACTGCAAGGAACATTGGTTGTAGTTTTCGTGGGAGGACTGAGCTGTTTACCTGAATCATTGAGCATTTAATGCATCCCTTGCGTCGCTAGACACAAGGTGTTATGTTGGTGGCCTCCCTTTCTCTGCTCCTCCCTCATCTTTGCCCACTTGTTGCTCATCAGATGAAAACTCTTCCTGCCCATCTGTGAACCTCTGGCAGCGATATTGTGCAGGACGCAGCAAGCCACTGTCATGCAGGAGACTTTCTCCAGAGCATATTGCAGGGAGCCCATCAAGGTGCCTCAACTGTTGCTTTAGCAGCCCGAAGGTGAGCTTGATGATTTTCCTACCACCCAAGACCAATTACACTCCTTATGCTTTTCTTCAGGTCAATCTTAATTCAATTTTCAAAAAAGCAAATTGTTGAATTTTGAAGCCAACTAATTATCTCACCAGTGTCAGAAAAGGACTTACACCTGGGAGCCAGAGATTCTAATTTCTAACATTGTTTTGAGTTTTTTAAATCCTAATGGAAATTGCTTTCTGCAAAATCTACATCAGCACTACATTTAGAAAGCATAGTTTTGAAATAGAACAAAGAAACGTTTCAGAGGCATTACGAATGAAACTCATTCAGCACAGAGTTGAAATTCTTCTTAACAAAAATTGATAGACCGGCTGATTTTCTCTATAATTAGTCTCAAAAGTCATACATTTTAAATGCACGTGGTTTCATTAGCAGGTCCTTTATTATGGAGAAAAACCGGCACTCTGTCATTTTTCATTAAAAGAGGAAAGTCTTGGATTCTGGATAGTGTCTACAGCTTCCGGAGGTCATTTACAGTCCTCCTTACTGTTTGCCGAACCATCTACTTATGTATTGTCAGCAAATTTCAAAATTGTGTACCCAAGCCCAAATCATCTATATACACCAAGAACAAAAGTGGACCCAGCAGTACCACTGGGCTACACCACTTCTAGCCCTTTTCCAGTCCAAGCAACACCCATTTACCGTAACTCTTTTTTTATCCTTTCCATCAACTAACTTTCTATCTATGCTTCCTCTCATCATATGCCTGAATTTTTGTAGCAATTGTCTTGTGAGACACCTTCTGAAAATCCATATATACTACATCAACTGAATTCCCTATATCTATCCAGTCAGTCACTTCTACAAAAAAAACTCTTACTAAATTTGTCAAATGTAAGGAGTCGTACAACACCAGGTTATCGTCCAACAGCTTTATTTGAAATCACAAGCTTTTGGAGCTTTCCTCCTTCGTCAGGTGAGTGCAGGGCTCCATAAAGGCACAACAATGCCTGGTGATTACAGATAATCTTTCCTACTGCCTGTTATCACACCTCGGCAGAGAGATATTCACAGCAATCAAAGGAGTGGATGGTGTTCAGACAGGGGAACATTACATCCAAGACTACTGAATACACAAGCGGTCAGATCACAAAGACAGAGAGAGAGAGAGAGAGAGAAAGACACCCGAAAGGCAGAGGGGGAAAATGACCAGTTGTATTAAAAACAGATAACTTTTTTTTCCGCTGGTGGGGTTACATGTAGCGTGACATGAACCCAAGATCCCGGTTGAGGCCGTCCTCATGGGTGCGGAACTTGGCTATCAATTTCTGCTCGACGATTTTGCGTTGTCGTGTGTCTTGAAGGCCGTCTTGGAGAACGCTTACCCGAAGATCGGAGGCTGAATGTCCTTGACTGCTGAAGTGTTCCCCGACTGGGAGGGAACCCTCCTGTCTGGCGATTGTTGCGTGGTGTCCGTTCATCCGTTGTCGCAGTGTCTGCATGGTCTCGCCGATGTATCATGCTCCGGGGCATCCTTTCCTGCAACGTATGAGGTAGACAACGTTGGCCGAGTCACAGGAGTATGAACCATGTACCTGGTGGTGGTGTCCTTTCGTGTGATGGTGGTATCTGTGTCGATGATCTGGCATGTCTTGCAGAGGTTGCCGTGGCAGGGTTGTGTGGTGTCGTGGACGCTGTTCTCCTGAAAGCTGGGTAATTTGCTGCGAACGATGGTCTGTTTGAGGTTAGGTGGCTGTTTGAAGGCAAGTAGTGGAGGCATGGGGATGGCCTTACATGGTTCATACTCCTGTGACTCGGCCAACGTTGTCTACCTCATACGTTGCAGGAAAGGATGCCCCGGAGCATGGTACATCGGCGAGACCATGCAGACACTGTGACAACGGATGAACGGACACCGCACAACAATCGCCAGACAGGAGGGTTCCTTCCCAGTCGGGGAACACTTCAGCAGTCAAGGACATTCAGCCTCCGATCTTCGGGTAAGCGTTCTCCAAGGCGGCCTTCGAGACACACGACAATGCAAAATCGTCGAGCAGAAATTGATAGCCAAGTTCCGCACCCATGAGGACGGCCTCAACCGGGATCTTGGGTTCATGTCACGCTACATGTAACCCCACCAGCAAAAAAAAGTTATCTGTTTTTAATACAACTGGTCATTCTCTCTTTCTCTCTCTGCCTTTCAGGTGTCTCTCTCTCTCTCTGTCTTTGTGATCTGACCGCTTGTGTATTCAGTAGTCTTGGATGTAATGTTCCCCTGTCTGAACGCTATCCACTCCTTTGATTGCTGTGAATATCTCTCTGCCGAGGTGTGATAAAGGGCAGTTGGAAAGATTATTTGTAATCACCAGGCATTGTTCTCTGACTATATATGCTGTGCCTTTATGGAACCCTTCACTCGCCTGACGAAGGAGCTAAGCTCCGAAAGCTGTTGGACTATAACCTGGTGTTGTATGACTCCTTACATTTGTCCACCCCAGTCCATCACCGGCATCTCCACATCATAAATTTGTCAAGCATGATTTTTCTTTAATAAATCTGTACTGGATGTCCTTGATTAACCCATGCATTTCTAAATGCTCACTAATTTCATTTTGAATTATGGATTCTATGTAGACAATTTTCAATTTGGGTGTATATCAGGCAGATAGTGGGTGGAACACCTGCACTTCCCGTTTTCTGCAGTCAGCAAGAGGCCTGATCGACTTTTATGGTCAGGTCTCATTAGCATTGAATCAGTGAGCTGCCGGTGCTATTGACAGCTCATCAATGGGAGGTGGGAAATCTGAAGAAGTTGTTGCATTGGTTATTCTTCAGTCCCACTGCACAATTTGCATATTTATGGAAAGTTGAAACATTATGGCTAGAGTATCTGCCATCTCCTCCCTAACTTATTTCAAAAGCCTACAGTTCATGCCATCAGGAGCCCAGGGACTTTTCATCTTTAGTCCTGCTTGTTTTTTCCCAAACCGATTCCTTTTCTACAGTTAGGTCTATCAATTGTTCCAGGCAGCAGCCTTGGCCATTTCAGGATAACACTGAAATGATTGCAGAAGAAATAGTCATCATATTGTCAAAGTGTACTTTCAGCCATCAGATGTGTCTGGTACAAAACACAATCCAGGAGATGCAACTGGTGCAGTAGGTTCTTAAGAACACATTTAATTAGCTGTTAAAAAAAAACTAGAACTCAAACAAATGTATCTTTTAATTGAAAAAGCAGATTCATAGTCAAGAATTATATGGATTTTCTACTCCCTGTTCCAGTGTATCAATTGAGGCCCGATATGTTCACAAACACAGAAGTTATATTGCTTTTAAATGCCCCAATCAACCAAGTTCTTATTTATACATGAAAGAAAATAAGAAAGTAAATGATTGTTTCACCAAGATTAAGCTTTTCATTAATAGCATTTCAAATCATTAAAATGGGAATAAAAGCAGTGAAAATGATCATGGATTAAATTTATCTCGAGTCTGTTTCAGTCTAGCACTGGAAGGAACAACATTAATGGAAATGGCAATAATTCTAATTTTTCTTCTTAACTATATAACTGTTCAATGCATATTTTAATTTTTTTTTGAAAAGTGCAGAAAGTTTTAAGTAAACTTTATATTTTCAAAAATACCAAATTTTACTTTTTTAATCTACCATTTAAATTTAACAAAAATAATTGGCTTACTCAAGAATAATTAAAATATACATCCATATTCTGGGTGATGAACTGTACTCCAAAATGCTGGAAAACACACCAAAGGAAAACATTTCTGGGGGACTTGTGAACAGATACACCAAGAATAACAATGTTCCTTTAAGCACAAGGTTCCGACTGAAGGGAACAGACATCCCTTGCAGTGCCCGTTCTATATGGGTACTTAGCCTGTGGTGCTTCACTTGTACTATGGGGATCTCCACTCATTATATTGAGATTCAGGGATTTACTAAGCCTTTAAATCTCATTATAAAGGGAGCTGATGCCCAATGCACAGCAGTGTTATGGGTGCCAAAGGTAGCATCATCAGCTCCACTGATTTCAAGGACGACACCCGGATGAAATGTATCCCAGACTATTAAGAAATGCAAGGGAGGAAATAGCGGAGGCTCTGGCCATCATTTTCCAATCCTCTCCGGCTCCAGGCATAGTGCCGGAGGACTGCTAACGTTGTACCGTTGTTCAAAAAGGGAGAAAGGGATAGATCGAGTAATTACAGGCTAGTCAGCCTAACCTCGGTGATGGGCAAATTACGGAAAACAATTCTGAGTGACAGTATTAATCATCATTTAGAAAGGCATGGATTAATCAAGGACAGTCAGCATGGATTTGTTAAGGGAAGGTTGTGTCTGACTAACTTGATTGAAAATTTTTTGAGCAGTTAACAAGGAGGGTTGATGAGGTAACGCGTTTGATGTAGTCTATATGGATTCTGGCAAGTCTTTTGACAAGGTCCCACGAGGCAGACTGGTCAGGAAAGAAAAAGCCCATGGCAAGTTGGATCCAAAATTGGCTCGGTGGCAGGAAGCAAAGGGTAATGGTCGACGGGTGCTTTTGTGACTGGAAGGCTGTTTCCATTGGAGTTCCACAGGGCTCAGTACTAGGTCCCGTGCTTTTTGTGGTATATATCTATGATATAGAGTTAAATATAGGGGGCATGATTAAGAAGTTTGCAATGATACAAAAATTGGTCATGTGATGGATAGTGAGGAAGAAAGCTGTAGACTGCAGGAAGATAGCAGTGGACTGGTCAGGTGGGCAGAAAAGTGGCAAATGGAATTCAATCCGGAGAAGTGTGAGGTAATGCATTTGGGGAGGGCAAACAAGGCAAGGGAATACACAATAAATGGGAGGATACTGAAAGGTCTAGAGGAAGTGAGGGACCTTGGAGTGCATGTCCACAGATACCTGAAGGTAGCAGGACAGGTAGATAAGGTGGTTAAGGCATATGGGATACTTTCCTTTATTAGCCGAGGCATAGAGTATAAGAGGAGGGAGGTTATGCTAGAACTGTATAAAACACTAGTTAGTCCACAGCTCGAGTACTGCGTACAGTTCTGGTCACCACATTACAGGAAATATGTGATTGCACTAGAGAGGGCAGAGGAGATTTACGATGATGTTTCCAGGACTAGAGAATTTTAGCTATGAGGAAAGATTGGATAGGCTGGAGTTGTTTTCTTTAGAACAAAGGAGGCTGAGGGGAGATTTAATTGAGGTGTATAATATTATGAGAGGCCTAGGTAGAGTGGATAGGAAGGACCTATTTCCCTTAGCAGAGAGGTCAATAACCAGGGGGCATAGATTTAAAGTAATTGGTGGAAGGATTAGAGGGGAGTTGAGGAGAAACTTTTTCACCCAGAGTGTGATGGGGGACTGAAACTCACTGCCTGAAAGGATGGTAGAGGCAGAAACCCTCATCGCATTCAAAAAGTACTTGGATATGCACTTGAAGTGCCGTAACCTACAAGGCTACAGACCAAGAGCTGGAAAATAGGATTAGGCTGGATAGCTCTTTCTCAGCCGGCACAGACACGATGGGCCAGATGGCCTCCTTCTGTGCCGTAAATTTCTATGATTCTATGACACTTGTTACGAACCTCACTGGAGTTTTTAAAAATACTGAATAATCTTTTATTACATCAGTTAATTACTCTTACTGCAGTTGAGATCAGGAAAGGTGGGGTTTTTTTTAGATCAGTGATGGTTTAAAAGTCAAAATCCTAGTCCAGTGGTGTCAGAGTATGAATGGAAAACTAACAGACAGCATCAAGATCCTCTCACAAACCCTTAAGAATTAAAGCTAAAATCAAACCAATTTAAGATAAAGGAGTATCTCTGTGAAAGCTCCATCAGCCTTTTCAAGCTTCTACTCTAATTTCTTAAGAGGCTTTAATGGTATCACTCTAATGTCTTTGGCTGTCTCCCAGTGTCAAGCATTATTTAGGAGTTAGTCCTCTCTGAAATGAAATACTGATACAGTTTGCATTTCCCAGGAGATCTCAAGAGCCCTGGAGTAAGCAAATGCATCAAATCTGACCAGATTGGCAAACTGCCAGTCAGCTGAAACACAGAACAGAGATGCGGAAAGAGCTTTGCTTGGTGAGCCATTCATCCACTTTCTAAATCTGGGTACTATTTAACCGATAATGGATGCCAAAATGAATTGTGGAAAGAGAACAGTGAAAAATGGAGCATTATTGAATATCTACAGATCAGCAAATAAGATCTTACATGATTAGGTATCATTTCAAATGGGAATTCACTAATCTCTTACAGATGAAAACAATACAAATGTTGATACTGAAATATTGTTGTTGTTTGTGGCTGTGTACAATTAGTTAGAATTTGGGGTGTAGTTAATAAATGGAAATGGTTTTGCAACAAAATAGTAACTCTTTGTATAAGACTGTGAGCAAGAAAGTGCAAAGGCAAGGTAATCTTGACTTTGAAATACAATTGCTAAATATAGTTAACCAAGCCATTTGTGAACAGGAATGTTAACCTCAGAGGTATATGGTTATTTTAAAATGTGTTTTTGAGCTTACTAGTAATATAAAATATGGTAATGAATATCTTCAATGGCTCATCTGATTAAACCAATGAATCACAAATATCAAGAATGTTCAAGGTTCTAACCCTGGTCTACACTGAGTTATTCTCAGTCAGGGCTCTAATATAGGTGCTACAATTGGCTCAGGCACATTTGGGTTAAGGATGGAAAATTGGCTAGGGTTCCGATTCCTGATCACCATCCAACAACTCACACGAGAAGCATGCATGGATAGATGTATGATGTGGAGATGTCGGTGATGGACTGGGGTGGACAAATGTAAGGAGTCGCACAACACCAGGTTATAGTCCAACAGCTTTATTTGAAATCACAAGCTTTCGGAGCTTTGCTCCTTCATCAGCTCCGAAAGCTTGTGATTTCAAATAAAGCTGTTGGACTATAACCTGGTGTTGTGCGACTCCTTACATGGATAGATGTAGAGTGAGGACAGGATCAGGCTCAGCTATGATGCTCACCATGATGAGATAACATGATAACACTCACCACCTAGGCTCACAAATTGAAGAACAGCCACCTGGATGAGGTACCAGAGGGTGACTGGTGCCAGTTGCACTGCACCCCAGCAAAGAGTCAATGCCTTGAGGAGAGGAGGGTAGGAGGAGAGACAACTAGTGATAACGTAGTAACAAAAAAATGAAAATTGTGTGGTGAACTTTTTTTTTTAACTTGAAGCGGGAAGAAAAGTCAGAACAGCTAAGCATTTTCATTTGATATCACACAATAATGATGCAATGTTGCATTTTAGCACAATTTATGACGTCATCAAGTGATTGTAAACAAAGGAAGCTGTTTTTTCGTGACTATGCAGCTCTGAAGTTTACTCTTCTTGTATTGTTGCTGTTTTTAAGTTTGCAAAGAAATGTTAATTTGCAGAAGCATACACACCTCTTTTATAATGCTCGTTAGTTTACAAATTTTTTAAAAGTACATATTATTGTCCTCAGAGTTTCTAAAATCGAAACCAGTTTTTCTCTGATGAGAGAAATCTCTGCCACTAAGGTTGATGAAAAGACGTCAAACTCATTTTGGAAAATATACCACTCAGCTGGGGGGAGGAGATACAAGTTATTGAAGTTAACAGGCTGCATTTTCCTTTTCCTGCCCCAGAAGAGTCATGGTGGGACCTACACCTGTTATCATGACTCTGGTCCAGTTTCCTGGATTTCATGGTCAATTTGTATTCATGGCAGGCGCCCAACAGGACCCCCGTCAGCAAAGAGGAGCCCACTAGTAGCCCCTAAGGAGAACCAGATGGTTGTGCAACCAGATCACCACTGCCACACCAGAAGAGGTTTGAGGCAAGATTAAAGAGGCTACAGGGCCTCAAACCCACACCAATTCTTTTACTGAAGCTCTTAGCCAAGACAGAGGCCCTCAGCAAGTAAATGATAGGGGTGAGGTGGAGGAAGAGGCTTCAACAAGGCCCACTTTCCCAATTAATAACATTCAGGGCCATTACTGCTGCTACCCCGGGCTTACCGCCACCTTTCACTAGGCAGCCCCAGGGAATGGCAGCAAGTGGGGCAGATGGGAGGAAAATGGAACGGAAACCTCAGCCCTGCCACTATTTACATGCAGCAGGTGGAACGAAATTGAGATTATGGTGGGGTGGAGGCAGTAGGCCATACCTCCCAACTTCCTCCACTTTTTCCATTCCTATCGAAGGTTCCCAACCCTCCAGGAATGACCGGGAGTTTCCTGGAATCCTCCAGCAGCCCAGAAGATTAGTGATTTACATGTCCCACCGAAGTGTGCACCCCACTCCGTGACATCACCAGCTGCTGTTGGAGAAGCCTCCGGCTTGGTGACTTCACCCAACCAGCACCACAGATGGCTGGTGTGAAGTCGGGAGGGAGCTGAAGAGTTGCGAATCGGGAGTCTTATCATTTGGAGACGCTTAACAAATAGGGGGGTGCTATAAAATGGGGCGGGGGCTCTGAAATGAGTGGGGTGGGCTCTGAAATGGGGCAGAGGCTCTGAAATGGGTGGGGGGTGGCTCTGAAATGAGTGGGCATCTCTGAAATGGGTGGGTAGGATCTCTGAAATTAGGATTTCTAAAATGGGGGGTTCCTCGGTTTCCCCTCTTCACCGCCCTCGGTTTCCCCTCTTCACCGCCCTCGGTTTTCTCTTCTTGGAACTTGTCGCACAACAGCTGCTGCTGCGAAACTACGAGCAAGAATACTCAACCATAGGGGTCTCAATCGTTAAGGTAAATACAATAACATTTGTAGAAGTCATGTGATCAGATGTCACATGGTCAGATGTCACATGGTCAGAATGGCCACCATCAAACCTCTAGGAACGCCTTCAACCAGAGTTGGCAACCCTACAGCTATCCAACCCAATTTGGGATAACAGAGGAAAATTCAGGCCAATGTCTCCGTATGTACAGGAGTCATAGGGCCAGATTTCCTTCTTGATGGTTGGTAATAGAAGGTAACTCTGTCTCTACATGTTTTTGAAAATAATTCCACTTTTTGCAGTAATTTACAAAATAAATATTCAAGTAGCCATTAAATGGACTACAAGCATCACAGTATAACTGTGTTCAACAGAAATAAATTTACCTGCCAACTCTTTCCTCTCATTCCTCCAAAGAGTTTACAATTAGAATGTAACACACATCCAGAGATTAGAAAGTCTTCTTCCAGCTCCCCCGAATTCTCCATGAATTTATCCAGGCATTAGTTGAGTCAACCACACCATGATGGTCCCAGGTTCAATCTCCAGTCCGTGTTGAATTAGCAGATCTCAGCTGAGGAGCAGTAGGAATGTTACAAATGTATCAGCATCTCCAAGTCAGGAAAGAGGGAGCAAATTGGCAATATTTCTGCCCAAAAAAAATGGGGGCAGATTTTCCTGTTCTTATACCCAAGCGTATTGGATCACCTGAGCACAGCTCATAATGAAACATCAGTCAGGGAGGCCATAAGGAACCCCATATGACCTTCTGGCTTTTTAAATTAGTGGAACAAAATTGGGCCGACTCCTTTAAGGACACCTCCTCCGGGCTGGAGAAGAACTTGGAGTGGGAGGGGGAGGATCCAGTTGTCGTGGACCACGTAGGTACCAACGACATAGGTAGGACTAAGAAAAAAGTTCTGCTGAGAGTGTTTGAGCAGCTAGAGACTAAATTAAAAAGCAGAACCACAAAGGTAATAATCTCTGGATTATTACCTGAGCCAGAAGCAAATTGGCATAGGGTCAATAGGATCAGGGAGATGAATGCGTGGCTCAAAGATTGGTGTGGGAGAAGTGGGTTTCGATTTGTGGGGCACTGGCACCAGTACTGGGGAAAGAGAGAGCTGTTCCGTTGGGACGGACTACACCTGAACCATACTGGGACTAGAGTTCTAGTGAATCGAATAACTAGGGAGGCAGATAGGGCTTTAAACTAAATAAGGGAGGGAGGGGGGGGGGAGGGTCCCGGTGGAGAGAAATCTAGAATGCTAAAGAGAAAAGACAGAGAAGCAGTGCAGGAAAGTGATTGGGGTAAGGATAACCAGATTGTGTCAGGAAGGGACAGAGCGTACAAACAAAGGACAACAAATAGGGTCCGGGTAAGAAAAAATGGTGAAAAGACAAATAGGGCCATAGTACAAAAAAATGTTAAGATGTCTAAAAATATTAAAAAGACAAAACTAAAGGCACTGTATCTGAATGCACAAAGCATTCGTAATAAAGTAGACGAATTAACAGCTCAAATAGATGTAAACGGATATGATATAATAGCAATTACAGAGACATGGCTACAGGATGACCATGGCTGGGAGCTGAATATCCAAGGGTATTCGATATTTAGGAAGGACAGGCAAAAAGGAAAAGGAGGTGGGGTGGCGTTGTTTGTAAAGGATGAAATCAGAGCAATAGTGAGAAAGGATATTGGCTCAGAAAATCAAGATGTAGAATCAGTCTGGGTGGAGTTAAGAAGCACCAAGGGGCAGAAAACACTGGTGGGAGTTATCTATAGGCCTCCAAACAGTAGTGGTAATGTAGGGGATAGGATCAAACAGGAAATTAGACATGCATGTAGCAAGGGTACTACAGTAATCATGGGTGACTTTAATCTATATATAGATTGGCCAAACCAAATTAGCAATAATACTGTTGAGGATGAATTCCTGGAGTGTGTACGAGATGGTTTTTTAGACCAGTACATTGAGGAGCCAACCAGGGAACAGGCTATCCTAGATTGGGTATTGTGCAATGAGAAGGGGTTAATTAATAATCTTGTTGTGCGGGGTCCTTTAGGGAAGAGTGACCATAACATGATGGAATTCTTCATTAAGATGGAAAGTGAAGTAGTCCAATCTGAAACTAGGGTCCTAAATCTAAACAAAGGAAACTACGAAGGTTTGAGGAGTGAGTTGGCTATGATAGATTGGGAAGCTTATTAAAAGGCATGACGGTGGATAGGCAATGGCTAACATTTAAGGAACGAATGCATGAATTGCAACAATTATACATTCCTTTCTGGCACAAAAACACAAAAGGAAATGCAGCCCAACCATGGCTAACAAATGAAATTAAGGATAGTATTAGATCCAAAGAGGAGTCATATAAAGTTGCCAGAAAAAATAGCAAGCCTGAGGATTGGGAGCAGTTTAGAATTCAGCAAAAAAGGACCAAGAGATTGATTAAGAGGGGAAAAATAGAGTATGAGAGTAAACTTGCAAGGAACATAAAAGTGGACTGTAAAAGCTTCTACAAGAATGTAAAAAGAAAAAGATTGGTGAAGACAAATGTAGGTCCCTTACAGTCAGAAACGGGAGAATTTATAATGGGGAACAAGGAAATGGCAGAGCAATTAAACAAATTCTTTGGTTCTGTCTTCACAGAAGAGGACACAAATAACTTCCCAGAAATGCTAGGGAACCAAGGGACTAGTGAGAAGGAGGAATTAAAGGAAATTAGTATTAATAAAAAAAGAGCTGGAGAAATTAATGGGACTGAAAGCCAATAAATTCCCAGGGCCTGATAATCTGCATCCCAGAGTACTAAAAGAGGTAGCCAAGGAAATAGTGGATGCATTAGTTGTCATCTTCCAAAATTCTGTAGATTATGGAACAGTTCTTGCAGATTGGAGGGTGGCAAATGTAACCCCACTATTTAAAAAAGGAGGGAGAGAGAAAATAGGGAACTACAGACCGGTTAGCCTAACATCAGTAGTCGGGAAAATGATAGAGTCTATTATAAAGGATGTGATAAGAGGACACACAGAAAATATCAATGGGATTAGACAAAGTCTACATGGATTTATGAAAGGGAAATCATGTTTGACAAACCTACTGGAGTTTTTTGAGGATGTAACTGGTAGAATAGATAAGGGAGAACCAATGGATGTGGTTTATTTGGATTTTCAGAAGGCCTTCGATAAAGTCCCACTTAAGAGGTGAGTGTGCAAAATTGAAGCACATAGGATTGGCGGTGATATACTGGCATGGATTGAAAATTGGTTAACAGACAGGCAACAGAGTAGGAATAAAGAGTTATTTTTCGGGGTGGCAGGCAGTGAATAGTGGGGTACCACAGGGATTGGTGCTTGGGCCCCAGCTATTCACAATATATATCAATGATTTGGATGAGGGAACCAAATATAATATTTCCAAGTTTGCTGACGACCCAAAACTAGGTGGGATTGTGAGTTGTGAGGAGGATGCAAAGAGGCTTCAAGGCGATTTAGACAAGTTGGGTGAGTGGGCAAATACATGGCAGATGCAGTATAATGTGGATAAATGTGAAGTTATCCACTTCGGAAGGAAAAACAGAATGGCAGAGTATTATTTAAATGGTGATAGATTGGGGAATGTTGATGTACAAAGGGACCTGAGTGTCCTTGTACACCAGTCACTGAAAGCAAACATGCAGGTGCAGCAAGCAGTTAGGAAGGCAAATGGCATGTTGGCCTTCATTGCAAGAGGATTTGAGTATAGGAGCAAGGATGTATTACTGCACCTGTGCAGGGCCTTGGTGAGACCACACCTGGAGTATTGTGTGCAGTTTTGGTCTCCTTACCTAAGAAAGAATATACTTGCCATAGAGGGAGTGCAGCGATGGTTCACCAGACTGATCCCTGGGATGGAGGACTGTCGTATGAGGAGAGATTGCATCGACTCGGCCTGTATTCACTCGAGTTTAGAAGAATGAGAGGGGATTTCATTGAAACATATAAAATTCTGACAGGGCTAGACAGACTGGATGCAGGGAGGATGTTTCCCCTGGCTGGGGGGTCCAGAATGAGGGGTCACAGTCTCAGGATACAGGGTAGGACACTGAGGATTGAAATGAGGAGAAATTTCTTCACTCAGAGGGTGGTAAACCTGTGGAATTCTTTACCACAGAAGGCTGTGGAGGCCATGTCACTGAATATATTTAAGAAGGAGCTAGATAGATTTCTAGACACAAAAGGCATCAAGGGGTATGGGGAAAGAGTGGGAATATGGTATTGAGATAGAGGATCAGCCATGATCATACTGAATGGCGGAGCAGGCTCGAAGGGCCGAATGGACGACTCCTGCTCCTACTTTCTGTGTTTCTATGTTTATAATGTGTGCGCTTTTCTTCCCTCAACTTTCCTTCACACACTGTGTCCAAGTCATCTACACAGGAACAGGTAAATCTGCCTCATAAAGCTTATTTTCAAATGTAATGAGCCATAAGTCAAACTCTATCTGAAGATTAGCACACCGCATGATTTAAGAACTTTAGTTAATTAAGTAAATGTCACAATTGATGTGTTACAGCCTGTCATCTTTTAGTTTTGGCAAAATCCTGTCAAAATAGGAAATATGACATTTCAGATGGAAACTGATTGGATTGCATTAAATCATGTGTTCTCAAACTCCTAAATCAGGTACAATTTCTCATACAAAAGCAAAATAGTGCAGATGCTAGAAATCAGAAATAAAAACAAAATGCGAGAAAACACTCAGCTGGTCTGCCAGTATCTGTGGAGTGAGTCCCTCCAGCCCCTCAAGCAAACCTGTCGCAATCGGCATCCCTCCTTGCAATCTCCAGGTCGCCTTCACCTCCACCGCCCCCCGCCACTGCGATCTCTCCCTCCCTCGCCTCCGTTCCCCGGCTGTGGCCCTGTGTCACAGGCCTTTCCACCCGACTGCCGCCAGTCTCTCAATCTGGCTGGCTGCTGGCTGCTGGCTGCTGGCTGCTGGCCGGGAAACAGAGAGAAAAAAAATCAAATGAGGTTCTAGCATTAAAGACGGCAGGACCTCCGCATTTGTGGGTTTCCTGACTGCTACCTTCCTGAAAGGTCATCGACCTGACACGTTAACTCTGTTTCTCTCTCCACAAATGCTGCCTGACCTGCTGAGTGTTTGCAGCATTTTCTGTTTTTATTTTACAATTTCTCAAACATCAGTGCTTTTTCATCAAATCCGTGCTAATATATCAATATTTGGCTACAGATCAAATATAACAATTTATATTCTTACCTAATGTTACTTTTAGGCGATAGTCTTAATTGTATACAAACTGCATCTTACTGTCCCACATACAATTCTCAAACTTCACAAAAACAAAATCAACTGCAACCAGACTTGCTGTTCTGTTGATGTCCAATACACATTTCTAAATGCAATGAATTCAGTGCCCTTGAGTGTACTGTTACTCTAAAATTGTATCCCTTCTCTTAACAAATATTAGTTTGACATCTGCCAAGCAGATTTCATTAGCAAGTCTGAGTACACATCACATCCAAAGTCTGTGACTCAACAGGAAACTGGTAGTACTATTACATGAACTAGAGATCGATGCCAGTGATACAAAAATGGAAATGTTCGATACTACCCAGGGAATATAGATATACCAAACAATACTCTGAACTGGAGTACGCATGACCCATAAACAAACAAGGTTCTGGCCATCATGATACTTGCTGCAGATAAAAAGAGACCCACAGTTGAATAATTTCTACAGTGTATATATTATATCAAAAAATAATGCTTGTTTGTGTCCATTACGCTTTAAGCATTCAACGGAGGATGGCATGTTCTTCTGTAATTCACAATGCAAAATAACTGATTATCCCCTAAGTGCCTACATCACAGCCTGACATCCCATGAGACCCCACACCATGGTCTGATATGCTGTGAGGTCCAAGTCATGACCATGACTGAGAGATGAGTGTAGCTGCCCTCGACATCAAGGTAGCATTCAACCAAGTATAACACCAAGGAGCACTAGCAAAACTGAGGTCAATGGGGGTCAAAGGGAAAACAATCAAGTGGCAGGAGTCATACTTGATACAAAGGAAGGTGGTTGTGAGTGGTAATTTATTGCAGCCCTGAGACGGGTTTGCAGGAGTTCCTCAGGGAACTGTCTTCAGCCAACAATCTTCAGCCTGGAGACTCCAGTGGGCCTCACCTTTGTCCCCGCTTTGGCTTGGATGCCAGTTTCTTCCCAGTGACCAGATCACTCACCAGAAAGGAGGTGGAAACCACAGAGATTCCGTGGGGGCAAGCCCACTTGCCAGCTCCGCCTGCTTGTGACAACAGGGGGCTTTCTATGGGGTGGAGGGAAGTACTGCCTTTTCCAAGCTCTAACAGAAATTTATGGATCGTCTTTTGGGCAGACACCGGGTCTGAAAAGGTCCCACCTGATTTCTCTCCCGAGTCAGGTCTCTTGCACCTGCTTTACCCCCTCCCCCCATTGTTCTCCAGGCCCTGGGCAAATTCAGGCCCACTGTCTTTAGCATTATTTTCATTTTGTTGAGGTTGTAATATGTTAAGAAACAGATGGTCCAAATTCAGCAACAATTCTGTGATTTCATCTCGAGTTGATACGTCCTCTATGAATCATTCAATCTTCAGTCTTGTGCTTGTGATGTCAGAAAGTCAAGTCAAGCCATATTATTCATTTCCAACCATCCAAAATTCCTACATTTTATTTGGAATGGTTTGAAATATTACTTTTAGGAGCGCTGGAGATAGTTGCAGTTACCACGGATTATGTTACATGGATGAATACAGCCAGAAAAACTGAGTTGTTTGCTACCAGAACTCAGCCTCTATTCTCAACTAACACAAATAAAACTAAAAATGAAATAAAAAGAAGGCATTAACATAACTCCTCCTCCGCCCCACTACCATCACATATACATAAATGCACAGTAATGGTACAACAATCACAGCTTTTTTTGTGATAACTGCAATTTTTACCAGCATTTTCTGTGTATTTAAAATTTTATGCAATCCTAGAATGTTATAGCACAGAAACCAGCCAATAGGCCCCTCAAGTCTGTGCTGGTGCTTTTCTCTATAGGAGCCACTTTGTCTAATCCCACTTTTGTGTTCTGACCTCTTTTAATATTCCTCTTTTAATATTCCCTTTTAAAATAATTTATGGATTCTGCTTCAACAGCACTTTGTGACAAAGAATTCCACATTTTGTGTAAAGAATTTTTTTTTATCATTGTCTTGTTGATCAATGGAAACAATTTACCATTATTTACATTATCAAAGCCCTTCATAATCTCAAAGACCTCCCAGTTCCAGTGAAACAGCCCTAATTTCTCACATCTCTCTTCATATCTGTAACCTCTTATTCCTGGTAACATTCTAGTGAATCCCCACTCTATCTTTTGCATTGATTTTAAATCCTTCCTATCATGGGGTGCCTTCTTGTACAAATCATAGATTACCTCCTTGATTTTATATGCCATGCCTCTAGATACAAGACTAAGGATTCCATTGCCTTTTTATGGTCTAGCTTCTGACACTGCCACCTCTAACGACCTAAATATTTACACACCAAGGTGCTCCTCTAATTAATTTAAAATCTTACCATTTAACATGTATGTTTCCCCTGTTATTACTTCCAAAATGTATTACTTCATATTTTTCTACATTAAACTGCATTTGCCACCTATCTGCCTATCTTGCTGGCCTACCAATGTTCTCCTAGGGTTTTTCACAATTATCATCATCATTAACCCCCATTTTGCTGTCATCAGCAAATTTTGATATTGTTCTCTCAATTCCTAATTCCAGATCATTTATGCATATAGTAAGCAAGACTGGCCCCAACAGCGATACCAGTCATCAAATCCTTTCGGTCTGAGAAACTTGTTTTTACCTCTCCCTTTTGCTTTCTGCCCTCCAATCATCTCTCTATTGATGTGGCCACATTCCTTTTCTTCCACAAGCCATTATCTTTGTCATAAGTATCCTATGGGATGCCTGATCAAATCCTTTTAGATACTCCACATAAACCACATTCACTACATTTTCTGTATCTTTTTCCTATTCTATTCTTGCACTGAACCTTATATTGCGGCCACTCTTTTCCAAATGTTCCCCTAGTTTTAGGTTGGCTACTTTTTCCTCTTCCCAGAACCGGGTCAAATGTTGCTTCCTTGTTGGAATAGCACCATATTGGGGTCGATAATGCACTCCCGGCACACTATGATTTTACCTCCAATCTGGAAACTTATTTACAATTATGTTTTTCTTTTACAGTTGTGTAACTTCCCATTTCATTTATTGTGCTGCTGTTCGTTTTCAGCATTTTCACTCTACTTTTAAATTCATTTTCTCTCCTCTTTTAAGCTCTTCACCCTGGTCAAGAGGCTTTCTGACAATGTTCTTCTTTAATCAAGCACCAGCAGTACCTCGGAGTGACCTACCCTGTGATTTTTAGCTTCCTCATACTGAGGAAGCACCAGTGTCCAATTGGCACCCGTCCCTCTTGGTATAGCCAAGATTGAGAATTTGCTGTGTCAAGATCTGTGGGTGTGAGGCTGCTCCACAACACAATAATTCAACTGTGTGATCTCCTCAAATGCATACAAAATATTGGGGTAGAGTTTCCACTTTGGGCGCATATTGCGCCTGAAAATTGTGTCGCTTAGGTTACAGTTCAAGTTTCCGCTAAAATGCATTTGCATAATCACAAATAAAATCTTCCACGAACCAGCGCAATCCAGCAGCTTAATAGAGCGTCATCCTTTTTTTTTCTTTGCAATAAAAATATTCATTGATCCATTTAAGATGTATTTAAGAGTGGTAACCTAGTGCAGTTTTATTAATACAGCTGAAAATGGGTTTATCGCCAAAAATAAGCATTTTTGATAAGAGTGTCCAGTCATCCACCTGTGAGTAACCTGATTTTAAATCAATGAAAATGACTTAATAAAACTATACTGAACTATTTACTACTTTCATTGGTGTACAATAGTCAATTTCTTAGTAAATTAAATATTTTTTAATATGTAAAATCATTTCAAACGTGCATACTAATGCCTGTTCGCCTAAGAAAACGAGCATCATTTGAAGACCTTCCTCAAACGGTCGCAAACGGGTGCAATCAGCGGAAACTCACCCCATCCTAGTTATTTTGATCTGGGGGCGTGGCCACTTTTGTGGGCGGGGCCGGCTTCGGGCACGATGCTTTTGAACCAGCGCAAAAGATCATGGAAACTCGAAATACGCCTGACATAAATAGCACTTGATTTTCCTTGATTTTCCACGGTTCGGTTCGGTCAGATTGTGTGCTGATAAATCAACCGCCATCTAGCAGAAACTCTACCCCATTGTCTCCAGACAGGGAAATTAAACATTTATTAAAAGATCTAAACAATTTTTATTTTTCACAACCCATGATTTTTAATATTTTATTTTGAATACATATAAGTACACTTGTCATGAATCTCATTGTAGTTTAAGTTGAAAATATGAATAAATTAATTATGTTGAGGATAAGCTAAAACATTACTTACATTACAAGTAGTGACCCATTGGAGAAGGCTGGTGGCATTCATCATCCAGACTTTTGATAACCAGACTGTTCCCATGGTGATTTTGAGGGAAGATGATGTAACGGAGGACAGTAATTTCCCTTGTACCTGATTATCCTGTCCACATGTCCTCACTCAGACCTACACATTGCTCCGTAACTGATAGGATATAAAACATTACTGTAAATGTGAGATAGGTACAAAGCTTTCTCTTACGCACTTCAGTGATGCATGTCACCTTTGCCATGTTAGTCACAAGACCAAATTAAAATGAACCATTAAGTTTTTGAATTAAATAAGGCCATTTGAAATTAATGGAGGAAAAAAGGAATGATCCATAGACAGCTTTTCCCTAAAAACCTGTGCAGTGCAAGACTGAAGCTCATGGCAATGTGTGGGTGGATGCGAATTATCAGTAGGGGTTTTTGCAAGTTATGCTTGAAGCGTGGATCCATCTTAAATGTGAAACTTCTTTTTTAATATTAATTTTAGTTATGTAGAGCTTATCTGGTGTCTTGCTTCGGAATATGAATATCCTGTTATTGTTTGCTGATACAGAATTCCCTTGTCATTTCATTCCTTTTCTCTCTCCTACTGCCTGGGTGGTCAAAGGAAAAAAAAACAGTAAAATCTTCTGCAGTCTGCACTTTACAGTGAAGCTTTACCAAGACTATCTGGAACTTACAGAATTTAGTGTTTGTAGCAAGATTGAAGATTGCATACTAAAATCTGATTTAATTCTTCAACCTTGTCAATACTCCTTACACAGTGATAACATTTTAAGGATATGTTAAAATTAACTCCAGAAGAGCTAAGCGAACTATTAATGATAAATAAGATAATTACTGCAATTAAGTTTTATTGGGAGTGAAAGAAGGCTTTCATGGTGCTATAAAATTTGCAATGAAAGTAGAAAATGTTGGATCTGCATAGCAGGTCTGTTCAGTGATCATCTGAAAAAGAAAGATTGGTTAACCATTTCAGATGGGACCCTGAATCGCAATTTTGATGAAAGCTCACACCCAAAACGTTGACCAATCTTTCTCTTTCAAAAGCTGACTGGCCTGCTCTCACCAATTTTCTGTTTTTTTATTTCGGATTTCCACCATTTGCACTTATTTTAAAATTTCTGTAATAGGACTTGTAGATCTTTACTCCTCAGAGAAATATGAATAATAGATAACATCACCTGGTACTCCAAAAACATTATTTCCCTCCATCCATACTCTGTTCTATATGGCAGATTTTCCTGGATCCTATTGCCCTGGTGCTGAACAAGATCAGCTAACTCAAAGTGTGCTGGCCCAAGAGTGCCATGAATTCTTGTCCTAGGTCATTAACGTGGCCCAGGGGTACCTCTGGCACAGGCCCCCATTCTGACAGGACCTAGCAACGGCAGAAGGGGAAGGAAATTGAAGCACTGCTGCAGGCCTAAGCTGCCTTATAGGAGCACAGTTGCATATTAAGCCTCTGAGATTAGTCTTCTGGCTGCTGATGAAGAACAGTACCATCAACCTTCCGAGTGGCTGCTATCTGGGGGCAGGCCATAACACCATGTTTCATTGTGCCCCCCTCCCCACCTTATGAGGGTGCGCAGATGGCGATATCCCAGGAAAACGAGGTGGGAGATTGGGAATACCACCTCACACCTTATTAACAAACCTGTGATAGGCCAGATGCAGGTCTGCTCCCTCAGAGAAGCTCTGAAAATTGTGGGCAATGTAAAATGGGCAGAGACCTGGCAAAACAGTTCTTCACCCCTTTTCCCTAACCTTTTTGCCCAGGAAAATGGGCATTTTCCAAGGACAAGGGTCAGGAAAATCTACCCTAATGTTTTTCTTCAATTAATTCAGCTCATAATTTGTAAGTTCTGCGGCATTGCTCACAAGTACTGATCAGGAGTGAAGCGGGAATACTGGAAGCAGGTCTGGATTGGCTGGGAGAATGTCCTGCCAACTGACCGTTGGCTGTCCGACTACCCCGATTTTTGGGCGGCCGTCAATTGAACTGGCCAGTGCTCTATCAGAAACAGGCATGGGGTTCGTTAATATATGCAGATCAGGGCGGAATGACGTCATTACGACCATCAATGCCATTTTCAGTTCAACCCACATTGCCACCACTACTTCCTCAACCCACCCACAAACCATGGGAGGTACAGGTCGGTAGCCATTAACGGTCTCCTTAGCTACAGTTAGGGAAAGCTAGAAGCTGGTCTGCCACTCATTTTTTCTGCAGTCTCTCCTGTGCTTTGAGTCTTAAAGGCTTCCATTATTTCATAGTATCATCATAGTATGTTACAGCACAGAAGGGGGCCATTCAGCCCATCATGCCTGTGCTGGCTCTTTGAAAGAGCTGTCCAATTTAGTCCCACTCCCCTGCTCCTTCCCCATAGCCCAGTAAATATTTTCACTTTTTTTTTTTGCTTTGCTGTTGTGGGCGCTGAAAA
Source organism: Heptranchias perlo (assembly GCF_035084215.1). NCBI lineage: Eukaryota > Metazoa > Chordata > Chondrichthyes > Hexanchiformes > Hexanchidae > Heptranchias > Heptranchias perlo. The sequence goes on along the minus strand of NC_090328.1, from coordinate 56,683,736 downwards.
ATTTCCCTGCTGCTGAAAACTGTTGATCCGTTTCACCCTCAACATTTTCTCCCCTCCCCTTTAAGGTAATTCTGCAGGCCCATGATGACCAGCAGCCCCACCAGATTTCCCGCCCTCCTAAACAGCGAGCCACTTATATACGATGCAATTAATAATGGCAGCTCACCGAGTCAATGCAAATGAAGCCCGACAACGAAAATTGATCAGTTCACCCACTGACGTCATCAAGTAGCAGAGTGGATGCCCTGCCACCACCCACCCGATATACATTATGGCCCGGAATTTTCAGTGTAACTACAGCACTGTTTTTATCAAGAATATTCATGCGTAAATGATTTCCTCAATCATTTGTGCCACTTTCAAGATACGTCCACTGAAGCCCTCTGTGCTCATTTACATAGCTCTGCCACATACAGAAAAAAACAGCTCATGCAAGTTTCCTGAAATTACGCAAATAACGTGCTGGCGTAGTATGCCCAAAGTAACCTGATATCTGCGTAACTGAGATTGCTGGAGTTAATGGTGATTTTCTTTATGGTTTTTTAAAAAAATTTCTTACTGAGACCTGCACTATACCTAACCAAAGTGCCATCAGTCTCAGTGCACCTGAAATTTTTTGGACCCCCGTCCATCTCTCGCAGCCCCCCCACTCCCCTGCAAACGCGCTCAGAATGACTAAGCAGCTGGTATGGTCCTCCCAATGATCGGGAGCAGAGGAGAGAGACCGAGAGCGGGGATAAAAGAGCGGCGGACCGAGGCCCGAGACCAGAGCGGCGGCGGACCTGATCGGGAGCAGAAGAGAGAGACCGAGAGCGGGGATAAAAGAGCGGCAGCCCGAGGCCCGAGACCAGAGCGGCGGTGGACCTGAACGGGAGCAGAGGAGAGAGACCGAGAGCGGGGATAAAAGAGCGGCGGACCGAGGCCCGAGACCAGAGCGGCGGCGGACCTGAACGGGAGCAGAGGAGAGAGACCGAGAGCGGGGATAAAAGAGCGGCGGACCGAGGCCCGAGACCAGAGCGGCGGCGGACCTGAACGGATCAAAAACAACAACAGAAAACCAAGGAGTGACGTCACAGGACAGCAGGTAAGTGATTGGTTGGTGAGTATTACTGTTGTTTTTCTTCTCTAAATTAGGGCATTGGTTTAAACTAAGAGCTGGGAAACTAAGCAGCTTTTATAGCAGGTAGTTTTTTTTTTAGTGAACCTAGGTCCCTGGTATAGTTAACATTTTCAAATTTCAATGTAATTTAAAAGGGGTAACTAAGCGAAGGCAAATCATGGCAGCAGACCTCGCACCCGTGATATGCCCCTCCTGCAAGATGTGGGAAGTAATGGACACTACCAGTGTCCCTGCCGACCATGTGTGCAGGAAGTGTGTCCACCTGCAGCTACTGACCGATCGTATCTCGGAGCTGGAGCTGCGGGTGGACTCACTGTGGAGCATCCGCGATGCAGAGAAACTCGTGGATAGCACGTTTAGCGAGTTGGTCACACCGCAGGTAAAGGCAGTACAGGCAGGAAGTGAATGGGTGACCACCAGGAAGAGTAAGAGGTGCAGGCAGGTAGTGCAGGGGTCCCCTGTGGCCATCCCCCTCTCAAACAGGTATACCGTTTTGGATACTGTTGTGGGAGATGGCTCACCAGGGGAAGGTGGCAGCGGCCAGGTTCATGGCACCGTGGCTGGCTCTGCTGCACAGGAGGGCAGGAAAAAGAGTGGCAGAGCTATAGTGATAGGGGGACTCGATTGTAAGGGGAATAGACAGGCGTTTCTGCAGACGCAACCGAGACTCCAGGATGGTATGTTGCCTCCCTGGTGCAAGGGTCAGGGATGTCTCGGAGCGGCTGCAGAACATTCTGGAGGGGGAGGGTGAACAGCCAGTTGTCGTGGTGCATATAGGTACCAACGATATAGGTAAAAAACGGGATGAGGTCCTACAAGCTGAATTTAGGGAGTTAGGAGTTAAACTAAAAAGTAGGACCTCAAAGGTAGTAATCTCAGGATTGCTACCAGTGCCACGGGCTAGTCAGAGTAGGAATGACAGGATAGCTAGGATGAATACGTGGCTTGAGAGATGGTGCAAGAGGGAGGGATTCAAATTCCTGGGACATTGGAACCGGTTCTGGGGGAGGTGGGACCAGTACAAATTGGACGGTCTGCATCTGGGCAGGACTGGAACCAATGTCCTAGGGGGAGTGTTTGCTAGTGCTGTTGGGGAGGGTTTAAACTAAAGTGGCAGGGGGATGGGAATCGTTGCAGGAAGTCAGTGGGAAGTAAAGTGGTGACAGAAACAAAAGGCAGTAAGGGAGAGTGTACAAAACATGACCGGACAAATGGTCTGAGAAAGCAGGGCAAAGACCAAGGGAAGTCTAGATTAAACTGCATTTATTTCAATGCAAGAAGTCTGATGGGCAAGGCAGATGAACTCAGGGCATGGATGGGTACATGGGACTGGGATGTTATAGCTATTACTGAAACATGGCTAAGGGAGGGGCAGGACTGGCAGCTAAATATTCCAGGGTACAGATGCTATAGGAAAGATAGAGCAGGAGGTAAGAGAGGAGGGGGAGTTGCGTTCTTGATTAGGGAGAACATCACGGCAGTAGTGAGAGAGGATATATCCGAGGGTTCGCCCACGGAGTCGATATGGGTAGAACTGAAAAATAAGAAGGGAGAGATCACGTTGATAGGATTGTACTACAGACCCCCAAATAGTCAACGGGAAATTGAGGAGCAAATATGTAAGGAGATTACAGACAGCTGCAAGAAAAATAGGGTGGTAATAGGAGGGGACTTTAACTTTCCCAACATTGACTGGGACAGCCATAGCATTAGGGGCTTGGATGGAGAGAAATTTGTTGAGTGTATTCAGGAGGAATTTCTCATTCAGTATGTGGATGGCCCGACTAGAGAGGGGGCAAAACTTGACCTCCTCTTGGGAAATAAGGAAGGGCAGGTGACAGAAGTGTTAGTGAGGGATCACTTTGGGACCAGTGATCATAATTCCATTAGTTTTAAGATAGCTATGGAGAAGGATAGGTCTGGCCCAAAAGTTAAAATTCTAAATTGGGGAAAGGCCAATTTTGATGGTATTAGACAGGAACTTTCAGAAGTTGATTGGGAGAGTCTGTTGGCAGGCAAAGGGACGTCTGGTAAGTGGGAGTCCTTCAAAAATGTGTTAACCAGGGTTCAGGGTAAGCACATTCCTTGTAAAGTAAAGGGCAAGGCTGGTAGAAGTAGGGAACCTTGGATGACTCGGGAGATTGAGGCCCTAGTCAGAAAGAAGGAGGAGGCATATGACATGCATAGGCAGCTGGGATCAAGTGGATCCCTTAAAGCGTATAGAGATTGCCGGAGTAGAGTTAAGAGAGAAATCAGGAGGGCAAAAAGGGGACATGAGATTGCTTTGGCAGATAAGGCAAAGGTGAATCCAAAGAGCTTCTACAAATACATAAAGGGCAAAAGAGTAACTAGGGAGAAAGTAGGGCCTCTGAAGGATCAACAAGGTCATCTATGTGCGGAACCACAAGAGATGGGTGAGATCCTAAATGAATATTTCGCATCGGTATTTACGGTTGAGAAAGGCATGGATGTTAGGGAATTTGGGGAAATAAATAGTGATGTCTTGAGGAGTGTACATATTACAGAGAGGGAGGTGCTGGAAGTCTTAACGCGCATCAAGGTAGATAAATCTCCGGGACCTGATGAAATGTATCCCAGGACGTTATGGGAGGTTAGGGAGGAAATTGCGGTGCCCTTGCAGAGATATTTGAATCATCCACCGCTACAGGTGAGCTGCCTGAAGATTGGAGGGTACAAATGTTGTGCCTTTGTTTAAGAAGGGCGGCAGGGAAAAGCCTGAGAACTACAGACCGGTGAGCCTGACATCTGTAGTGGGTAAGTTGTTAGAGGGTATTCTGAGAGACAGGATCTACGGGCATTTGGAGAGGCAGGGACTGATTAGGAACAGTCAGCATGGTTTTGTGAGAGGAAAATCATGTCTCATGAATTTGATTGAGTTTTTTGAAGGGGTAACCAAGAAGATAGATGAGGGCTGTGCAGTAGACGTGGTCTCCATGGACTTTAGCAAAGCCTTTGACAAGGTACCGCATGGTAGGTTGTTACATAAGGTTAAATCTCACGGGATCCAAGGTGAGGTAGCCAATTGGATACAACATTGGATTGACGACAGAAGACAGAGGGTGGGTGTAGAGGGTTGTTTTTCAAATTGGAGGCCTGTGACCAGCAGTGTGCCTCAGGGATCGGTGCTGGGTCCGCTGTTATTTGTTATTTATATTAATGATTTGAATGAGAATTTAGGAGGCATGGTTAGTAAGTTTGCAGATGACACCAATATTGGTGGCATTGTGGACAGTGAAGAAGGTTATCTAGGATTGCAACGGGATCTTGATAAATTGGGCCAGTGGGCCGATGAATGGCAGATGGAGTTTAATTTAGATAAATGTGAGGTGATGCATTTTGGGAGATCGAATCGGGCCAGGACCTACTCCGTTAATGGTAGGGCGTTGGGGAGAGTTATAGAACAAAGAGATCTAGGAGTACAGGTTCATAGCTCCTTGAAAGTGGAGTCACAGGTGGATAGGATGGTGAAGAAGGCATTCAGCTTGCTTGGTTTCATTGGTCAGAACATTGAATACAGGAGTCGGGATGTCTTGTTGAAGTTGTACAAGACATTAGTTAGGCCACACTTGGAATACTGTGTACAGTTCTGGTCACCCTATTATAGAAAGGATATTATTAAACTAGAAAGAGTGCAGAAAAGATTTACTAGAATGCTGCCGGGACTTGATGGTTTGACTTATAGGGAGAGGTTAGATAGACTGGGACTTTTTTCCCTGGAGAGTAGGAGGTTGAGGGGTGATCTTATACAAGTCTATAAAATAATGAGGGGCATAGATAAGGTAGATAGTCAAAATCTTTTCCCAATGGTAGGGGAGTCTATAACGAGGGGACATAGATTTAAGGTGAGAGGGGAGAGATAAAAAAGGGTCCAGAGGGGCAATTTTTTCACTCAAAGGGTGGTGAGTGTCTGGAACGAGCTGCCAGAGGCAGTAGTAGAGGCGGGTACAATTTTGTCTTTTAAAAAGCATTTGGACAGTTACATGGGTAAGATGGGTGTAGAGGGATATGGGCCAAGTGCAGGCAATTGGGACTAGCTTAGTGGTATAAACTGGGCGACATGGACATGTTGGGCCGAAGGGCCTGTTTCCATGTTGTAAACTTCTATGATTCTATGATTCTAATGGTCAGACCTGTAATCTGCATAAAAATAGGAGAGGAAGAGGTCTAGCAGAGGCATGAAGTTCTGAGAGTGAGGCTTCATTGCAGAAGACAGCAGCCCACTCACTATTACCCCTATTGGTGGTGCTGCATTTACACTTGGTTTACGGCGGTTTGTACACTGAAATCCAGCAAATGAAAGCCATTGGAAATTTCAGGGTAAGTTTCAATCGGGCAAGATCGGCGCAGTAATCGGCATAAATTTCAGCGTAACTGCAATCCAGGAAGTTTAGGGTGTGTATATGAAATTTCCCCCTCCCACCAATGATAATATTCTGTAGTATTACCCATTAACATTGAAGCATAAGAAAACATGGAATACAAAAAGGAAATTCAAGCTCATTCCTTACAAAAATCACATACAATTTGGACTATCATGAACTCTAACCCTCCCATTTAATCTCGAAGGGAAGGTTCTGCCAAGTTTCTCCCTGTTCTCCCCTTCAAGAAACCACCAAAGTTCAGTGCTGTGAATCTCTCTTGTTAACTCAAAGCTTTTCTCTAAGCCCTCTGCAGTGCACTAAATGCTCTTGTTAATGTAGGGTACCTAGAATCGTGCACGCTATTCCAAATGCAGTTTCATCAATGATCTGTATAAGGTTAGAACAGCTTGTGTAGTACATGATTAGTCTCATGGATGACAGTTTCACATTTACTGGATGCATGCAGTCAATAATCGTTCAAATTCTTTTCCACCTTTGCTTGTGGATATGCTTTCATCGTGTACACATTTCATGTTTTCAGTCCTAGTGTGCATGACATAACTATTGTAAAGCCCATCACTCATTCCTAAGCTATCTGCTCAATCGATTCAGATAATTTTGAATGTTATCAAACTCTTAAACTCGTCACTCAATTTCTTCAACACCTCCTCACTGGCCTCTTGAACTCCACCCTACACAAAGTCCAACTTGTCCAAAACTCTGTCCGCATCCTGTCCTCACTGACCTCCATTGGCTCCCCATCCTTTAACGCACTCAAGTCAAAATCTTCATCCTCATTTATAAATCCCTGCTCATGGCCTTGCCTCTCCCTACGCCTGTAACCTACATTCCAGTGCCTATCTTTTGTGTCCCAGTCTCTGACCTGTGTATCCTACCTTCTCTTCACTCCAGCATCAGTGGCAGAGACATCAGCTGCCTTGGTCCCACTCTCTGGAATTCCCTCCCTAAATCCTGTTTTTTCTCTCTATCTCTTCTATCATGCTTTCATTTCCTCCAGCGTGAAGTGCCTTAGGACATTTTGCTTTGTTAAAGGTGCTGTCTGAATGTAAATTGTTGTTGTCGTCCATATAGCTTGGTCGTGATGTATCAATTTGATCTCTACCTAAGCTCTCCAACTTCCCTGAAATTGCTGTAAAGCCTTTCAGAACAGTGTCATCTGCAACAAGAATTTGGGCTTGCATAGCATGAACTTAAAATCTATACTTCAAAATTAGACTTGGACAACCCACATTTTGGACGCTCCAACGCTTTCTAAATTTGAGGTCTGAAATTACCCAAATCCTCAGTTAATATGAAAGCAAGAAAGTACCATAAAAGATAGCTACTGTGAACTTACAGTACACCAATTTAACAAAATATTTGCTAAGTTTAAGGTCAGATTTTAAGCAGGAGAAAGTTTTAAAATCAAAACAGATCTCTAAACTCTATGTTTTAACCTTTGAATAATAGCTTGTTTACAACAACAGTAACTTGCATTGATATAGCATATTTAATGGAATATCCCAAGGCGCTTCACAAATAGGGTAAGAAAACAAGTGAGCTAGGAACGCTGAGCTAAGGAAGAATGATCAAACGTTTGGTTGGAAAGGTGAGTTTTGAGAAGGTTTTTGAAGTTGGAGAGAGGCAGAGAAGTTTAAGGAGGGAACTTTAAAGGGTAGGAGTGAGACAGCTGAAGGCTGTACCACCAATGGTGGGGCAACAGGAAGGGGGCATTCACAGAAGAACAAAGTGTTTGGGAATGGATATGGGGCTGGAAGAGATTGCATAGTTAGCGTGGGGTGAGACCACAAAGTGATTTAAAGACAAGGACAAGGATTTTAAACTTAATGCATTGGGAAACAGGGAGCCTGTCAGTGTAGGTTAGTGAGGACTAAGTGATTGGCAATCAGGACAGTATTCTAAAGTTTTGGGTAAGTTTGAGCTTATGAAAGGTGGAGGGCAGGAAGCCACCAAGGAGCACATTAGTGTATTTGAGTCTGGAGGTAACAAGCAAGCATAAGGGTTTCAGCAATGAAAGGGCTGAGGTGGGAAATCTTGTGGATGTGGAAGTAAGCAGTCTTGATGATGGATAGATTACGGGGTTTAAGTCTCAGCTCAAGGTCAAACAGGATGCCAAAATGATCTGATTCAACCTGAGGCAGTGGCTGGGGAGGGGGATGCAGTCAGTAACAAGGGAGTGGAGTATATAGCCGAGTCCGAAGACAATGGTTTCTGTCTTCCTGATGTTGAGCTGGAGGAAATTGTGACTTATACAAACTTGATGTTGGACAAGCAGTCTGACAGCATGGAGGCAGTCAATGGTTTGAGAGAGGTGATAGACAAGTAGAACTGGGTGTTGACAGCATACATATGAAAGCTGATCGCTTGATTGCAGATGATGTACTGAGAGGCAACATGTAGATAAAGAATAGGTGGTGGCCAAGGACTCCTGAGGTGATGGTACGGTGGGGTGGGGGGGGGGGGTGGTGAGGAGGGGACCATTGCTGGAGATGCACTGGCAACATTGGGATGAGTAAAAATGGAAGCATACAATCGTGGCCCCACGGAAGAGTGGCATTGGAGGAAGATAGCTTGGTCATCCATGTCAAATGCTGTTGAAAGGTTGAGGAGGCTGAGATGGGATAATACATCTTGATTACAGTCACAGAGGATGTCATTTATGATTTTGGCTAGGACCGTTTCAGTGCTGTTGGAAGGGCAGAAGCTGGACTGAAGGGATTCAAACAGAAAATTATGGTCGAGATGGGACCAGAGCTGGAAGGAAGTGACACATTTGAAGACCTTAGAGGGGAAAGGGTGATTAGTGATGGGACAGTAGTTGGAGATGACGGATGGGTTGAAGATATTTTTTTTGAGGAGGCAGGGTGATTAAAACAAATAGCCACTTAGAGCCAAAGTCCATCAGTTCCTTAATCTAAAAAAATTACTTGCCTCTTAAAAGTACACCAATATGATGTTGAAATTTTACAGATTTCTATGGCACAGATCTCTGATGAAATTATGATCTTTGCTTCTTTTCAAAAATTAAATGATTGACTGGTATTGACAGCCACCAAGGAGCACATTAGTGTATTTGAGTCTGGAGGTAACAAGCAAGCATAAGGGTTTCAGCAATGAAAGGGCTGAGGTGGGAAATCTTGTGGATGTGGAAGTAAGCAGTCTTGATGATGGATAGATTACGGGGTTTAAGTCTCAGCTCAAGGTCAAACAGGATGCCAAAATGATCTGATTCAACCTGAGGCAGTGGCTGGGGAGGGGGATGCAGTCAGTAACAAGGGAGTGGAGTATATAGCCGAGTCCGAAGACAATGGTTTCTGTCTTCCTGATGTTGAGCTGGAGGAAATTGTGACTTATACAAACTTGATGTTGGACAAGCAGTATAACTGGCAAAAGGCTCTCAGTTCCTACACATTGACTCACTTCCATTTTGCCTAAAAGCCCTTTGTTCTTTTTAGTGCAGAAGAGATTGCACCTGATTTCATAGCATCATAGTAGGTACAGCACAGGAGAAGGCCATTAGGCCCATCGTGCCTGTGCCTGCTCTTTGAAAGAGCTATCCAATTAGTCCCAGTCCCCATATCTAAGGAGGATTGGAAAATTGTGGCCAGAGCTTCTGCAATTTCCACCTGATTGACACCGATAACCATTAATACTCAGCCAAGTGTCAGTGTCTGACATTTATTCAATGTGTTGTTTTGACTGAACTCAGCAATGAAGGTGAAACTGTCTAACACCCTCCTTGTTTCCACTGCTAGTGTTCTTAGCACAAGTTAAATGGAATATGTACGACAATAAAGAAAAGTCACATAGTCAGTCAGCTTCTTTTACTGGTGCCCCGTGCAAAAGCACAAAGCCAATTTTCTGCTAAACCCAGCTCATATAACTCAGAGTCCGATTTGCTTGACTTTCACAAATAGTTTTTGCTCTTCAATGTCAGGAAGTATTGAACAGGAGCCAGAAGAGTATATCGCTTTTTCTGAAGCTGATCGTTTATCCTGTCGGACGACACTTCCTCAAAAAACAACAACTACTTACTTTATGTAGCACTTTTAATGTCATAAAATGTTCCAAGGTTCTTCACACGAGTGATTATCAAACAAAATTTGATACCGAGCCACATAAGGAGATATTAGGACAGGTGACCAAAAGCTTGGTCAAAGAAGTAGGTTTTAAGGAGCGTCTTAAAGGAGGACAGAGAGAGATAGAGAGGTGGACAGGTTTAGGGAGGGAATTCCAGAGCTTAGGGCCTAGGCAACTCAAGGCACGGCCGCCAATGGTGGAGCGATTAAAATCAGGAATGCGAAAGAGGCAAGAATTGGAGGAGCCCAGAGATCTCGGAGGGTTGTAGGGCTGGAGGAGGTTACAGAGATGAGGAGGGGCGAGGCCATGGAGGGATTTGAAAACAAGGATGAGAATTTTAAAATCGAGGCGTTCCCAAACTGGGAGCCAATGTAGGTCAGTGAGCACAGTGGTGATGGGAGAACGGGACTTGGAGCAAGTTAGGATACAGGCAGCAGAGTTTTGGATGAGCTCAAGTTTATGGAGGGTGGAAGATGGGAGGGCCAGCCAGGAGAGTATTGGAATAGTCCAATCTATAGGTAACAAAAGCTTATTTACTTTTGTTAACAATGCATTCTCTGCAGAGTGCTGCAGATCAAGAAAATTAGAGAACTACTGCAAAGAATATTTTCTTTTAGGACTTTCATTTTCCCTCTTACTCTTTGTTCTATCTCCCCCAACCCCCCACCTCTTATGACATGAGGTGGAGATGCCGGTGATGGACTGGGGTTGACAATTGTAAACAATTTTACAACACCAAGTTATAGAACAACGATTTTATTTTAAAATCCACAAGCTTTCGGAGGCCGAAAGCTTGTGGATTTTAAAATAAAATTGTTGGACTATAACTTGGTGTTGTAAAATTGTTTACAATTATGACATGAGTGCAGCATTCCCAGCAACAAATAGCACAGGCGATTTTTCAGTTCCACAGAATGGACATGGGATCTATTGTCCACTATTGCATACTTCACCTGAAACAAGAGGAGAGGGCAGTTCAGATGCAGTCCGTATTCACGTGGCATAAGGGGCACACAGCTCATCAAACAAACTAAATATGATTGCAGAGATTGGAATATGGTCAGTTTACTTTACTTTGGGATAATTGACACTTCCTTTTCTGCAAAATAAAAAAACCCTGCAAGATATACTAAAACTAATGCAATTTAATCATCTTTGGTACATGTAGTTTTCAAGTCCAAATGGTGTTTAGGCATGTTTAGTCTAAGGAGGAGTTACGCTGCTCTTGACCTTTTAAAAAAAAATGTTGCTCTGTGGCCTGCAGAGGGAGCGACATGCAGGTTTTCTGGGTCCGCTCATTTGTATAATGTGGAATAGGCATTGGTGTAAAAGCCGTGTAAAACAGGGGAAGTGACTGAACTGCATGGAAACTCGTGTGCAGCCTTTAAAAACACTGATCAGCTTGCACACTTCAGCAGCAGACTGGAGGACAACCAGGTAAAAAAAGAATCGTGCTTCTCTCTCACATAACTTCACTGCATGTTTTATCATACTTTTTAAGAAGTATGAGATTATCAGCAAGAAGGCAGCAGGGCATGGCACCAAGTCAGAGAAGAGGACCACAAAACTTCACTGATTCAAAGCTCCAAGCCCTTCTGGAAGAGATAGAAACAGGAAGCACAGATTCTTGGGTGTGGGTTTCACCAAGGGAGGTGGTATTGGCATTGACTGTCAACTCCCTCACTCCGAGATCTGCAGAACAGTGTCACAAAAAAGTTCCACATCTTCAGCAAGGCAGGCAAGGTAACAGTGGACACTTTCCCTTTTCTTTCTTGCCCAGCTTGGGCACCAGCACAATCTTCACCCTCTTTAAGCAACACTTGCTCAACTAACCTTTCACAGTGCTCTCTGGTTAAGGGGGCTCCAACATGGCATCGTGCACAATGCCTACCCTGCTCCCCTCAGACATATTACTTGCCTTGGACAACTCTAAAACCCCTTTCTGAACTTAACAGCCTCATACCCACACATGTTTCACTTCACCTCTCCCAATGCCACTTGACTCACGTTCCTCAACCACGAGTCTTACTCTCATTTATTCTTTTTATCTTCTTGCAGGTGAAATTAGTGCAGAATAGCCATCCCAGGTAGGGCACTGGAGGGGACTTCTAAATCTGAAATACCTCATCCCCTTCAAGATCTTGGAGCTTGTGGGGATGCCCTCAGCTCTTGCTGTAGGAGACGGCGAGGTTGGCGGCATCTTGCCAGCACCATCTAACTGACTGAGCACCTAGATTGTTGCCATGGAATCCTTGTAAAGCGCCCCAAAGCCATCCATTTGATTTGATTTCCTTCCCTGAAGAGATCAGGATGGAACAAATTATAAAGGATGAAGGCATCATGCACATTGTACAGGATCCTCTGATTGTTATTGCATGCTATCTGGACATTGGGCGAGTAGAAGCTCTTCCTGTTGAGCGGGTACCATCAAAGCAATCTGGGTGCTATCGATTGCACCCTGGACTTTGGGGAAGACAGCAATGCCATAAAACTGGATGGCCTTATCGTGCTGCTGTCTTGTTGTAATGACAAAGGCGACGAATTGGTCTGTTGTTCTGTGAAGGGTATCAGTGACCTGACAAAGACATGCCTGTACTGCACCCTGGCTAATGTTACATGGATCCTGTGTAGCTGCCTGAAATAACTCTATGCCATAAAAATTGAGGGCGGTGGTCACATTCATAACCACCAAGAGCGCTGTGCGGGCAGATGAATGTAGCTGCGGGTCACAGGTCTGCTCTATTGCACTGAAACGCACTCTACTTACACATAACTCTTCAGAAAGGTACTCTGTATATTCTATTGGTGGTGGAGGGGGGGGGGGGGGGGGGGGCGGGTGGTGTTGGATAATACCTGCTAGATTGCATCTTCCTTAAATAGTGCTCAACTCTCTGGTCCATTCTGTGCTACTGCTCCTCTTCTATGATAATAGCACACATTGGTATGGCCATAGGAAGTGACATACGACTCCTGAGAAGCCCTGACCATGGATGGGGACTAGTGGGACCTGTCAGAAGCAACTGCATGCATTTGAAATCAGAAATCCTCTCAAAAAAATCTTGTAAAATATATTTCCCAGCTATAGAAGTCAGTGTTTTCAACTCTCCAGAATCTTCAGGCTCAAAAGTTCCTCACTTGCACATTGATCAGGTGAGGTGATCCCGGCAAAAAGAGCAGTGGCCCTAACACTGACCCTTGGGGGACACCACTGTCTACTTCCCTCCAGTCTGAAAAACAACTGTTTATACTCTCTACTTTCTGTCTCTTAGCCAATTTCATACCCACACTGCCACTGTCCCTTTAATCTCATGGGCTTCAATCTCGCTAGAGATTTTAATTCACGGCTAACGACACTATCTCTCAAATTTATCTCCTATCTGTGATTCGAGTACAATGGGGATGGAATCTCCAAGCTTTCTGTCACTCAAACTCACCTTCTATTTGCAACAAGCTTACCTGCTACCATTGAGAGCAAGCCCTGGGACTGTTTCTCATTCCAGCTTACCTGCCATTGACAGTGAGTCCCTGTTATCACGCAGACTCATTATTGCTCAAACTTATCTGCTACAATTCAATAGTCTTAAGTAATTTCTGTCATTTGGCCTCAACTCCTATCTCTTGCCTGTTACTCAAGCCTAATTGCTTCCATTGGTAGACTCTCTGTCACTCAAATTTACCATTACTGAGATTAAGTCCCCAGACAGTTTCATACTCAATCAACTGCGAATGCTGGAAATGTGAAATAAAAACAGAAAAAGCTGGAAATATTCAGCAAGTCAGACAGCATTTGTGGAGAAAGAAACAAAGTTAATGTTTCAGATCGATGCAGTGGTTATGATCTGAAGTTATTGAAATCAATGTTGAGTCCAGAAGGTTGTAAAGTGCCTAATTGATAGATTAGGCACTTTCTATTAGGCACTTTACAACCTTCTGGACTCAACATTAATTTCAATAACTTCAGATCATAACCACTGTTCCCATTTTTTCAGACAGCAGGGGCTGGTAATGGTTCTGATGTTGCCATTTACAGCTTCTCTAGACTCATCTTTTGTTTCTTTACCTGTCCCATTACCAACTTCCTTGCCTTGCACCATCATCCCTTTTGTCATTTAATCCTGCCCTCCACCCTATCAGAGACCTTCCCTTTTGTTCTTTCCTCCCCCACTTTGCCTGGCTCTGTACTTGTTTAAAAACTGTTAAATCTTCCAGTTCTGACGAAAGGTCTTCGACCTGAAACGTTAACTCTGTTTCTTTCTCCACAGATGCTGTCAGACTTGCTGAGTATTTCCAATATTTTCTGTTTTTGTTTCATACTCAAGCTCACCGGATGACAATGAACGTGAGTCCCTACACTGTCTCCAACTCAAACTCAACTATTGAGAACGAATTCCTGGAATATCTAGCTGACATAATATATATGAAAGTGAATCCCTATCTGTATGTCACTCCGGCTCACATCTTCCCTATCAATGCCACATAGTATCATTAGAAGTGAAATTTGTCAATTAGACAATCAACAAGCAAAACATATCAAACCTAGAACTCCCCTCTTTCTTGGAGTGGAAATCAAGTAATAACAGCGGAAGGAAGAGAAGTTGGGACAGACCCTTCTCCACTGGTTTTCAGACCCATGGAGGCAGCCACAGAGAAATCCGATGGAGCGGGTGAGCACTTCAGATTGGGGGTGTGTCTAGGGCATTCCTGGGCTCCCCTGGAAATCCCGCCATAAGACCCGGTGGTACCTAAGCCTGCAGAAGGCAGGTGCAGGCACTGTTCTGGGCTGCATGTGGGCCCCACTGAGATCATTTCAAATGACGACCAATCACAGACAAATCGATCAATTGATTGGGACCTACCATCCTTGGAGGATGAAAGGTCAACAAAAAAAGAACTTGCATTTATATGGTGCCTAGCACATCCTCAGAATGTCCCAAAGCACTTCACAGCCAATTAATTACTTTTGAAGTGCAGTCACTGTTGTTATGTAGCAAATGTAGCAGCTAATTTATATACATCAAGGTCCCATAAACAATAATGAGATAAATGAGCAGTTAATCTGTTAATTGGTGGTGTTGCTTAAGAGATAAATCTTGGCCACGACACCAGAAGTCCTCTACTCTTCTAATAATGCCATGGGATCTTTTACATCCACTTGGATAGGTGGACGGGGCCCTCAGTTTAATATCTCATCCAAAGGACAGCACCTCACTCAGTATTGTACTGAAGTGTCAGCCCACATTAAGTATTTTAATATTTTGATTAGTTTATTGTTATTTTCAGATCCACTCGATGTCTGGTGTGAAATGATAATATAAAGTGATACATTCATGATTAATGTTTGTGTCACTTTTTTTTTGCATATTTGACAATCATATGCACCGTCATAGGATGTTACTGCATAACAAAACAAGTTCCAGCAGCCAATTTGCATAGCATAAACCAATTAGACATAAATTGCCCATCTAGAGGCTAGACGTATAGGTCTGTACTAGCTAGCTTACAATTTTCCACCATTAAAATGAATGGATGGAAAATTGAAAGCTTTTTGCCATATATATTTGTTAAAGCACAGGCTGGAAGCTGTTTTTATCACTGGACCAATTACCCAAACATGAGATAGCACAAAATCATTTCACCAGAACCCTTGAAATGAGCAGACAGAAGAGACTTCCATCCCATCAATTTGGGCCCAGGCCCTTGAGATGAAAGGCCAGTGTCTAACCCACTACACCACCCAGTTCCCCCAAACTTAAGGTTTTATGTAAGGTAAAGATGGAAAAAAAGACATGCATTTATATGGTGCCTTTCATGACCTCAGGATGTCCCAAAGTGCTTTACAGCCAATGAAGAACTTTTGAAGTGTAGTCACTGTTGCAATGTAGAAAATTTGGCAGCCAATTTGCATCAAGCAAGCTCCCATAAAGAGCAGTGAAATAGATAACCAAATCATCTGTTTTAGGTGTTGGTTGAAGGATAAATATTGGCCAGGACATCAGGAGAACTCCTCTGCTCTCCTTTGAATAGTGCCATGGGATCTTTTACAATCACCTGAGGATGCAGATGGGGCCTCAATTTAACATCTGATCCAAAGGATGGCATCTCCAGCAGTGCAACACTCCTTCAGTACTACACACAAGTATCAGCCTGGATTATATGCTGAAATCTCTGGAGTGGGGCTTGAACCCACAACCTTCTGACTCAGAGGTGAGAGTGCTACCATTGAGTCAAGGCTGACGCCTATTACTTCATTGCAATTGTGGCTTTAGCTGCAATTATTTAGCAAACTATGTAGCCAGCCAATGTGAAAAAGAACTATTGATCTCACAGTGACATCCTGTGCAAAAAGACAGCAATAACAGGAATCGCATCACAGAGCAATGTTTTTGCAGTTGAGAAAAGTGATCCTGAAAGGTTTATATTTTAGTTATATCTCTGAAATTTATGAAGTGCCAGTATACCAACAGTGAATGGAATTTTAATTTAATAAGTCAAACTGTATAAAGAGGGAGCAGTGTGAGAGTGGACCCGGCCCAGATAAAGAGAGCAGTGTGAGAGTGGACCCGGCCCAGATAAAGGGAGCAGTGTGAGAGTGGACCCGGCCCAGATAAAGGGAGCAGTGTGAGAGTGGACCCGGCCCAGATAAAGGGAGAGTGTGAGAGTGGACCCGGCCCAGATAAAGGGAGCAGTGTGAGAGTGGACCCGGCCCAGATAAAGGGAGCAGTGTGAGAGTGGACCCGGCCCAGTATAAAGGGAGAGTGTGAGAGTGGACCCAGTCCAGATAAAGAGAGCAGTGTGAGAGTGGACCCGGCCCAGTATAAAGGGAGCAGTGTGGGAGTGGACCCGGCCCAGATAAAGGGAGCAGTGTGAGAGTGGACCCGGCCCAGTATAAAGGGAGCAGTGTGAGAGTGGACCCAGTCCAGATAAAGGGAGCAGTGTGAGAGTGGACCCGGCCCAGTATAAAGGGAGAGTGTGAGAGTGGACCCGGCCCAGATAAAGGGAGCAGTGTGGGAGTGGACCCGGCCCAGATAAAGGGAGCAGTGTGGGAGTGGACCCGGCCCAGAATAAAGGGAGAGTGTGAGAGTGGACCCGGCCCAGATAAAGGGAGCAGTGTGGGAGTGGACCCGGCCCAGTATAAAGAGAGCAGTGTGAGAGTGGACCCGGCCCAGATAAAGGGAGCAGTGTGAGAGTGGACCCGGCCCAGTATAAAGGGAGAGTGTGAGAGTGGACCCGGCCCAGATAAAGGGAGCAGTGTGAGAGTGGACCCGGCCCAGTATAAAGGGAGAGTGTGAGAGTGGACCCGGCCCAGTATAAAGGGAGCCGTGTGAGAGTGGACCCGGCCCAGATAAAGGGAGCAGTGTGGGAGTGGACCCGGCCCAGATAAAGGGAGCAGTGTGAGAGTGGACCCGGCCCAGATAAAGAGAGCAGTGTGAGAGTGGACCCGGCCCAGTATAAAGGGAGCAGTGTGAGAGTGGACCCGGCCCAGTATAAAGAGAGCAGTGTGAGAGTGGACCCGGCCCAGATAAAGGGAGCAGTGTGAGAGTGGACCCGGCCCAGTATAAAGGGAGAGTGTGAGAGTGGACCCGGCCCAGATAAAGGGAGCAGTGTGAGAGTGGACCCAGCCCAGTATAAAGGGAGCAGTGTGGGAGTGGACCCGGCCCAGATAAAGGGAGCAGTGTGAGAGTGGACCCGGCCCAGTATAAAGGGAGCAGTGTGAGAGTGGACCCGGCCCAGTATAAAGGGAGCAGTGTGAGAGTGGACCCAGCCCAGTATAAAGGGAGCAGTGTGGGAGTGGACCCGGCCCAGTATAAAGGGAGCAGTGTGAGAGTGGACCCGGCCCAGTATAAAGGGAGCAGTGTGAGAGTGGACCCAGCCCAGTATAAAGGGAGCAGTGTGGGAGTGGACCCGGCCCAGTATAAAGGGAGCAGTGTGGGAGTGGACCCGGCCCAGTATAAAGGGAGCAGTGTGAGAGTGGACCCGGCCCAGATAAAGGGAGAGTGTGAGAGTGGACCCAGCCCAGTATAAAGAGAGCAGTGTGAGAGTGGACCCAGCCCAGTATAAAGGGAGAAGTGTGAGAGTGGACCCAGCCCAGTATAAAGGGAGAAGTGTGAGAGTGGACCCAGCCCAGTATAAAGAGAGCAGTGTGAGAGTGGACCCAGCCCAGTATAAAGGGAGAAGTGTGAGAGTGGACCCAGCCCAGTATAAAGAGAGCAGTGTGAGAGTGGACCCAGCCCAGTATAAAGGGAGAAGTGTGAGAGTGGACCCGGCCCAGTATAAAGAGAGCAGTGTGGGAGTGGACCCAGCCCAGTATAAAGGGAGCAGTGTGGGAGTGGACCCGGCCCAGATAAAGAGAGCAGTGTGAGAGTGGACCCGGCCCAGTATAAAGGGAGAGTGTGAGAGTGGACCCGGCCCAGTATAAAGGGAGCAGTGTGAGAGTGGACCCAGCCCAGTATAAAGGGAGAAGTGTGAGAGTGGACCCGGCCCAGTATAAAGAGAGCAGTGTGAGAGTGGACCCAGCCCAGTATAAAGGGAGCAGTGTGAGAGTGGACCCAGCCCAGTATAAAGGGAGAAGTGTGAGAGTGGACCCGGCCCAGTATAAAGAGAGCAGTGTGAGAGTGGACCCAGCCCAGTATAAAGGGAGCAGTGTGGGAGTGGACCCGGCCCAGATAAAGAGAGCAGTGTGAGAGTGGACCCGGCCCAGTATAAAGGGAGAAGTGTGAGAGTGGACCCAGCCCAGTATAAAGAGAGCAGTGTGAGAGTGGACCCAGCCCAGTATAAAGGGAGAAGTGTGAGAGTGGACCCGGCCCAGTATAAAGAGAGCAGTGTGAGAGTGGACCCAGCCCAGTATAAAGGGAGCAGTGTGGGAGTGGACCCGGCCCAGATAAAGAGAGCAGTGTGAGAGTGGACCCGGCCCAGTATAAAGAGAGAAGTGTGAGAGTGGACCCAGCCCAGTATAAAGGGAGAAGTGTGAGAGTGGACCCAGCCCAGTATAAAGAGAGCAGTGTGAGAGTGGACCCAGCCCAGTATAAAGGGAGAAGTGTGAGAGTGGACCCAGCCCAGTATAAAGAGAGCAGTGTGAGAGTGGACCCAGCCCAGTATAAAGGGAGAAGTGTGAGAGTGGACCCGGCCCAGTATAAAGAGAGCAGTGTGAGAGTGGACCCAGCCCAGTATAAAGGGAGCAGTGTGGGAGTGGACCCGGCCCAGATAAAGAGAGCAGTGTGAGAGTGGACCCGGCCCAGTATAAAGAGAGCAGTGTGGGAGTGGACCCGGCCCAGATAAAGGGAGCAGTGTGAGAGTGGACCCGGCCCAGTACAAAGAGAGCAGCGTGGGAGTGGACCCGGCCCAGATAAAGGGAGCAGTGTGAGAGTGGACCTGGCCCAGTATAAAGAGAGCAGTGTGGGAGTGGACCCGGCCCAGATAAAGAGAGCAGTGTGAGAGTGGACCCAGCCCAGTATAAAGAGAGCAGTGTGAGAGTGGACCCAGCCCAGTATAAAGGGAGAAGTGTGAGAGTGGACCCAGCCCAGTATAAAGAGAGCAGTGTGAGAGTGGACCCAGCCCAGTATAAAGGGAGAAGTGTGAGAGTGGACCCGGCCCAGTATAAAGAGAGCAGTGTGAGAGTGGACCCAGCCCAGTATAAAGGGAGCAGTGTGGGAGTGGACCCGGCCCAGATAAAGAGAGCAGTGTGAGAGTGGACCCGGCCCAGTATAAAGAGAGCAGTGTGGGAGTGGACCCGGCCCAGATAAAGGGAGCAGTGTGAGAGTGGACCCGGCCCAGTACAAAGAGAGCAGCGTGGGAGTGGACCCGGCCCAGATAAAGGGAGCAGTGTGAGAGTGGACCTGGCCCAGTATAAAGAGAGCAGTGTGGGAGTGGACCCGGCCCAGATAAAGAGAGCAGTGTGGGAGTGGACCCGGCCCAGTATAAAGGGAGCAGTGTGAGAGTGGACCCGGCCCAGTATAAAGGGAGAGTGTGAGAGTGGACCCAGCCCAGTATAAAGGGAGCAGTGAGAGAGTGGACCCGGCCCAGATAAAGGGAGCAGTGTGAGAGTGGACCTGGCCCAGTATAAAGAGAGCAGTGTGAGAGTGGACCTGGCCCAGTATAAAGGGAGCAGTGTGGGAGTGGACCCGGCCCAGATAAAGGGAGCAGTGTGAGAGTGGACCTGGCCCAGTATAAAGGGAGCAGTGTGAGAGTGGACCCGGCCCAGATAAAGGGAGCAGTGTGAGAGTGGACCTGGCCCAGTATAAAGGGAGCAGTGTGAGAGTGGACCTGGCCCAGTATAAAGAGAGCAGTGTGAGAGTGGACCCAGCCCAGATAAAGAGAGCAGTGTGGGAGTGGACCCGGCCCAGTGTAAAGGGAGAGTGTGAGAGTGGACCCGGCCCAGATAAAGAGAGCAGTGTGGGAGTGGACCCGGCCCAGTATAAAGGGAGCAGTGTGAGAGTGGACCCGGCCCAGATAAAGAGAGCAGTGTGGGAGTGGACCCGGCCCAGTATAAAGGGAGAGTGTGAGAGTGGACCCGGCCCAGTATAAAGGGAGCAGTGAGAGAGTGGACCCGGCCCAGTATAAAGGGAGCAGTGAGAGAGTGGACCCGGCCCAGATAAAGGGAGCAGTGTGAGAGTGGACCTGGCCCAGTATAAAGAGAGCAGTGAGAGAGTGGACCCGGCCCAGTATAAAGGGAGCAGTGTGAGAGTGGACCCGGCCCAGTATAAAGGGAGCAGTGAGAGAGTGGACCCGGCCCAGTATAAAGGGAGCAGTGTGAGAGTGGACCCGGCCCAGATAAAGGGAGCAGTGTGAGAGTGGACCCGGCCCAGTATAAAGGGAGCAGTGTGAGAGTGGACCTGGCCCAGTATAAAGTGAGCAGTGTGAGAGTGGACCCGGCCCAGTATAAAGGGAGCAGTGTGAGAGTGGACCTGGCCCAGTATAAAGAGAGCAGTGTGAGAGTGGACCTGGCCCAGATAAAGGGAGCAGTGTGAGAGTGGACCCGGCCCAGATAAAGAGAGCAGTGTGAGAGTGGACCCAGCCCAGATAAAGGGAGCAGTGTGAGAGTGGACCCAGCCCAGATAAAGAGAGCAGTGTGAGAGTGGACCCGGCCCAGATAAAGAGAGCAGTGTGAGAGTGGACCCGGCCCAGTATAAAGGGAGCAGTGTGAGAGTGGACCTGGCCCAGATAAAGGGAGCAGTGAGAGAGTGGACCCGGCCCAGATAAAGGGAGCAGTGAGAGAGTGGACCCGGCCCAGATAAAGGGAGCAGTGTGGGAGTGGACCCGGCCCAGATAAAGGGAGCAGTGAGAGAGTGGACCCGGCCCAGATAAAGAGAGCAGTGTGAGAGTGGACCCGGCCCAGATAAAGAGAGCAGTGTGAGAGTGGACCCGGCCCAGATAAAGAGAGCAGTGTGAGAGTGGACCCGGCCCAGATAAAGAGAGCAGTGTGAGAGTGCACCCGGCCCAGATAAAGGGAGCAGTGAGAGAGTGGACCCGGCCCAGTATAAAGGGAGCAGTGTGAGAGTGGACCCAGCCCAGTATAAAGGGAGCAGTGTGGGAGTGGACCCGGCCCAGATAAAGGGAGCAGTGTGAGAGTGGACCCGGCCCAGTATAAAGGGAGCAGTGTGAGAGTGGACCCAGCCCAGTATAAAGGGAGCAGTGTGGGAGTGGACCCGTCCAGTATAAAGGGAGCAGTGTGAGAGTGGACCCGGCCCAGATAAAGGGAGCAGTGTGAGAGTGGACCCGGCCCAGATAAAGGGAGCAGTGAGAGAGTGGACCCGGCCCAGATAAAGGGAGCAGTGTGAGAGTGGACCTGGCCCAGTATAAAGAGAGCAGTGTGAGAGTGGACCCGGCCCAGATAAAGGGAGCAGTGTGAGAGTGGACCTGGCCCAGTATAAAGAGAGCAGTGTGAGAGTGGACCCGGCCCAGATAAAGGGAGCAGTGTGAGAGTGGACCCGGCCCAGTATAAAGGGAGCAGTGTGAGAGTGGACCTGGCCCAGTATAAAGGGAGCAGTGTGGGAGTGGACCTGGCCCAGTATAAAGAGAGCAGTGTGAGAGTGGACCCGGCCCAGAAAAAGGGAGCAGTGTGAGAGTGGACCCGGCCCAGTATAAAGGGAGCAGTGAGAGAGTGGACCCGGCCCAGTATAAAGGGAGAGTGTGAGAGTGGACCTGGCCCAGTATAAAGGGAGCAGTGTGAGAGTGGACCCGGCCCAGTATAAAGGGAGCAGTGTGAGAGTGGACCCGGCCCAGATAAAGAGAGCAGTGTGAGAGTGGACCCGGCCCAGTATAAAGGGAGCAGTGTGAGAGTGGACCCGGCCCAGATAAAGGGAGCAGTGAGAGAGTGGACCCGGCCCAGTATAAAGGGAGCAGTGTGAGAGTGGACCCGGCCCAGTATAAAGGGAGCAGTGTGAGAGTGGACCCGGCCCAGATAAAGAGAGCAGTGTGAGAGTGGACCCGGCCCAGTATAAAGGGAGCAGTGTGAGAGTGGACCCGGCCCAGATAAAGGGAGCAGTGAGAGAGTGGACCCGGCCCAGTATAAAGGGAGCAGTGTGAGAGTGGACCCGGCCCAGTATAAAGGGAGCAGTGTGAGAGTGGACTCGGCCCAGATAAAGGGAGCAGTGTGAGAGTGGACCCAGCCCAGTATAAAGGGAGCAGTGTGAGAGTGGACCCGGCCCAGATAAAGGGAGCAGTGTGAGAGTGGACCCGGCCCAGTATAAAGGGAGCAGTGTGAGAGTGGACCCGGCCCAGATAAAGGGAGCAGTGTGAGAGTGGACCCAGCCCAGTATAAAGGGAGCAGTGTGAGAGTGGACCCGGCCCAGTATAAAGGGAGCAGTGTGAGAGTGGACCCAGCCCAGATAAAGGGAGAGTGTGAGAGTGGACCCGGCCCAGTATAACGGGAGCAGTGTGAGAGTGGACCCGGCCCAGATAAAGGGAGCAGTGTGGGAGTGGACCCAGCCCAGATAAAGGGAGCAGTGTGAGAGTGGACCCGGCCCAGTATAAAGGGAGCAGTGAGAGAGTGGACCCGGCCCAGATAAAGGGAGCAGTGTGAGAGTGGACCTGGCCCAGTATAAAGAGAGCAGTGTGAGAGTGGACCCGGCCCAGTATAAAGGGAGCAGTGAGAGAGTGGACCCGGCCCAGATAAAGGGAGCAGTGTGAGAGTGGACCTGGCCCAGTATAAAGAGAGCAGTGAGAGAGTGGACCCGGCCCAGTATAAAGGGAGCAGTGTGAGAGTGGACCCAGCCCAGTATAAAGGGAGCAGTGTGGGAGTGGACCCGGCCCAGATAAAGGGAGCAGTGTGGGAGTGGACCCGGCCCAGTATAAAGGGAGCAGTGTGAGAGTGGACCCGGCCCAGTATAAAGGGAGCAGTGTGAGAGTGGACCCGGCCCAGTATAAAGGGAGCAGTGTGAGAGTGGACCCGGCCCAGTATAAAGGGAGCAGTGTGAGAGTGGACCCGGCCCAGATAAAGGGAGCAGTGTGGGAGTGGACCCGGCCCAGTATAAAGGGAGCAGTGTGAGAGTGGACCCGGCCCAGTATAAAGGGAGCAGTGTGAGAGTGGACCCGGCCCAGTATAAAGGGAGCAGTGTGAGAGTGGACCCAGCCCAGATAAAGGGAGCAGTGTGGGAGTGGACCCGGCCCAGTATAAAGAGAGCAGTGTGAGAGTGGACCCGGCCCAGTATAAAGGGAGCAGTGTGGGAGTGGACCCGGCCCAGTATAAAGAGAGCAGTGTGGGAGTGGACCCGGCCCAGTATAAAGGGAGAGTGTGAGAGTGGACCCAGCCCAGTATAAAGGGAGCAGTGTGAGAGTGGACCCGGCCCAGTATAAAGGGAGAGTGTGAGAGTGGACCCGGCCCAGTATAAAGGGAGCAGTGTGAGAGTGGACCTGGCCCAGTATAAAGGGAGCAGTGTGAGAGTGGACCTGGCCCAGTATAAAGGGAGCAGTGTGAGAGTGGACCCGGCCCAGATAAAGGGAGCAGTGTGAGAGTGGACCTGGCCCAGTATAAAGAGAGCAGTGTGAGAGTGGACCCGGCCCAGATAAAGGGAGCAGTGTGAGAGTGGACCTGGCCCAGTATAAAGAGAGCAGTGTGAGAGTGGACCTGGCCCAGTATAAAGGGAGCAGTGTGAGAGTGGACCTGGCCCAGATAAAGGGAGCAGTGTGAGAGTGGACCCGGCCCAGATAAAGGGAGCAGTGTGAGAGTGGACCTGGCCCAGTATAAAGAGAGCAGTGTGAGAGTGGACCCGGCCCAGATAAAGGGAGCAGTGTGAGAGTGGACCTGGCCCAGTATAAAGGGAGCAGTGTGAGAGTGGACCCGGCCCAGATAAAGGGAGCAGTGTGAGAGTGGACCCGGCCCAGATAAAGGGAGCAGTGTGAGAGTGGACCCAGCCCAGTATAAAGAGAGCAGTGTGGGAGTGGACCCGGCCCAGTATAAAGGGAGAGTGTGAGAGTGGACCCGGCCCAGATAAAGGGAGAGTGTGAGAGTGGACCCGGCCCAGATAAAGAGAGCAGTGTGAGAGTGGACCCGGCCCAGTATAAAGGGAGAGTGTGAGAGTGGACCCGGCCCAGTATAAAGGGAGCAGTGTGAGAGTGGAACCAGCCCAGATAAAGGGAGAGTGTGAGAGTGGACCCGGCCCAGTATAAAGGGAGCAGTGTGAGAGTGGACCCAGCCCAGTATAAAGGGAGCAGTGTGAGAGTGGACCTGGCCCAGTATAAAGAGAGCAGTGTGAGAGTGGACCCAGCCCAGTATAAAGAGAGCAGTGTGAGAGTGGACCCAGCCCAGTATAAAGGGAGCAGTGTGAGAGTGGACCTGGCCCAGTATAAAGAGAGCAGTGTGAGAGTGGACCCAGCCCAGTACAAAGAGAGCAGTGTGAGAGTGGACCCAGCCCAGTATAAAGGGAGCAGTGTGAGAGTGGACCCGGCCCAGTATAAAGAGAGCAGTGTGAGAGTGGACCCAGCCCAGTATAAAGGGAGCAGTGTGAGAGTGGACCCAGCCCAGTATAAAGAGAGCAGTGTGAGAGTGGACCCAGCCCAGTATAAAGGGAGCAGTGTGAGAGTGGACCCAGCCCAGTATAAAGAGAGCAGTGTGAGAGTGGACCCAGCCCAGTATAAAGGGAGCAGTGTGAGAGTGGACCCGGCCCAGTATAAAGAGAGCAGTGTGAGAGTGGACCCGGCCCAGTATAAAGGGAGCAGTGTGAGAGTGGACCCAGCCCAGTATAAAGGGAGCAGTGTGAGAGTGGACCCGGCCCAGATAAAGGGAGCAGTGTGAGAGTGGACCCAGCCCAGTATAAAGGGAGCAGTGTGAGAGTGGACCCGGCCCAGTATAAAGGGAGCAGTGTGAGAGTGGACCCAGCCCAGATAAAGAGAGCAGTGTGAGAGTGGACCCGGCCCAGTATAAAGAGAGCAGTGTGAGAGTGGACCCAGCCCAGTATAAAGGGAGCAGTGTGAGAGTGGACCCGGCCCAGTATAAAGGGAGCAGTGTGAGAGTGGACCTGGCCCAGTATAAAGAGAGCAGTGTGAGAGTGGACCCGGCCCAGATAAAGGGAGCAGTGTGAGAGTGGACCCAGCCCAGTATAAAGAGAGCAGTGTGAGAGTGGACCCAGCCCAGTACAAAGGGAGCAGTGTGAGAGTGGACCTGGCCCAGTATAAAGAGAGCAGTGTGAGAGTGGACCCGGCCCAGTATAAAGGGAGAGTGTGAGAGTGGACCCAGCCCAGTATAAAGGGAGCAGTGTGAGAGTGGACCCGGCCCAGTATAAAGGGAGCAGTGTGAGAGTGGACCCGGCCCAGTATAAAGAGAGCAGTGTGAGAGTGGACCCAGCCCAGATAAAGAGAGCAGTGTGAGAGTGGACCCAGCCCAGTATAAAGAGAGCAGTGTGAGAGTGGACCCGGCCCAGTATAAAGAGAGCAGTGTGAGAGTGGACCCAGCCCAGTATAAAGGGAGCAGTGTGAGAGTGGACCCGGCCCAGTATAAAGGGAGCAGTGTGAGAGTGGACCCGGCCCAGATAAAGGGAGCAGTGTGAGAGTGGACCCAGCCCAGTATAAAGGGAGCAGTGTGAGAGTGGACCCAGCCCAGTATAAAGAGAGCAGTGTGAGAGTGGACCCAGCCCAGTATAAAGGGAGCAGTGTGAGAGTGGACCCAGCCCAGTATAAAGGGAGCAGTGTGAGAGTGGACCCGGCCCAGTATAAAGGGAGCAGTGTGAGAGTGGACCCGGCCCAGTATAAAGGGAGCAGTGTGAGAGTGGACCCAGCCCAGATAAAGAGAGCAGTGTGGGAGTGGACCCGGCCCAGATAAAGAGAGCAGTGTGGGAGTGGACCCGGCCCAGATAAAGAGAGCAGTGTGGGAGTGGACCCAGCCCAGATAAAGAGAGCAGTGTGGGAGTGGACCCAGCCCAGATAAAGGGAGCAGTAAGAGAGTGGACCCGGCCCAGATAAAGAGAGCAGTGTGAGAGTGGACCCGGCCCAGTATAAAGAGAGCAGTGAGAGAGTGGACCCGGCCCAGATAAAGGGAGCAGTGTGGGAGTGGACCCAGCCCAGATAAAGAGAGCAGTGTGAGAGTGGACCCAGCCCAGTATAAAGGGAGCAGTGTGAGAGTGGACCCAGCCCAGATAAAGAGAGCAGTGTGAGAGTGGACCCAGCCCAGTATAAAGGGAGCAGTGTGGGAGTGGACCCGGCCCAGTATAAAGGGAGCAGTGAGAGAGTGGACCCGGCCCAGTATAAAGGGAGAGTGTGAGAGTGGACCCGGCCCAGTATAAAGAGAGCAGTGTGAGAGTGGACCCGGCCCAGTATAAAGGGAGCAGTGAGAGAGTGGACCCGGCCCAGTATAAAGGGAGAGTGTGAGAGTGGACCCGGCCCAGTATAAAGAGAGCAGTGTGAGAGTGGACCCGGCCCAGTATAAAGAGAGCAGTGTGAGAGTGGACCCGGCCCAGATAAAGGGAGCAGTGTGAGAGTGGACCCGGCCCAGATAAAGGGAGCAGTGTGAGAGTGGACCCAGCCCAGTATAAAGGGAGCAGTGTGGGAGTGGACCCAGCCCAGTATAAAGAGAGCAGTGTGAGAGTGGACCCAGCCCAGTATAAAGGGAGCAGTGAGAGAGTGGACCCGGCCCAGTATAAAGAGAGCAGTGTGAGAGTGGACCCAGCCCAGTATAAAGAGAGCAGTGTGAGAGTGGACCCAGCCCAGTATAAAGGGAGCAGTGTGAGAGTGGACCCAGCCCAGTATAAAGAGAGCAGTGTGAGAGTGGACCCAGCCCAGTATAAAGGGAGCAGTGAGAGAGTGGACCCAGCCCAGATAAAGAGAGCAGTGTGAGAGTGGACCCAGCCCAGTATAAAGAGAGCAGTGTGAGAGTGGACCCAGCCCAGTATAAAGGGAGCAGTGTGAGAGTGGACCCGGCCCAGATAAAGAGAGCAGTGAGAGAGTGGACCCAGCCCAGTATAAAGAGAGCAGTGTGTGAGTGGACCCAGCCCAGTATAAAGGGAGCAGTGAGAGAGTGGACCCAGCCCAGATAAAGAGAGCAGTGTGAGAGTGGACCCGGCCCAGTATAAAGGGAGCAGTGTGGGAGTGGACCCGGCCCAGATAAAGAGAGCAGTGTGAGAGTGGACCTGGCCCAGATAAAGGGAGCAGTGTGAGAGTGGATGCAGCCCAGATAAAGAGAGCAGTGTGAGAGTGGACCCGGCCCAGATAAAGGGAGCAGTGTGAGAGTGGACCCAGCCCAGTATAAAGGGAGCAGTGTGAGAGTGGACCCGGCCCAGTATAAAGAGAGCAGTGTGAGAGTGGACCCGGCCCAGATAAAGGGAGAGTGTGAGAGTGGACCCAGCCCAGTATAAAGGGAGCAGTGTGAGAGTGGACCCGGCCCAGTATAAAGAGAGCAGTGTGAGAGTGGACCCGGCCCAGTATAAAGGGAGAGTGTGAGAGTGGACCCAGCCCAGTATAAAGGGAGCAGTGTGAGAGTGGATGCAGCCCAGATAAAGAGAGCAGTGAGAGAGTGGACCCGGCCCAGTATAAAGGGAGCAGTGTGGGAGTGGATCCGGCCCAGATAAAGAGAGCAGTGTGGGAGTGGACCCGGCCCAGTATAAAGAGAGCAGTGTGAGAGTGGACCCGGCCCAGTATAAAGGGAGCAGTGTGGGAGTGGATCCGGCCCAGATAAAGGGAGCAGTGTGGGAGTGGATCCGGCCCAGATAAAGAGAGCAGTGTGGGAGTGGACCCGGCCCAGTATAAAGGGAGAGTGTGAGAGTGGACCCGGCCCAGTATAAAGGGAGCAGTGTGAGAGTGGACCCAGCCCAGATAAAGGGAGCAGTGTGGGAGTGGACCCGGCCCAGATAAAGGGAGAGTGTGAGAGTGGACCCGGCCCAGTATAAAGGGAGCAGTGTGAGAGTGTGGACCAGGCCCAGTATAAAGGGAGCAGTGTGAGAGTGGACCCGGCCCAGTATAAAGGGAGAGTGTGAGAGTGGACCCGGCCCAGTATAAAGGGAGAGTGTGAGAGTGGACCCGGCCCAGTATAAAGGGAGCAGTGTGAGAGTGGACCCGGCCCAGTATAAAGAGAGCAGTGTGGGAGTGGACCCGGCCCAGTATAAAGGGAGCAGTGTGGGAGTGGACCCGGCCCAGATAAAGAGAGCAGTGTGAGAGTGGACCCGGCCCAGATAAAGAGAGCAGTGTGAGAGTGGACCCGGCCCAGTATAAAGGGAGCAGTGAGAGAGTGGACCCGGCCCAGTATAAAGGGAGCAGTGTGAGAGTGGACCCAGCCCAGATAAAGGGAGCAGTGTGGGAGTGGACCCGGCCCAGATAAAGGGAGCAGTGTGAGAGTGGACCCGGCCCAGATAAAGGGAGCAGTGTGAGAGTGGACCCGGCCCAGATAAAGGGAGCAGTGTGGGAGTGGACCTGGCCCAGATAAAGGGAGCAGTGTGAGAGTGGACCCGGCCCAGATAAAGGGAGCAGTGTGAGAGTGGACCCGGCCCAGTATAAAGGGAGCAGTGTGAGAGTGGACCCGGCCCAGTATAAAGGGAGCAGTGTGAGAGTGGACCCGGCCCAGTATAAAGGGAGCAGTGTGAGAGTGGACCCGGCCCAGTATAAAGAGAGCAGTGTGGGAGTGGACCCAGCCCAGTATAAAGGGAGCAGTAAGAGAGTGGACCCGGCCCAGTATAAAGGGAGCAGTGTGAGAGTGGACCCAGCCCAGATAAAGGGAGCAGTAAGAGAGTGGACCCGGCCCAGTATAAAGGGAGCAGTGTGAGAGTGTGGACCAGGCCCAGTATAAAGGGAGCAGTGTGAGAGTGGACCCGGCCCAGATGAAGAGAGCAGTGAGAGAGTGGACCCGGCCCAGTATAAAGGGAGCAGTGTGGGAGTGGACCTGGCCCAGATAAAGAGAGCAGTGTGAGAGTGGACCCGGCCCAGATAAAGGGAGCAGTGTGGGAGTGGACCCGGCCCAGATAAAGAGAGCAGTGAGAGAGTGGACCTGGCCCAGATAAAGAGAGCAGTGTGAGAGTGGACCCAGCCCAGATAAAGGGAGCAGTGTGAGAGTGGACCCGGCCCAGTATAAAGGGAGAGTGTGAGAGTGGACCCAGCCCAGATAAAGAGAGCAGTGTGGGAGTGGACCCGGCCCAGTATAAAGGGAGCAGTGTGGGAGTGGACCCGGCCCAGTATAAAGAGAGCAGTGTGAGAGTGGACCCAGCCCAGTATAAAGGGAGCAGTGTGAGAGTGGACCCGGCCCAGTATAAAGGGAGCAGTGTGAGAGTGGACCAGGCCCAGTATAAAGGGAGCAGTGTGAGAGTGGACCCGGCCCAGTATAAAGGGAGCAGTGTGAGAGTGGACCCGGCCCAGTATAAAGAGAGCAGTGTGAGAGTGGACCCAGCCCAGTATAAAGGGAGCAGTGTGAGAGTGGACCCGGCCCAGTATAAAGGGAGCAGTGTGAGAGTGGACCAGGCCCAGTATAAAGGGAGCAGTGTGAGAGTGGACCCGGCCCAGATAAAGAGAGCAGTGTGAGAGTGGACCCAGCCCAGTATAAAGGGAGCAGTGTGAGAGTGGACCCAGCCCAGTATAAAGGGAGCAGTGTGAGAGTGGACCCGGCCCAGACAAAGGGAGCAGTGTGAGAGTGGACCCAGCCCAGATAAAGGGAGCAGTAAGAGAGTGGACCCGGCCCAGATAAAGAGAGCAGTGAGAGAGTGGACCCGGCCCAGTATAAAGGGAGCAGTGAGAGAGTGGACCCGGCCCAGTATAAAGGGAGCAGTGTGAGAGTGGACCCGGCCCAGATAAAGAGAGCAGTGTGAGAGTGGACCCGGCCCAGTATAAAGGGAGCAGTGTGAGAGTGGACCCGGCCCAGTATAAAGGGAGCAGTGAGAGAGTGGACCAGGCCCAGTATAAAGGGAGCAGTGTGAGAGTGGACCCGGCCCAGTATAAAGGGAGCAGTGAGAGAGTGGACCAGGCCCAGTATAAAGGGAGCAGTGTGAGAGTGTGGACCAGGCCCAGTATAAAGAGAGCAGTGAGAGAGTGGACCCGGCCCAGTATAAAGGGAGCAGTGTGGGAGTGGACCTGGCCCAGATAAAGAGAGCAGTGTGAGAGTGGACCCGGCCCAGATAAAGGGAGAGTGTGGGAGTGGACCCGGCCCAGATAAAGAGAGCAGTGTGAGAGTGGACCCGGCCCAGATAAAGGGAGCAGTGTGAGAGTGGACCCAGCCCAGATAAAGGGAGCAGTGTGGGAGTGGACCCGGCCCAGTATAAAGAGAGCAGTGTGAGAGTGGACCCGGCCCAGTATAAAGGGAGCAGTGTGAGAGTGGACCCAGCCCAGATAAAGGGAGAAGTGTGAGAGTGGACCCGGCCCAGATAAAGGGAGAAGTGTGAGAGTGGACCCGGCCCAGTATAAAGGGAGCAGTGTGAGAGTGGACCTGGCCCAGTATAAAGAGAGCAGTGTGAGAGTGGACCCGGCCCAGTATAAAGGGAGCAGTGTGAGAGTGGACCCGGCCCAGTATAAAGGGAGCAGTGTGAGAGTGGACCCAGCCCAGATAAAGGGAGAAGTGTGAGAGTGGACCCGGCCCAGATAAAGGGAGAAGTGTGAGAGTGGACCCGGCCCAGTATAAAGGGAGCAGTGTGAGAGTGGACCTGGCCCAGTATAAAGAGAGCAGTGTGAGAGTGGACCCAGCCCAGTATAAAGAGAGCAGTGTGGGAGTGGACCCGGCCCAGGATAAAGAGAGCAGTGTGAGAGTGGACCCGGCCCAGATAAAGGGAGCAGTGTGAGAGTGGACCCGGCCCAGATAAAGGGAGCAGTGTGAGAGTGGACCCGGCCCAGATAAAGAGAGCAGTGTGAGAGTGGACCCGGCCCAGATAAAGGGAGCAGTGTGAGAGTGGACCCGGCCCAGATAAAGGGAGCAGTGAGAGAGTGGACCCGGCCCAGATAAAGGGAGCAGTGTGAGAGTGGACCCGGCCCAGTATAAAGGGAGCAGTGTGAGAGTGGACCCAGCCCAGTATAAAGAGAGCAGTGTGAGAGTGGACCCGGCCCAGTATAAAGGGAGCAGTGTGAGAGTGGACCCGGCCCAGTATAAAGAGAGCAGTGTGGGAGTGGACCCGGCCCAGTATAAAGGGAGCAGTGTGAGAGTGGACCCGGCCCAGTATAAAGGGAGCAGTGTGAGAGTGGACCCAGCCCAGATAAAGGGAGCAGTGTGAGAGTGGACCCAGCCCAGATAAAGGGAGCAGTGTGAGAGTGGATGCAGCCCAGATAAAGGGAGCAGTGTGGGAGTGGATCCGGCCCAGATAAAGAGAGCAGTGTGAGAGTGGATCCGGCCCAGATAAAGGGAGCAGTGTGAGAGTGGACCCAGCCCAGATAAAGGGAGCAGTGTGGGAGTGGACCCGGCCCAGATAAAGGGAGCAGTGTGAGAGTGGACCCGGCCCAGATAAAGGGAGCAGTGTGAGAGTGGACCCAGCCCAGATAAAGGGAGCAGTGTGAGAGTGGACCCGGCCCAGATAAAGGGAGCAGTGTGAGAGTGGATCCGGCCCAGATAAAGAGAGCAGTGTGGGAGTGGACCCGGCCCAGTATAAAGGGAGCAGTGTGGGAGTGGACCCGGCCCAGTATAAAGGGAGCAGTGTGAGAGTGGACCCAGCCCAGATAAAGGGAGCAGTGTGGGAGTGGACCCGGCCCAGATAAAGGGAGCAGTGTGAGAGTGGATGCAGCCCAGATAAAGAGAGCAGTGTGAGAGTGGACCCGGCCCAGATAAAGGGAGCAGTGTGAGAGTGGACCCGGCCCAGATAAAGGGAGCAGTGTGAGAGTGGACCCGGCCCAGATAAAGAGAGCAGTGTGAGAGTGGACCCGGCCCAGATAAAGGGAGCAGTGTGAGAGTGGACCCGGCCCAGATAAAGGGAGCAGTGTGAGAGTGGACCCGGCCCAGATAAAGGGAGCAGTGTGAGAGTGGACCCAGCCCAGTATAAAGGGAGCAGTGTGAGAGTGGACCCGGCCCAGTATAAAGGGAGCCGTGTGAGAGTGGACCCGGCCCAGATAAAGGGAGCAGTGTGAGAGTGGACCCGGCCCAGATAAAGGGAGCAGTGTGAGAGTGGACCCAGCCCAGATAAAGGGAGCAGTGTGGGAGTGGACCCGGCCCAGATAAAGGGAGCAGTGTGAGAGTGGACGCAGCCCAGATAAAGGGAGCAGTGTGAGAGTGGATGCAGCCCAGATAAAGAGAGCAGTGTGAGAGTGGACCCAGCCCAGATAAAGGGAGCAGTGTGAGAGTGGATGCAGCCCAGATAAAGAGAGCAGTGTGAGAGTGGACCCGGCCCAGATAAAGGGAGCAGTGTGGGAGTGGATCTGGCCCAGATAAAGGGAGCAGTGTGAGAGTGGACCCAGCCCAGTATAAAGGGAGCAGTGTGAGAGTGGATGCAGCCCAGTATAAAGAGAGCCGTGTGAGAGTGGATGCAGCCCAGATAAAGAGAGCCGTGTGAGAGTGGACCCGGCCCAGATAAAGGGAGCAGTGTGAGAGTGGACCCGGCCCAGATAAAGGGAGCAGTGTGAGAGTGGACCCGGCCCAGATAAAGAGAGCAGTGTGAGAGTGGACCCGGCCCAGATAAAGGGAGCAGTGTGGGAGTGGATCCGGCCCAGATAAAGGGAGCAGTGTG
Organism: Heptranchias perlo; assembly: GCF_035084215.1. Lineage (NCBI taxonomy): Eukaryota > Metazoa > Chordata > Chondrichthyes > Hexanchiformes > Hexanchidae > Heptranchias > Heptranchias perlo. Next base: position 56,651,091 of record NC_090328.1, on the reverse strand, counting down.
AGAGTGGACCCAGCCCAGTATAAAGGGAGCAGTGTGAGAGTGGATGCAGCCCAGATAAAGAGAGCCGTGTGAAAGTGGACCCGGCCCAGATAAAGGGAGCAGTGTGAGAGTGGACCCAGCCCAGTATAAAGGGAGCAGTGTGAGAGTGGATGCAGCCCAGATAAAGGGAGCAGTGTGAGAGTGGACCCAGCCCAGTATAAAGGGAGCAGTGTGAGAGTGGACCCAGCCCAGTATAAAGGGAGCAGTGTGAGAGTGGACGCAGCCCAGATAAAGGGAGCAGTGTGAGAGTGGATGCAGCCCAGATAAAGGGAGCAGTGTGAGAGTGGACCCGGCCCAGTATAAAGGGAGCAGTGTGAGAGTGGACCCGGCCCAGATAAAGAGAGCCGTGTGAGAGTGGACCCGGCCCAGATAAAGGGAGCAGTGTGAGAGTGGACCCAGCCCAGTATAAAGGGAGCAGTGTGAGAGTGGACGCAGCCCAGATAAAGAGAGCAGTGTGAGAGTGGTCCCGGCCCAGATAAAGGGAGCAGTGTGGGAGTGGATCCGGCCCAGATAAAGGGAGCAGTGTGAGAGTGGACCCGGCCCAGATAAAGGGAGAGTGTGAGGAATCAAAAAATCAAGAAAAAATCAAAAAATTACATTACAAGACAAGGAGGAACACCGAGGTTAAGTCAGTAAATATTTAGTTTATTGGTTAGTGTTTTTAGTAGTTATAATTCTTAGTAACTATTGATTTTAGTGGTTGGTTCGTATTTTTAGTGGTTAGTGTTTGCTAAACAGTGAATTGCCCTAAACAACAACAACTTGCTTTTAAATAGCGCGTTTAATGCAGAAAAATATCCCAAGGCTCTTTACAGGAGCGTTATCATACAAAATTTGACACTGAACCACATAAGGAGATATTAGGATAGGTGACCAAAAGCTTGGTCAAAAAGGTAGGTTTTAAGGAGCAAGTTAAAGGAGGAGATCGATGTGCAGTGGCAGAGGGGTTTAGTAAGGGAATTCCGGAGCTTAGGGCCTAGGCAGCTGAAGGCACGGCCAATGGTGGAGCGATTAAAATCGGAGATGCGCAAGAGGCCAGAATTGGAGGAGCACAAAGATCTCGGAGGGTTGTAGGGCTGGAGAAGGTTACAGAGATAGGGAGGGGCGAGGCCATGGAGGGATTTGATAACAAGGATGAGAATTTTAAAATCGAGGCGTTTCAGACCAGGAGCCAATGTAGGTCAGCAAGCACAGGGGTGATGGGAGAACAGGACTTAGTGCGAGTTAGGGTAGGGGCAGCAGAGTTTTGGATGAGCTCAAGTTTATGGAGGGTGGAAGACGGGAGGCCAGCCAGGAGAGCATTTGAATAGTCGAGTCTAGAGGTGACAAAGGCAGGCATGAGGGTTTCAGCAGCAGATGAGCTGAGGCAGGGACGGAGACAGGCAATGTTATGGAGATGGAAGTAGGCGGTCTTGGTGATGGAGCGGATACGCGATCAGAAACTCCTCTCAGGGTCAAATAGGACGCCAAGGTTGCGAACAGTCTGGTCCAGCCTCAGACAGTGGCCAGGGAGAGGGATGGAGTCGGTGGCTGGGGAATGGAGTTTGCGGCGGGGACCAAAGACAATGGCTTCAGCCTTCCCAATATTTAGTTGGAGGAAATTTTTGCTCATCCAGTACTGGATGTCGGACAAGCAGTGTGACAAATCAGAGAGTGGAGGGTTTGAGGGAGGTGGTGGTGAGGTAGAGCTGGGTGTCGTCAGCGTACATGTGGAATCTGATATTGTGTTTTCAGATGATATCACAGCATGTAGATGAGAAATAAGAGGGGGCCAAGGATAGATCCTTGGGGGACTCCAGAGGTAACAGTGCGGGAGCGGGAAGCGAAGCCATTGCAGGTGATTCTCTGACTACGACTGGATAGATAAGAATGGAACCACTCGAGCGCAGTCCCACCCAGCTGGATGATAGAGGAGAGGCAGTGGAGGAGGATGGTGTGGTCAACCATGTCAAAGGCTGCAGACAGAACGAGAAGGATGAGGAGGGATAGTTTACCATCATCACAGTCACAAAGGATAAACAAACAGTTTTAATAACTGTAGCTAACATGGCAGGACAGCTGGGGCCCTTTGCATGCACATCCTGTGCCATGTGGGAACTCCAGAACAGTGTGTGTCCTGGAAAACCACATGTGCAGGAAGTGCTACCAACTGCTCGAGCTTGAGCTCAGAGTCTGAGCTTGAGGGGCGGTTGGCGTCACTACAATGCGTACGGGAAGCTATAAGTTTTGTGGATAGCACGTTTCAGGAGGTGGTCACCCCGCAGCTACTGAGAGTTCAGGAGGAGAGGGAGTGGGTGACCACCAGACAGAATAGGAGGAACAGGCAGGCAGTGCAGGAGTCCTCTGGAAGTGTGGCACTCACAAACCGGTATTTAGCGCTGAATACCAGTGAGGGTGTAGACACCTCGGGGGAGTGCAATCAGGAGCAAATCCACGACTCTGTAGGAGACTCGGCTGCACAGAGGGAGCAAAAGGAATGCAGTTGTTATAGGGGATTCGATAGTCGGGGGATAGACAGGCATTTCTGCAACCACCGACGTGAGTCCCGCACGGTGTGTTGCCTCCCTGGTGCCAGGGTAAAGGACATCACAGAGGATGCAGAACATTTTGAGGGAGGAAAGGGAACAGCCAGAAGTCGTGGTCCATGTGGGAACCAATGACATAGGAAAAGGGCTGAGGTCCCGCAGTCAGAGTTTCAGGAGCTAGGGAGGAAGTTAAAAAGCAGGACCTCAAATGTGGTAATCATTGGATTACTCCCAGTGCACACGCCAGTGAATATAGGAATAGTAGGATAAGACAGGTGAATGTGTGGCTAGAGAAATGCTGCAGGAGGGAGGGCTTTGGATTCCTGGGGCAATGGGCCCATTTCTTGTGGCAGAAGGGATCTGATCAAGATGGACGGGTTTCACTTCAACAGAACTGGGACCAATGTCCTTGCGGGGAGGTTAACTAGTGCTGTGGGGGAGGATTTAAACTAATTTGGCAGGAGGAATGGGCACCAGGATGAATCATTAGAGAGGAGAAACAAGGTGCACAGAGGACTGGGAGGGACAAACAGCACTAGAGTAAAGAGTAGTTCAGAAATAGGAGGAATCAGACAGAGTACAAATGCGAGGCAGTCTCAGATGAGATTGGAGTGCATGTACATAAATGCACATAGCATGGTAAATAAGGTCGGTGAGCTGCAGACTCAAGTCGCCACATGGGACTATGACATAGTGGCAATAACAGAGACCTGGCTCAAAGAAGGGGAGGGTTGGCTACTTAATATTCCTGGCTACAAGGTATTCAGGAAAGATAGGGAAGGAAAAAAAAGGAGGGGGGGATTTAGTATTGATCAAAGAAACTATTAAAGCACTGGAAAGGGATGATATAGTTGAGGGATCAATGACAGAATCTATTTGGTTAGAATTAAGGAACAATAGAGGAGCTATTATGCTACTGGGTGTATACTATAGGCCACCAAACAGTGGGAAGGAGATAAAGGAGAACATTTGCAAGCAAATTACAGAAAGATGCAAGAACTGTAGAGTAGTGATAATGGGGGACTTCAATTATCCCAATATAGACTGGGACAGTAACAGTGTAAAGGACAAAGAGGGGGAGGAATTCCTGAAATGTGTTCAAGAGAACTTTCTGGAAAAGTGTATTTCCAGCCCAATGAGGAAGGAAACAGTGCTTTGATCTAGTTCTGGGAAATAAAGTGGGGCAAGTGGAGCATGTTTAAGTGGGGGAGAATTTGGGGAACAGTGATCATAATATCATTAGGATTAGAATAGTTATGGAAAAGGACAAGGGACAATCAAATGTGAAAATGCTTAACTGGGGGGGGGGGGGGGGACTAATTTTGGAGAATTAAAAAGGGATCTTGCCCAGGTGGATTAGAATCAAAAATTGTTAGGCAAAACAGTAATTGAACAATGGGAGGCCTTCAAGGAAAAGTTGGTTTGGGTACAGAGTAGACACATTCCCACAGGGGGAAAAGAAGGGCATCCAAAGCTAGAACTCCCTGGATGAGTTAAAATGAAACAGAAAAAGGAGGCTTATGACAAATGCAAGGTTCATAATACAGTAGAGAACCAGGCTGAACACAGAGTACAGAGGAGATCTAAAAAAGGGAATAAGAGGGGCAAAGAGAGAATGATTAGCGACTAACATAAAAGGGAACCCAAAAATCTTTTATAAACATATAAATAGTAAAAGGGTAGTCAAATGAAGGGTGGGACTGATTAGGAACAAAAAAGATCTTGTAGAGGCATGGCTGAAGCACTAAATGAATACTTCACATCCGTCTTCACTAGAGAAGAGAATGCTGCCAATGTAGCAGTAAAGGAGGAGGTAGTAGTGATATTGGATGGGATAAAAATAGATGAAGAGGAGGTATATAAAAGATTGGCAGTACTCAAAGTAGAAAAGTCACCCGGTCCAGATGGGATGCATCCTAGGTTACTGAGGGAAGTAAGGGTGAAAATTGAGGAGGCTCTGGCCACAATCTTCCAATCCTCCTTTGATATGGGGATGGTACCAGAGGACTGGAGAATTGCAAATGTTACATTCCTGCTCAAAAAAGGGGAGAGGGATAAACTCGGCAATTATAGGCCAGTCAGTCTAATGTCAGTGGTGAGGAAACTTTTAGAGACAATAATCCGGGACAAAATAAATTGGCACTTGGAAAAGTATGGGCTAATAAATGAAAGTTAGTATGGATTTGTTAAAGGAAAATCATGTTTGACTAACTTGATTGAGTTCTTTGATGAAGTAACTGAGAGATCAATGAGGGTAGTGCAGTTGATGTGTATTTGGACTTGCAAAAGGCATTTGATAAAGTACCACTTAATAGACTTGTAAGCAAAATTAAAGCCCAATGGAAAAAAGGGACAGTGGCTGCATGGATACAAAATTGGCTAAGACAGAAAGCAGAGAGTAGTGGTAAACAGTTGTTTTTCAGATGGAGGGAAGAATACAGTGGTGTCCCCTAGGGGGCAGTATTAGGACCACTGCTCTTTTTGATATATCTTAATAGCCTGGACATCGGTATACAGGGTATAATTTCAAAGTTTGCAGAAGACACGAAAGTCAGAAATATAGTAAACAATGTGGAGGTCAGTAACAGACTTCAGGAGGTCATATACAGACTGATGAAATGGGCAGACACATGGCAGAAGAAATTTAACACTGAGAACTGTGTAGGAAGAATGAGAAAAGGCAATATTAACTAAATGGTACAATTTTAAAGGGAGTGCAGGAACAGAGACCCCTGATGTGTATGTACACAATTCTTTGAAGGTGGCAGGACTAGTTGAGAAGGCTGCTAAAAAAAGCATTTGGATCCTAGGGCTTTATTAATTTTCTTTCTGTGGACCCACGGCGAGGAATCACTAAAGAGTCTACACAATAACATCAACATGTTCCATCCCACCATCAAGCTCACCATGGACTACTCCTCAGAATCAGTTTCTTTCTTGGACACACGAATCTCCATCAAAGACGGGCACCTCAGCACCTCACTCTACCGCAAGCCCACGGACAACCTCACGATGCTCCACTTTTCCAGCTTCCACCCTAACCACGTCAAAGAGGCCATCCCCCATGGACAGGCCCTGCGAATACACAGGGTCTGCTCAGACGAGGAGGAACGCGTTGGACACCTACAGACGCTGAAAGACGCCCTTGTAAGAACGGGATATGACGCTCGACTCATCGATCGACAGTTCCGACGGGCCACAGCGAAAAATCGCATAGACCTCCTCAGGAGACTAACACGGGACGCAACCAACAGAGTACCCTTCGTCGTCCAGTACTTCCCCGGAGCGGAGAAACTACGCCATGTTCTCCACAGCCTTCAACATGTCATCAATGACAACGAACACCTCGCTATGGCCATCCCCACACCTCCACTACTTGCCTTCAAACAGCCACCCAACCTCAAACAGACCATCGTTCGCAACAAATTACCCAGCTTTCAGGAGAACAGCGTCCACGACACCACACAACCCTGCCACGGTAACCTCTGCAAGACATGCCAGATCATCGACACAGATACCACCATCACACGAGAGGACACCACCCACCAGGTGCATGGTTCATACTCATGTGACTCGGCCAACGTTGTCTACCTCATACGTTGCAGGAAAGGATGCCCCGGAGCATGGTACATTGGCGAGACCATGCAGACGCTGCGACAACGGATGAACGGACACCGCGCAACAATCGCGAGACAGGAGGGTTCCCTCCCAGTCGGGGAACACTTCAGCAGTCAAGGACATTCAGCCACCGACCTTCGGGTAAGCGTTCTCCAAGGCGGCCTTCGAGACACACGACTACGCAAAATCGTCGAGCAGAAATTGATAGCCAAGTTCCGCACCCATGAGGACGGCCTCAACCGGGATCTTGGGTTCATGTCACGCTACACGTAACCCCACCAGCGAACAAATGTTATCTGTTTTTAATATAACGGGTCATTTGCTGTCTTTTCTATGTTTGTTTCTGCCTCTCTCTCTTTTTTTGGTGGTTTGTTTATTCGGTGGCCTTTTAGGTAACACCTCTCTGTCTGCACACTGTGATTGCCGTGGCAACGGGCAGTTGGAAAGACTATCTGTAATCACCAGGCATTGTTCTGTGATTTATAAATGCGAAGGATTCGAGGATTTCATTTCCACAACATTCACCTGAGGAAGGAGGAAGCCTCCGAAAGCTTGTGAATTTCAAATAAAATTGTTGGACTATAACTTGGTGTTGTAAAATTGTTTACAATTTATTAATAGAGGCATAGAGTACAAAACAACGAAGTTATGCTAAACCTTTATAAAACACTGGTTAGGCCTTAGCTGAGTATTGTGTTCAGTTCTGGGCATCACACTTTAGGAAAGATGTCAAGGCCTTAGAGAGGGTGCAGAAGAGATTTACCAGGGATGAGGGACTACAGTTATGTGGAGAGACTGGAGAAGCTGGGGTTGTTTGCCTTAGAGCAGACAAGGTTAAGGGGAGATTTGATAGAGGTGTTCAAAATCATGAACGGTTTTGATAGAGTAAATAAGGAGAAACTGTTGCCAGTGGCAGAAGGGTTGGTAATCAGAGGACACAGATTTAAGGTGATCAGCAAAAGAGCCAGAGACGACCTGGAGAAACATTTTTTACGCAGCAAGTTGTATTGACCTGGAATGCACTGCCTAAAAAGGTGGTAGAAGCAGATTCAATGATAACTTTCAAAAGCGAATTGGATAAATACTTAAAGGTGAAAAATTTGAAGGGCAATGGGGTAAGAGCAGCGGAATGGGACTAATTGGATAGCTCTTTCAAAGGGATGGCACAGGCACAATGGGCCAAATGGCCTCCTCTTGTGCTGTACCTACTATGATACTATGAACTTAGATTCTTGTCAAAGAACTATATGAAAAAGATAGCCATTGCTAGTTAAAACAAATTAAACTAAAGGAAGTGAAATAAGGAATTTATGCAGTGGTACTGAATTTCCTACAGTGTGGCAAGTAGCCACATAGACAGACTGATGAACTGACTTACATAAAAGGCACACTCATTTATTTAGTAAAGATATAAGGTGGGAATAATCATGATGTAATAGAATTCTATATATTTATAATATTTTAAAAGTGAAGTGTATAGCATGCACTTCCTGTACACATCCACCTATTTCCTGTTGTCACAATTTTTCAGAATCATTTCACTATCATATTTTGGAAACTGTCTTAAAGTAAAACAGCAGCAAATCACAACTGAAGAAATAAAGAATGTACAAATTAAATTTACCCACTGAATTGTCTTTCTTGTCTTTCCACGGCCTGTAGTTCACAGCCTCGACCTGTTTCAAGTGTCTGGGGTTCAACTGGATAGTTATTAATTGGAGGGTTAACAACCACAGCTCTGCATTTTGAACATGCATCATTTGCAGAATTTCCCAGCACGCATCCTTAGGTATCTTTGAGTTGAAGAGGAAGGGTGCCTCCCTCCCCTCATGCCGTGAGGATTTCAGTTTCTTTGCTCTTTTCAAAAGACTTCAAAACAAACCAGTGACCGAATTCACGGAGCTTTATTTCAGGCAGGTCTCACATTTAAAATATTAGCAACTGTTCTTTTTCCCATTATGAACTGAGATTAACAGCACCTGTGGTTTCTTTGTTGACAGTACACAAAGCAAGCTTGTTTATCAAGAATGGATTTCTTCAGCTGAAAAGTTGAAGAGGATTACAGCTTGTTATTGCAAATGACTTAAACCTAGCGGGAAGATCAGTTTGACTTATTGGATTTCTCCTGATACTGTCGGCCAGAATTCTTGAGAGTTCCCACTTCCAGTGGAGATAACAATCTGGGCCATTAGCGCTGGGAATAGCACAAATAGGAAGTGGGATATTGGGGGGGGGGGTAGGAGGGGTGTTAAGAGGAGGACCATGTTGTACTAAACTATCAGCAAACACTAACATGCTGATCAGCCCCCAAATTGCCGATGGTCAGCATGAAACACTGATTGTTGGCATGCACATTCTCATTAGAAAAAAAGTTGAGGGATATGATTCAAACTTTTAAAAAATAATGAAGGGAACATAATAATATGGAAGTGGAGCAGTATTTATGAAAACCTAGGATCAAAGCACCAAACACATGATTATAAACTGAGCAAGTCACAAACTAAACTTAACACTAGCGAAGAGTGGTTGATATCTGGCATATTAGATTTAGTATTTAGCCACTGTCGCATGCTGAACCAGACTGTTTGTAACATCGGCATCCTATTTGACCCTGAGCTGAGATTTTCACCCCATATCTTCTCCATCACAAAGGCTGACTACTTCCACCTCCATAACATTTCCTACCTTTCAGCCCATCTGCTACTGAAACCCTCACCCATGACTTTGTCACCTCTAGACTCGACTATTCCAATGCTCTCTTGGCCAGCATCCCATCTTCTAAATTGTAAACTTCAGCTCATCCAAAATTATGCTGCTCTTATCATACACCAAGTCTACTCAGATGTTACCTTTAATCTTGCTGACCTATATCGGCTCCTGGTCCATTAATGCCTCAAATTTAAAATTCTCATCCTTGTATTTAAATACTTTCATGATCCTCACCTCTCCTTATCTCTGTAACCTCCCCCAGCTCTTCCTCCACTATTCCCCCCCACCCCCACCCCAAACTCTCCGTACCTCTGATACTGGCTTTCCGCTTCCTTTGTTCCAACATTGATGGACGTGCCTTCAGCCATCTAGGCCCCACGCACTGGAATTCCCTCCACCTCTCTACCTCCCTCTCCTCCTTCAAACCCACCATTTTGACCAAACGTTTGGACACTCCTCCTACTATCACTTTCTTTGGCTCAGTGCTCATTTTTCTTTATGCCTCTGTAAAGCGCCTTGGGATGTTTTTTCTACGTTAAGGGCAAATGCAAAATCCAAATAGTTGTTGTAACCTAGCAGTGGAGGAGTATTTGCATTCAAATTTCCATTGTATCATACAATTTGATGCAATAGTTGAGGCTAGCAATAACATGTGCAGTAGTATAGATGAGCACATTTTAGAGCTATGGGAAGAGTTAGAGAAAGGATTAAGTGGGAAAATTTTTAAAAATGGAATTTAGTTCTGAGAAAAATAAGCATGACAGAAAATGTGAATAGCCTTTTCTTGTGATTACAAGCCTTTTTCTTAGCAAGGAAGGACAGTGAAATTCACCTAATTTTATTGAAAAATCCAGAAATGTCAGCAAATTGTAAGAGAATTAACTGAAATTTATAATGAATTAAAACAAACTCATAAATATAGCATAACAAAATAATATGAAACAATAACTGCATAAAACACCCACTATGCATATACTCCACTGATTGGTAGCATAGTGCAACTGCAGCCTTATCATTTGTCAAAGAATCAATAAGAAAAATTATCATTTGTCAAAGAATCAATAAAAGTCCTGATATTTAATACAGTTTAAGTTTCCCAAATTGGAAGTGGAATGAGAAGATTAAAATTTAAAAATGGACTGTTTTAAAGACCATTTAAAGTATGTGGAAAAGAAAGATCTGGGGAGGAGAAACACTCAGACAGGGACCACAGTGGCTGAGTAAGATGGTCTAAAATAACAAATGCTAGATTTGCATATCTATTAATAATATTAAAAGTTTTGCACACAGCTTGCTCTTCCTGTTCATTTCACTTTACTTCATGTGCATGAATTTTGTGTAACATTACTTCTATGTTGACTAGTTGACATGCCTGGGTATAACTTTAATCTACAATAGACTGCAAGGTGAATATATACTTACCTTTCAGTCCTCCCAGTGCTGGTGGTAGTGCTGCTCCTCTCGCAGGAACTGTTCCTTTAGGTGGCAATGGAGGTAAGTTTTATGTACATTTAATATTTATTTTAACTTAACTGTGCTTGACAAGCGTGGAGAGGTTTTTATTTTAAGTTTTTTTTTTACTTTAAATTTCTGTAACTTTTACTTCCCACTGCCAACAGGTAAGTCACATCTTCAATTAACCTAAAATTTATTTATGCTCTTGCTGCCACATGGGTTTTTCCTGTTTCCACCTGACTCCTTTGGACATCAAGGGACCTCTGAACTCAGGTTGTCAGATCCTTGCCATCAGACTTGGCCTTTTTCCTCCCCCAAGCCTGTTTTGTCCTTGCCATTGTTGGGCCTTAAGACTCAAGCCCCTTCCCCACTCTTGGCACCACTTCCAAGGGAAGAGATTGGAGGAGCAGATGTCAAGCGAGGTGATAAAGCACCATTCCTTTCATGTTCCTTTCTGCTATGAATCTGGCTAGATCCCTTCCATCCCCATGCCCCATGCCCCAAAAAACTTACCTGCAGCCCAGGTCAGATATCTTCCCCCACCCATGACGTGAAATCCAGCCCGCGACCCAAACCGGATTCCTCCCACCTATGACCTGAAAGTCGCACTGTGACCTCCACACCAAAGCAGGCCCATGGTCCTGGTTGGATCCTTTCTCCCCACCAACCTCGGATCTCTCCCCACCACTGTGACCCAAAGAAAAATGAAAACAAGATAGGAAAAGGCCAGTTGGTCTATCAAGCCTATCCCATTCTATCAGGAAACAACTTATACACACGTGACTCCCATCCACCTCCCATCGCCAAGCCAGCCGGCCATGCAATTTCCTAGGAGATGCAAGAGTAGACACACTAGATAGAATAGCTGCATAAGCATACATACACATTATACTAACTAATAGTTATATGGGTTGTTAAGGATGAAGTCAGTCTGAGTGATAGACAAGCGGGGCTCAATACCAGACTGTTGGAAGATGTGAGAGGAGGAAGGTTGATGAGCAGGAATGCTGCCAGATAGTCTGGAGACAGAGGGGATTGCAAGAAAGTGAAGGCCTTGTCAGATAACCGTGGTCAACTATGTAGAGATAACAATAAAGAAAGAATGGTAATACTAGGCATGCGTGACTGGGAGAAGGGAGTAGTAACATCATTTGGCGGAATGACGTATCAAGCAAAAGAACTCGTACTAATTGCATGTAGAAGGAATGCCCTTACGTGGTGACATCACGTTAGGGAGAGGTAATTAACCCTATAAAAGGTAGAGCGCACCGGAGCACCTTAGGGACATTTTACCAAGTCTTGCGTAGGCTATCACGAGCAGTCAAGGCAACACGCTTACAACACCGATGAGTCCATTGCACGAGTTAGTTTCAGTGTCATGGGCACCGCATGTAATGGGTTGTAGTAATGTTTTGATAAAAAGGTTATTAATTGGATGTCTCAGTGTTTCCTGGTCCTCAAATTCATGTTAAGGGAATGGATATATGATAATATCCTTTGGTAAAACCAACAGAAGAGGCAAAAAAAAACCAAGGCCAATTTAGGGGAAAAATTCCGGGAAATTTCTCTCCAACCAACTCCTGAAGGAGATCAAACAAAGTAATTGGGAGACACATTCCCCAATACCCCACCTTTTTACAAGCTGTGATGTCAGCCACAGTTAGGAACTCGTCCAGCTCCTTTTTGAATCCACACTCACAGCACAAGCAGGCAACTTGTTCAATAGAATGACAACTCCTGTGAAAAGAAATATCTCCTAACATCTAACCTTGTTTAATGCTGAAGTAATTTACACATGTCCCATGGTCATCCCTAACCTATCTAACTCAAATAGCCTATCCAACTGGACCGAGTCTAATCCTTTCATCATTTTAAAGGCCTCAATCAAATCTCCTCAAAGTCTACACCTGTAAAGTAAAAAGTCCAGTTCTCTAAGCCTATCGTCGTAACTAAGGGTATTTAAACCAGGTATAAATCCAGTGGCCCTTTTAACCTTTCCAAAGTGTCTATTTCACCCACTATTTGAGGGAATCTCAACTGGAAATATTATTTGAGATAGAGCCTAACCAAGATCTTATTTGACAGCATAGTATTTTTTGCTTTGTATTTGATCGTCCTGGCACACACATCTGTCCACAATTGCACTGATAGAAGTGATGACTTCACAGTTCTTGTCTTCACAAGGAGGACATCCTCCGTTGCGTAGTGTGGCACTATTATTGTACGAAGCAAGACAGACTATGGACAGATCTAGCAGCCCAAAACAGGCATTCATGAGGCACTATGGACTATCAGCAGAATTGTATACAATCTGCAACCTTGTGACCCGCCACATTCCCCCACTCTACCATCTCCATCAAGCCAGGAGACCAACAATAGTTCAATTCAGAATGTAGAAGCACATACCAGGAGCAGCACCAAGCATATCTAAAAATAAGGCACAAATCAAGTGAAGCTACAACACAGGACTATGTGCATGCTGAACATAAAAGCAGCAGGCTATACAAACCTAAGTGATCCCACAGCGAATAGATCAGAGCAAAGCCTCGAGTGGAGAATGGTAGTGAATAATCAGGCAACTAACAGGAGGAAGGGATGGAGGCGTCACAAACAGCTCTATCCTCAATCATGCCTGAACCTAGCACTCGAGTGCAAGAGACAAGGGTCACAATGGGCTATCTATGTGTCTCAGGTACTTTTACCCCTTCCCCTAGATGTTGTTAGACAGGCAGGTTATGAAGGTCGTGGATCTCTACCATAGAAACAAAGTCTCTGAAATGCAGGGCAAATGGAAGTTAATGTAAACTAAGAGTAAAGGTCATGGAAGGTATATGATTTAATGGCCTGGAGCTGAGTGTATAATAATAGGTCCATTGTAACGTGAAGAAAGCACAGAACGAAGGTTGGCCACTCTGCTACTGAGCTCAGCAATTGTAACTTGAGGTTTCCAGCAGACTTCACATCATTGCGTATGTTGTCTGTATCATTTCTTCCAATAACTAAGTGAAAGACTCTGCATCTGGAACTCTCATTCCTGGCAAAGAAACGACGACTTCAAGCTGGTCACTTCAGCATTTATTGCACTCAGCACAAGCCAGTCCCCTTGGAACTTTCTCTCCACTCCCCCACACAGATGCATCTCCACCCTATGTGTAATTCTTACCTCCATGAGCAAAGACAGGACAGAAAAACTGGAGGAAGGCGAGGAACATGACCCAAGCCAACCATTAAGGGAGGTGAAATGCAAAGGTTTATCAAGTCAGGCCGTAAACACAATCACTTGCAGCAAAATGCAGAAAGGCCAATTCATAGATCATAAATGGCACATAACACACCCTGTACATACTTCATAAATTCCAACTCTCCATACCAGATAACTGTTGGAGGTGTTGTGGCCAGAAGGGCACTCTACTCCACTTACTCTGGTCATGGCCCCTGCAGCTAGCTATTCTGGACAGCAGTTAGAGTCATAGAATCAAAGAAGGTTACAGCACGGAAGGAAACCATTCAGCCCATCAAGTCCACGCCGGCTCTATGCATGAGCAATCCAGCTAGTCCCGCTGCCCCGCACTATCCCCGTAGCCCTGCACATTTTCTCGTTTCAAGTACTTATCCAGTTCCCTTTTGAAGGCCATGATTGAATCTGCCTCCACCATTCCCTTGAGCAGTGCATTCCAGATCCTAACCACTCGCTGTGTAAAAACGTTTTTCCTCATATTACCTTTGGCAAAAGAACCAATCACCTTAAATCTATGCCGTCTGGTTCTTGACTCTTGCGCCAATGGGAACAGTTTCTCTCTATCCACTCTGTCTAGACCCTTCATGATTGTGAATACCTCTATCAAATCTCCTCTCAACCTTCTCTGTTCCAAGGAGAACAACCCCAGCTTCTCCAGTCTACTCACGTAATTTAAGTCCCTCATCCCTGGAATCATTCTAGTAAATCTCCTCTGCAACCTCTCTAAAGCCTTCACATCCTTCCTAAAGTGCAGTGCCCAGAACTGGACACAATACTCCAGTTGTGGCCAAACCAGTGTTTTATAAAGGTTCATCATCATTTCCTTGCTTTTGTACTCTATGCCTCTATTTATAAAGCCCAGGACCCCGTATGCTTTTTTTAAAACTGCTTTCTCTGCCCCCTTCAACAATGCACATACACCCCCAGATCCCTCTTCCTCCACCCCTTTTAGAATTGTGCCCTCTAGTTTATATTGCCTCTCATTTTTCCTACCGAAATGAATCACCTCACGTTTTCCGCATTAAACTTCATCTACCACGTTTCTGCCCATGTCACTATAGTGTCTGTATCCTCTTGAAATCTATCGCTATCCTCCTCACTGTTCACCACCCTTCCAAGTTTTGTCTCATCTGCAAATTTTGAAAATGTGCCCTGTACTCCCAAGTCCAAGTCATTAATATATAACCTCTTCTTTTAATCTAATATACTATCCTTAACTTCTCTAGTTAGTCACAGGTGGATCATTTTTCCTGTAGAGTTTTTATTCTTCAATGGAATGTATATTTGTTGAGAATTATGAATTATTTCTTTTAATGTTTGCCATTGCTTATCTACCATCATATCTTTTATTTTAATTTCCCAATCTACCTTAGACATTCGCTCCTCAAACCTATGTAATTGGCTTTCTTTAAATTTAAGGCCCTAGTTTCAGATTTAACTACATCACTCTCAAACTCAAAATGAAATTCTATCATATGATCACTCTACCCCAGAGGATCCTTAACTATAAGATTACTAATTAACCCCATCTTACTACACAATACTAGATCTAAAATAGCCTGTTCCCTAGTTGGTTCCTCAACATATTGTTCTGGAAAACTGTCGCGAATACATTCCATGAACTTGTCCTCCAAACTACTTCTGCTAATTTGATTTGCCCAGTCTATATGAAGATTAAAGTCCCCGATTATTGTATCACCTTTGTTACAAGCTCCTCCAATTTCCTGATTTATACTCTGTCCAACACTATAACAACTGTTAGGAGGCCTATAAACTACTCCCACCAGTGTTTTCTGCCCTTCGTTATTTCTTAGCGCCATCCATACTGATTCTACAGCCAGATTTTCTGAGCTAAAATCCTCTCTCACTACTGCCTTATATCTCATCCTTTATCAGGGCTACCGCCACCCACCCCCCCAACCCCTTTTCCATTTTACCTATCTTTTCTAAAAGTTAAGTACCCCCGGAATATTTAGTTCCCAACCTTGATCAACCTGCAAACATGGCTCAGTAATGGCTACTAAAACAAACCTATTTCTCTATATTGTGCCATTAATTCATCTATCTTGTTACGAATGCTTTGTACATTCAGATATAGCACCTTCAATTTTAACTTTTTACCATATTATACTGGTCGCTCTGCTGTGGTGTTGCATATAGGGAGTAGTAGTGGTGATTTTCGATCATCGACTACTCAGACATATCGGTAAGGCTTGATCGATCGTACGCAAGGAGAGACCCCTCTTAGTTTCCCAAGGGGAGAACTCTTATGGAAGTGATCTTATAGAAGTCTATAAAATAATGAGGGGCATAGATAA
Organism: Heptranchias perlo; assembly: GCF_035084215.1. NCBI lineage: Eukaryota > Metazoa > Chordata > Chondrichthyes > Hexanchiformes > Hexanchidae > Heptranchias > Heptranchias perlo. The sequence goes on along the minus strand of NC_090328.1, from coordinate 56,635,189 downwards.
GGTAGATAGTCAAAATCTTTTCCCAAAGGTAGGGGAGTCTATAACGAGGGGGCATAGATTTAAGGTGAGAGGGGAGAGATACAAAAGGGTCCAGAGGGGCAATTTTTTCACTCAAAGGGTGGTGAGTGTCTGGAACGAGCTGCCAGAGGCAGTAGTAGAGGCGGGTACAATTTTGTCTTTTAAAAAGTATTTGGACAGTTACATGGGTAAGATGGGTATAGAGGGATATGGGCCAAGTGCAGGCAATTGGAACTAGCTTAGTGGTATAAACTGGGCGACATGGACATGTTGGGCCGAAGGGCCTGTTTCCATGTTGTAAACGTCTATGATTCTATACTCATTCTGAACAAGTTACAACATGTATGCATCCCGGTTTCCTGTCTCCACGTTCCAAGGGGTGGTCCCTTGTTAAGTGAGCTCACAATCTAATCCTATCATGCGTTGCATGGTACTACCTCCGCCCCGTGAGCACGAATATACAACAGACATATCCCTAACCTTAGAACTGTAAATCTGCTGCAACAATAGTCAAGAGCAATGGCTAAGTGTGGTTAGAGGGCAGGCAGTAATTGGATCTAGGTACAAAGTTTTTATAAGATATTCCTCTGCAGTGTAGACCAAGGAGCTGGGAGCCAAAACTGAGCCACCACTGGTGGGTGGGTGTAATTACAGCTTGTCTGGTTTATGTGGGCAGTTGCCATTATAAATGTGGACAGAGGAATTTATAATGAGAAAATTAACAAAAAAGTGACAAAAGTAAGATTTTATAGAAAGGAAGAACATGCAGGTGTAAGATTTTCAATATATCAGATAGATGTGTATGAGAGAAATGCATATATTTTTAGAAAAATCTGAAATTGTTTCCAAAGTTATTGAGGTGGTAGTTCATTGTTTATAGATAAATGTGCATACAGATGATTGAGGAAACCCATTTTTAAAGGAACCCAGTGTTTCATGGGAATATATGAAAACAGTTAATTTAAAATACTATGTTTGTATTACTATGTAGTGTCCACAGATAACAAAAATTTCAATAAATCAGACCAGACACTGCACACTAATGTAGAAACAAATTAGTTTATTCTTTGAATGATATTCCTTCATTAAAAAAAATCAAACTTCAAAAATAAAAACATAACTGCACACTGCAGCAATATGTACATTTTGTATTGGAAATAACATCAATTTATTTTTCACTACCCCCATTGCAAAATGTCAATCAGCTGAAGTTATAATGCATGCTATGCAGCTAAATTTTTGGGCATAAATCATCTTTAATGTTTCAGTCAATACGGTCAACTACTGGTGGGAACTTTGTTTTAGGACTTTTTTTTAAAAAATCATTTGGTGTTTGCAACAAGTTTTTTTTTACCAACAGTGCAAACAGATGGTCAAAAGTCACAGCATTTATACAAACATTACTTTGTAACTTTCGCACATACCAGGGTGACAGATGACTAAGAATGGAAGAATATTCCTCTGAACAGAGTGACAGCATCAAGTTCTCTGATTAAATGCAATCTTAATGTCAAGGTTGAAGCATGACTAAGTTTAAATGTGCTTCCTGCTGCAAAAGACATTTCTATTTCCCATATCATCTATAACTTAACAGTGCTGCTGATAATCCAATGGACTGAAGACGGATGTAAGACTGCTCAATCTCATCTGGCTTTATGACCCTTACCAGCCATCACAAAGAGAGGGGATGAAAGTTTCCTATTTGTATAAACCACAATGTTTCCTTCTGCCATTAAAATATTCATTTCCTAAGTTCCAATTCTACACAACGTCTTTCTACAATGTCAGACTGGTAAGCTGTTTCTAAGGTTTCGGTCAAAGCCAAACAAACGAACCAGTTGGAGGTACGTGTGAGCAGTGAGAGTAGGTTCACTTAAGATTTTTGCTCCTTTCCTGTGTGGATGTACGTACCTCCATTCAGCAGCAACTAATGAAGTCAAGAACCTGCTGTTGCATTTCTTGATGCAAAATTAAATTCTACAAGTCAATGGTGAAGCACATTAATAAATCAACCAACTATGTCACCAAGCTGCCTTCCGCATTGCTTGGACGCAAGTTCGAGTATTAAGAGCCAAGTGTAGAATTTTCACCCACAATTATGATTATACAAGTGATGAACTACTAGTTTAGTGCATCAAATCGAAACAGTACACTCTTCCTTGGAATAGCTGTCTGTCTACAAACTCATGTAGACTTTAGTTCCTCACGTGGGCTTTGTTAAGGTTTGAGCACTTCTATTGATTATAATGAAAATTTAGATAAGATCATAAAATTAGTCCATTATAAGAAATATTTTAATAAAATGGTTTGATTTGCATACATTTGCCACATAGCAATGAAACGTGCTCCCATTAATGTTGATAGGTGAAAAACCGTCTCATTCATTCCCTGCCAAAAAATACATTGCATTGTATGCAACATAATAAATAGATTACTAGTTTGTATTTGAATTTTGACTACATGCCTCAAAGTGCTGAGTAGTTCACAGTCTACCAGATGTATTCGCGAACTTAGAGGTTTAAAATGAGGCTAATAACCATTAAACTAAATTGCATCATGACCA